>NC_044558.1:84260943-84860943 GCF_007565055.1 Rhinopithecus roxellana | reverse complement strand
TCCCCAAAACACTAGACAAGTGGAAACAGTTAACTGACTAGAGAAGAAAAATATCTTCCTTTAATACTGAACAAAAAACCTCTTCAATAAAAAAAGTACCTGATTTGAAGGAGGGGAAAGCATAGGTAAGTTTTCTAAAAGATAAACAGCAGCAGGCCATGGGATGACCTCCTAACAAGTCTTGTAGCATTTTGCTGATGATTTTTTTTTAACATTTCCATCAATGCTTAGCTTGAAAACACATCAAAGAGCTGACAGTCCAATCACTTTGATTAGCTATCCATGTTTCCACCTGCAAGAACAGTGGGTAGAGGCTGACAATGACCTCTATGCCAAGCTCAACCATCTGGTAAACTACTGGTAACCTAGAAAAGGCGCCACAGCAAAAGCAGAGCAATATCGCTCTGGTGTGATAAAATTCCTGCATTTTCACATCTCCAGCCTTTCTTTGAAATTGTGTGGGCAGGTCTCAACAGATGATGTGGATTAAGTGGTTCAAGAAGGAGTCAGGGAAGGGCGGCACGGTTGAGAGGGAAGAGATGAAGTCAAGATTTATAAAGAAAAACTTACATGACATGGTATATAAATCTTAATTTTTGAACAGTGATAAAGGTGAAAAATTTTCCTTTTAGTATGTTAAGACTAGACAGAGAAACTCATATTTACCTGCCGTACATATTGTAAAAACTACTTGAACTGAGTCAAAGAAGAAGAACATTACTAAAAGAGAGACAGACGCTCCAATTGGAAGGAACAGAGCCTGGGTAGAGTCAATTGTTTGGATGCCTGAAAGAGAAAAACAGACAGATTAATAACTTACTATGCAACAGGCACTGTGCCTATGTACTTCATATACATTAACTTGCGAAAATGCAGACAGTTCTAGGGATTATATGTCAAACATGGATTATCCAGGCCCTACGCGTCTTTCTTTCCTGACGAGATTATGAGCTCCTTGTTCTCTTCATGGTGCTTTCATTACAGTAGACGCTCAAGAATATTTGTTGAAGCGAACTACTACCTCCTGGTGTTAACCATCTGGATGACAGGATCCAAACCACCACCAAGAACAAAAATGAGGTAGTAAAAGCCCAGATTAGTCAATTTGAGTAAATCTGTGGTCTTGCATATAGGTTTAGTAAAAGAGGTGGTTTAAACCCATTGACTAAAAGGACTTCTCATCACCTGCGGGTTTAATGTCCTCATTTTCACGCTTTCCAATTGTTGCTAATAGTTGAGAACTGACTTGGCTGAGAGGGGGAGAGGAGGACAACAAGCCATTACTGAAAACAGCAAATCAGAATTTTTTTTTTTTTTTTTTTTTTTGAGACGGAGTCTCGCTCTGTTGCCCGGGCTGGAGTGCAGTGGCCGGATCTCAGCTCACTGCAAGCTCCGCCTCCTGGGTTCACACCATTCTCCTGCCTCAGCCTCCCAAGTAGCTGGGACTACAGGCGCCCGCCACCTCGTCCGGCTAGTTTTTTGTATTTTTTAGTAGAGACGGGGTTTCACCATTCACAGGATGGTCTTGATCCATGTCCAAACCCAGACAAATTAAATGAAATCACAGGGGTTAGGCCCAGCTAAAAACTCCTCACAAAACTGTATTTTGCATCTAGAATTGAGAACCATTAATAGAGTATTTTTGGTAGAGAAGAAAAACATGGCAAACTCTAATAACCACTGAATGAAAAAAAAATTACCAGTTTTATCTTGCCCCACTTCCAAATGAACTTATTGAGATGTCATAAAGTGCACCAAAGGAATCAAAGAAATCTTCGTATGATCTATAATAATGAAATAATAGAAGAAAAAGGCTGGGTGCAGTGGCTCATGCCTGTAATCCCAGCACTTTGAGAGGCTAAGGCAGGAAAATCACTTGAGGCCAGGAGTTCACGACCAGCCTGGGCAAAATAAGGAGACCCTATCTCTACAGAAAATTAAAAAAAAAAAAAAAAATAGGCATGGTATCTTGAGCCTGTAGTTCCAGCTACTTGGGAGGCTGAAGTGGGAGGATCACTTGAGCTCAGGAGTCAAAGGCAAAAAAAAAAAAAAAAAAAAAAAAAGTCTCTTCATTATATTAAGGCTACAAATAAAATATGTAACCAGGATAAACATAGCAGGACACAAAGGGTTGCAATGATCAATAAAATTTCTCTTAGGTATTTAAATTTGCCTGTCCCCAAAAGAGCTATTTAGGGTTTTTGATTAACTATATCTATAAAACAAAATTGCTTCTCAGGGACTAGGTAGATGAGTGAAGTAATTCACTTAGGAATAGGGCAGTTCAATTTAGGAAAAGTCAACTATGTGCCATGACAAACACAAATTATCTTGGAAACAGTCTGTCCTGACTCTAGTCAAATCCATCCAGTTTGGCCCATGGATCACTTTGGGAAGTGTATCCATTAGATAAAACTCTATGAAATCTCTAACTAAATTTTACCTAAATAGTTTTTACATGTAAGTGCTCTACAGTAGTTCAAAGAACTGCTAGAGGAAGCTACAGATTTTCAGTGCCTTTCACTACATAAAATAATGGTTTCTCATATAACTGTTTATCATAGCAACAAAACATCATGCAGTCTACAGATCATACTGGTTCAAAGTATGATCAGAAAATTAATGGCTAGCTACAATAAAGACTGCAGTGGTGAGGTATGTAAGAGATGCATTTGTTTATAATAAAGCTAAATTTTAAAAGTTCAGTCTGCAATTAAATGCAAAATTGAATACAAAGGACCTCCCTGGAATATTAGAATGCACAGAATTTTTTTTTTTTTTTAAACCACAGATTTTTGACCAGGAGGCAATGTCACAGGGCAAGCAAAATGCCTTTAGTTCCTGACAATATGCTACCTAAAACAAAGTCCATGACTTCAGTACTGCATCTCCTAAAGTTCTGGAGATAAAGGTCTTGAAGGGGAAGGAGGTAATTAGAAATTTTAGCCAAACTCCAGTGACCTAAAAACAAAGCAAAACTGAGCAAAGCAAAAACAGAGTAGCCATAATTGGGAGGACATACGCAAGTGCAGTTGCATTATCTTTAAGGCAAAAATCAACATAGGAAATAGGCTTGGTAATGGAATTAAAAATTTTGTACAGCAACATTATTTTTAACATTCAATGAACATGGCTACAGGCTAAATGCATGTCTGGTATGGAATAGACACTGAGCAATAAACTAGTAACTGTTAAGAAAATTACTGATTTTGTACCTCCCTGTAAGAAGGATGCTTTTGACTATTTGCTGAACACTTATTATATATATAGTAAGCAACAGGAGGGATTAAAAGAAAGTCATTTCCAGATCTCATGAAGTTTACAATCTAAGCAGGGAGATTAAAATGTATATCTCTACTAAAGATGAGAATCCCAACTATAAATCTCCATCAATCTCTGTAACTCAAATAAATTATAACCGCAGTTTAGTAAAAGACTTTAAGATGTCAGATAATTGGGCAGGGGTGTTCATGGCTTCTTTTTAAAATCACACTTAATACTACTTAAATGAAGGACTGATGTGCCACGGGAAAATAAATTTCTATATTGGCTTCTTGGGGGCAGATACAGAAATCAAAACAAGGTCAGGGGAAAATAGAGGACCTGGAGGGAACTCTTGCCCTCCACCCCCACTGCTGTCACTTTCTTTCTAACCTTTTTTATTGTGAAGCATCACACAGAAAAGCACAAAAATGTAGAGTTCAGTGAATTATTACATACTTAATACAATTCAAGTCAAGAAACAAACCAACCCTAGAAATCTTCCCCTCTCACCTCTCCCTCTCCCCGCCCCCCCCCGTGTCTCTCATTCTCCTGAAGGGAACTGCTATCCTGAATTATGACACGTTTTCCACCCAAGCAAGCAATTCCTTAAATACTATTTTGTTTGTTTCCTAAATTTTATATACTCTGAGTTACGTAGTTAATTTTTTGTGTCTGGCTTCTTTCACTCAATGTTATTTGTGAGAATCATCCATGCTGTTTTATGTAGCTAGAGAAGTTCACTTGCCTTCACTGTATGAATACAGTAAAATTTATTTATCCATTCTATGGCTGACATTTGGATTGTTTCCAATTTTTTGGTTATTACAAATAATGCTGCTCTAGGCACTCTTGCACATGACTTGATGCAGATGTGATTGTATTTGTTGCATATATAACTAGGAGTGACACTGCGAGGTCCAAGAGTGTTTACATTGTCACCTTTAGTAGGTAACATCAAACTGCCTTCCAAAGTGACTATACTAACGCATGCTCTCCAATAATGCGAGAGGGTTCTTTGTTGTTGCTGTGCCTCCTCATCGACACTGGGAATAGTCAAGGTTTTTAATTTTAGTTATTCTGGTGGTGGGCACGTAGTGCTCTTTCATTACTGTCTTCACTTTTTCACTTTTACTTTTCTGCTTTCTAATGAGTTGAGTGCCGTAATTCCTGGCAGGCCTGATCAACTCTTTGTCTTACTTCCATGTGTTTCGAGTTGCCCAGATAGGTGGAACATTATTATAATCCGAAGTAATAATTACCCAGTTTTTCAGTCAAATACCCTAGGGCACCCTGCAGGGAGAAACATTCAATTACAAAGAGATTTCTCCATTTTCAAGTTCTGATTTTTTGGGGCATGAGTCACATGGCACATCTAACCCTCTGTCGAGTCTCACTTAATGCTTCTCCTTCTTCTAGCTCCTATTATAATTAAGGATGGTAGAATCATTTCTGACATATTCAAAGCATGTAATCATAGAGTAACCCTTCACCCCATACCCCACCAATGATGCTGGCTACACCTACAACTTTTCCTACTCTCCTGTCTCTTTACAAATTCCTTGTTTCTTATTATTTTGGGAGTTGGCAGCTACAATCTTTTAAAAACTTCTGATTACTGTCTCCTTCTATCAGTCTGAAACACTCTTGACAAAAATCTTAACACTAAATTTATACTTTCTTTTTCTTAAAACCTTCTCCCCAATTGTTCTACACTGTTAATCATTCAGGACTTCCATCCCCTTAGCAACTACAAACTCTCTGTTTCTCTGTCCATCTTTCTATTATTTATTTGATGCTTGATAAATGAAGCCTGTTTTCCATGCCATCCTTTCGATCTGTAATAATTTTATATTTCATAATCAAGTACTGGTCGGCCATCTTTGTAATGGCTTCTTCATTATGTTCTTCTTTGAGGAAGTGAATTTTGCATTCTATGCCAATCTGTCCTTATCCCACTGGTATCCATTGCTCAGAGCAGGCACTGAAGAAATGTTGTCAAGGATAATTTAGTACAACATAGCTGGCAGAGTTAAGAAAAATACCATTTAGGCTGGGTGCAGTGGCTCATGCCTGTAATCCCAGCACGTTGGGAGGCCAAGGTAGGCGGATCACTTGAGATCAGGAGTTTGAGACCAGCCTGGCTAACACTGCGAAACCCCATCTCTACTAAAAATACAAAAATTAGCCAGGCATGGTGGCAGGCGCCTGTAATCCCAGCTACTCGGGGGCTGAGGCTGGAGAATTGCTTGAACCCAGGTGGCAGAGGTTGCAGTGAGCTGAGATTGCACCATTGTACTCCAGCCTGAATGACAGAGCAAGATGCCGTCTTAAAAAAAAAAAAAAAGGAGCTATATTACCAGGTAACTTCTTTCCAGTGTACAGACTGATACAACCACTTCTTGTTTTTGGGATTAAACTTAGACGTAATAATATAGGTAGATTTTCTGTGATGCAACGTACAGCAGATTTATAATCTGGTTTAAGAACATCACTTGCATATGTGCTATATAATACAGGACTTTTAAAAAGAGTTTCAGGAGTATAAAGTGATTTGGCTTAACACGTTGATAGAAGGTAAGCTGCTATGTAATAATTTAATCTAAAAATCAGATTTTACACCGGGTTTTATGTGGTTTCTAGCACTGGTAATAACTACTGGTATGGAATTTTATAACATACAAGGATCCATGTCATAAATTTAAAAAAAGACTCATTATATTTAGATGATTCTACTTACCATCTTTATCATGCCCACTTTGGCACTGCCAGGGACAATGAAACACATGTGCCTCGGCCTGTGCCCGGTGAAAACTGGGCAAATACAACTTGGTTGACAGTGCACTATAGTAACTAGAGAAACCAAGATACATAATAAATGATCTCTTTTCAATTTAACATCCATGGTCCTCCAATCAATATTTGATCTACCTTTTTATTAGATCTCTAGCATTTCCTCTCTCTTAGGTGGCGCCCTTACCCTGTTCTATAGGTCGTGATCTCTGTGCCTGTTATTATATGCTCCCCTAACCTGAAAAGACGACTTCTCCACCTATCTACATTCACTAAGTCAAACTCACCTTCTGTTGTAAAGAAACCTTATCTGACCCGTTGCTGCTCACCTGACTTGCCCATCTCTTTATTCTCCTTCTACATGGATGTCAAAATGATTTCATTTGTAGAGCTTCCTCTGATAACAGCTGTATGTGGAGGATTCTGAGGCTATGGTAAGGGTCACTGAAAAAAGGTACTTGCCCCATATATAGGGGGTGAAGAGGTATTTGCCATCTCTATCTTGGCACTTTTTTTTTTTTTTTTTTTTGAGATGGAGTTTCGCTCTTGTTGCCCAGGCTGGAGTGCAATGGCACGATGTCGACTCACTGCAACCTCCGCCTCCCGGGTTCAAGCAATTCTCCTGCCTCAGCCTCAGAAGTAGCTGGAATTAGAGGCATGCGCCACCACACCCGGCTGATTTTGTATTTTTGAGACGAGGTTTCTCCATGTTGGTCAGGCTGATCTTGAACTCCCAACCTCAAGTGATCTGCCTGCCTTGGCCTCCCAAAGTGCTAGGATTACAGGCGTGAAACATTGTGCCTGGATATCTTGGCACTTTTTAAAAAACATATTGGCAATAATTTCTCTTGTACTTTTGCATCTTTCAAAAGATCTAACAGAATGTCGAGTACATGGCAGATCTCAATCTCAATATAAATGTATTAATATTATCAAATCAAGTCACTTCAAATTCAAGTCTTTCCATAATAAGCATCAAACATTTTTATTAATGCTATTGGGGTACAATTACATACCATAAAATTCACTCATTTTAAGTATAATTCAATGATTTTTTAATACCAATCATAAGTCCTTGAACCCAGTAAATTATTAACTGGAGGTACAGAAATAGCCAAATTAAGAAAACTACATGCATAGAAGTTAATTGACATAAAATATCTTACTATTATTGGTGCTGTTGCCATTGAAAGACCCGGAAGAACTATTACTGTCTTTCTCCTTATCTTGATTTTCAAAGTCCATATTAAGGGACCTGTGGAAAAAAATTTTGTAGTTAAGTTGTAGTTTTGCTTACAAAAGAAGCAGGTCAGAAAAGTCGTAATATGACAATATTTTTAAATGCCAAGGAATTAGGAAAGAAAAGAAGGTCTCTTTTGAACAACTCTGAAAAATAGCTCGTCACATTTTAAAAAACAATCTTCAGTCCTTCCGATGTGTCAGTTCAAGAGTTTTCCTGACTGCAGATGAAAGCATTCCAAGGCAGCTGAGCCTTCCACTCCTATCTCTGAGCATATCATACCCTTAATTACTTCCTTATGATAAAAACCTAGAAGGAGAAATGTCAAAGGGCAAGCACATTTTGAGACTTTTACATACCACACAACTGTCTGCAAAAAGGCTGCATCAATTTACTCTCTCAGCAGTGTATGAGAGCCCTCATTTCCCTACACCCTGTCAGCTGCAATTCAACAACAAAACAAATTTGAGCTGTTCTAGGTACTGGAAGGACAATAAATAGCACACACATGACTGGATCTTATATTCAAGCAGGGAGACATAATAGACCAGAAAAATAAGTTCAATACATAGTGTGTTAATGGCAGGTGCTAAGGAGGAAAAGTAGGAAATGCAGGACTTAGGGTTTGAAATTTTAGACAGGATGGACAGGAAGGCCTCAGTGACAATGACTTCAGAGTCAAGACCTGAAGGAAGTACTCACTGTCAATCTGGGGAACTAAAAATGGCATGTCATATTGTTCCTTAACCAGTGAACAATGTTGTGTACAAAAGCTTGCTCATTTATTTCTTTTTTTGTGAACTATCTATCCAAGTCCTTAGCTAATTTTCCACTAGTGTTTTCCTGTAAAGAAGGGGTTTGTGGGCCGGGCACAGTGGCTCATGCCTCTAATCCCAGCACTTTGGGAGCCTGAGGTGGGTGGATCACAAGGTCAGAAGATAGAGACCAGCCTGGCCAACATGGTGAAACCCCGCCTCTACTAAAAATCAAAAATTAGCTGGGCATGGTGGTGCACGCCTGTAGTTCCAGCTACTTGGGAGGCTGAGGCAGGAAAATTGCTTGACCCTGGAAGGCGGAGGTTGCAGTGAGCCGAGATTGTGCCACTGCACTCCAGCCTGGCGACAGAGCGAGAGTCCATCTCAAAAAAAGGGGGGAGAGGGGTTGTGTTTGTTTGTCCAAAAGAACTTTCTGTTATGATGGTCTTTATCTGCACTGACAAGTGCTGTGGACATTAGCCACATTATGTGCTCACTGAAATGTGGCTGGTAGGACAGAGGAACTGACTTCTAAAACTACAAAACTTTTAGATAAAAACATATGGTCAATCTTTGTGACCATGGATTTGGAGTGGATTCTTGGATATGATGCCAAAAACACGAGTAAAAAACAGAAAAACTTAAAAACTTATGTGCTTCAAAGGATACTATCAAAAAAGTCAAAAGACAACCCACAGGATGGGAGAAAATCTTTGCAAATCATGTATCTGATAAGAGACTTGTGTCTAGGATATATAAAGAACTCTTACACCTCAATAATAATAAGGACAACCTGATTTTAAAATGAACAAAGGATCTGAAGAGACATTTCTTCAAAGAAGACACACAAATAGCCAATGAGCCCATGAAAAGATGTTCAACACCATCAGTCATTAGGGAAATACAAATCAAAACCACGAGAAACTGGCTGGGAGCAGTGTGCTCATCACGCCTAGAATCCCAGGACTTTGAGGCTGAGGCAAGAGGATCACTTGAGACCCCTGTGGGCAACACAGTGAGACCTTATCTCTATAAAAAATACAAGAATTAGCTGAGTGTGGTGGCATGTGCCTACAGTCTCAGCTACTCAGGATGCTGAGGTAGGAGATCACTCGAGCCCAGGAGGTGAAGGCTGATGGCGGCACTGCACTCCAGCCTGGGCAACAAAGTGAGACATTGTCTCCTGAAAACAAAACAAAACAAAACAAAACAAAAACAAAAAAACTACCATGAGAAACCACTTCCCACATAGCAAGATGGCTATAATAAAAAAGTCAGATAACTAACTGTTGGCAAGGACACAAGGATGTAAAACTGGAACCTTCATACACTACTAGTGGGAATGTGAACTGGTGCAGACACTCTGGAAAACAGAATCTAACCACGTTGACACCCTGACTTAAGAATTCCAATCTCCAGAACTCTGAAAAAATACATTTGTTGTTTAAGCCCCAGTCTATGGGTATTTCATGGCAGCCTGGGCTAATGCAGATCAGATTTCATACTTGAATCCTTTTATATGTACTGAGATTTGTTTTAAGTCCCCATATATGGTCTGTATTAGTAAATATTCCACATACACTTGAGAACAGCATGTGTTCTGTTGTTGGATGAAATGTTCTATAAATGCCAATTAGGTCACATTGATTAAGAGTATTGTTGAAATCCACTGTATCTTTGATTTTCTGCCTACTTATTCTATCAATTATTGAGAGTGGAACCAAAATCTTCAGCTATATTTGTGGATTTATTTCTCCTTGGAGTTCTCTCAGTTTTTGCTTCATGTATTTTGAAGATCTTTTATTAGATACATAAACATTTATGATTGTTATATTCTCTTGCTTAATTGACCCCTTTGTCATTACAAAATAACTTTCTTGTCTGTGGCAGTATTCTTTACTCTGAAAGCTGCTTTGTCTTATATTAATACAGCCATTCCAGCTTTCTGTAGATGAGTATAAGCAGTGTGTATCTTTTCCCAACCTTTTACTTAAAAAAAATTTTTTTTTAAAATTTTAACCACTAGACAACAGGGATTAACCTTTTTTGGCTTTGTATTTATAGTGTGCTTCTTGTAAGCAGCATATATTTGGGTCTTGCTTTTTTATTCAGTCTCACAATTGCTGTTTTACTTATTTTTACTTCTTTTAGACAGAGTCTCACTCTGTCACCCAGGCTGGACTGCAATGGCATGGTCTTGGCTCACTGCAACCTCCGCCTCCCGGGTTCAAGCAATTCTCCTGCCTCAGCCTCCCAAGTAGCTGGGACTACAGGCGCATGCCACCACACCCCACTAATATTTATATTTTTAGTAGAGATGGGGTTTCGCTATGTTGGCCAGGTTGGTCTTGAACTCCTGACCTCATGATTCGCCTGCCTTGGCCTCCCAAAGTGCTGGGATTAGAGGGGTGAGCCACCACACCTGGACAACTGCTGTTTTAAAGAGGTGTGTAGAACAATTTCATTGAATGTGATTAGTGATACAATTAGGTTTGAGACTATCCTCTTACTATTTGTTTCCTACTTGTCTTATTTCCCCTTAACCTGACTTCGTTTGGATTAATATAGTATTTTTTATGATCCAATTTGATCTCCCTTTGTTGTCTTATGAGCTGTAACTCTTTGCTCTTTAATTTTAGTGGCTGCTGTAGAGTTTATAGTATACATCTTTGACACAGTCTACCTTCCAGTTACATTGTAACATTCATGTATAGTATAAACAACTTACAATAGTTTATATTTCCTTCCCTCAACCTTTGTGCTACTGTGGCCATGCATTTAACTCTTACATGTTATCTCATAAACCTCACAATATATTATTTTTATGTCATCAATTTTCACTCACTCACTCATTCATTCATTCATTCATTCATTGTCTCACTATGTTGCCCAGGCTGGTCTCAAACATCTGGGCTTGAGCAATCAATCCTGTTTCAACCTGCCAAGTAGCTGGGATTACAGGCACATACCACTGTGCCCAGCTCCAGTCAATTATCTTTTACATAGCGGTAAATAAGAAAAAAACTTTTATTGATGCATTTTCATTTCTGGTGATCTTAACTCCCTGGGTAAATACAGATTGACAGCTGGTACCATTTTTGCTCTGCTCAAAAGAGTTCCTTTAACATTTTTTTAGTGTAAGACGGCTGGTGACGTGATGAATTCTTTCAGGTAGTGTATGGTGTGTCAGAAAACATCTTCACTTTGCCTTCATTTTTAAAAGATATTTTAGCTATAGAATTTTACAGTGAGTTTTTTCTTCCTGTACTTTAAAGCTACTGTTAACACTGACTTTTCACTTGTATTTTCAAATCTGACATCATCCTCATCTTTTCTCCTCTGTACCTAACACGCTTTTTTGCCCCCTCTGGCTGCCTTGAGGATTTTCTTTCACAGCTCATTTTGAGCTACTGATTATGTGTCTTGGTGTAGTTTTCTTCATGTTTTTTGTGCTTGGGGTTCATTAAGCTTTTTGAATCTGCAGATTATAGTTATCATCAAATTTAGAAAAAACCTGGCCATTATTTCTTCATGTATTATTCTGTCCCTCCCTTTCTTCTCCTCTTTCAGGGACTCCATTACCCATATAGTAGGCCACTGGAGGTTTCTCTCTAATGTTCAATGTTCATTATGCTCTTTTCATGTTTAAAAAATTATTCTTTTCTGTACTTCATTTTGAATAATTTCTATTGCTGTGCCTTCAAGTTCACTAATCTTTTCTTCTGCAATGTCTAATTGCTGTTATTCCCATCCAGTGTATTTTTCATCTCAGACATTGTTGTCTTGATTTCTGAAAGTTTGATTTGGTTCTTCTTTATAATCTCCACGTATTGGCCAGGCGCAGTGGTTCATGACTGTAATCCCAGCACTTTGGGAGGCTGAGGTGGGTGGATCTCTCGAGGCCAGGAGTTTGAAACCAGCCTGACCATCTCTACTGAAAATACAAAAATTAGCCAGGCGTGGTGGCACACACCTATAGTCCCAGCTACTTGGGAGGCCGGAGAATTGCTTGAACCTGGGAGGTGGAGGTTGCAGTGCGCTGAGATCACGCCACTGCACTCCAGCCTGGATGACAGAGCAACTCTGTCTCAAAAAATAAAATAAAATAAAAATAACCTCCATGTATCTTTTTGTACATATGGAATACAAGTATATCTGTTTTGATGTTATGCTAACATCTGTGGCAGTTCTGGGTCAGTTTTGATTGACGGATTATTTTCCTTATCCTGGGTCATGTTTTCCTTCTTTTTTGCCTGTCTGATCATGTCTGCATGCATGCTAGGCATTGTGAATTTTACCTTATCTAAATATTTTTTATTCCTATTAATTTTGAGCTTTGATCAGGGATGCTGTTAGATACCTGGCTTTAATTGATTTTTGTTTCCATGATTTGTTAGGTGGGTCTGAAGCAGTGCTCAGTCTAGGGTAATTACTCTCTATCATTGAGGCAAGATCTCAGTACTCTATCCAATGCCAAATGAATTGTAAGTTTTTCCAATCAGGCTTTTGGAAACAGGTACTCTCCCTTCTAATCCTTTCACATTATTCTTTCCTCCACCTTAGGTGATTTCCACATATGCATACACTAATTAATACTGTGATGAGGCTGAGTGCGGTGGTTCACGCCTGTAATCCCTGCACTTTGAGAGGCCGAGGCAGGCAAATCACGAGGTCAGGAATTCGAGACCAGCCTGGCCAACATGGTGAAACCCTGTCTCTACTAAAAATACAAAAATTAGCCAGGCGTGATGGTTGGTACCTGCAATCCTAGCTACTCGGGAGGCTGAGGCAGGAGAACCGCTTGAACCTGGGAGGCGGAGGTTGCAGTGAGGCGAGATTGTGCCACTGCACTCCTGCCTGGGCGACAGAGTGAGACTCCAACTCAAAAGAAACAAACAAACAACAAACAAAAAAACTGTGATGAATGTTCAAGGAGTCTGTATAGATCTCTGTGTTTTCTCATTTTGCAGCTCACTTTTCTTTTGTACTCTGTTCTATTATCTCTAGCTGCCTCTAGCCATCTCTTTGGACTCTCAGTTCCATCTCTTCAACTTAGGAAATCTTTCTCTCTGCACCATGATTGGAAACTATCTTAAGACAGCATGATGGGAAAACTATTCCTCAACTCTCAGAAATACTGTCCTTTGCTGTCTGATGAAAAATATCTTGAAAACTGTTGTGTTATGAGGTTTACATGTTTTTTATTGTTTTTAAAGTTGCTTCAGGTGGGATGGTAATTCAGTCTCTGTTCCTCTATCTTGGCTGGAAGTACAAGTGGGTCTAGGTAGTTCTTTTAAATAGGTCCGGAACTGGGTAGATTTTTAAGTGAAGGAAAAGGCCTTTTAAAATTTGTTCATGTCTTTAAAAGTCCCTGGGGGTACAAAACATTGATAAATTTTATCCCTGTCTTTAGGAAAGGAGAGGATCCTAAAATGAAGAGGTAGGTCATAATTCTTCCTGGAAGAAACTTAACCAAATGATTGGGCTCAGGTCACACTGATCATGCTCTTACCTTCGTAGTTTCCCACGTCTATGACTCAAAATTTCTTGCTGGATTCGAAAGACTTGCCCCTCTACTAACAGCCTGACTCTAGCTGCCACTCTTGTTTCCTGTACTTTCAGGCACTGTCTAAAACTCCCTTATCTGTTACTGGTACTGAGGAAGCCTCAATTAAAATGGGAGGGCTTGGTAGGATAATCTATGGAGTAGGGACTAGTTAGTTACATGTCACCCTGTTCTCATATAAATTTGGCCAATGAACTGTTTAACAAACTGTTCCACTGGAGGGCAGCCCCAGTGGGTGACAGTTCCCCAGCAGGACCAAAACACGATGACTTTTAGATGTGGTGGACTCCCTGAAACATGGTTAAGACTCCTTCTGAAATATGGTCAGGGGTCTGACATGTTGGCTTTCCTTTGGGTTTTTTTATTTTTAAAAAGCCTTGGATTTTAGATTATTCATATATAGTATTTGAGACATTATATTTCTCCAGTCATCAGAGGAAGACACATTAGCAGAGATTAAAACATACACTTACTGCTCATACCTCAGTCACCCTTAGAGGAATAGCTATGGCAACTGGCTCCTGAAAAACTTTTTCCTATTAATTTTAATTAGTTCCACAACAAACTAGATGTAATATTTTGCATATATTTCCCCTGCCAAGGCACCTGTGGTAGTTTCTAGTACATGGTTTCACTTCTATGATCTTTTAAGCTTTAATTCATGTTTTCGCACAGCAGAGCTAACAATGTGCACGGACCTAAACTCTAGGGTTGGTGATGCATTTAATGGGAACGTCTCTGCAGTTTCTGCAGTCAATGGAACGTGAAGACTGCTCCTTTCCTGTGGGCATGCTTTGGAAAGAATGTATTAATTTAAACTGAGTTTTTCAAATTCACTTATGAATGGAGTAACAATAACTACACTTGTTATGTTCTGTTTCACAGAATCTGGTGACAGCAGGTTAAATTTGCAGGAATTTTTATCTACATCTCTACTCTTGGGGCTATACAGACTGCCAGCTTCTCTTACTTTTTCTGTTGGCATTATATTGCTATTCTGGATTGGAAGGTTGCCAGTCATCTCTTTGGTTTAACCCTAGGCACAGCTGTACAGAGCCTCTCTCATGAGACTGGGTGAGTGAGAATAGGTGCTGAGAACCCCCCGCGGGACAGGATGAAGGGTTATATAACTCTATTTCAATTTGTTATTAGTTGAGAACTATTTATAACTCCATCCTGGATGTTTTAAGGCAAGATTTCCCCGTTTTTTCAAATACAGCTGCTCCCTGACTTACGATGGGGTTATATCCCAATGAACCCAGGCAAGCTGAAAATCTCAAGTTCAAAATGCATTTAATATTCATACATCTAACCTAATGAACATCATAGTTCAGCCCAGCCTACCTTAAACGTGCTCAGAACATGTACATTAGCGTACAGTTGAGCAAAATCATCTAACACAAAGGCCTGTTTTGTAATATAGTGCTGAATATTTCCAGTTACTGAATACTGTACACTGAGAGTGAAAAACAGAATGGTTGTATGGGTACTTGAAGTACGGTTTCTACTGAAATCATACTGCCTTTGTACCATCATAACATGGAAAAATCTTAAGTCAAACCATCATTAAGTCAAACCATTGGTAAGTTGGGGACCTTCTGTAGCAGAAAGTAGTGGTCAACTTCAAACCAGTTTTAGCTGGTCCATTTTTTTTTAGCATCTAACTGACAAGAACTGTAGCAGGGGCAGGAAAGCCTTAGGCAGGAATGAGGTACTATCAGATGGTGGGGCAGGGTGGAGGAGTGGTAGGGAGAGCAAGCATTCTTCTTAGTTCTCCGTGTAATCAGAAAACCTTGAATTTCTTGCTGCCTCAAATAAGCTTAGCTAAAATCAAGCCTTGTTTGGTTGTTAGAAGCAGACCATGGGTCACCACTGCACAAAACAGAAATGGGGCTAAATGAGTCAGTAGGGCCTTACCTATTAGCTCAAGCTGGGAAGATTCATATCTTCCAGTTTTATAAAACAAGATTAAAGGGCCTGGGCTCAGCAGATCCCATGCCACTATGACTGGGGTCTGGTGATGTTACTCACACTGCACAGCTGACCGCAAACTTAAACTATTTAAATAAAGTCTTTGCAGAGGACTCTGCCTCTAGAGCTATCCAGGACTATTTTCAATTATAGACCTTTAACTTAGCTTATTTGGTAATTTAATAAGTGCATAGACATCAGATTGCTAGGCTGGACCTGGAACAGTTTGTTGCATCTTCATAGAAGACTACTCTTCATTCTCTTCCATCCTGACCTGCCTTCACAATCTTGTTATTGCTATACAGTAACATATAATATGATGTTAATATAATGTTATAAATATACATTCCATCCAAACTGTATCCTGGATATTTGCAAGTCTAGGTACTGAAATCAATGTTTAGGTCAGGTGCGGTGGCTCATGTCTGTAATCCTAGCACTTTAGGAGGCTGAGGCTGGTGGATCACCTGAGGTTAGAAGTTCGAGACCAGGCTGGCCAACATGGCGAAACCCTGTCTCTACTGAAAATACAAAAGTTAGCTGGGCCTGGTGGCGCACACCTGTAATCCCAGCTACTCAGGAGGCTGAGGCAAGAGAACTGCTTGAACCTGGGAGGTGGAGGTTGCAGTGAGCTGAGATCACACCACTTCACTCCAGCCTGGGCAAAAGAACGAAACTTGATCTCAAAACAAAAAACAAAAAACAAAACAAAACAAAAGAAATCAATGATTAAATGATCAACAGGACTTGAGCTATGGCTTTTTCATCACAGACAACCATTTACCATCACAGAAAAAAAATCCATCTAAATTATAGCATATTATATGCTTTTTCATCAACTATGACTCAACAGGAAGTAGTTATGGGTCAAGGTGTAGGAGGTAAACAAATGTCCAATTATTGATACTTACATAGAACCTACACTAAGAAAGACAGACTAAGAATCTGGGGAGGAAGAGACAGTCTCGGACTCAGCAGCTGAGAGTCCAGAGGGTTAAAGTGATAATAGTTGAGCTTGATTGAGCTCATACTGTCAGGCACTATGTTAGGTGCTTTACAGGCAAGGTTTCTTTTGATTCATAGAAAAACTCCATGAGTGGGGTGACCACAAATCCCAACTTATGCCTGCTGCCCTGGCAAAATTATGAAGGAAACAAAAATATTTCACCCAAAAATATATTTCTTTGACATATTTCAGATGGCTTTCAGAAGGGCTGGAAATACAAGAATAGCTGAGAGAAGCTGTGTGGGGTAGGTTTGCATCTGTAGAGAAAACATACATTGATGCGGCTGAGGCATTTATCTGAGGCCCTACCTTGTCCAGACATAGGAAAGATTGAGAGTCTGACACCTTAGAAGGTCAGAAAGAAACATATTCCATCCATTCTCTCTCAGGGCTGTGACCTGTGAGGTTTCATCTACATGACAGGACCACCTGTGCGAGCTGGGCCTCCTCTTCTCTCTCCCATAACCTGTCTCACCACCATAACCTGATTTACCACCACAATCTGTCTTGCCACACTCCAAGCCCTCATTCTTTCTGTAACCTCAAGGTGGTATAAAAGCATCAGCCATCTGGCCATTTTTTCTTGTTTTGAGATCTTATATTTTGTAAGACTTTTGTGTGCATTAACAAATCTATGTGCCTCTTCTATTAATCTGCTATTTGTCAGTTGATATTTCAGCGAGGATTCAGAGGGCACACAGGAAGTTTTCTCTTGGCCCTGTTACACAACTAATGGGCTCACTGCTTGATGCGCTACATCTTTCCACATCAGTACATACTGCTTTTTCCATAAAAACAAACCAAAAAACCTATTTCTCCCCAAGTAAACTTGATCTGGTATCATTTTTAGATGAGCTGCACATATGCCATCTTACTACAGAGAAATATTAAGACCAGGAGCCTTTACAGGTGAATGATACGGTTTAGCCTTGAACTGGGTGAGGTCCAGATGGCCACGGACCCTGTCAGCTAATTAGTGTCAGATAGAATGACAACTCATCAACATTCTTCAACTTTCAATTGGGTGTAAGTATAAATTCCAGTTTGGTGTTTTGGTCACTTTGATGTACATTTCACATGAAGTTTATTACAGACACTATATCAAGAAGTAGGTTAATATTCTGTGAGTGCCTTAATAAGGTTTTAGAGTGGCTGAGGTAGAGATCTGGTTATATTTGCCGTAAATTTGTTTCAGGGTAGAATTCAGTTGCAACGAACAGAACTTTAGGAAATCAGCTACTCATTTCTTTGTGTCCTAGGGTGGATTAAAAAGGATTTTCTGAGGAAGATTCTAGGCCTGCCTTTGGGAACTTCCACCACCTGCCTCAGGAAAAGGGGAAACATGGGCTTCTATTTAGGTATTGTTAGGTTCCTTGGTTCTGATAAAAATACAAATGCACCATGAGTGCTGTTAAGACAACTAGGTCTGTATTTAGCTGGCAACAGAGTACATTTCTGGGCTGCTGCGTGTGTGTGTGTGTGTGTGTGTGTGTGTGTGTGTGTGTGTGTGTGTGTGTGTGTGTGTGTGTGTGTATTTTCTTTTTTGAGATGCAATCTCACTCAGTTTGTGGCCCAGGTTGGAGTGCAGTGGCGCAATCTCGGCTCACTGCAACCTTTGCCT
Source organism: Rhinopithecus roxellana (assembly GCF_007565055.1). Lineage (NCBI taxonomy): Eukaryota > Metazoa > Chordata > Mammalia > Primates > Cercopithecidae > Rhinopithecus > Rhinopithecus roxellana. The sequence continues at coordinate 84,842,730 of NC_044558.1, read as the reverse complement.
CCCAGTTCAAGTGATTATCCTGCCTCAGCCTCCTGAGTAGCTGGGATTACAGGCATGCACCAACACGCCTGGCTAATTTTTGTATTTTGGGTAGAGACAGAGTTTCGCCATGTTGGCCAGGCTGGTCTTGAACTCCAGATCTCACGTGATCTTCCCACCTTGGCCTCCAAAAGTGCTGGGATTACAGGCATGAGCCACTGTGCCTGGTCTGCTACCAATATTTATTAACAGATCAACATTCAAGAATAATCAGTTTAAGAATTAACAGCCCATTCACTTCTCCAGATATCCCAAAATATAACCTTAGATCACGCTTAGCAATAAGCTGGTTATCTAAACCACAACATCCTGTTGCCCACTGTGCACCTTCAATTTTGGCAAAACTGCTTTTGCTAAAACACATTTTCATGCAATACCACCAATTTATATTGAAGGTATTATAATTTATTCAACATTTATTTGAATGCTTACTGTGAAATGAATGAAACTTAACGTTATATCCTCTTTACGAAGGTCTTTAGGATAAAAGCTGTCTGATCTTAAGGTCAAGAACAGTTGCAATTCACCTGAATAACTGGGTTCTTCTGATTGAAGGAAGCTGAGTGAGTTTTACATTCTTTCTTTTTAAAGCTGGCTGCTACAAACCTTATGGTGGTCCTTGTGAACCACTAACAACAAGGGTGCTGGCATTATGGTATGCATTTTTATGTTTCTTTTTTGGCTCTATTTTGTCTCCACTCATACTTTTACTTTTCTTTGGCCCCAATTTAATTTGCCTTGAAGTAACTTGCAAAAGTTAGTACATGCTCTGAAATCTTTGGAACAGGGCAGTGCAGAGCACAAATAAACAACTGTAGGAAGCAAAATGGAGGTGGGAGCATATCAGTTTATTGAAAGCTATACTTGTTCATCCATTTGCATTCCGATACCTGAGGACACTGTGAATACTGGAGGAGAAAGGCAAATGGAAATTTTTACCCTTCATATTTTAAGAATATTTTTTTCTCAGCTCCAGAATGGAGTGAAAATAAGAAAAAAATATTTATAAAAAATTTTGAAAAGAATGTGTTTTTTGATAATCCTACTATTGGAAGTGAGTACAATGAAGGGGGGACTCACTGATTCAAAGTATACACTATATGGTTAAACTTAGGTTAAGTTAAATATGTGTTCCTAGAAAACTTAACAGTGGTTTTATAAATTGAACATTTAATAGTGAATTGATGAAATTCTTAAATATATAAAAAAAACTTGGCCGGGCGCGGTGGCTCAAGCCTGTAATCCCAGCACTTTGGGAGGCCGAGACGGGCGGATCACGAGGTCAGGAGATCGAGACCATCCTGGCTAACACGGTGAAACCCCGTCTCTACTAAAAATACAAAAACTAGCCGGGCGAAGTGGCGGGCGCCTGTAGTCCCAGCTACTCGGGAGGCTGAGGCAAGAGAATGGCGTAAACCCGGGAGGCGGAGCTTGCAGTGAGCTGAGATCCGGCCACTGCACTCCAGCCTGGGCGACAGAGCGAGACTCTGCCTCAAAAAAAAAAAAAAAAAAAAAAAAAAACTTGTCTACATATGTTGCAATGGACAAAATCATTTCCTACATCATCTAAAAAGTTCAGGCTTCTGTGTATGATGGAATGACAAAAAGGGTAGCTCAAAAGATAAACACATAACACACAATTAGAACATCATGACACTTGTGAACCACAGTGACACTTGTTCTAGTGAACCTGGTCTAACTACAATTATATGCACTTAGAATGAAGGGCATCACAATCCTATCAAGTATAGTTCTTAGTAAAGAACTCAGTCAGTATCTCTGCAGGCTTACTACCCTGATGTTGTCTTCCTAGGGCAGGCTTGGGTATAAGTAAAGAACTCAGTATCTCTGCAGGCTTATTAACCCGATGTTGTCTTCCTAGAGTACGCTTGGGTATAAGTAAAGAACTCAGTATCTCTGGAGGCTTATTAACCTGATGTTGTCTTCCTAGCGTAGGTTTGGTTATAAGTAAATGAACTGCTCTCACTACCTAAGAAAGCATTGGTAGGTGCTTGCCTTTATAAAAAAGGAAATAGTTACTCTAGAGTTATAAAACAAATGACCAAAACTAACTCAAGAAAATCTAAATAGCCTCTTTTGAACAATGTTAAGACAGAAACTGTTACTAAAGAGGAATATTTTATAAAAGTCAGTACCTCAAGAAATAGATAACAATTATAAACATACAGAAAGTGAAAAGACAAACCCAGAGGCACTTATAAAAAACCTATTTTCACAATAAAGAAAGAACTCTCAAAATTCAACAACAAGAAGAAAATCCAATTTAAAAATGGGCAAAAGAGTTGAAAAGACACCAAAGAAGAAGAGACATAGATGGTAAATGGGCACATGAAAAGATGCTCAACATCAGTATGCATTAAGAAAATGCAAACCAAAATTATAGTGAGATACCACTTCATACCCACCAGAACAGCAGAATAGCTATAATCATAAAGATAGACAATAACAAGTGTTGGTGAAGAAGTGGAGAAATTGGAACCTTCATACATTGCTAGTGGGAATGTAAAACAGCATAGCTGCCTTGGAAAACAGAAGCATTTCTTAAAATGTTAAGACAAGAGTTACCATTAGACCCAGCAATTCTGTTACTAGGTATCTGCTTGAGGGCAATAAATATGTTATGTCCACACAAACTTGTACACAAATGTTCACAGTAACATTACTCATAAAAGCCAAAAAAGGGCAACAACCCAAATGTCCATCAACCAATGAATGGAAAAACAAAAGAGAATATTATTCAGCAATAAAAAGGAATGAAATACTGATAACATGCCACAACACGGATGAACTTCAAAAACACTATGCTAAGTGAAAGAAGCTAGTAACAAAAGGTCACATACTGTACGAATCCACTTATATGAGAGGTCCAGAATAGGCAAATCTATAGAGATAAAAGCTAGATTCATGGTTGCCTAGGGCTGGTAGGTAGGGAAAGAGGAATGGGAATGACTGCTAACTGGTATAAATTTTCTTTTGGGATAATGTGCTAAAATTGGATTACAGTGATGGCTGCACAATTTTGTAAATATACTAAAACCCACTTAATTGTATACTTTAAGTGACCAAACTTTATGGTATTTATATCTCAATAAAGCTGTTAAAACATACTACATTAACAGAATGGACAAAAACCACAGGATCATCTCAACAGAGGCATAAAAACACATGATAAAATCCAATACCCATTCATAATAAAACTCTCCACAAACTAGAAATAAAAGATATTTCCTCAACCTGATAAAGGGCATTTATGAAAAATGTACAACTAACTACATACTTAATGGGAAATGCTTTCCCTGAAGATTAGGAACAGGGCAAGGATGGATGTGTGCCTTTGACACTCCTATTCAACATTGTACAAGAAGGGAGAAAAAGATAAAAAGACAAAGTCTTTCAGAATTGAAACAAGTAGCAAAACTGTCTTTATTTGCAGACCACATCATCCTATGTGCAGAAAATTCTAAGGAATCATAGACAAAAAACTACCAGCACTAATAAATGAGTTCAGCAAAGCTACAGTATTTGAGGTGAATACACATCAATTGTAGTTCTATATACTTAGCAATGAACAATTGAAAACGAAGAAAAAAATTCATCAAAAATAACATCAAAAAGTAAAAAAATACGAATAAATTTAACAAAATAGTGGAAGCCTTGCACATTGAAAATTACAAAACGCTATTAATAGAAATTAAAGAATATCTAAAGTATCTAAATTAAAGAATATCTAAATAAACAGAGACACATTCCACATTCATGGATAGGAAGTGATCATCATTAAGACAGCAATTTTCCTCAAACTGATCTACAGATTCACAATGCCTACTGAAATCCCTGCGGGCTTTTTGTTTTTCTGAGTAGAAACTGACCAGCTGAACCTAAAATTTATATGGAAATGTAAAGGATCCAGAGTAGCCAGACAAATTTGTAAAAGAACAACACTTACTTTAAAGGCTACAACAATCAAGACACTGGCACTGGCATAAGAAGACACATACAGACCAGACCTAGTAACTATCTATACTTTTATGGTCGATTTTTTTTTGTTTTTAAAAAAACAGACAAGTGTCTTGCTATGTTATCGTGGCTTGAGTGCAGTGGTGCGATCATAGTTCACTGTAACCCCAAACATCTGGGACTCAGGTGATCCTCCCACCTGAGCTCCCGAGTCACTGGGGTTACAGGTGCATGCCACCATGTCAACAACGCATTTCTGACAATGGTGCCAAGGTAATTCAATGGGTAAGTATAGTCTTTTCAACAAATGGTACTGGGACAACTGGATAACCACATTTATAAAGATGAAATTAAATTTGTACCTCATGCCATACACAAAACTTAACTCAAAATGAATCATAAATGTAAGAAGCAAAACTATAAAACTTAAAGAAAACGGAGGAGAGCCGGGCGCAGTGGCTCACGCCTGCAATCCCAGCATTTTGGGAGGCTGAGGCGGGCGGATCACGAGGTCAGGAGATCAAGGCCATCCTGGCTAACAGGGTGAAAACCCATGTCTACTAAAAATTACAAAAAATTAGCCGGGCATGGTGGCAGGTGCCTGTAGTTCCAGCTACTTGGGAGGCTGAGGCAGGAGAATGGCGTGAACCCGGGAGGTGGAGCTTGCAGTGAGCCGAGATCATGCCATCTTAAAAAAAAAAAAAAGAAAGAAAAAAGAAAAAAAAAAGAAAACATAGGAGAAAATCCTTGTACCCATGTGCCAATTTACCAGTTTCACATTTTATGGATCATGCTTTTGGCACATCACCAAAAGCATGATCCATAAAATGTGAAATTGGTAAACTGGCTTTAACAAAATTAAAATGTTTATATTCCAACTGACACTATTAAGAAAATGAGAAGGCAAGCCAGAGAATAGGAAAAATTTAAGAGTTGCAAATCATATGACTGAGAGAGAATTTTTGACTACACATTTCACCAAAGAAGATAAACAGATGGTTAATAAGCATAGGAAAACATGCTCATCAACTTTTCAACATCCTAATATCAGGGAAATAATACAACCCAAACCACTATGAGATACAACTTCACACCTTACTACTACTATGGCTATAATAAAAAGACAACGTGTTTCAGAAAGCCCTTACCTGTGTACTGAAGGGTACACTAAAAATGGTTTAAATGGTACATTTTGTGTTATATATATTTTACCCTAATAAAAAATAGCCCTCACCGATTGAAAAGAAAAAGGGAGGCCGGACTCGGTGGCTCATGCCTGGAATTTCAGCACTTTGGGAGGCTGAGGCGGGCAGATCACGAGGTCAGGAGTTCGGGACCACCCTGACCAACATGGAGAAACACCGTCTCTACTAAACATACAAAAATCAGCCGGGCATGGTGGCACATACCTGTAATCCCAACTACTCAGGAGGCTGAGGCAGGAGAATCGCTTGAATCTGGGAGGCAGAGGTTGCGCTGAGCCGAGGTGGCGCCACTGCACTCCAGCCTAGGCAACAAGAGCGAAACTCCGACTCAAAAAAAAAAAAAAAAAAAAAAAAAAAAAAAAAAAAAAAAAAAAAAAAAAAAAAAGGAAAAGAAAAAGGGAAAGGTGGTGAACTCAGCAGGGAAAAAAAAAAAAAAAAAAAAAAAAAAAAAATATCTTCCCACAAAGAGAAGCCCAGCTTTAGATGGCTTCACTGGTGAATCCTATCAAACATTTAAAGACAAAATTACATAAATCTCTTCCATAAAACACCAACTTATTCAGTGAGTTCAATTTAAATGTATAATTAAAGGCATCATGATTTACTTTTTGCAGAAATGCCTTATTAAAGTAAAAAAGATAAAAGGTTCTGAGTTAGAGGTCCTGAAAACTGTTTCAATCCAGACTTGTTACCAATTGGTTGTGTAATCGTTGTCAAGTTACATCAACATTTTCACTTTGGGCTTCGGTTTCTTAGTTTCTTTTTTTTGTTGTTGCTGTTGCCAGGGTCTCACTCCATTACCCAGGCTGGAGTGCAGTGGTATGATCACCGCTCACTGCAACCTCCACCTCCTGGGCTCAAGTATTCCTCCCAGCCTCCTGGGTAAGTGTGATGACAGGCATGCGCCACTACGCCCAGCTAATTTTTGCATATTTAGTAGATGGGGTTTCACCATGTTACCCAGCCTGGTCTTGAACTCCCGGACTCAGGGCATCTGCCTGCTTCAGCCTCCCAAAGTGCTGGATTACAGGTGTGAGGAACCACGCCTGGCCAGTTTCCTCATTTGTAAACAGGGAGGTTCACCAGATAAATCCTTTCTTCCTATATAATTCTATGATACACTTACTACATAAAATTTGGTTTAAAACTTGCTCAATCCTAAAATGATACAGCCCTTCAGAAAACAATAATATGCAGTAAGAGGCATTTCATACTCTGTTGAAGTATTTCCACTTCTGGATATTTATCTTGGTGATATAATTCAATAAAAGCAAATAATCCATAAAGCTATCATCACTGTAAGAGCCCACTTGTCCAACAAGAGTGGAATAAGATGAGTAACACAAAGAAATGCCAAATTACTAAAACAGTATGAAGATAATTTGTAGAAAATATTTGTCTGGTGCAAATAATCAGAATATAAATGATTTCAACTATGAAAATGTATACAGTATATAAACATACACCAAATGGAAGGTAGTCTGCACTACTCAAAGTAGTATTAGGGTTGTGAGTCTAAAGATGGCTTCTTCTGTGTTTAATTGCAAAGTCTTTTGAAATGTTAATGCATTATATACTCAAAGGGGAAAAAATCAGATACTTGTCCACAGGGTAGAGATGAAAAATATCAAGATCACATTGATAAGGTTCTAAGTTCCTCTGGTTTGATTAATGCTTCCTGAGAGTGGTTATGAATCTGGAGTTCTCAGTAGACATCTCAGTGATTAAAACTTTGGTCGGTGTATAGTGAAATTACCCACAATATTTTACTTGTTTTACTCAGTATCGAGGTAAAGACTGCAAGTCTGTGATTTTATAAAGTAGCTATTAAAATTCAGATACAATACTGCATAGTTCAAAATCTTTATGCCTGGGTATTTCACTTATCCCTATTACTACCTTTGAAGTTCTCAACTTATAATTCCTCAAGCAGCATTTTTTGGTAGGTTCATCAACCACTAACCTATTTGAGTTATACAACCATTAAAGTTCCTCTCGACTGAAAATAGTGGAAAAGAGGAGTGTGTATCTAGTGTCTATATTTTCCCTCCTATTCCTATGGCTGCCTGCTGGGATGAGAACCTCAGCAGGATCTAGTCTCAGCATCTCCAAGGTTATCAGAGAGAATACCTGGTAATGCTACAACACACAACCCTAATAATTGTAAGATGAACCATATGAAATTGTTTCTGTGGGCCAAAATATTAATAGTCAACCATCAGCAATTCTGTATGGCTCAACCTTGGATGTCAAGCCTTCGGATTAAGAAAAATATGATGTAAATTTCCATAAGGACATAATCTACTTACAAGCATTTTAGGACAACATAAATTTTTGTGTGTGTGTTTTTTTGAGACATAGTCTGGCACCATTGCCCAGGCTGGAGTACAGCAGTGTGATCATAACTCATTGTATCCTCAATCTCCAGATGAAGGAGAAGTGCTCCTTCTTCTGCCGCAGCCTCCTGAGTAGCTGGGACCACAGGCACTACCACCAAGCCTGATTAATGTCTTTAAAAAATATTTTTTGGCCGGGCGCGGTGGCTCAAGCCTGTAATCCCAGCACTTTGGGAGGCCGAGACAGGCGGATCACGAGGTCAGGAGATCGAGACCATCCTGGCTAACACAGTGAAACCCCGTCTCTACTAAAAATACAAAAAACTAGCCGGGCGAGGTGGCGGCGCCTGTAGTCCCAGCTACTCGGGAGGCTGAGGCAGGAGAATGGCGTGAACCCGGGAGGCGGAGCTTGCAGTGAGCTGAGATCTGGCCATTGCACTCCAGCCTGGGCGACAGAGCGAGACTCCATCTCAAAAAAAAAAAAAAAAAAAAATTTTTTTGTAGAGACGGGTCTTGCTATGTTGCCCAGGCTAGTTTTGAACTCCTGGGCTCAAGCAATCCTCCTGTCTCAGCTTCCCAAAGTGCTGGATATAGGCATACAGCACTGTGCCCGGCCAAAGATTAAGAACTTTATTAGCATCCTGGGTATAGTTTTACTTCGGTTTCCCTACTAGAGGTTTGCAACTATACTTTGATTTTTGGTTGGGGAAAAAAAAAACATGAAATGTTCTCTTTGTCATTTTATTACATGGATATTCAGTAATTTTTTTTCTTTTTCTTTTTTTTTTTTTTTTTTTGAGACGGAGTCTCGCTCTGCCACCCAGGCTGGAGTGCAGTGGTCGGATCTCAGCTCACTGCAAGCTCCGCCTCCCGGGTTTACGCCATTCTCCTGCCTCAGCCTCCCGAGTAGCTGGGACTACAGGCGCCCGCCACCTCGCCCGGCTAGTTTTTTGTATTTTTTAGTAGAGACAGGATTTCACCGTGTTAGCCAGGATGGTCTCGATCTCCTGACCTCGTGATCCGCCCGTCTCGGCCTCCCAAAGTGCTGGGATTACAGGCTTGAGCCACCGCGCCTGGCCCCTTTTTTTTTGTATTTCAATTTTTCATATTTCATATTTCACTGTCCTTCCATTTAAACTCTTTGTTCCCTTTGAGACTCTAGAATCATTGTCAAAGACTCTCTCCTTAACCTTCTCAATAAAGAGTGCATTAGGTGATTAATTTCAGAACCAGCATTTTAAGCAATTAGTTTTTACATATTAGCATTAACATGCTAAACTCATAAGCACAACCAAGAAGTGTTTAACAGCAGCCAATTAAAAAGCAAATAGCAGAACTCTGTATTCTGAGTCAATTTCTGCCGAAGTCCTGTTTTTGTTGTTGTTGTTGTTGTTGTTGTTGTTGTTGTTGTTGTTGTTGTTGTTTTGAGACGGAGTCTCGCTCTATCTCCCGGGCTGGAGTGCAGTGGCCGGATCTCAGCTCACTGCAAGCTCCGCCTCCTGGGTTCACGCCATTCTCCTGCCTCAGCCTCCCGAGTAGCTGGGACTACAGGCGCCCACCACCTCGCCCGGCTAGTTTTTTGTATTTTTTAGTAGAGACGGGGTTTCACGGTGTTAGCCGGGATGGTCTCGATCTTCTGACCTCGTGATCCGCCCGTCTCGGCCTCCCAAAGTGCTGGGATTACAGGCTTGAGCCACCGCGCCCGGCCAAAGTCCTGTTTTTCTTCACAAAGTTTTGGTACCAGCACTTCCAGAGCAATGGTTCCTTCTTCCACCTCCAACTTAAATCAACCCCATTTGAGAACATCTTACCTGAAACTACCATAGACTATAAGAAGAATGGAAATCAGAAATGTAGACACTTGACTGGAATCCACCAGGGAATAGGCCCTAGAGAAATAAGAGGAAAAAAATGTAAATCACATGCAGTGAGTCCATTAATGGAGCTTACAGTCTAATGAGTTCTATATACCCCACTAAGCTTTGTTTTTATCTTAAGAAGGAAAAAAGGTGTAAATTAGCATTAACAAAATAACACAATTAAAATGAGATTTGCTAGTTTAACATGAAGAATAAATGGATAGGTTTACAGCTATTATTAGTTAATATTTACAGCATGTAAAATGACATCAATGTAAAAATCCCATCTCTGTATATGTTTACAATATCCACCCCCAATTTTAAAAGTATCAAAATATCTACCAAATCTGTGCCAATGGCAAAAGTCTCAATGATCAGACTTTTATCCAATCACATTTGAATCACTAATAGTATTTTACTGGTTTTACTCAGTGATGAAGTAAAGCCTGCATCTCATGAATTCCCCGTTTCCATTTTTCTAATTGCCTACTGATTTTCTCCATCTAGATGGCCTACAGGAGGTTCTTCAAAGTCAACAAGTCCACCACAAATATTCTCTCCATCTTAGCTGATCCTCTCAAGGAATGGTATCACCATCCCCTCAGCTGCCAAAGTTAAAAATCTGTTGCATTCTTGACAGCCCTTTCTTTCTCTTACTTCCACATCCCCAACTACTTCTCCTAACCCCACTGCCAATTTGTTAGCTCCCTTCTATGGCTTGGCTATTGGAAATCTTGTTTTAAAGGCTGTCTCCATGAATTCACCCTCCATATTACCCATTCTTATTTGTCAGGGATTTTCCTAAAACAAATCTTTGCGGGATTTTGGTTGTTGTTGTTTAATTTCCATTCAGCTAAGTATTTAATACTGCCTACATGCCAGGCACTCTGCTAGCCACTGGGATATACAGTAATAAATAAGAATGCCTTGATCTCTGCCTAAATGTCTTTTCTAAAGAAATGAACAATTTCACTCTAAAGAAATAAAAAAAAAAAATGAACATAACTGAATGAATATAATCATGAATAACATTACAAAGGAGAGAAAGAGAAGTACAGGGTACTATGATAATGTATATTAGGTGGATGCAGTCCAAGAACAGGGGAGCTTTCCTTAGGGAGGAAGATGATTTAGAGAGATACAGGACACAATAAATAGGACCCAGTGATCGTTTATGGGAGCCAAGAGGGGGAAGAATTGCAGTGATCCCTAGGTTTCTGCTTAGCTGGGTTTGTACCATTTAGGGGGTACCACCACGACTGGCTAATTTTTGTATTTTTAGTAGAGATGGGGTTTTACCATGTTGCTCAGGCTGGTCTCAAACTCCTGACTTCAAGCAATCCACCCACCTTGGCCTCCCAAAGTGCTGGGATTACAGGCGTGAGCCACTGCGCCTGGCCGGAGGAACAGATTATAAGCTAAGGTTTGAATGTACTGAGGAGACAGCTGGATACTGAAACCATTCTGAGCTGAAGATGTATATATACTGAGAGCTCATCACCTTCCACATGGTAACTGAAGCCATAGGTGTGTGTGAATGCCTCACAGCAGTGAAAAGAGGACCTAGGATCAAGGCCTGGGAAATCTCCAAATGTAAAGATCAGGTAGAAGAAGGAACTGCAAAGAAAACCAAGATGAAACAGAGACAGATAAGGAAAACCCAGAATAGCAGATTATTTCAGAAAGGTAGCAGAATTGAATGGGGCCTGAATTTAATCCCTTGCTCTACCACTTACTAGTAGTTAGGCCAGTTACTTAGCCTCTCTAAGCTTCAGCTTTTCATCTGTAAAATGGGGATAATGACAACCTCAAAGAGTTGTTAAAGGATTAAATGAGGAATTCATATAAAGAATATTACACATCAAATACTCAATTCATACTCACTGCATTAGGAGGGAGACGTTGCCAACCATGAATGCTGCTGAGAGGTCAAGACAGACAACTGGAGTGACCACTGGGTAAAGTGGTGAGGATGGAGTCAGACTGAAATTAGCTGAGAATTTAAAGCTAAGGAAATGAAGACAGTATTTTGAAAAGTGCAGGGAAAAGAATGGCAGCTGGAGGGTAAATATAAGGATAAGGGAGATCTAAAACATTTTCCTTTTTTTAAGGTGAAAGATGCTCAACCTTTTCTGATGCTGACTGGAAATGAACCCCATGAGGAGAGAAAGACTGATGCATACAGAGGAGGACATTACATTTCCTTTAATTGTTGTAAACTTGCATGATACACTGCTGTGGTCTATAATGGCATGCTTTTGGTTCCTTAGTTTTCTTTTCTTTTCTTTTTGGAGATGGAGTTTTACTCTTGTTGCCCAGGCTGGAGTGCAATGGCATGATCTCGGCTCACTGCAATCTCCACCTACTGGGTTCAAGTGATTCTCCTGCATCAGCCTCCTGAGAAGCTGAGGTTACAGGCGCCCGCCACCACGCCCAGCTAATTTTTTTTTGTATTTTTAGTAGAGATGGGGTTTCATCATGTTGGCCACGCTGGTCTCAAACTCCTGACCTCAGGTGATCCACCTGCCTCGGCCTCCCAAAGTGCTGGGATTACAGGCTAAAGATCCACTGCACCTGGCATGGATCCTTAGTTACTACAGATACATCCTGAAATATTTATGGGTATGTTAAAAAAAAAAAATGAACTGGGGAGTCCATTAGGCTGAAATGGCTCCAGTGTCTTGGGTTCCTAAGGAAGCCAACTGAAGTCCAACTCAACCCATCAGAAACTGCCAATCAAACCTAACCAGGGGCTTTACCAATCAGAAACTGCCGACTAATCTCTACCAGAGACTTTCTCCTTTAACCAATCAAGTATTGTCTTTCTTTTGCTTCTGCAAAAGCCTTATAAAAGTTTTGCCCTCAGGCACCCTCCATGGAACTGTGATCCACTTGTGATCTGGTACTGCCTGATTCATGACACACTGCTCAAAAGAAAACCTCTCCAAAAGTTAAACATAAGTTTATCTTTTAACAGCTCAAATAACATGATTTAAGATTTGCTTTAAAATACTCTAAGAGAGGCCGGGCGCGGTGGCTCAAGCCTGTAATCCCAGCACTTTGGGAGGCCGAGACGGGCGGATCACGAGGTCAGGAGATCGAGACCATCCTGGCTAACACGGTGAAACTCCACCTCTACTAAAAAATACAAAAACCTAGCTGGGCGAGGTGGCGGGCGCCTGTAGTCCCAGCTACTCGGGAGGCTGAGGCAGGAGAATGGCGTGAACCCGGGAGGCGGAGCTTGCCGTGAGCTGAGATCCGGCCACTGCACTCCAGCCTGGGCGACAGAGCGAGACTCCGTCTCAAAAAAAAAAAAAAAAAAAAAAAAAAATACTCTAAGAGAATAAAACATGGGAGGGATACACCAAAGAAAAGGCAAATTTTTTCAAATTACGAAGCTGGAATGATAGGTACATTGTATTCTTCTCTCTTCCCCCCACACCAGTCTTTGAGATGGCACAACAATTTGAACACAACTAAAACTACTAGAGGCAGATGAATACAAGAATTTACGTTTTGGACCATGAATTCTGTTTCACCACACCTCACAGGGGTGCTACCTTTTCCTAAATTTCAGTCAGCCGGGGAGTGGAGAAAGGGAAGGTACCAGACATGAGGGCCACTCGAGCCTCTCTCTTGGGTCCCATCCAGCAACGACCCAGCTGTGGCTGTCCAGGGTCCTCTTTTGAACAACCAGATTATGTAGACAAGGCTCACACACCAAGAGATATCTAAGCTATCATGTATATGTATTAGGAAAATGAACTTCAACAATTTCTCTTTATTCTAAACTTACGTTTCTTGCTGTATGAGATAATCTTTGCACACATCTTTCAAAATTCCAAAATCAAGAAGGAACATTTTCTTAAAATTGAAAAAATTATGACTAGGTTATTTATATAGTCATACAAAAATCAAAAGTATGTTAAAAAGTACACACAGGCCGGGCGCGGTGGCTCAAGCCTGTAATCCCAGCACTTTGGGAGGCCGAGACGGGCGGATCACGAGGTCAGGAGATCGAGACCATCCTGGCTAACACGGTGAAACCCCACCTCTACTAAAAAATACAAAAAACTAGCCGGGCGAGATGGCGGGCGTCTGTAGTCCCAGCTACTCGGGAGGCTGAGGCAGGAGAATGGCGTAAACCCGGGAGGCGGAGCTTGCAGTGAGCTGAGATCCGGCCACTGCACTCCAGCCTGGGCGGCAGAGCGAGACTCCGTCTCAAAAAAAAAAAAAAAAAAAGTACATACATAGAGGTCTTACGCCCATCTAGTCATCCCCCAACCCCCACCCTCTCAGTCATTTTTAGATAACTTTTAAATAACCACATTTTTTCGTTTCTTATCTAGTCTTTTGGAGTAAATATACAATATAAGAACATTATTTCTCACTACTTCTTTTTTTTTTTTTTTTTTGAGACAGAGTCTTACTCTGTCGCCCAGGCTGGAGTGCAGTGGCCGGATCTCAGCTCACTGCAAGCTCCGCCTCCCGGGTTTCCGCCATTCTCCTGCCTCAGCCTCCCAAGTAGCTGGGACTACAGGCGCCCGCTACCTCGCCCGGCTAGATTTTTGTATTTTTTAGTAGAGACGGGGTTTCATTGTGTTAGCCAGGATGGTCTTGATCTTCTGACCTCGTGATCCGCCCGTCTCGGCCTCCCAAAGTGCTGGGATTACAGGCGTGAGCCACCGCGCCCGACCCTCTCACCACTTCTTATGAAACAGGTGGAATATTAAATATACTGCCCAGTATCTCCCTCTACCCCCCTTTTACAATATAGCTTAGAAATCTTGCTGTAACAGGATGTGGAGAACTTCCTTTTTAAAATTTTCTTTTAAACAGCAGCATGGTATTCCACTGTACAGATGCACCACAGTTTTTTTTTTTTTTTTTTTTTTTTTTTTTTTAAAGAATAAGTCCTTTACAGGTGGACACTGGGGTTGTTTCCAAAAACTCTGCTGTTAACAAGTAATTCTGTACTAACGGGCTTTGTAAATTATACCTGCATTGAACACACATGAAACGACATATTTATATAACATTCCTAAAGTCAGATTGCTGGCTCAAAGAGGAAATGCACTGGCAATATGATAGATGTTGCCAATGTGCCCTACAGTGAGGAAGTTACACCATTTCACACTCTCATCAGTAATGAACTAGATGTTCCCACTTTCCAAAGTGAGTATTGTCTAACTTTTGAATTTTTACCCATCTGAGAGATGAAAACTGGTATCTCAGTATGGTTTTTATTTGTATTAATTAAAATTGTAATTCAAATTTTAAAATTAAAGTGAGATTGAACAGCTTTTTTGTATGATTAAAGGCCAGTAGGTATTTTTAAAAGGCAATTTAAAGTTTTCTGCAGACTCCAGAGCTATAAAAAAACAAGGGCGGCTATCTTTTGAGGAACTTTTCTTCTGATGGTGTCTTACTTGGATGACTTTGTTTTTGTATGCTTTGTATTTTGAAGCATATTGTCACTATTCTCAAGGCAGATTAAATATCCACACTTCCCAAATTCACTGCCTGAAAGTCTGATACTATTGTTTAATTATTTTGCTACATCTCTCAAATCAATGGAGACTCTCTAGAAACTCTTAACCTCAGACTTCCGGAAGTCTGGATTTTTTTTTTTTTCCCTGTCGCCCAGTTTGGAGTGCAATGGTGTGATCTCGGCTCACTTCAACCTCCGCCTCCTGGGTTCAATCAATTCTCCTGCCTCAGCCTCCCAAGTAGCTGGGATCACAGGAGTTTGCCACCATGCCCGGCTAATTTTTGGTATTTTTATTAGAGACGAGGTTTTGTCATGTTGCCCAGGCTGGTCTCAAACTCCTGACCTCAGGTGATCCACCCACATCAGCCTCCCAAAGTGCCAGGATTACAGGCGTGAGCCACCACACCTGGCCTGGATTAAATTTTCAAAAACCAGCTCCTCCTCTCTGACAGATCTTCTGTGCTGTGCTCTAGCCTCTGAGTAGCCATAGTTACTGACTTTCTTCATAGTCTGTTTTTCTAGATGAAGGTTTGACCACATGCAAAATATAAGAGTGTGACTAAGGTTGCCAGATCTCACCTCCATATCCTGGCAGGCAGCATGTCCCCCACTGCAGAACTAAATGCCTGATTTCAAAAAAGTGTTCAGATGTTTAATGGTTTCTTCTAACTTAAGTTTCGTTTTAGCTTTCAAATAAACCTATACAAGAAAATCTGATTAAAGTTCACCCCTAATATTGTACATGGTATTTTATAATTTATACTAAGATCTTAAAAAGTTCTAACAATTTTGCAAACCATACCAAATATCATGTAACTAGAAGTTATAGCTTATTTTATGATGTTATTTGAAATTTCATATACTATTTTCAATTCAAACTATCATTATAAAAGTTTTTGTTGTTGTTGTTTCTTTTTGGAGACAGGGTTTCACCTGTTGCTTAAGCTGGAGTGCAGTGGCACGGTCTTGGCTCAGTGAAACCTCCACCTCCTGGACTCAAGCAATCCTCCCACCTCAGCCTCCCAAGTAGCTAGGACTGCAGGTGTGTGCCACCACAGCCAGCTAATTTTTTGTATTTTTTGTAGAGATGGGGTTTCACCACGTTGCCCAGGGCTGGTCTTGAACTCCTGGGCTCAAGCAATCCACCCGCCTCAGCCTCCAAAAGTGCTGGGATTACAGGCATGAGCCACTATGTGCCTGGCGTTATAAAAGTTTTACAAAAAGCCTTTTAACAAAAAAGCTTTTAACAAAAAGCTTTTATTATAAAATACAGAAAATGGATTTAAATAAATTATAGCTAATTTGCATTTTTAGAACTATCAATTTTCTTTTTCAAAGTTACAAAAATTCATGTTCATTGTGAAAACTCAAAAATGGGTAAGTATATAAAGCAAAAAGCACAAGTGCCTCCTCCTTCCTCTCTGTACTTCTATTCCCTAGGAGGAGACATTGTTTACAATTTGGTATGTGTATCCTTCCATACAAATTGTGTACAGAATGTATACACATTACAAAAACAGGAAGCATACATGTTCTTTTAAAACTTGCTCTTTTTAAAAATTCAACTATGTACCCAGGAACTACTCTTTCCTGCTGCCTTCCCTTACTGGCCTTTTACTGCAAAATTAAGACGTGAAAACTTCACAAGTACAGAAACCACTCTCTTTTAAAATAAATAGAAAACTTCCAGGTTCAACGAGCACAACTTTTAACTACTAATTGTCTCAGCATTCTCATTTTGAGTCCTTAACAAAAGCAGTCTCTCAATGTTTCACATGTTTTCATCTTATGTAACCTGAACTAGTAAGTTAGATTGTTGTTTCTAACCTCAGTAGAAACAAACGGATGCCTTGGCCCATGCCTCTCTGCCTCTCTCTCTCTTTTGTTTTTTTGAGACGCAGTCTAGCTCTGTCCCCAAGGTGGAGTACGTTGGCGCAATCTCGGCTCACTGCAACCTCCACCTCCCAGGTTCAAGCGATTCTCCTGCCTCAGCCTCACGAGTAGCTGGGATTACAGGCACACGCTGCCACACCCAGCTAATTTTTGTATTTTTAATAGAGATAGGGTTTCACCATGTTGGCCAGGATGGTCTCGATTTCCTGACCTCGTGATCCGCCCATCTCAGCATCCCAAAGTGCTGGGATTACAGGCATGGGCCACTGTGCTGGCCTGCCTCTCTCTTTTTTTTTTTTTTTTTTTTTGAGACGGAGTCTTGCTCTATCGTCAGTGGCACTATCTTGGCTCACTGCAAGCTCTGCCTCCTGGGTTCATGCCATTCTCCCACCTCAGCCTCCCGAGTAGCTAGGACTACAGGTGTCCGCCACCACACCCAGCTAATTTTTTTGTATCTTTTAGTAGAGACAAGGTTTCACCGTGTTGGCTAGGATGGTCTCAATCTCCTGACCTCATGGTCCACCCACCTCGGCCTCCCAAAGTGTTGGTATTACAGGTGTGAGCCACCATGCCGGCCTGTTTTCTTTCTTTCTTTTTTTTTTTTTAAGAGACTTCTGTCTCCCATGCTGGAGCCCAGCTGCGCGATCACAGCTCACCGCAGCCTTGAACTCCTAGCTTAAGCAAACCTCCCACTTCAGCCTTCCCAGCAGCTAGGACTACAGGTGTGTATCATCATGCCTGGCTAATTTTTTTTAGTTTTAAATTTCATAGAGACAAGGGGCTCACTATGTTGCCCAGACTAGTCTCGAACTCCTGGCTTCAAGTGATCCTCCAGCCTTGTCCTCCCAAAGTGCTAGGATTATAGGTGTGAACCATGGCACACGGCTCTATGCCTCTCTTTTTAGTCAATTTAATATTTAATGAAGATAGGGACATTTCTAACAACCTTTTATCAAAGGCAAAACCATGGAATCCAACAGGTAAAGATAATATAGACACTGTGCTAGTGAACATTCAAATCTCTTGTGAAAATAATATTTAAAAAAAATGCATCTTGCACTTTAGCAGATGTGCCCTAACAACTCCTATCTAGTCTAAGGGAATTACAAAAACACTCATATTGCCCATTAAATATTACATTTTAGATGTATACAGAAATCACTTTTGGAAAATAACATTTGTTTAACAAATGTGAACATGTTAGCAGAAATATTTTGCTATCCTACAACAACTTCATAATGAAGTTCTCTTTTTCCCTATTTACCAGGGAAATTTCTGCCACTTGAATTCTCTAAGGCTAGGGACTTCTTAGCATAGATGGATTATATTTTATTAATCACCCAAGTTGAGGTCATTAGAGGTTGCCTTAGTGAAGTTCAAGTAGAAATACGTACCCTTTACTATAAAGTCTTTAAAAAGCCCTGGAGACAGAAGGAAATATTAGCTGATGCTAAGCCCAGGATGTACTTAGAAACAAGTTCTTGTGGCCAGGCACGGTGGCTCATGCCTGTAATCCCAGTACTTTGGAGGCAGGTGGATCACTCCAGGTCAGGAGTTCGGACACCAGTCTCGCCAACACGGTGAAACCCCGTTTCTACAAAAAATTACAATACAAAATTACAAAATATTAAAAAATTAGCTGGGGTGTGGTGTTACGTACACGCCTGTAAACCCAGCTACTAGGGAGGCTGAGACAGGAGAATCGCTTGAACCCAGGAGGCGGACGTTGCAGTGAGCCGAGATCGTGCCATTGCACTCCAGCCTGGGCGACAGACCAAGACTTCCATCAACAAAAAAAAAAGAAAGAAACCAGTTCTTGCTCTCTTACTGTTAATAGCTGTCTTGGCTAATAAATAATCTGCTGGGTCTGCACTGTATTCTTAATCAGTAGAAGGAGATGATTACAAAGACAGCAAAACTAAAGTTTGAATGGAACATGAGCTCGAATTACACAGAGCTGTGCTGTTCAATACAGCAGCCACTAGCCACATGTGGCTATTTAAATTTAAATACAATTAAAATTTCTTAAGTTGCACCAGTTGCATTTCCAAGTGTTCTATAGCTAGTGGCTACTGTATTGGATGGCCAGATAAAGAACATTTGTATCATCGTGAAAAGTTCTAGTGGACTGCAATGACATGCATCTCTATAGAAAGATAGATTAATAGGGCCGGGCGCGGTGGCTCAAGCCTGTAATCCCAGCACTTTGGGAGGCAGAGACAGGCGGATCAGGAGGTCAGGAGATCGAGACCATCCTGGCTAACACGGTGAAACCCGTCTCTACTAAAAATACAAAAAATTAGCCAGGCGTGGTGGCAGGCGCCTGTAGTCCCAGTTACTTGGGAGGCTGAGGCAGGAGAATGGTGTGAACCCGGTAGGCAGAGCTTGCAGTGAGCCAAGATTGCGCCACTGCACTCCAGCCTGGATGACAGAGCGAGACTCTGTCTCAAAAAAAAAAAAAAAAAGAAAGATACGTTATATTTCAAAACTAGGGTTCTGGGCTTTTATTAGTGGTAATAGCAACAACATCTAACACTTTAAATTCTCACATCACTCTACAAGTACTACATGTCTAGAAGTCCTTATCCAAAAAAATGCCTCGAGAACAAATTGATTCAGAATTTTCTGGAGTTTTACAAAGAAAACACCCCCATTACTGCAGTCTGGAGCAGTAATCTGTAATCAAATACTAATATTTCTGTAGTGAAACATGAATATTCACACTAAATAGCATAAAGGTTATAAATAGCTTCATTATCAATTTAGGTCAGGTTTTACTGCCAAACGAATCAGAGAAAACTTCTGGGTTTTCATTTTGGGGTTTGGAGAACTGTGAATCTCTGTGATTATTAGGGTTTTTTAAAATCAAGAGCCAGATGCACTTCTGATCTTAGGTGGCCTAATTCCAGAGTCTCCCAAATTGACTTCAGTATCTGCCCAAAACTGGATGACAAACTGAAGTTTCTATCTGTAATCATATAGTAATTAGCTATGTAACCCTCCCTGGGCAATCCTTTATATCTTTCTATTATCTATAAAATCCTCTTTGGGCCCAGATAAACTTGAAAGCCCAATTAATTTTTATTTTTCAAGGGTCTAGGTTCTGGCTGGGCGTGTGGCTCACACCTGCAATTCTGACCCTCTGAGAGTCCGAGGTGGGAGGACTGCTTGAGCCCAAGAGTTCAAGACCAGCTTGGGCAACAAAATTAGATGTGACTCTATGAAAAATTAAAAAAAAAAAAATTATCCAGGCATGGTGGGGCATGCCTGTAGTTCCAGCTACTTGGGAGGCTGAGGTAGGAGGATCCCTTGAGCCCACAAGTTTGAGGCTGCAATGAGCTATGAGCATGCCACTGCACTTTCGCCTGGGGGACAGAGCGAAATCCGGTCTCAAAAAAATTTAAAGTCTGTATTTATATTGTTTTGCTTTCAAAAAATAGAAATATTACCTGAAATACTCTTTCCATCTTTCATTTTGCCCATCATTGACATAGGTAAATCAGCACTGCCAAAGATGACCCTGTTTCCAGGTGACTAAAACTGGTATTTTCCTCTTTTAATCACCCAATATTTACAGATTTAAAAATGGCTTAATATAAATCTTACCTTACTCCAGTAGAGATATATGAAGGTAAGCCATCATCTTACCTTGGGTAGCAACTCTGGTTCATTTATTCAACCCATGGGAAATTCTTCTCTAGGGTCTTTTTTAAAAATGTGGCCAGCCCTAAGGCTAACTTACAAACTCTTCATTTTCCTTCTGCTAGACTGCTTTATCCAATATTTGTTTATGCCCTTGGTCTCCTGAAGTAGGCTCAATTTTCACCTACTCAACAAGCTCATAAAAATGAGCACAGAGCGGTTTCAAAAATGTCTAAAGGTTTTCACTGCTGGTAACGACAGGGAGGAGGAAGGCCCCTCCTGTATCATCCTCTGTTCTGCTCTTTGCCCACACAAAGAATGAAAGCCTTCATCAGCATTTCAGAAACAGACACAGATTTTACTAAAGGAACTGCAGTTTGGGGAACTGGGGTAAGACTATGATAAATGGAGCAGGCAGGGAAGAAAAGGTATTCCAAGGAAAAAGGGTGGGTAAGTCTGGCCAATAACAGGAAATCAAAGCCCACAATCTTATTTTACAGTCTCTCCCTATCCTACATTTCAGACTCTACCAAAGCATCAACAGAAACGTGTCATTCTTCAGGCCCTCCTACTGAGGTGTCTGTTCCCAGAGGTTCTGGATGGACATGAAAGACAGCAACTACTCTATTCTGAGATAAAGGAACTCTTACTGAAACACAGAAAGAAACTAAATACATGCATTTGAGACATGCCAAAATCAGGTTAGCCAAATGTATTGAAAACAGTCTTGAATACTTTGTCAACTGACGTATCAATATAGGCCAGCTGTTGAGTTGAAATATTTTATATATTCATTATGAAGACCACTAATTCTTTAACTACATTCCAAGCCTTTACCTTAATAGACAAAGAGTTACCAGAAATGTCTCTCATATACAAGACTAAACTCTAAACCCTAAGATTTTTAGAGCCATGCTGGATTTTAGTAACTGCTCTACGGTCAAAAATCTATTTCTAGCTGCTTTACCAGCAAGTGCTTATAACACATATCCTGCTAAAAATCATGCCAAACTGAGACACAGAGAGTACTGTTCTATAACGTGTTCTATGTGTCAGCCTTCCAGCTATACAATGAAAGCATTCTTGTCCTCCCCAAAACCAGGCAACTACTATTCTAACACTGCACAGACATTGCCTTAGACCAGCACTTCTCAAACTTTGTGGTTGCAGAACAATTTACACTCTTAAAATTGAGGACTCCCAAAGAGCTTTAGTACATGTGGGTTAGTAGTATTTACCGTAATAGAAATTAAAGCTGAGAAAAAGTTAAAATATTTATTTATACATAATAAAACCATTACATGTTAACATAAATAACATTTTTTAAAGGGCAAATATCTCTTTTCCAAAACAGAACAAAACAATTAAGCGAGACAAGGGACATTCTTTACATGTTTGCAAACCTCTTTAATGTCTAGCTTAAATGGAAGATAGTTGGATTCTCATATCGGCTTCTGCATTCCATCTATTGCCATATGTTGTTTGAACTGAACTCTATGGAGGAAAAAATCCAGCTTTACACAGATAGTTGGAAAAGAAGGAGTACTTAATAGCCTCTTTGGATAACTATCAATATTCTTCTTTGATACTACACTAAAATTCAACAAGTGGTAATTTCTTAAAGGTTTACTGCAATGTTGAATTTGAAACTATCTCAGGGGATTTTTTTGGATTTTACTATATTACATTAAAATCCACTGGACTATCCTAAACTTTGTGTGAACCTTTTTACCCATGGATGATTTTGTAACATCATGCATTGGTAATCTGGAAGACACTGATTCGCTGAGTTATGCTGCTCTTCCAGATGTTGTCTCTTTTCATTATACAATATCTGAAAAATCATATTTGTTAGTATCATTCTTGGGGCTCATGGTAGCAAATACAAATTTTCAAAAATTCTGTTTTCACTTGGAAGCTCAAATTTTATCACTGATAAAAACATTTTTTTTCCCTTTCAGTGATAGGCTCACTTGATCTGTTTTTGAGAAACTATCTGCCAAATATGCCCATCAGTCATTCTTTCAAGTTAAAATGCTATTTCAATTTTTTTTTTTTTTAGGCAGAGTCTCGCTCTGTTGCCCGGACTGGAGTGCAGCAGCCAGATCTCAGCTCACTGCAAGCTCCGCCTCCCGGGTTTACGCCATTCTCCTGCCTCAGCCTCCCGAGTAGCTGGGACTACAGGCGCCCGCCACCTCGCCCGGCTAGTTTTTGTATTTTTAGTAGAGACGGGGTTTCACCATGTTAGCCAGGATGGTCTTGATCTCCTGACCTCGTGATCCGCCCGTCTCGGCCTCCCAAAGTTCAGTTAGCATCTCAAATGACTGCACAAGCGGTTTCCTCAAGATAACCGATAGTACTTTGGTATATAGCGGAAGTGCTTTGTGGAAATTTTCCATTTTATCATTAAAAATTTCCATTTTATCACTTAGTGTACTCAAGGGTTGAAATTTAATAAAATAAACTTACTGCTTCGTCAAGACCATTCTAAGTGTAAATGGCATTTCAGAAGATAACCTGTGTGCCTGGTGGTGGAGAATACCAAGATTACCAGTACCGCCTGGTGCCACCACCTTGATTCAGGTGAGGGCGCACCAGAGGCTTTACCCGCCATTGCTTTGCCACCATGAGAAAAAAGGTGCAAAAATGAAAAAGACAAGTAATGTTAGTATTATTATGAAAACACTTTGACCCTATGGACCCCCATGATAGGTTCTCAGGAATCTCCCATGGTCCATGAGCCACATTTCGGGAATTGCTGCCTTCTGCCTTTACCCACAAAAGTTCTGGCTATGCAAACTGCCAACACCTTCTCACATGTAATTGTTACAGATTACAAAACACCAAAAGTTGTTACGATTTTTTTGCTATCCAAAATTTCAAATTTAAAAATTATATGCAAAAAATGACTTGTATTCCATGCCTAAGGAAATGTTCATTTTTCCCTTTATGGAAATATGCTGAAATAAGACTTAATTTGTATCTTTATCTAAAAATATTAGTCTAATATAATGTTGGAAATAATTCTTTTCCACATTTCCCCATATTTTAAAGGAAAAAACCAAGTATGTATTATAAGCTTAATAACAGAATAGGTACTTATCAAATAAAAATTTAATACATTAAATTTAACCATTTACGTGCAAGGTACAAGTCGTAAATAAAACAGTTACTTAAGGCTGGGCGCAGTGGCTCACGCCTGTAATCCCAACACTTTGGGAGGCTGAGGCAGGAGGATTGCTTGAGCCTAGTAGTTTAAGACCAACGTGAAAAACACAGGGAGACCCCCATCTTTGCAAAAGTATCAAAATACTATCCCTGCATTATCACAAAATATTTCATGGAAAGACATATATGAAATATACTATATGTTGATATTTTATATTTTACCAAGACTAGTACAAAGAAAAAATGATTGCTTCCACCGGAGATATAAAACCTGCTGACTGAGCAAATTCATATGAAAGAAAGGTATTACTCTTCAAGGCAGTCAAGATGATCTGGAGTAATTTTGTTTTCAAATACATCTTACTGCCTAGGATAGATAAGAAACGATTTATTGCGGGGGCAGGGGTGAAACAGAAAGAAGACCCTACATTAAAGGCTTCGATGGCAATATGCTTCAACTTTTTCCTATGAATTATCCTCTAAGATAGGTCCTCACATCATAGTTTCAAAAGCATGTGCATTTTATCGTGATTTGAGCATACAACCAGCAACACACTGCAGTTCCTGTGTTCAACACTGCAGCCAGAAACAGCCCTGTACTGGCTGTAACAAACATAAGGCAAGGGAAAAAAATTAGGCAACTGGTTTCCTCAGACAATGCCAATAGGTACAAGCTGGATAAAGCAGTTTTGCATTTTTATTTGGCCAAGGGACTCATTTACAGAAAAAAAAATTATAATGCAGCTTTTGAAGGTATCTTTGTATATCACAATCCAAGACTGCTTTAGAACTTGTACAAAATAAATCTCCTTAAAAACTCGCCAAAATCTGTGTTAACAAGCTGGTCGAAATTACTATTTCATAAGAAAAATGTTACTGAATATCTAAATACCCTCTCAGGATATGTGCTCATAAAACTTAATAAAGCCTAAGTATCTGCTTGATACTTGAAATAATAATTTTCAATAATTGAAATTATTGAAAATTGAAATAATTGAAAGCAGGGACTCAAACAGATACTTGTACACCAATTTTCACAATGGCTTGGCTGTGAATAATGGGTTGGGTTGGGTTGGGTGGAAGTAACCCAAGTGTCTACCGGTGAAGGAATGGATAAACAAAATGTGGTACAGCCATCCAATCAAATATTATTCAGCCTTACAAAAGAAGAAAATTCTGATACATGCTACAACATAAATCAACTTCAAAAACATGATGCTATGTGAAATAAACCAGAAACAAAAAGACAAATATTGTTATGATTCACCTCACATGACAGACCTAGATTAGGCAAATTCATAGAAAGAGAAAGCAGAATAGCGGATACCAGGACTGGAGAGAAGGGGAATGGGGAGTTTTTGTTTGATGCATACAGAGTTTCTGTTTGGGATGATGAAAAAGATCTGGAAATGGATAGTGGTGACTGTTGCACAAAACACAAGTGAATGTACTTAATGCCACTTAACTGTACACTTAGAAACAGTTCAATGGTAAATTTTAAATTGTATGTTATGTATATTTTACAATAACAACTTTTATAAAACTTTAGGAAATTTTTAACAACTGGTCTTAACCTCTAAAGGAACTGGTTTTTCACCATATCAGTTTCATTAAAAGATTATTCCCTGCCATTTAATGCTGATAATAGTTTTAGAAATGATTCTAGAAATGAAGTCTTAAAAGCATCTGTACAATTCCAAAATCTAGACTTCAAGAAGAAAATTTCCAATGACTTATAAAAATGAATGCTACAGATTGACATTTAGTTATTTCCTAGGGGCTAACCTCTCCTAGTGACAAATTCTGTGGACAAGCAAACAGCAGCCTAAGAGTTTAAATCACAGTTCATCCATTACTTCTATCAGGACAAACTAGAGTTTCTATCTGGGATGATGAAAAAGTTGAAAAGTCTCCTGGGTCCCAGAGCAAGGAGGGATTTCTAAGACAGACTGAATTTCAGTAGCAAATCTCCCCTTCTACCTGCATATTCTGCAGTCACCTCAAATTCAACATATCTAAAAGTCAAACCAAATCTACCCATCAACTTGCAGTATCTCATATCTGCTGCAAGCTTCAACTAGAATAAATGCCTCTGGTCACTGTTCCGTCCTATCTTATGTATCACCACATGCATGGTACTCTGCGAGGTACTGGCACTCCATGATGAAGACTCAGACCCTACCACCCACCAAGAATTGCATAATAGGGAGACAAAAAGAAGTAAACAGGTTACCAAATCATGCCATGGCACAGACAGGTGTAGGAACTCAGCATGGAGGCCTATGTGACAGTGTGACCTGCTGGGAGATCACAAAGCAGTCAAGCAATTCAGTTGGGCTAGAGAGGAGACAGCAAGAGTGAGTGATCATGCGTGCAAGAGACAGAAAGAAAAAGCAAGAGCTAGAGCATATTCCCACAAAGGTGCCTGTGAGAGATGGAGAGTATGTGTGTGGTGGGGGGGAGTGGGGAGGACAGGCAACGAAAGGAAGAAAGGCCAGTTCACATAGGGCTACCAAACCTAGGGATCTGGCTGTATTTGCTGTCTTTGCTGGTATCTCCTTGTCATACTGTGCCTTCTATCCCCAGCACTTTATGGAATTTGCTCTCCCCAAGATCATCAACAATCTTGTTACTTAATCTAGTAACACTTCAGTCAGTATCTTACCTGATATCCTCCCTCCCCTTGCAGGATCTGACAACAGTAGCCACTTCCTTTTCTTGAAACGATTTTATCCCAGCTCCCATGACATCCTACTGGAGTTATTCCCCACTCTCTGGCTCCTTACTCTCTCCTCCTCCTCTGCCCATCAGGGCTCTGTTATCGGTTCTCTTTACTTCTTCCTCCACACCTTATCTCTGGGTGATACTGGCTACTCTCGTGCCTTTGGTTATCATCTGTATATGCTGACGATTCCCTTTTCCAAGTAGTAACAGCGACCTTTCACTGAGTCATGTGCCCAGCACTGTCCTAAGTGCTTCCCATTATGATCCCCATTTTGTACAGATGAAAAACCTGAAACATAGTGGGGTGAATTAGCCTGTTGGTTTTACTACAGTCATTGTGTTTTGTATAATTCACTCTTTCACAGAGAAATTTTGTTTGTTTGTTTTTGAGACGGAGTCTCATTCTGTCGCCCAGGCTGGAGTGCAGTGGCGCAATCTCGGCTCACTGCAAGCTCTGCTTCCCAGGTTCACGCCATTCTCCTGCCTCAGTCTCCCGAGTAGCTGGGACTATAGGAGCCACCACGCCCGGCTAATTTTTTGTATTTTTAGTAAAGACAGGGTTTTACCGTGTTAGCCAGGATGGTCTCGATCTCCTGACCTCGTGATCCGCCTGCCTCAGCCTCCCTAACTGCTGGGATTACAGGCGTGAACTACCGCACCCAGCCCACAAAGAAATGTAAAAGAATGGCATGAAGAATTGTTAGGAAGAAGCAAGCTGAAGACCTATGTATTACATAAAACCACTTTTATTAAAAATGGGACTACTTCACATTTCTGTGTGATTTGAGTTTTTAAAATAACAGTAATTTTTTTTTTTTTAATGGAACACAGGATTCTGGTGGACACGTTAGCAAAAAAGACAAAGAAGTGTTAGTGATGTCTGATTTGGCTATATTTTTCACTTATACTAAATACTAAAAGCTTGTGTTCTTCAGTCCGATATAGAATTTAACAAGTAATACTACAGAGTAAGTTCTATAGAATTTAATTTTCAAAGAGCCCAATTTAAATACAACGGTTTTCTTAAACTTTTTTTTTTTTTTTCCTGAGACAGGGTCTCACTTTGTCATCCAGGCTGGAGAGCAGTGGGATGATCACGGCTCACTGCAGCCTTGACCTCCTTGGGCTCAAGTGATCCTCCCACCTCAGCCTCCCAATTAGCTGAGGCCACAGGCACATGCCACCACACCAGGCTAATTTTTTTTTTGTTTGCAATTTTTGTAGAGATGGGGTTTCGCCATATTGCCCAGGTTGGTCTTGAACTCCTAGGCTCAAGTGATCCGTCAGCCTTGGCCTCCCAACATGCTGGGATTATAAGCGTGAACCATGCCTGACCTTCTTAAACTTTTGACATTGTTTTTCACACAGGAAACAGAAACAAGCTTCCATGCCCTATTCACTTGAAAAGACAATTTAATTAAGTAGCTACTGTGACAATACATTTCTAGAAAGCTTAATTGCAGATGAATGGAACAAATGTTAAAGGGTAAACATGCCCCCACCCCCAGTCCCTTTCTCAAAGTGTGCCCTTCCCCATATGACACTACCTTAAGTTTACTGGATAGTCATTGTATTTATAACACAAATGGAATCTTAATTACTAACACCTTAAACTCATTTTAAAAAAAGGACAGATCCAAACTTATGTAACGTCAGTTTGATCCAGAACAATGTTCACAAATTTTAATTCATTAAATCCAAAATAATAAAGTTTTACTAAATTAATAATTGAAAAACTACATAATCCAATTATTTAGTTTGAAAAAACAAGCCTAACACACTAAAAAGGAAATTATGGCAAAAGCAGCCCCAGTTCAGTTAACTGAATTTGTTATCAAACAGACCTAATGTATTCACAGAAAAATTTTTCTGTGAGTTATGAAACACTAAAGAGCATCTGTTTACTGAGCACCTCAAAGGAGTTTGGCTTGGTAGACAGAAAATAGAGTGGAGGCGAGAAAACAAATCCCAAAAGAATAAAGGTCATGATCTTAACCCTCTAGTAACAGGGAACAGGTACACAGGAATATCATCAATAGGAGCAAGTATCGCTTGTCTTACAGAAGAGTGGAATTCCAGAGAGACGCACTGCAAGGTCAGCTTCTGTTTACAGAGGGGTTAAATTATGGTGTACTTGAAGCCAAGGTTTGTTAGCAGGATTTTAGCTGCTGGAGTTTTAAAGTCACCTGAAAACATTACTTTTATTCAACTAGTAGAGTAAAAATCTTAAGACTGTATAATAATATTTTTGGAAAATTAATCAGGCAGAAATATTCAGTGTAGATAAACTGGGCAGAATAGACTAGAATCAAGGAGACCAAGTAAGGTTCTTATGATAATCTAGGCACAAGGTGACCAAGTCTAGGTTAGTAAGAAGTGGAAAGAGGAGGTGCTATAGTCACAAACTACATTTTGAAAGAACTAATGGGACCTTTCTTTGTCCAGTGTGTCAATCTCCAGTGACACATTCACTGGACAAAGAGAATGAAAGCAAGGCAAGAGTTAGGCCGGGCACGGTGACTCATGTCTGTAATCCCAGCACTCTGGGAGGCTGAGACAGGCCGATTACCTGAGGTTGGGAGTTCGACACCAGCCTGACCAACATGGAGAAACCCTGTCTCTACTAAAAATACAAAACTAGCCGGGCGTGGTGGCGCATGCCTGTAATCCCAGCTACTTGGGAGGCTGAGGCAGGAGAATCGCTTGAACCCAGGATGCAGAGGTTGCGGTGAGTCGAAATCACACCATTGCACTCCAGCCTGGGCAACAAGAGTGAAACTCCATCTTAAAAAAAGAAAAGAAAAAAGAAAAAAAAAAAGAAATCACGGCAAGAGTCAAAATTTCCACAGGTTATGACAAACTGAAACCTAGACCAACCTACCTACCTTGCCTACTAACAGTGGTGGATACCTGACTGTGCACTAAAATCCCAATTTAGGCACTCATGTATGTAGCACAGACAGTTAGAGGTCACAACTTAAGGCAGAAACCTTGACGGGGATCACCTCCACCTGGCCTAAAGTTTACCTAAAAACAAGCCCAAACAGCACCACCAATCAGCAACATCCAGACACTCTACCTTCCTAATACGGAACTGAGGTGTTCTGCTGTCTTTTGACTTTTAAAAGACCTATCCCATTTTTCTTCCCTCAAACCTCATCTCCCAGAGCCTCCACTCTATGCTGGATTGGGATCTCTCTTTGATAGTAAAACGTTTCCTCTCAGCACTCAAATCTTCGGTTTCATTTTCCTCAACAGCTGCCTCAATGGAAATTAGGAGTTACTACAAGGAGAGACGAGAGCTGAGAAAAGATCATTTTGGGATACAAGAAAGAGTTAAATGCTGAGTACATGTGCCGAGCAAACTGGGGCAGCAACATACAAGAAAACTGTCCAAGGTTAAATGGACAGAAAGTGACAGAAACAGAATGTGAACAGTCAGTATGGCTCCAACAGTCCATGCTTGTATTACACCACATTACTCCTCTTAATATCAGCAGAAGAGCATAAGGGTTAAGAGTAGGCTATCTGAAACAGAGATTATTACATGTTTTAATAGAGATTATTACACGTGATCTCCTACAGCAGTTTCAATAGAATTGTGGGGAAAGAGAAAGTGGGAATAGTGAGTTTATGTCATTTTCTATAGAAGTTGAGCAGTAGAAGATAGGAGAGAAATTGAATGACAATGTGAAAGGTCAATACAGTGGCTTTGTTTATGGGTTTTTAAGGATGGCAGGGGGTACCTGTGCCATTCCGAAGACAGAAAAAATAGAAGCTCTTAGAGAGCAAAAGATTAATGATAACCAAATGAGGGAAATGACTATGCGGGCAAGATTCTAGAGAAAACAAGAAAGAAAGGATCAGCTTCAGGAAAGAGAAACAACACCTTCTCTACTGAGACCAGAAAGGTCAGATAAGCAATAACAAGCTGAAGCAGAGATGAGACTTTATGAAAAACTCATGCCAGCAGGTCTCAATCACCTCCATATAACAAGCTGCAGGGTTATTCAGTATGACGTAAAGAAGCTACGTACAGCAGGTTCAAAGAAAACGCAAGACTGGAAAGTACCCTAAGCTGAAATGTCCTTAAATTCAAGAATTGGTTTCATAAAATAATCACCTACTTTAATAAAATTCATAAGGTAGAAATTCTCTATATTGAGTTAACATATAAAAAGAGACACCTAAGGCTGGGTGCAGTGGCTCATGCCTGTAATCCCAGCACTTTGGGAGGCCGAGGCGGGCGGATCACTTGAGGTCAGGAGTTTGAAACCAGCCTGGCCAAAATGGTGAAACCCGGTCTCTACCCAAAATACCAAATACCAAAAAAAATTGGCCGGGCATGGTGGCAGGCACCTGTAATCCCAGTTACTCAGGAGGCTGAGGCAGGAAAATTGCTTGAACCTGGGAGGTGGAGGTTGTAGTGAGCTGAGATTGTGCCACTGCCATCTCGGCTGGGCAAGAAAAACGAAATCTTGAGCCTGGGCAACAAGAACGAAACTCTGTCTCAGAGAGAGCGAGCGAGCGAGAGAGAGACCTAAATTCCTTTCAAAGAATAATGACTGTCTAAGCACTATGGAAACGAGTCACGATGCCAAAGAAAGACATCAAGAGTTGGGCAAGGTAAACTACAGAAGGTTTCTCAGAAGATTGGTTGAAAAAAAAGGGTGTATTTTAAGCACAAGAAATGGCACATATAATAGTAAGAAGTTGGAAATGCCCCAAATTGGCTCAGCTTGAGAGGGAGCAACACCTAAGGCAATAATGAGAATGGGGAGAATGAAGAAACATGCAGAGCAGACAGAGAAGTGCCTTGTGATACAGAACAGTTAAGATCACAGCCTCTGTAGCAGATGGCCTGGGTTCAAATCCCGACTCTGTCCTTTGCAAATCATGTGACCTTGGGCAAGTTAGCCTCTCTAGTCTTCAATGTTCTTACCTATAAAGTGAGGGTGATGATATGTATCTTACAGAGTTAAGCTCTCAATCAATGTTCCCTTTTTTTGAGATGGAGTCTCGCTCTATTGCCCAGGGTAGAGTGCACTGGCGCAATCTTGGCTCAATGCAACCTCTGCCTCCCTGATTCAAGCGATTCTCCTGCCCCAGCCTTCCAAGTAGCTGCGATTACAAGTACCTGCCACCACACCCGGTTAATTATTTTTAGTAGAGATGGGGTTTCACCATGTTGGCCAGGTTGGTCTTGAACTCCTGACCTCAAGTGATCTGCCCGCCTCAGCCTCCCAAAGTGCTGGGATTACAGGTGTGAGCCACCCCACCCAGCCTCAATGAACGTTATCTGGTAGGTAGAGTGTTAGTAACAAGTAACGTTACTATGGTCAAGGGAATCACTATAAATTCTTCAACTGAGGAATGATTAAATGAGAAGAGTAAAGAAAATTATTTTAATTCTATAGGGGAGACTGACTTCAGAATCTGTACACTAATCTAGTTACAGCGTGTTAGACATGGCCACCACTCATCAACTCAATATAAAAGGCAATTTATCATGCAGCAGTCACGTAATACAAGTGCCCCGACCCCCTGAAAAAAACTTTGTTGCTGTTTTTCCGTAATGTTATAAACACATGTTTACACTAAGGTCATATTTAAATTCCAAGTTCCCCCTTGCTCCCATCCATCCTCATTTGTAAAGCAGGCCAACTTCTTTAAAGGAGGCCAGACTTAAAGTGCTTTGGTTACACTAAGGATTTAGTGACTCAGAGGGAAGAAATGGTTAAGACAAAGGAAGTCATGGCTGGGCTAATGCCTTAAAGCAAACATAAAGGTGCCAATAGGCAAACATCTAGAAAACTTTAATATCGATGAAAAATTCTTAGTGTTTCCCAAGCAGATTCTATGGAACAAAAGTCTCTTCAAGAACTTAACTGATTTACATGACTAAAAGCAGTGATGGACAAGTAGGTCTGGTAAGTGCTTATTAGCTAAGCACAATGCATTTCACCACTTGACTTTTTTCTGGCCTTGAGTAGAGAGCTTCACGAAGCTCATAATACATTTTCCCACAAAATTTATCCTTTCCTCCTCTTTTTTCTTAGAGCAGGTAACAGGTCTTATGTCCCACAGCACATACTTTGGAGTCTCACTCTGTCGCCCAGGCTGGATTGCAGTGGTGCCATCTTGGCTCACTGTACTCGCCGCCTCTCGGGTTCAAGTGATTCTCCTGCCTCAGCCTCCCAAGGAGCTGGGACTTCAGTGCACACCACCAAACCTAGCTAATTTTTGTATTTTTAGTAGAGATGGGGTTTTGCCATGTTGGCCAGGCTGGTCTCGAACTCCTGACCTCAAGTGATCTGCCCGTCTCAGCCTCCCAAAGTGTAGGGATTACAAGCATGAGCCACCAAGTCTCAAAGAATTTAAAAGGACTGATATTATACAAAATATGCTCTCCAACTACAGTGGAATTAAATTAGAAATCACCCAAAGCAAAATCTGTGAAATCCCCAAATATGTGGAAATGAAACACACTTCTAAATAACCCATGGGTCAAATAAGAGATCATACGGAAAATTAGAAAATATCTTGAACTGAATGAGGATGAAAACAAAACATATCAAAATATGTGGAAGGCAGCTAAAGCAATGTTTATAGAGGCAAATCTACAGCATTAAGTGATTATATTGGAAAATAAAAAAAGGTTTAAAAATCAATGATTTAAGTTTTCACCTTAAAAAAAAAAAACTAGAAAAAAAAGGCAAATTAAACTCAAAGCAAACAGAAGGAAGGAAGTAATACAGAGCAGAAATCAATGAGACTGAAAACTACAAAATTCCTTTCTGCAGAAATCAATCAGCTAGTTCTACAATTTGTATGAAAGCAAAGGAAGGAAAATAGCCAAAACAATTTTAGGGAAAAAAAGTTGGAGGATTCACATTAACTGATTTAAAGACTTACTGTAAAACTACAGTATTTATAGTGTGAATTGGTGAGGAATACACGTAGTGTTCACTGGAACACAGATTCCAGAAATTCACAAATTTATAACCAATGAATTTCTAACAAAAGTGCCAAGAGGAAAGAAACAGTCTTTTTTGTTTTAGAGATAGAGTCTTGCTTGCTCTGTTGCCTTGGCTGGGGTGCAGTGGTGTGATCACAGCTCACTGCAGCTTCGAATTCCTGGGTTCAAGAGATCCTCTGCCTCAGCCTCCCGAGTTGCTGGGACTACAGGTATGTGCCACCACTCCTGGCTGAAGTTTTTTATTTTTTGTAGACATGAGGGTCTCCCTACGTTGCCCAAGCTGGTCTTGAGCTCCTAGGCTCAAGTGATCCTCCTGCCTCAAGCCTCCCAAAGTTCTGGGATTAGAGGCATGAGCTACTGGGTCCAGACTAGGAATAGTCTTTTCAACAAATAGTGTTTGAACAACTGGATATAAATATGCAAAACAAACAAAAAACCTCACACTGTATGCAAAAACAGACCATAAGCTTAAATGTGAAACTGAAATCCATAAAGCTTCATTATTACTACCCATAAAAACAGGACACCTTAGAGATAAGTAAGAAGCAACATTTAGGCTGTGTACTGCGGAGTATAACATTTAATTAATCCCCCCAAGAATTATGAGAGATTGGTTTTGTCTTATATTATTATTTTCTGACTCTAATATTAAAAAAGAGAAAGGAAAAAACAGGTGTGCCACCTCTTAAAGAAAATGAGCCATTTGGGGTTGGGCATGGTGGCTCACACCTGTAATCCCAGCACTTCGGGAGGCCGAGGCAGGCAGATCACCTGAGGTCGGGAGTTCAAGACCAGCCTGACCAACATGGAGAAACCCCGTCTCTACTGAAAATACAAAAAATTAGCCAGGCATGGTGGTGCACGCCTGTAATCCCAGCTACTCAGGAGGCTGAGGCAGGAGAATTGCTTGAACCCAGGAGATAGAGGTTGCAGTGCGCTGAGATCACGCCATCGCACTCCAGCCTGGGCAACAAGAGCAAAACTCCGTTTGAAACAACAACAACAACAACAACAACAACAAAACACTATCTGGAAATGAAAGTGAAATTCTTCTTATTTTACTTGGAAATCCTTATATCCAAGGAAGAAACACAAGGTTGCCCTCACAGCAGGCCCAAAGCTCACTATATCATACAGGAGGCCTGTTTCCATACTGTAGTTTAATATCAGAGATTTGAGTTGCACAGCAAGACTCTTTAAAAACAGCCAGTGTGTCAGATAAACGTTTTACTGAGCACTTCCAAAGTAAAAGAGACTATTTTAGGCACCACATCAGCATTATGGGGATCTGGTGATAACTCACTGCTTCTGAGTCAAGATTACAATCTAAGTAATAAGATGTGCATAAAATAACTTTAAATGCACTACAAAGAAATCTAAATTTCAATAAAGGAACATAAGAGCTATAGGAGTTCAGAGGAAGAAGAGATTGCTTCCAACAGTGGAGGTCAAATTAGCCCCTTCTGAAGAGGTAAAATTCGAATTATTCTTGAAGAATAAGCAGGATGTGAAAATGTGAGATCGATTAGCGAGAACAAGATTCAGAAGCAAAGGGTACAATAAGAACGATGGCATAATGGCAAAGAAGTGTGGGGCATGTGTTAAGTACTTGGAGCTTACTTGGAGCATGGGTACCAGAAAGGGTATAGAGGAAAACAAGATTGTCCAGAGAGGTTAAATGTCTGCGGCAGGCCTTAAAAAGGAGACAGCCTAGATAGGAAACTAGTATAATGTTCTAGGAAGAATGTCTGAATCAAGGCAGATACCAGAAACATTTTAACAAGCAGGATGGACAGCATTTGGGAATGACTTAGTATGAGGAGCAACAGACATATAGGAATGAAGCTGGGTAAATGAGAGGATGGAAGCAGGGTAATAAAAACATGAAACAAGCCAGACACAGTGGCTCATGCCTATAATTCCAGCCCTCTGGGAAGTTGAAGTGGGAGGATCACGTGAGGCCAGGAGTTGGAGACCAGCCTGGGCAACATAGTGAGACTCCATCTCTCCAAAAAAAAAAAAAAAAAAAGAAAAGAAAAGAAAGGAAAAAGAGAAAGAAAGGAGGAAAAACAGATGCATACAAGTAGGGAGAAAAAAGGAGAGTTGTTGAGTTTTAAAGTGTGTGTGTGTGTTGAGTTTCAAGTGACAGAGGAATATTTAAGTGGCGAGATCCATTTTTAATTTACATAACTGAAGTAGGCTGCAAATGTGATGCTACAGCTCAAAACTGAGATCTCATCTTGACATACACACGTGAAGCTGTGAGTTTGCGCAGTACTGACCTTTGAGAATAAGCATGCATACAGGGTGACACACTTTCACATGTGCTCTGCTTTAATCCTTAAGAAGCAACCTTGTGAGAGAAATAGTATCATGTCCTGAAATTACAGTATTTGTCCTGTAAGTTCTTCCTAGCCAACAAGTTCACAGTTAGAACTAGTTTTATGTTAACCACCTCTGCTGAATACAGAAAAAAGGAAACCACCACAGATGGAATTTTAAGTATTCAGTTTATAACAGACAACTGAGATAGAATGAGAATCTTTCAGTTCATTTTTACTCCTTGTAGCTGCCTGACCCTGCAGCACAATCATGTGCTAACCAGTTCCAAGCCAACCATGCCCCTGGCTAACAAACAGGCAATGGAGTGGTGAAGTGCGATCAGTGGTCCATGAAGTCTGTTAGGTTGTCTCCAACAGGGGTTGGAGTAGGCTCTGAGTAGGGGTGGTTGATGGGGACTCTGCCCTCTGAAGTACCGTTTGAGAGACTGCCCATAAGAGAGACAGGCCATGAACAG
Organism: Rhinopithecus roxellana; assembly: GCF_007565055.1. Classification (NCBI taxonomy): domain Eukaryota; kingdom Metazoa; phylum Chordata; class Mammalia; order Primates; family Cercopithecidae; genus Rhinopithecus; species Rhinopithecus roxellana. The sequence continues at coordinate 84,806,619 of NC_044558.1, read as the reverse complement.
GTTCCATGTAAACACCTTCATATTCGGGAGGTGGGAAGCAGAGGAGAACCATGGATGCTGCCAACTAAGGAGATGTTACAAATCTTTGCTAAAACAAAGGAAGGCATTTCCTTTCCCATCACGGTAATACTCCTTCTGCAGTCTTACACTCATTCTCCTTTTCTTTCTTAGTGAACAGAGACCAGCTGTGCTACTTTCACCATTAGTATGAAAACCAGTAAATGAAGGTCCTATACTACTCTAGTTTAACCAGAGCTAAAAGTAACCTTTTGTGTTTCCCTTTCTGTACTCTTTTCATTAACAACAATAAAACAAGTGTTCATAACTGTGTGCACATAGTAGGTAAAATGTGCCAAAACTATACAATAATCTTTCAAATCATCACATGGAATCTGATACATCTTATAAAAACTAACCCTCCAACTAACAATTGAAACATACATTTCTGAACTATTAATACTTTACAGATGGAAGAAAAATAGTACAAATCTATTTTATAGGGGTGAAAAATGTGGTTCAGGAAGCTTAGTTTGTTGTAACATTCTTGCCTCATTTTGAAACTCTTCTGTTAATCACCTTGGTATTATATTAGCTCTCTGCATACATCTTATTTGTCCTGTTAGACCACAGTCTCCCGGAAAATAGGGACCCTGTTCTAACTTCCTTTTAATGATATCTAACAATATACTACACAGATCGACAGTGCATACTAAATGTCTGTAAAATCAGTTATCACTCAGAAAGGAAGGCAGGAAGGAAGCTTAGCCAAATAACATATAATTCTAAACTCAGAGTGAAAAATGCATTTTATTTTTGAAACCACACCTACCCTTAACCATCCTCATGATTTATGAAATACTCTCTAAGCATGTAGCCCTTGCTAAGCAATAGTTCTTTAGTTATCTCTCCTTCCAGAAATCTAGGCAAGCTTATTCGTTAGTCACAGATGTTATACATCTATGTATGATGTTATACATACAGTTATAGATGATGAATAATTCTGACAATGAAATCTAAGATCTATCCTCTGACCCACTATGCTATCACTCTTACAACAAAACGAAGGAAGTTTAACATTTTACAGTCAGAAAAATCTTAAAATGTTTTACTGGTTTCATTTCCTTGGTGGAAAAACTCTTCTCCCTCTTAAAATATCTCTTCTATGTTAATAGTATCTTGAAAAACAATATCCTTACGCCTTGATGTAAAAAGCTTAATGTAAAGACAGAAATCTGTGTGGTCTCTCCAAGTCAGTATTATAGAATTCTGGCACTATGTATACAAGCCCCTGCTATTTTAGGATCACAAGAAACAGCTAGCCTGGGAAAACGAGAGAGAGGTGAACCATTCCTAACATCTTAACAGCCACTTCAAGCAACCACTTGTTCTGCAAATACCACAGGCCTCTTGGGAATCCTTAGATTTGGTTGATAACTTAAATTCTGGCAACTTTCCCTGCAACAGAACTGTTCTATCTGAAATGGGCATTAGCAACAGAAAACTATGTAACCATATCACATTCTCCTTTGTACTTTTTATGGAATTCAAACGAATTCACATTTCAAAATTGAAGTAAGGGAGCACTTACAACAAATCCAAGCAGATCCATGTGCCACCATTTCTGTAACTTTGGAGTATGCACCACATTATCTGTAAAGCTGGCCACCAAGAATGCCTCTCGTCTCTGCATACATCTGCTACTCTTCCCACCAAGAAGGGGAGTCTGTTTCCCCTCCCCCGAATCTGGCCTATCCTTACAACTTTCGCCAACCAAAAGACTGCTACAGAAAGCAGGCTGTGCCAGTTTTAGGCCTAGATTGAAAAGTGATCTAGCAGGCTCTACTTTTGACTTCTTGGCACCTGAAGCTGGCATGTAAGGAAGTCCAGGCTCTCCTGTTGGAAAGAGGCCATACAGAGAAAGAAGCCCAGCAGAAGGCAACTACATGAGAGAAGTTGTGGGGAGGAGCACTTAGACACCTCAACCCAAAAGCCAGTACCAAGGCTCTAAGAATGTGAATGAGACCATCCTGAATCCTTCAGTGCTGGTAGAGTCCGGCAGACACCACACGGGACAAAGACAAACCATCCCAACTGAGCCCTGCCCAAATGCAGATCCGAAGAATCATGAGCAAATGCAACACTTCTGGATGGACAAAACTTTAAAATGGTAAACAGGTTAGTGGCTGCCAGGTGTCAGGGACCAGAATGAGAATGGAGGGTTAGCACCGGGAAGGTGTGGGATATGCTTACAAAAGGGCAACCCAGGGGATACTTCCAGTGTTAGTTCCCTTCACCATCTTGACTGTGGTGGTGCACATAGACACATAGGCAGGTGATAAAACTGTACACAACTTAATAGGCACATACGTGTGCATACACACGTGCAAATATGAGTGCAAGTAACCAGGGGTATCTGAATAAGATAAATGGGTTGTATCAATGCCAATATCCTGGTTGTATTGTTAAGAGTTTTACAAAATGCTGCCCATTGGGAGAAACTAGGCAAAGAGAACATGAGATCTCTCTGCATTGTTTTTATTTTTAATAACTGCATGTGAATCTATAATTATGTCATAAAAATTTCAAAATGGTGACATTAAGCTACTAGGTTTTGAGGTAGTCTGTTTTATAGCAATAGATAATAGATAACTGATACAGAGCCGTAATATTTTAATGTAACTTGTTAGCTCAGATTTATAAGGAAAGACTAACTGGCTGTATATCTGATGTTAGTAAGTGCTAGCTATATTTTTAATATGGTGTATTATTTTTGCCTAGTTTATCTGCATTTGACCAAACAGTTCTCAATCACAAGCAGTAACTGTCCCTTCAACTGGCTAGAGAGAAATGTGAAGAGACAAAAGGCAGACATGAAAAAGGTTAATATTGTCAAAGACGTACTTTCCTCACATTTTAACAACTCTGAAATTGGAGCGCATTTTATAACTGGCAGCATTTTTTTTATTGGTGGTACAAAAATAATGTTAAATCAACAGTCTTCAATTAGCTGAAATACATGATATTAAAATCTTAGTTCTTCCTGAATCCAAATTGGTATTTAGCTGCATTTGAAGGCATTGAAGATTTCTGAATTTTCTATAATGCTTTTTAGCACTGTATTTGTACTTACTCTTGACATCATACAGCAACCTTCCATTTATTATCAGAAGGGAATGTGATTCCTGTAAGTCAATAGATAACTTCAACTACCACAATTTAATAGGCAATTAAAAATACCCACCTAAAAAGGAAAAAACAAAAACTATAATATGGCAGAGACTGCAAACTTACTTCCAACATTTATTCTCTCCCTCCTTTTTGGTAAAATAATCCTGATTTTTAAAATAATGCATTTCCTACCTTTCCTGTAGCTGTTATAAATATACACACACACACACATGACTAGTGCCTAAATTCTGACAATATCAAAATGGTATAGTCTCTACTATCCCAGTGTGTTGATAGGTGCCTGAAATCCCAGCTACTGGGAGGCTGAGGCAGAAGAGTCACTTGAACCCAGGAGGTGGAGGTTGCAGTGAAACGAGATCACACCACTGCACTCTAGCCTGGGCGACTGAGCAAGACTTCTCTCAAAAAAATAAAATAAAATAAAATAAAATTCAGACACAGTGATTATAAACACAGCCCACATTTACTACGTAAAACAAAGGAACTGTCTTAAACAAAACTATACTAAGGTTTACCAAAACAAGAAAGAATAAAAGGACGTAGACATATAAAGGATCCTTGCGAAAGGCTAGAAAAATAACTGGCCTCCTGAAAGATGGCTATCTGAATTCAGTAGCTTATCAGATACAGACTCGAGTGCAGGGAATGTGTATTTATTATTTCCTTATCAGCTCTACAAGAGAGGTGTGACTCTGTAGTACACCCTTGTTGGATACTTCTCCAGCATACATTCTTCCTTCCTCTCCTAGGAGAACCCTGATTTGGATTGTATTCACTCCCAGCTCCAGCTTACTGCGACCAAAAACAAGCACACAGCCAAGGCAGATCAAGCAGGGCCAAGATTTGGTTCGGGGACTTCCATTTAAGCCTCCCGGGAACGCTGTCCTAGTCAGTGTGGAGGATCAAGTCTTGGCTGAAGCCAGTTTTACCTGGATTTTTCAGTTACTGTATTGGAATCACTTAAGCCATTTGGGCTCTCTGTTATTTGCATCCAAACATTCAACAGATAAAATTTTTAGAGTAAACAAGGAGCATATGTAAAGTCAGAATTAGAGGTATTGCCAAGGTACCTGTTGGTATCTATAACAGTTACCATTCCAAGAGAGTGGTCAGACTCAAAAAACCTCATGAGCTTTCCTGAACTCATCTTAAATTTAAGTCTTTTTCTTTAAATAACCAAAGGTGGGAAATAGCATACTGAAATTCCTAACTCTGCAGCTAAATGATTTTTTCTGTATGGATGTATATGTGACAACACATTCTTTCACTGGACTAGTCAACAACTATATTAAGAAACAATAAGATACAGAAGGTAAAACAGTGCAGTCACTTTGGAAAACAGTTCAGCTCCTCAAATTGTTAAACGCACAGTTACCATATGACCCAGCAATCCCATTCCTAGGTATACAATCAAGGGAACTGAAAACACATGTACACATCTACAAAAAAAATGAAACAAATGTTCAAAGCAGCAGTACTCATAACCCAAAGGCAGAAATAACCCAAATGTCCACCACTGAGAAATAAACCAATTGTGCTATATATCCATGCAATGGAATATTTTGGGCCATAAAAAAGGAGTAAAATACGACCGAGCATGGTGGCTCACGAGGTCAGGAGTTCAAGACCAGCCTGGCCAAGATGGTGGAACCCCGTCTCTACTAAAAATACAAAAATTATCCGGGCTTTGTGGCAGCGCCTGTAATCCCAGTTACTTGGGAGGCTGAAGCAGAAGAACTGCTTGAACCCAGCGGGTGGAGGTTGCAGTGAGCCAAGATAGCGCCACTGTACTCCAGCCTGGGTGACAGAGTGAGACTCTGTCTCAAAAAAAAAAAAAAAAAAGAAAAGCAGTAAAATACGAATACTTGCTTGGCATGGATGAACTCTGAAAACATGAAAGCTAAGTGAAAGAAGTCAGATATAAAAGGCCATATATATTGGATGATTCCATTTATATGAAATGTCCAGAACAGGCAAGTAGATTAATAGTTACACAGGGCTGGGGTGGGGAAATAGGGGAACGGAAAATAAATGTTCATATGTACAGGTTTCTCTTTGAGGGGGATAAAAATTAGTGATGATGATTACACAACTAAAAACCACAGAATTGTGGCCAGATGCGGTGGCAGCACTTTGGGAGCCTGAGGCAGGTGGATCGCTTGAGCTCAGGAGTTCAAGACCAGCCTGGGCAATATGGGAAAAACCCATCTCTACAAAAAATACAAAAATAGCTGGGCGGGGTGGTGAGCACCTGTAGTCCCAAGCTACTTGGTGGGCTGAGGCGGAAGGATGGCTTGAGCCTGGGAGGCAGAGGTTGCAGTGAGGTGAGATTGTGCCACTACACCCCAGCCTGGGCAACAGACTGAGAACCAGTCTGAAAAAATAAAATAAAAATAAAAACATCACTTGAACCCAGGGGGTTGCAGTGAGCCGAGACTGTGCCACTGCACTCCGGCCTGGGCAAGAGAGTGAGACTCCATCTCATTCATTCCTTCACACACAAATAAATTAACAAATCATAGAATTCTACATTATGAAGGGATAAATCTTATGGTCTGTTAAAAACTTACTAAAAAAAGAAATAGGCCAGGCACAGTGGCTCATGCCTATAATCCCACCTCTTTGGGAGGCTGAGACAGGCAGATCACCTGAGGTCGGGAGTTTGAGACCAGCCTGACCAACATGGAGAAAACCCGTCTCTACTAAAAATACAAAATTAGCCAGGTGTGGTGGTGCATGCCTGTAATCCCAGCTGCTCAGGAGGCTGAGGCGGGAGAATGGCTTGAACGCGGGAGGTGGAGGCTGCTGTGAGCCATGTCGTGGCATTGTACTCCAGCCTGGGCAACAAGAGCGAAACTCCATCTCAAAAAAAAAAAAAAGAGAGATATACAATACTTTGAACTATTAAAATCTTTATTATTCATCAGTTTTCTTTGCTAGTGTACTTTTAAGTGAAAAAAAAAGTTTTTTATATATATGCGCAAAACATCTGGATAGTCTCCCCATCCCAGCTGAGGTTTTCATTATAGATTCCTGAAACCTTCGTGTTATGGAAGTATGATAAAGGCCAAGTTATAATTATTTTCTGTAAAAGGGTGAAAAGAGAAATTGCCTGAGTTTGTTCATTCATGTGAATTATGTTAAAATTACTTGACTGTGTCAGAAGTTCTGCAATATGAAACAAAATGTATTAATTGGGCAAGTCCCAGTCTGTGCTTTATACAATTAGCCCAATGTTACAAAAACAAGTATCCCTTGTTATCCAAATCTATTCGGTTTCTGAGTTTGGAAAGTGAAAGGTCAAACACAGAGCGATAACTCAATTTCTTTTGGTTAGAGAGGCTCAATATCTGACAAGCTAGCAATTACTTCTTTCTTTACAGCAAAATAAGCATCAATATAACATAGCTTTCTGCTTTCCCCACTGATCAATAGCGCGAGTCACAGGATTACTGGCTCGTATATTTAAGTGTGCACCTGTACTATTAGGCATTTAAGGCAAAATTTGATACTAAATAAACTATTACATCTAAAACTTCCATCATGCCCCAATATTTGTCGATATCTGGAATAGCAAATTTGAGGATCTGCAGACTGAATTATTTTAGATCACCAATATAGACTGTGTACAGTATTTCAGATAGAAAATAAATGGTTTAAAATTGTGATGGCAAGAAGAAGGGCTCAAAATCTGAAATTGTGGCCCAAAATCACACATAGAAACCGGGTATTTTTTAGGTAGATAAGAAGAGGGAACAGGGTTATAAACATCCCCTGAAGGTGTACTTGATTCATAAAAGTTATAATGACAACTAGCACCACAAAGTTAAAGACATCTACAGACAAGTATTAAAAACCTGTTCCTCGACCTAAGATAATGGCAGAACATTATACTATACACTAAGAGGCTACAGATATGGAGAAGAGTTTACTCACTTAAATATTTTAAGTGACTGAATAATTGAAAAGTAGGGACATTCCAAGAGTATCAATAAAATAATTTTCTAACTTCATAAATTCATTTCAAATACATGCACAGTAATGACATATTTGTTTAGCAAGGAAATTTTGTCAAAGATATATGCTGGCCTCTTTAAATAGATTTTCAATTATATTAAAAACAATGGAATTTTATTGTTTTACATCGACAAAATAACCAACAGTGTCTGGTTTACTTGCATAGCTGCTAGTATTTCCATTTAAAATAGTTACCTTAGAATTTTAAAGCCTGAGCATGTTTTATTCCATAAAAGCTATGGAGAGTAAAATGGTAAGCTACGGTTGATCCGCTTACTTAGTGTATGTTATTTAAGAGTGGAAAGAGAAGTCTCAAAATTGGAGTTTTAGAAACAACAAATTAGATAAAATTTCTTAAGAATAACAAGGCTCCACAAAAATCACTTTTTTAAAATTTTTAAAAAAATGGTTTGGAGAAAGCTGGCAAAATGGAATGGAAGTAGTCATGTTTTGAGCATTTAGTTGAGCCATTTATAAAGTTTCTAAACTGGTTTCATGGAAATTCTTGGAACTGATTCCATATTTTTGTTTGCCAGATAGAGGGCAGGAAGAAAACACCCAACAGAGCTCATGTGGGTGGGAGTGAGGACGCTTCTCTCAGGCCCTCATCTGGGTGTTTATATTGTGACAGCAAACTCTGTGGTTAAGCTTGTGCAGTAATTAAGTACTATGTCTATTATAACTAAATCTCAATAGACTTTTCTAAGATTTCCCCTCAGGCTCAGGGAGAAGTAAAATAGGATTCTGACTTATAAACACAGATAAACAAAATTTTATGTTACTGAATACCTGCACCAATAGCCTCAAACTTCATTATGCATAAAACCAAACATAAGGAAAAGAGAAAAATAAATTCAAACAAAAAACCAGAAGAAAGGGAGATGTAACATCAATTTCAACACTAGAGAGGAAAAAAAAAGGAGAAGATTTTAGCGTCTCTTTGGGGAGGGTGGAAATATGAATTCAGTTTATTTTTATTTATTCATTTTTCTTATTTATTTGTTTATTTTTTAAGACAGGGTCTCACTCTGTCACCCAGGCTGCAGTGCAGTGGTATGATCTTGTCTTACTGCAACCTCTGCCTCCTGGGTTCAAGCAATTCTCCAGCCTCAGCCTCCCAAGCAGCTGGGACCACAGTGCGCCACCACACCTGGCTAATTTTTGTATCTTTTGTAGAGATGGGGTTTCACCATGTTGCCCAAACTGGCCTAGAACTCCTGAGCTCAAGGCGATCTTCCTGCCTTGGCCTCCCAAAGTGCTGGGATTACAGGTGTGAGTCACCACATCTGGCCTTATTTTTTATTTTTTTAAGTAGAGGCGGGGTCTCACTCTGCTGCCCAGGATGGGTTCAAACTCCTGAGCTCAAATGATCCTCTCGCCTTGGCCTCCCAAAGTGCTAGGATTACAGGTGTGAGCCACCACACCTGGCCCTGATTCAGTAACCACTGAACTGCCTTTGAATCTAGTAAAAAGAGAGCTAATGTTTATAATTAATATTCCATAGCAGAGAACTGTCCTTCTGTTCTCCTGTACCTGGGTACCATCATCACCCTGGGTGTGTCGCCTGGCTTTCAAAACGCCACACTGAATCTGAACTGTGTTCATTTTAACTACTGAGATAAAGGAGATAATCACAAGTTTGGGAGAGAGTAATTTTTATAAGTGGCTGAATGTCTGGTGACAGAAAAAGGGAAGTCAGGCATTACGTAAAACTTCAAATCTAGTCTTATTGTTCAACACACTGGTGTGTGAGGTAAGAAGGTGGTGGTGCACGTGCACAAGAGCAGATTCTGACCTGCACTACTTACCAGCTTATGATGAACTGGGCAGCAGAGTCTATTAAAGGGAGAGGAAATTCACTAGCACTGCCCTGAAGGAATCTCAAGGCTGCTCTAATTGGCACTATAAGCAAGTTGTACTTGCAGTGTTGTTCTCCAACAGCCACTTTCTAATATACCAGGATCGGGATATATCTCAAGGAGTGGGAAGAAGGGCCAAACTGCAGCTATAAGATCGCACTGAGGACTACTAGAGTTATTCTTACAATCACAGAGCTAAGACCTCAAGTTCAAGTGCTTGAACATGGCAGGGAGCCCGAGAGGGGTGGAATACCAAAACTGCTATTTCTTGTCCAATCTAATGACTGAGAATAGTGGTATCATTAACAGAATGGCAAGGGTTTACTTTAACTAACTTACTTGCCCCCTCCACACCCCAGAAAGTGCTAGTCTAGCTAACAAGCATTATTTTAGAATTGCTGTATTATTTTAGTCATCTGCATATTTTCCATGGACTTGTAAATTAATCTATATATTTAATACAAGCCAAATTTATAATTTTCATAACTACTTCTGATTGTTCCATTTCTCAAAAATCACAATTAAATCCAAAAGGTTACATAGGGAAAGGTCAGATTTCTCACAGGTGCTTTAAATTACTGCTCTTTTCCCATAGCTCATTATATCTAATGTGTAAGAAAATAGTAAGAGGCCGGGCACGGTGGCTCAAGCCTGTAATCCCAGCACTTTGGGAGGCCGAGACGGGTGGATCACGAGGTCAGGAGATCGAGACCACCCTGGCTAACATGGTGAAACCCCGTCTCTACTAAAAAAAAAACACAAAAAAAAAACTAGCCGGGCGACGTGGCGGGCGCCTGTAGTCCCAGCTACTCGGGAGGCTGAGGCAGGAGAATGGCGTGAATCCGGGAGGCAGAGCTTGCAGTGAGCTGAGATCCGGCCACTGCACTCCAGCCTGGGTGACAGAGCAAGACTCCGTCTCAAAAAAAAAAAAAAAGAAAGAAAATAGTAAGAAAAAAAATTCCTTAAAAATTTGTGAATAAACTACTTTTTATCACTTTAGTGTAATAACATTAATGATCAATGAGCAAGCTACAGGTGACTTGTGTAACATTCAATTTTGTTTGTTTTTTTGGGCCATCTTTCAAGGCCCAGGATGTAATACAAACTTGATTACTATGTAAATATCCGTCTCCACAAAAAATTTAAAAATTAGTTGGGCATGGTGGCGCATGTCTATATTCTTAGACATGCTCAAGGAGGCTGAGATGGGAGGATTGCGTGAGCCCAGGAATTTAAGGCTGCAGTGAGCTAAGTCAACGCCCCTGAATTCCAGCCTGAGCAAGAGATCCTCTCTCTAAAACCAGAAAAAAAAAAAAAAAAAAGAAAACAACAATAATAAAAAGTAAAACTAAACCTAAACTTTACCTGATACTCTCTTTTCCCTCTAACAAACTTACTAGAGATGGGCTCAACTCTAACAAGCATCTAAATCAGTACTCTAAAGGTAAAACATAATTTCAGGTCATTGGTACCAACTTCTACAAAGTTGTAGCCAACTGGCAGCACAATTTCCGAAGATATTCTATTGTTTAAGTAGATACAAATAGGTCAATGAGCCACCACAGAGGCAAGTGAAACAGGATGATCTGTCTACACTAGCAATGGCTTCTGGTTACCAATATATAGCAAATACAGGTAAAATCATGAATTTTACTTAAAAATCCAAATAGCTCTAAAAAAAACAGATCAATATATACTCTGTATGAAGTGATTTTTGCATGTAGCATCTGAGAATATGTCCAAGAAAATTTCTAGCTTCTATCACGCATACTAGTTAGCGATGAGGAAGCCTGACTAGTGGACAATGCATGCAGTCTTTACCTTTTGGGACCAGAAAAATCCTATCACCCGAGACTCCTGAAAACCACTCTTGGTTATAGGTTTTGGATCTTCTCACACATACCCTCCCCCTACAATTCTCATGTCCTCAGGCCTTACCACTTCTTTGTGACAGCTGCTGCTTTATAAAAACATAATTCTAGTGTGAAGTATTTCTACTGGAAAATCTGGGATTGACAGGATGTTGACAAGGACTCAGTAAAAATATCCATTCCTAACAGAGTATGTAGATACAAACAGGCAGTCACTGGTCAGAAGCTTTCCTCAGCTGAGTCACTGGGCCATGGAAAACCCCAAGTTTGCACCTGAGAGGCTCTGAAATACTACCCTCTGGAGTGCAAATATAAAACACACAGGGCTTGGAGAAACTGTTCCAAAGCAACTTGTTGGACCAGCTAGAATTAGAAATATAATGGATGGTTGGTAAAGGGTAACTCTAGGGGCTGCCAAGAGAACTCAGTTCCAAAAACCCTTCCCATAAAATTAGGCTTTCCAGAGACACTCATCTTAGATGTTCCAGAGGTTTATGAGTCCTCTCTGCTGCCCCTTTCAAATCTAAATACTTAGAGTCTCTAGAGCTTTCTGTTAAGGCCAAAGGAAATCTTCTTAACATGTCTACACCACAGAAGTTTATGCCACATTGTAAGGATGTCTAAAAAGCCAAATGAATCCACAGCTACTTGGGAGGCTGAAGTGGGAGGATTGCTTGAGCCCAAGAGTTCAAGACCAGCCTGGACAACATAGTAAGACCAGCCTTTAAAAAAAAAAAAAAAAAAAAAAGCCAAATGCTGCTATTCTGGACTTCATACTGTGAAAAAGAATGAAAGAATGTTAGGTCTTTGACAGTGGACTTTAGGGTTTCTCAAACACTTTTTAATGTGAGTAACACACTATATTGGTTTCCTACTGCTGCTGTAGAAATTACCACAAATACTGACTTTACACAAGCTTATTCTCATAGTTCCGGAGGTCATGAATCTGAAATCGGTTTTACAGGGTTGGTTCCCTGTGAGGGCTCTGAAGGCAGAATGTGTCCTTGCCTTTTTCATCTTCTAGAGGACCACCTGCCTTCCTTGGCTCACATTCCCTTCATCGATCGGTTGTTTCCATCATCAGATCTGCTACCACTCACTCTGGTCTGCCTACCTCTTCCAAGGACCTGTGTGATTATGTTGGGCCAACACAGATAATCCAGGATAATCTCCTCATCTCAAAAATCTTAATTTTATGCCATCTGCAAAGTCTCCTTTCCTATATTCATAGGTTCTAGAGATCAGGACATGGACATCTTTTAGGGTTCATTATTCAGCCTACCACAAACTTATCAGATTTGAAATTCTATGAAGTACTCTTACCTACAGCATCTCGTTTAGATACGAGGTGTTATCATTCCTAATGAACGAGAACGCAGGTCTAGAAACTTCATTGCTTAGCCACACTGATATAGTCAAAGAACTAGAACTCAAACTAGAGCATATGGCCCTAGAGACCATGTAGCAGCAGCACACACCACTTCTACTCCACCAGGCTGCCTGTTCATCACTGGCCTTTGGCCTCTCATTTTCTTATACAGCTTTTTTTTTTCTTTTTTTAAAATCATACTCATAGTCCAAACTGCAATCTACCAAAAAAAGTAACCCACATCAGAGATTCCTCAAATGATCTCAGGTCATGGCTCCCTTAAAATCTCAGTCATTTTTTTATGGCATGCTTGAGGCCAAAAAAATGCCCAATAGCTCTGTTCAGTAGAAGTAATATTTATGTCCTAACAGCTTCAGAGCTTCTGGGCACTCCACCACTTCTCAAATCTTAGAATCAGATGGGACACTGCCACTCTCATTTCCTGTATCACATTCTTTTTTGTTTGTTTGTTTTTGAGACAGCCTGTCACCCAGGCTGGAGTGCAGTGGCGCAAATACGACTGACTGGAGCCTTGACCTCCCCGGCTCAGGTGATACTCCCAGCTCATCCTCCTGATTAGCTGGGACTACAGGTGAGCGCAACCACATCTGGCTATTTTTTGTATTTTTTGTAGAGACAGGGTTTCGCCAAGGCTGGACTTGAACTCCTGGGCTCGAGCGATCTGCCCGCCTCAGCCTCCCAAAGTGGTGGGATTACAGGCGTGAGCCACCGTACCTGGCCCGTTTCACATTGATTTTCATACAGTACTGCTTTTATTTCAGAGCAATGGCCAAAATCCCAGCTTTGCAAAGATATGGCATCATCAAAAGGAATTCGGTGATTTAATGCTGAATTGTGAACTACCTTAAGCTACCAGTTTGTATGATATCTAACAGATGTCATTGTGTTTCACTGAAGGTTAAAAATACTCTGTGATACCCATGTGAGTCTGAACCTGCAGGTCTGTGCTCCTCACATTACTGCTTGTACAGACCTGTTTTGACAAAAGTGTGCTATTATGCAAAATGCATAGCTGAAGCTCCAGATAATGGGCTCAAATAATGTAGGAAACTCCCAGTTCGTCATGGCACATATTTACATGTCAATTTGACATGATATGTAAAGATACATATCTTTAATATTTATATATATTAATTTATATATATAATGTGTGTGTGTGTATATATATATATATATATTTATTTTTTAAGACGGAGTTTCACTCTTGTTGCCCAGGCAGGAGTGCAATGGCGCGTTCTCGGCTCACTACAACCTCCGCCTCTTGGGTTCAAGCAATTCTGCCTCAGTCTCTCAAGTAGATGGGATTACAGGTGCCCGCTAACACACCTGGCTAGTTTTTTTTTGTATTTTTAGTAGAGACAGGGTTTGACCATGTTGGCCAGGCTGGTCTTCAACTCTTGACCTTAGGTGATGTGCCCACCTCAGTCTCCCAAAGTGCTGTGATTACAGGCATGAGCCATCACGCCCGGCCTAAAGATATATTCTTTATCATCATCTTATCTGCTCTTCCACTTTTTTCCTAAGGCAAGCAAATGAAGGAAAATGTCTGTATATGGTAAATATTTGATTCTAAGTCTATAGAACTATATTACATCTACAAGCAGAGAATTCTTGTTAGACAAATAAAGTACGCTGACATTTTTATCTGCCCAAAGGAATTGCACTTACTCATTCAAATGTCACATGGACAAACATCTGACACCAAACATAAAATTTTTTCTGTAGTAACTTCTAAAAATGTACACAATAGTAGCAAAACAAGAAGCTGTAACAAACCGTCATATTTCCTAATTCTTTTGATATAAATTTAAGACTAAAAAGAAGATATGATGTGCACCAAAGCACATAGAAAGTTTCAGCATTTCTTCAAAATGATGTAAATTCATGGATCTTCTAGACCAGTGGTTCTCAAAGCTGATGGTGCATCCAAATAACCTGGAGGATTTGCTAAAACTCAGATTGCTGTTTTGTTAAAACTCAGATTGCTGTCCCTACCCCAGAGTTTCCGGTTCAGCAAATCCGGGGCAGAGCCAAGCATTCATAAATTTCTAAAAAGCTCCCAGGCAATATAGATGCTACTACTAGTCGAAAGACCATACCTTAAAAATTAGTTTTAGATAAAATTCACATTTTCACAGCAATTCAGAAAAATTACTGAATATATTATGAAAGCAGGTGAGATGAATTATTTGGAATAGCAAAAACAAAAAAGAGAAAACAAAAAAAACCCAACCCCCAAAACCACCGTGTGAAAACAAACACCACCACCACCACACACATGCACACATATACACACACAAACACACAGTGGAAAACAAAGGCCAGGAGGAGGAGAAAAGCCCACAGTGACAGACAGTTCCCGAGACAGGATAAACCTAGCTACTCGAACTGAATTACTCATGACTGTGCAAGTTATCAATGTACCCTTTATTGACTGCTCTTCAAGGAGTAAATGTGAGAACACATGTAGCAGCCTCCTGTGAGGTGGGCAGAGGAAACAACGGTCAGAAAAGCCAAGGATTCACCATGAAGCACCAGAAAAATTCTCCACTTTCAGTGGGAGGTAAACATGGTCCACCCCTAAACAATTTTAGAATGCTGAAGAAACTAAGTTTGGTGATACATGTCGAATTATACTCTAGTAGTCTGATGTTGAGTAAATCTAGCCTTGCCAACATACAAAAGAGAAGTAAGCAAGCTGACAGCACAGGTTTTTTTTTTTTTTTCTTTTTAAGTCATGGCAGCTATGTGGTGTGTGACCACCTTCCTTTTGCAACAGTTACACCTATACATCACTAAAACAATAATTGATGGGCAAGAGCCTGAGGTGCTATCAAAGCCAAATACATGTTAAATTATATATTCTGTATATTTTATTAGGGCAAGAAACCATTTTAACAATACTAAAAAGATTTTCTAAAAGACTCAAGCAAAAATGACTGTCAACTGGGTCTATCTAAAATTCAGTCAGCCTGTATGCCCCAAAGTCTAAGGAAGCATCACGAAGTTACAAACCTTTGCAAAAGTCAACAATGAGAAGCTAACTTCCTATTCCTACTCCTTTTAAATAACAGTCAATACCAAGTGTTTTCAAAGCGGGGCATTTGTTTTGTTATAATCAAAACCCGCTCAACTGAGGACAAACAGTGCAATAAGAATATTCTTATATTTATGACATTCAAGATCACTATTTGGACCTAAGAGCACATCAGGATTTTTTTTTTTTCCCGGAGACGGAGTCTCGCTCTGTCGCCCAGGCTGGAGTGCAGTGGCCGGATCTCAGCTCACTGCAAGCTCCACCTCCCGGGTTTACGCCATTCTCCTGCCTCAGCCTCCCGAGTAGCAGGGACTACAGGCGCCCGCCACCTCGCCCGGCTAGTTTTTTGTAGTTTTTAGTAGAGACAGGGTTTCACCGTGTTAGCCAGGATGGTCTTGATCTCCTGACCTTGTGATCCACCCGTCTCGGCCTCCCAAAGTGCTGGGATTACAGGCTTGAGCCACCGCACCCGGCCAACACATCAGGATTTTTATAACACCTGCATGTAACTGTTTCATGATGACCCTCCACAAGGGGCAGGGAAGGGAGAGGGAAGGAAGAAGCATGCAGGGCTTACCTGACCCTACTTCTAGTGTGTAGGAAAGAGGAGAGGGAACTCAGTATCCCTCCAGCCACCGTTTCTTCTCTTTGCATGGATGGATCACTGGATCCCACAGAGTGCAAGAATTACGAGAAGGGACTATTAGTGATTAATCCTTGTACTAATAAAGTATACCCCCTCAATATAAGAGATTCCATACAGCATAATAAATGAACAGAAATAACAGTTTTCTGGCATTTTCCAACTAACCAATCAGAAACTGACAAATGTATAAAAAAACAATTTTTTTCAAGTAAATTATAGGCCCCAGCTATTTAGTACGACCTCAAAGCTTAATTTTCGAATAAAATTACTGGTTTCAAGAAAAACATGCCGGGCGCTGTGGCTCCCACCTATAATCCTAACACTTTGGGAGGCCGAGGCGGGCGGGTCACATGAGGTCACGAGTTCAAGACCAGCCTGGCCAACATGGTGAAACCCCGTATCTACTAAAATACAAAAATTAGCCAGGCATGATGGCAGGTGCCTGTAATCCCAGCTACTTGGGAGGCTGAGACAGGAGAATCACTTGAACCCGGGAGACGGTAGTTGCAGTGAGCTGAGATCGTAACACTGCACCACTGCACTTCAGCCTGGGCAGCTGAATGAGACGCCACCTCAAAAAAAAGAAAAAAGAAAAGAAAAACAGTACTTACTTCAGAAATGTGTTCAGTATTTTTTCTGGCAGTAAAACAACCTTATTGTTTCTCCTACAGAGAGAAATTATTACAGTCATGCAAACGAATGGGGGTGTACCTGAAGCCCCAGAGCCAGAGGGGTGGTCTCACCGTCAGATTCTGTGGCTGTTCACCATGTACATGCTTTCTGGAAGGCACCTGAGAAAATTCCAAGACTGAATGCAATTCTGAAAAGGCCCAGGGAGTGAATCGTGATTAATGTAAGGCAGCACTGTTCATCAGAACTCTGTGATCATGAAAACATTCTAGTAACATTACTGCACTGTCCAATCAGGTAGCCGCTAGCCACATGGGACTACTGAGCACTCGAAATGCGGTGAGTGCAACCAAGGAACTTAATCTGTAGTTGTACTTAATTTTAATGAACTTAAATTCAAATAGCCCCATGTGGCTATTGGCTATCTTACTGGACAGCACAAACCTAAATGCAGATTCCATTCCCCTTGTGGCTTACTTAGGCTTACGATGGCAATTCTCGTCAATGAGACAGAAGGGGAAGATTTCCCTTGATCTGAAAGAAGAAAAAAAACGAAAGAAACACAAGGAAGAGAAGGTTCTTTTTTTGTGGTCTTGAGGATGTGGTATCTCGGAAATGTTGCAGGCAGCGCAGCAAGCCTACAAGTGAGGTTAACATACTGGAGAGCAGAACAGAAGAATGCACAGAACATGGACCCTTGCTACTCCACTGAGCCACCCGGCCACTGGGGTGGAAATGAACAATTTTCATCTATCATCTATTTTTTTTTTTTTGAGACAGAGTCTTGCTCTGTCGCCCAGGCTGGAGTGCAGTGGCACGATCTTGGCTCACCGCAAGCTCCGCCTCCCGGGTTCGCGCCATTCTCCTGCCTCAGCTTCCTGAGTAGCTGGGACTACAGGCACCCGCCACCATTCCCGGCTAATTTTTGTATTTTTAGTAGAGACGGGGTTTCACCGTATTAGCCACGATGGTCTCAATCTCCTGATCTCGTGATCCGCCCACCTCGGCCTCCCAAAGTGCTGGGATTACAGGTGTGAGCCTGTAATTCTTGATATTTCAGATATTTTTGCTTATTCAAATATTTCCGAAGCACTGACTGAGGATACAGCAACAAGCACAATAGATGAAACTCTCTGTCCACATGAATTAAACAAGTTCTTATTAACTCAGTCAAATCAGGATTTTGTTACTTGCAGCTAAAAAAGATGCCAATTTGTAAGATAAACAAAGTAAAAGCAAATTAAGCAAGCTGTTTTTCTTAGAACACAACTGAAATGAATGTAGGCATTTAAAGATCAGATTTGATATCAATTCCAAAGGACATACTTACAGAACAAATATATTCTAATGATGGGTCATAAGTACTTAGCTAAATATCATTTTATTAGCACATATTAAGGCCAGACTACTAAGAAAAATAAATATGGTTTATAGTAAAATAACTACCTGTACACTACCCAAGGATTCATTTAAAGATATCGTTATTCAGGTACAGGTACGAACATACATTTTTTTCCTGTATCTCCTCCATTTATCTCTCTACTGCTTTAAACTAAACAAAATACATCTTTAAAAAAAATACTGGCCAGATGCGGTGGCTCACACCTGTAATCCCAGCACTTTGGGAGGCCGAGGCAAGTGAATCACAAGCTCAGGAGATTGAGACCATTCCGGCTAACATGGTGAAACCCCGCCTCCATTAAAAATACAAAAAAAAAATTAGCTGAGCGTGGTGGCGGGCGCCTGTAGTCCCAGCTACTTGGGAGGCTGAGGCAGGGGAATGTCGTGAACCCGGGAGGCAGAGCGTGCAGTGAGCCGAGATCGTGGCACTGTACTCCAGCCTGGGTGACAGAGTGAGACTCCATCTCAAACAACAACAAAATTTTAACTATGGGACAAGATTCTGGAACGATGGCAGCATCCAGGGCATAGTTGGTTTGAATTCTCCTGAATTTTCCCATAAAAACAGACTGAGCAATCTGGATGCAAAACTGAAAATCTGCACCTACAACAAAGCTAAAAGGTAGCCTCACAAAACCCAAAAAACAAGCAGATGCGGACAAACTACTGACTGCTAAAGACTGGTGTGCAATTGCCATTTGTGTGAGAAGCAGCAAAGGGAAGCAACAGGGTATCTGATAAATCTGAAATTAGGAAAACCCCAAACGAGACAACAGGTACTGGCAAGCACAGTGAGCTGAACTACGAATAGCAGTTGAACCTTCAAGGAGCTCTGTACATTCCAACTTACGGCCTGTGGCTGTCTCAAGGGGATGGAGTGATAGGGACCATCTAAACTGAAAGCTAACCATCTGAAGCTCTCTTTCAGGACAAAGTCTTGTACTGAGGAGAAACGACTGGGAACAGAATCCAGTAGAAGAGGAGAAGATGGCCCAAATAAAGAACCAGGAAGAGTAATGACCAGATGTCTGAAAGTGCTAGGCTTCCCTCCTCCCCTCTACCAGAAAAGTCAAAAGAGGGAGCTCTAGAGCCAGAAAGCTAAAGTTATCCCTGCCCACTTCTCTCTCAGTTCATGAAAATTAATCTCCTGCAAATCAAAACCACAATGTGATACCATCTCACACCAGTCAGAATGGCGATTATTAAAAAGTCAAGAAACAACAGACGCTGGCAAGGCTATGGAGAAATAGAAATGCTTTTACACTGCTGGTGGGAATGTAAATTAGTTCAACCATTGTGGAAGACAGTGTGGCGATTCCTCAAGGATCCAGAAGCAGAAATACCATTTGACCCAGCAATCCCATTACTGGGTACATATCCAAAGGAATACAAATCATTCTATTATAAAGAAAGCTGCATGTGTATGTTTATTGCAGCACTATTCATAATAGCAAAGACATGGAACCAACCCAAATGCCCATCAATGCTAGACTGGATAAAGAAAATGTAGTACATATACACTACTGTGCAGCCATAAAAAGAAATTAGATCATGTCCTTTGCAGGGGCATGGACGGAGCTGGAAGCCATCATCCTCAGGAAACTAATACAGGAACAGAAAACCAAATACCCCATATTCTCACTCATAAGCGGGAGGTGAACAATGAGAACACATGGACACAGGGAGGGGAACAACACACACCAGGGCCTGTCACGGGGGTCAGTGGAAGGAGAGCATCAGGATAAACAGCTAATGCATGCGGGGCTTAATACCTAGGTGATGGGTCGATAGGTGCAGCAAACCACCATGGCACATGTTTACCTATGTAGCAAACCTGCATGTCCTGCACATGTATCCTGGAACTTAATATATATTTTAAAAGAAAGAAAATTACTTTTCATTAAAAATGAGCAACAGGAAAGCACTGTGGTTTTATCTCAAAGTCATTATTTTAAAGAGAGAAAAGGGGGCAGATAGCATCTGTAAAAATAATGAAAACATACCAGAAAAAAAAAAAAAAAACGTGCCTTTAAAACAGGTAAAAACTGTAACACAGTTATTATTTTGAAATTTTAAAATTTTTAAGAAAATGACATCATGGCTGGGCACAGTGACTCACGCATGAATCCCAGCACTTTGGGAAGCTGAGGTGGTCAGAAGTTCAATATCAGCTCGGCCAACATGGTGAAACCCAATCTCTACAAAAATACAAACATTAGCCAGGTGTGATGGCGGGCGCCTGAAATCCCAGCTACTCAGGAGTCTGAGGCAGGAGGATCGCTTGAACCCGGGAAGCCGAGGTTGCAGTGAGCCAAGATCACACCATTGCACTCCAGCCTGGGTAACAAGAACAAGACTCCATCTCAACAACAAAAAGAAAATGACATCATATGAAGAAGGAACATAAATCTGAATTCGAACAACTCAAAATGGGTGATAAAACTCAGAAATTTCAGAAATGAACACTAAACTAAAAGAAACACAAGAATGAACCACCAACAGGTAACAGATAGTGCCTTAAGGAAACTAGCAAACAAATAGGAGGGAAAACTTAAGAGAGGGATAAAAAGATTAGGGAGCAGCAATCTATAGAAAAACAGGCAAAGAAGATCCAAAATGTATATAATAGGAGTCCTCAACGAAGAAAATCAAAGCAAGGAAGCACAACAAAAACTAAAAACAGTAACTTAAATATCATTAGTCTCTGACAGCAACACTCTATGGAAAAACATAGTAAGAGAAAATGAAATGAGAATTTATAAGCAGCCAAACTATAAAGTGAAACTGCATGGTCATATGGTAAATTTGTTTAACTTTTTACAAATCAGTTTCGTTTTATAATCTATTAGTATTTACTTATTTAGTCACTCTAGGTTCCGTATAAGAGATGGTTATGTTTTCTATTTTTATTCTGCCTCATTGTGTTTCTTGAAGGCATAGTAAGAAAATCCTTCTATGGGTAAATTTTAAATTTTTTCCTATAAAGAAAACATACAGATTAAGTATTCTTCATCCAAAATGCTTGAGACCAGAAGTGTTTCAGATCTCCCTCTTCTTTTTTGGGGGGGGGGGGTTCAGAATATTTGCATTATACTTACTGGTTGAGCACTGCAAATCCAAAAATCAAAAATCCAAAATGCTACAATGATCATTTCCTTTCAGCATCATGTTGGAGCTCAAAAAGTTCTGCATTTTGGATAATTTTGGATTTTGGGATATGGGATGCTCAACGTGTAGTGTGCTGTAAGAGAAACAATTAAAAATGCTTACATGCCTTCCTTAATAAGATAAAGATGACTGAATCTATGTAAATAGTCTTTTCAAGCAATAACTGAGGTAAGAATTGAGACAGTAGGTAGCAGTGTGCATTATTACTTTGACAAAAAAAGTTTCATTTTTTCAAACAGTACTTGAAACACAAATCCTATGGAAACCACTGATATCGAAGAATTCTTTTTGAAACGTATCTCTACAGCCATTATCATCCCCATTAAAAAGGAAGCTACACTACACCTAAACACAACAGAAAACACACAGACTCAAAAAGTCTAGCTGGGGCTGGCACGGTGGCTCCCAGCACTTTGCGAGGTCGAGGCGGGTGGATCACCTGAGGTCAGGAGTTCGAAGCCAGCCTGACCAACATGGTGAAACCCCGTGTCTACTAAAAATACAAAAATTAGCTGGGAATGGTGGTGTGCACCTGTACTCTCAGCTCCTCAGGAGGCTGAGGCAGGAGAACTGCTTGAACCCGGGAGGCAGATGTTGCAGTGAGCCAAGATCACGCCACTGCAACTCCAGCCCAAGCGATAAAGCAAGACTCCATCTCAAACAAACAAACAGAAAGTCTAGCTGGGTGCAGAGGCTCATGCCTGTAGTCCCAGCACTTTGGGAGGCCCAGGCGAAGGGACTGCTTGAGGCTAACAGTTCAAGAAGAGCTTAGGCAACATAGGGAGACCCCATCTCTAAAAGTAATAAAAAATAAAAAATCAGCTGGGTGGGAGGAACACTTGAGCCCAGGAAATCAAGGCTGCAGTGAGCCATGATCATGCCAGTGCACTTCCAGCCTGGGTGACACAGCAAGCCCCTGCCTCAAAAATAAAGTCTACTCAGTCACTGAACAGGGTCTTTAAGGCAATAAAGATTGTATCACATTATCCAGAAAGGGCTGGCTCACCAATGGAGGTCCGTCTACATCACTTTCAGTGTGTATCATTGCCTATACATCATACTCAACCAGAAATGTATGTATAATATACTCAGTCAATAAAAATACTTACAGGAAAGTAAATAAGTTGTATGAATATAAAAGTTGTCCAGTAACAGACTACAAGAACAAGACTGTTTAAAGTGTGGGTTTAGCACTGGTATTGCTTCATGAACTGTTAGTAACGGATCCATATCAAGGTAAGTGCAAAAACTGAGGATGTTTAAACCTCATTATAGCAATTTGGTAATTTTCTGTCTGTTGACTCTAATAATGAAAAATCTGGGCATGCATTTTGTAAGTTTTTGTTCTTTTTCCTGGTAATCTGTGTATACTGTATTTTGCACACACACAAGTTTGTTCGTGACAAATTGGAGGGAGGGAGGAAGGAGAAACTAGTCTTGCACTTTGCCAGAAATAGGATGAGAAGTAGAAGGTGGCAAACTTTTTCTGTAAAAGAGTAAATATTTCAGGTACTGTAAGTAATATGGTCTCTATTGCAATTACAGTTCTCCCTCAGTATCTTTGGGGGACTGGTTCCAGGACAACTCCCTACTCCCCTTGCATATACTAAAATCCTTGGATGCTTCAGTCCCTTATAAAACAGTGTAGTATTTACATACAACCTACACACATCCACCTGTATACTTTTTTTCCCCTCTCATTTCAGGGCTCCACAGGACTCCCATAAACTTTAAATCATCGCTACATTACTTATGATACATAGTACAACGAAAACACTATATAAATACTTGTTTTACCATATTGTTTTCATTTGTATCACTTTTTTTTTCTCCCTCAAGTATTTTTTAACTGAGGTTGATTAAATCATGAATGTGGAACCCATAGAAACAGGGCCAACTGTACTCAAATCAACTCTGCCATTCTAGCATGAAAGCAGCCATAGATGATATGTAAACAAATGGGCATGGCTGTGTTACAATAAAGCTTTATTTACAAAAACAGGTTGCAAGTCAGATTTGGCTTGCAGGCCATAGTTTGCTTATTCTTATATAAGAACATGCTAGAAAAACAGAAAAAGGAAGGCGACAAAGTACAAAAATTCTCCAAAGGGACAGACCCTTGAAAAGGGTGTTGGCAATAAATAACAGGAATGGGAAAAGAATAAGATTTTTTTTTTTTGAGACAGAGTCTCGCTTTTTATCAGTGTGGTCTATATTTCATCTAGCTATTCCAGCAGCCACATTTCTAGTCATATTTTAACCAGGTTGTGGTAGATCCCTGCATTATTACTGTTAACTACAATGCCCTGAAGAGATACTACACAGGTCAGATATCTTCATTGAAATGCATCCTAGCAGTGGACTGAGTCCTGGTTTTTCTGGCAGGGGAGTACACTGACTGATATTACACTCAGTATACAATCACCTGTCTGGCAGATTTAAAAATCATATGCTCGAAATCGTAACATATAAAAACCAATCCAATCTTCTAACAGGTTATCCTATTCCTTGTTACTTGTATTATGAAATGACTTCTGATACCCAAGATTTCTGAGATACCAAAAGGAGAGAACAGAAGGGCTGTGAGGGAGTTGGGGGTAAGTGAGGGACTGGGAACTCAAAGGATTGGGAATATCCCTTTGGGCTGTAGTGCTCAACATCTTCATGTCTTCAATTCTAGAATTTTGAGCAACATACTTGAAGAGATTACGATTCCAAAACAATAGTAAATAAGTCAACATGAATTACAATGTAGGCAGTACTACAGAAAATAATGTCCACAGTGTCCAGGGAAGTAGTTTTTAAACTTTTTGGTTCAGGACTCTAGTTGAGGACCCCAAAAGGCATTTGTTTATATAGATTATACTTCCTGATATTTACCATATTAGACATTGAAACTGTGAATATGAAAAATATTTACTCATTTAAAAAAACTCACTATACATTAACATAAATTACACATATTTCTATGATCTGTTTCTACTCTTAACACTTCTGACACCAAATGTGTGGGTTTTTTCCATGTCAATAATCAATTTTCCAACAATAATTGGATGTTCATCAATTCAATTCTGACACTATTACTCAGAGGTGGCACAGGCCCTGCATGTTAAGGCAATCATGAGATTGCCTCTACTTCAGGTGCGAATCTCAAGTCCAGGTCACCCGTACTTCTGACTGATCAGCTACAAAGCTAGGGGTTTCCACAACCCCTTTCTTAGGTTTGATCATTTGCTAGGATGGCTCACTGAACTCAGGAAAACAATTTACTTATTATTGCTGGTTTATTATAAAAGATACAACTTAGGAGCAGAAAAATAAAAGACATGCACAGGGCAAGGTATGGAGGGCGGAGAGGAGTGTGCAAAGTTTCCATGCCCTCTGTGGGTGCACTGTCCTCCCAGCACCAGTTTCACAAGTCTGGAAGCTCTCGGAACTCAAAATTTGAAGGATTTTTTGGAGGTTCCATTACACCGGCATGATTGATTAAATCACCGGTCATTTGTGGCTGAGCTCAATCTTCAGCCCCTCTCCCCTCTGCAGAGGTTGAGGGAAGAGGTTGTATTTCCAACCCTCTGTTGGTTCTTGTGGCAACCAGTCATGATCCAGAAGCTACTGAGGGGCCCACCAACACTCAGTTCATTAGCATAAACTAAGGTAGGGTTGAAAGGGACTTCTCATTTATAACAAAAGATGCTCCTCTCTCCTCTATCAGAAAATTCTAAGGGCTTTATTATAAAAGCTATTATGCCAGGAACCTGGGATGAAGACCTAATATATATTTCTTATTATATCACAATATCTAGGTCAGGCGTGGTGGCACATACCTGTAATCCCAGCACTTTGGGAGGCTGAGGTGGGTGGATCACCTGAGGTCAGGAGACGAGCCTGGCCAACAAGAGATGGTGAAACCTCGTCTCTACTAAAAATGCAAAAATTAGCTGAGTGTGGTGGTGCATGCTTGTAATCCCAGCTACTCAGGAGGCTGAGCCAGGAGAATCACTTAAACTCGGGAGGCAGAGGTTGCAGTGAGCTGAGATCACACCACTGCACTCCAGCCTGGGTGACAGTGAAACTCAAAAAAAAAAAAAACAAAAACTAAACATGTTTTAATGAAAAATAACTCTTTTGAAAATAAAAATTAGTGAGAGGAATGGTACCATTTTACATTCTGCAAATATCTTTAATGTCTGGCTTAATCGAAGTCAGCAGTATTCTCGTATCTGCTTCTGCATTTAATCTGTATTGTGATACATAGTTTGGTTCAAGTACATGAAGAAAATTCAACTGCAAGTATATCTATAGTTTAAAATGTGAGGAGTATTTTAAGAGCCTTTCAGATAATCGTAGACCTTATTCTTCAATACTGAAATGAAATTCTACAGACGGCAGATTTTTTTTTTCTTTCTGAACTGTATTCTCGCTTTATTGCTCAGGCTGGAGTGATCACAGCTGACTATAGCCTCGAACTCCTGGGCTGAAGCTATCCTCCTGCTTCAACCTCCCAAGTAGCTAGGCCCACAGGGTCAAGCCACCACACTTAGTTTTTTAAATTTTTTTTATTTTTTATTTTTATTTTTTCTTGTAGAGATGGAGCCTTGCTTGTTCCCCAGGCTGGTTTTGAACTCCTGGCCTCCAACAATCCTCCCACCTTGGCCTCCCCAAGTGCTGGGATCCTGGGCATGAGCCACCACACACAGCCTAGATGATCGTTTCCTAAAGGTTACCTCCAATGTAAAATCTAACACCCTATCAATGAACTTTCCGTACTCTGTTACATTAAAATCCATGTCTGCCTTCACTTTGAATGGATCTTTACCCATGCATAATTCTGTACATCATGCATTGGTAAGTTAATAGATATTTGTTTCCTGAGTTGTGAGCTATTCAAAATGCTTATGTATTTCGTTATCCAATACTAAAAATTCCATTTGTTACTATTACCACTGATCTCATCACAGAAGTCTTTAAATACTGGGAAGTTGTAGGTCAAGCCTGGTGGCTCATGCCTGTGTGGCTCAGCACTTTGGGAGGCTGAGGCAGGTGGATCACCAGAGGTCAGGAGTTCAAGACCAGCCTGGTCAACATGGTGAAGCCCTGTCTCTACTAAAAATACGAAAATTAGCCTGGCGTGGTGGCATATGCCTATAATCCCAGCTACTTGGGAGGCTGAGGCAGGAAAATTGCTTGAACCTGGGAGGTGGAGGTTGCAGTGAGCCGAGATCATGCTATTGCACTCCAGCCCAGACAACAAGAATGAAAACCCATCTCAAATAACAAAAACAAATACTAGGAGGTCGTCAAGCCCAAAGATCTTATCACTGGCAACAAATATTATCAGTCCTTTCATTTTTGACAAAATCTGCCAAATACTCAAATCTGAATAACTATAGTTTATCAGTTATTCTTACAAGTAAAAATGTTGTCCGTGAAAAAAGATGCTAGGTCAGCATGTAACTCAACCCTACAGGTTCTCTTCCTTAAAACCACCACAGTACTTCAACATGTGGCAGAAGTGCTCTGTGTGACCTTCCCACTACATCACACAAAGCATGAAAAAGATGTGCGATCTAGTGTTAAGAGTTAATCAAAGGAGTATTTTTTGATTCATTAAGGGCATTCTTAAGTGAAACTGGATTAAAAAAACAAAACAAAACAAAACTGTAGAGTGTGTGGAATACAATGTCTATGAGCACACTTTGGTGCCACTGCCTTAATTCATGCTTAGGCACCACCAGTACCATCAATACAAATGTTAACAAAGAGAAAAAGATAGCTTCTCAGAAATACTACATAAAGGTTTGACCTTGAGGATCCTATGAGCGATTTTCAGGGATTTCCAGGGTAACAGGGGCCACGCTTTGAGAAGTGCTCATCTAGAGAAGCATCAACAGTTATCCAGTTGATCACTCTGTGGCCCTTCAAGATTGGTTACTGTTTTAATAGAACTGCTGACTGCTCTGACGCCCTCCTACAGGAAACTGCCACTGTTTCATGTCTTACCAGATGTTACCTCACACTCATAGTGAACTGTACACTGCTCTACAATGCACTGCGCAATCAGCTCAGCTCAGCATCTGATCTGCAATAGCCAGTACAGTGTGGTTTAGGAACACAGGCTCTAAAGTCAGTTTGCTTGGGTTCCAATCCTGGGTCTACCACTGACTAGCTAAAGGCCTTATACAGATTATTTAACCTTATTTGCAAAATGAGTATAATAGTATCTATCCATGAAACTTGTGAGGATTCAACAACCTATTCAGTGTTTGGCATGGGTCTTTACACACAGTAAGTGCTCACAACCTGTTACCAATATTCTAAACATTACTGTATTTATTAGTATATATTATATTACTATAATCCTGGGATAGTAGATGTATTCTACTTTGTAGCAAAGCAATTTCATACAGTAGTCAAGACTAGGCAGGATCCCCAGGAAGGAGCCTACGCTCTACAGCAGTATTTCCCAAGCTAGCCTGGAAAAATCACCTAAGGCAGGGGTCTCCAATCCCCAGGCCACAGACTGCCAGCGGTTAGTAGCCTGTTAGAAACTGGGCCACACTGCAGGAGGAGACAGGCAGGCAAGTGAGCAAAATCATCTGTATTTACAGCCGCTCCCCATGGCTCGCAATAACGCCTGAGCTCCACCTCCTGTTAGATCAGCAGTGGCATTAGATTCGCATAGGAGTGAGAACCCTATTGTGAACTGCATGCGAGGGATCTAGGTTGCGTGCTCCTTCTGAGAATCTAATGCCTGATGATCTGTCACTGATTCCCATCACCCTCAGATGGAACTGTCTAGTTGCAGGAAAACAAGCTCGGGGCTCCCACTGATTCTACACTATGGTGAGCTGCATAATTACATTTCATTATATATTATAATATAGTAACAGAAACAAAATGCAACATAAAGTAATGTGCTTGAATCATCCCCAAAACGTCCTCCCCCTCCTCCCCATTCATAGAAAAACTGTCTTCCACAAAACCAGTCCCTGGTGCCAAAAATGTTGGAGGCCTGTGACCTAAAGTACCTCCACCAAATCTAGATTACTGGGTTCCACCCTAGACTATACATCATAAACTTAAGGGAAAGAGCCTGAGAATCCATGAAACAACATGTTAGGAAATTCCTATTATTATGCAATGTTGGGACATATACCTCTAGAGACAACATTATATTTGAGGACTTTATAACTACTAAAAGATAATCAATCATCAAAAGTCATTTTCTGAATTAATTGAAATAGTAAAGTATAATTTACCTTGAAAAGACACCTGGCAAAGTTTATCTTGAAAAAGGCATGTTCAAAAAAATGAAAGAATTTAAAACAGAGAAATAATGCATTTCTTCTAAGACACAATGGATTGCAAAATAATAGCATACATTTCTCAAAAACAATTACATACCACTTTCCTCTTCAGAATCTGATCAAAGTTTGAACTGAAACTTTCTTCACATTCAAAGTCTAATGATTTTTCTGAACTTTTGGCCATCGCCAGTTATGCAATAGTATCAAACATGTCACTTCTCAAAAGTCAGAATTCTGTTCTTTTAACATCTTTGGAACTGACAGCATAATTCTGAGGCAGATAAAAAAACATCTGAGAATCCCCTGAATTTTGTATTTAAACTCAGTGTCACCTTTCTTCAATAAACATCCCTAGAAATTAAGCGGTTTCTCTTTAAATTAAGGAACTTTTTAAAAAAAAATTAGTGCTTGAGTGATAATCCATCCCAAGTCACAAATCAGTCACAGGTAACCTCCACTAACTCTCAAACTCTACAATGTACTCCTAAGATTTAGCAATTTCCATTGCTTTTAACTGTATTCTTTATCTTGGCACAGGGTATTTCCTATATATAAAAATAATCCTCGTACCATACTCTTTTTGAGAAAGATATAGAAAGTAACTACATATCTAAATTTAACTTAAAATTCAGTCATGTGTAATGTCAGTGCAAATAACTTTAATCTGATGATAAATGGTTGAAGACACCTCCATGCACGGCAAAGTTTATATATATGCAGGCAATGACATCTGCAACAGCACTTGGTGAATTTCTTTTGACATTAAGAACTACAAAGGACCATCAAAAATATTTAACAGTGTAGCCAGGCGCAGTGGCTCATGCCTGTAATCCCAGCACTTTGGAAGGCCGAGGTGGGTAGATCACAAGGTCAGGAGATCGAGACCATCCTGGCGAAAATGGGGACACCCCCATCTCTACTAAAATACAAAAAACTAGCTGAGTGTGGTGGTGCATGCCTGTAGTCCCAGCTACTTGGGAGGCTGAGGCAGGGGAATTGCTTGAACCCAGGAGGCGGAAGCTGTAGTGAGCCGAGATCGTGCCACTGCACTCCAGCCTGGCTGTAGAGCAAGACTCTGTCTTAAAAAAAAAAAAAAAAAAAAAAATTGTAATGGTGTTGAGAAGTTTATCTTACAGTTGAACAACTATGGTATTAGAAAATTCATGTATTAAAAAAAAAAAACTTTTTTTTCAGATGGAGTCTCGCTCTGTGTTGCCCAGGCTAAAGTGCAGAGAGGCATGATCTCAGCTCACCGCAACCTGAATGCAAACTGAATCAGGTATGTCGAATGGTGACTATGATACCATGAGGAGTACTGCTGTAGGTGATACATTTTACCAAAATGGCAAACTCTTGGTAAAGCCTTAAATGAAAAAACATTACTCACTCCTTGATTTACACAGCAGTGCCTTTCATAGAAAATGTAGTGTATCATGTAAAAAATGATCTGTGTTTACATGTAAAATATTTTAGATGTGAGTAAAGGAGCTTCAAACACCGTATGAGACAGAATAGTTATTCGTTGTATAGACTTTCCTGCACACTCCAAGACATCTAGCAGACCTAAACACTGTCCATCAAATGCCTGTAATGACCTCTACTATGGTGCCAAACAAAAATGTTCTCACAAATTTCAAAAACGCACCCCAGAGAATGGTATTACCACAGCTGAAAACTACTGAGCTAAATGGGTATATATGACTAGGTTGGATATTTTAAAAATCCTTTGCTTGCTACTATTTACTTCTTATGTTAGCATTTTCGCTACTACCCAGCATGACTTTGTAGCTGCAATTCACCATAATGGATCAATAGAAAAGTAGTTATGAAAATAGAAACTACTACATCTAAGCATACTACAAATATGTGATTAAACATGACTCAAGTACAAACAAGAATGAGAACATATATGTTCTGGAACAAACGAATTTCAAATGTGATGATTTCAAATATGCAGCTGAGAATCCAAAAATAGGAAAACCCGAAAACTGGATTTCACTGGACCAGAAACTACTCACACTAGCATGTTGTCCAAAATGAAAATTTGTCAGTGACATAAAGTCACTGAATCTTTCATACTGTTTTCAACAACTGTAACCAAAAATGTTTACTTTGCTGTAAAGGATGTAGACTGTAAAAGAAACGTTTACATTTTAAATTATTGTATTGTCGATATGGAAAAAAGGACGTATCTTCAGATTCAGAATAAAAGCTAAGTAATAAAGAAAAAAAGGCCCGGGTGCGGTGGCTGATGCCTGTAATCCCAGCACTATGGGAGGCTGAGGCAGTTGGATCACCTGAGGTTGGGAGTTCGAGACCAGCCTGACCAACATGGAGAAACTCTACTAAAAATACGAAATTAGCTTGGCGTGGTGGCGCATGCCTGTAATCCCAGCTTCTTGGGAGGCTGAGGAAGGAGAATCGCTTGAACCCGGGAGGCGGAGGTTGCAGTGAGCCGAGATTGCACCACTGCACTCCAGCCTGGGCAATAAGAGTGAAACTCGGTCTCAAAAAACAGAAAAAAAGAAAGAAAAAAGAAAAAAAGATACAAAGATAAATATAAAAATCAAGCTGGGAAGAAAAGAAAGCAGAGTCTTGAAGAGACGTCTGTACAGCAATGTTCACAGCAGCATTATTCACACAACAGCCAAAGGGTGGAAGCAACCCATGCCCAGCGATGAAAGAATGGGCAACAAAAATGTGGCCTATTTACACATTCAAGTATTATTCAGCTTTTAAAAAGAGAAGGTTAATTCATAAATCCTGATACATGCGACAACAGGGATGAACCTTGAAGACATGCTAAGTGAAGTATGCCAGTCACAAGACAAATACAGGATTCCATTGATGTGACATACCTAGAGCAGTCAAATTCATAGACAGTTGAATGGTAGCTGCCAGGGGCTCAGGGAGAGGAAAAAGGGGGCTGCTGTTTAGTAAGTACAGAGTTTCAGTTTAAGAATACGAACTTTAGGCCGGGCACGGTGGCTCAAGCCTGTAATCCCAGCACTTTGGGAGGCCAAGACGGGCGGATCACGAGGTCAGGAGATCGAGACCATCCTGGCTAACACGGTGAAACTCCGTCTCTACTTACAAAAAAAAAAAAAAAAAAAACTAGCAGGGCGAGGGGGCGGGCGCCTGTAGTCCCAGCTATTCCGGAGGCTGAGGCAGGAGAATAGCGTGAACCCGGGAGGCGGAGCTTGCAGTGAGCTGAGATCCGGCCACTGCACTCCAGCCTGGGTGACAGAGCGAGACTCCGTCTCAAAAAAAAAAAGAATACGAACTTTGGGAGGCAGAGGTGGGCAGACTGCCTGAGCTCAGAAGTTCAAGACCAGCCTGGGCAATATGGTGAGACCCTATCTCTACTAAAATACAAAAAAAAAAAAAAATAGCCGGGCAGGGCACCAGGGGCCTATAGTCCCAGTTACTCAGGAAGCTGAGACAGGAGAATCGCTGGAACCCAGGAGGTGGAAGTTGCAGTGAGCTGAGATCATGCCACTGCACTCCAGCCTGGCCGACAAAGCAAGACTCGTCTCAAAAAAAAAAAAAAAAAAGAAAGAATGAAAAAGTTCTGGAGGTAAAGAGTGATGATGACTACACAACAATGTGAATGTACATAATACTACAAGATGGTACATTTAAAAATGATTAAAATGGCAAATTTTATGTTATATATACATTTTATCACAGTTTTTAAAAAAGAGTAAAAAGAAAAAAAGCTGGCAAAGTAGAAAGTAGAACTGACATAAAATCTGTTGGCAAATGAAACTGATAAATCACTGAAAGCATAATCATCCCTTGGTATCCCGGTATCCATGGGGGACTGATTCCAGGATCCCCCTCAGATAACAAAATCCACATATGCTGAAGTCCTTTATGTAAAATGGCCAGGTGCAGTGGCTCACAGCTGTAATCCCAGCACTTTGGGAGGCTGAGATGGGTGGACCACTTGAGGTAGGAGTTCGAGACAAGCCTGGCTGGCCAACATGGTGAAACCCTGTCTCTACTAAAAATACAAAAATTAGCTGGGCATGGTGGTGCATGCCTGTAATCCCAGCTACTCAGCAGGTTAAGGCAGGAGAATCGCTTGAACCTGCGAGGCGGAGGTTGCAGTGAGCTGAGATTGTGCCACTGCACTCCAGCCTGGGTGACAAGAGTGAAACTCTGTCTCGTGGGGGAAAAAAAGGGCACAGTATTTGCATATAACCTACACACATCCTTCCTACTTTAAATCATCTCTACATTATTTATAACAGCTAATACAATGTAAATGTCATATTAATATAGTTGAATATTCCTTATCTGAAATGCTTGAGACCAGAAGTGTTGGATTTGGGATTTTCCAGATTTTGGAATATTTGCATTACATATTTACTGGTTCAACATCCCTAATTTGAAAATCTGAAATGCTCAAATGAGTATGTCCTTTGAGCATCATGGCACTCAAAAAGTTTCAGAATTCAGAGCACTTCAGATTTCTGGATTAGGGATACTCAACCTGTTGTTGTTATGCTGTATTTTTAAAGAATGTGTGTTGTTTTATCATTGTATTGTTATTATTTTCTTTTCCAAATATTCTGATCCAAGGTTGGCTGAATCCAACAATATGAGAAACCCACAGATATAGAGGGCTGACTGTATTAACAAAATTTAAACAGGAGGACTCTCAATTTGGAACATGAAAGTTGTAACTGGTACAAGAACTGTCCTCCCACTATAAACAGCTAGAAAACCAGACAACACACATGAAGTAACAGCTTTTAGACACAGGGCAAAAAGTAGCACAAGACTGTGATCCTCCTCCAGGGAAAGGAAAAAAGAAAGTAAATTTTATGATTAACCAAACTTACAGCCTGGAGTCAACTCCTAGGCTTCACTTCAGGGACAGAACACTGAAATCAAATCCAAGGGTCTCAGTGCAACGAGGAGCCAACAGAGCTAGGGGAAGCTGAGGCAGCTACAATTTTCAGGACCCAGTACTGGAGAAGCGGGGGCTGCATGCAGAGGGCTCTGGAGGTCTGGCAGAAGGGTTCCTTTTGGTCTTGGATTTCCAAGTGCTTGAGAGGAAGTCTCCCCAAGTTCAGGGAACAATCTACTGGAAAGTAACAGGCCCAACACTTCCCAGAGCTCCCACAGGGCTGGTCACTCTGACCATGAAAAAAACATGGGGTCCCTAAAAGGATCAATACCTTAGTAGAGGGGTGGCTAAGTTAGTCCACGGATAAAGGCTGCTATGACTAGCCACAAAAACCTTAAAAGTAAGCTTCACAAGGATCAAACTGAGCCAAACATTACTTATCTGTGTGACCAAATACAATCTGACAGTCTTTAGAGGAATATAACAAATCCAGTGTCCAGCAATATAAAATATAAAATTCACAATGGCCAAGCATACAAAGAAATGAAAAAGATGACCCATATCCCAGATGAAAAATTAATTGAAATAAATCT
Organism: Rhinopithecus roxellana; assembly: GCF_007565055.1. NCBI lineage: Eukaryota > Metazoa > Chordata > Mammalia > Primates > Cercopithecidae > Rhinopithecus > Rhinopithecus roxellana. Next base: position 84,772,650 of record NC_044558.1, on the reverse strand, counting down.
ACAAATGATAGAAATAATGGAATCAGAATACAAGGACGTTAAAACAAACAATATATAGTTCATATGAATTTGACGTGGAAAGGAGAGAAATAGTTTTTCTGACCCAAATGGAAATTGTAAAGATTTTAAAAGTACAGTATCTCAAATGAAAAACACATTGGCTGAAAATAACAGCAGATGAGACCCTGCAGAAGGAAAGATGGTTTAACTTGAAGGCACAGCAATAAAAAGTACCTACAGTGAAAAGACTGAAAAAATATTAACAAAGCCTCGGTAACCTGTGGAACACAACCAAGTGGTCTAACACAGCTGAACTAGAATACAGGAAGGGCAAAAGGGAAAGCACAAAAAAAATCTGAAGATGTAACGGCTGCAAATTTCATACATATGATGAAAACCATAAACTCACAGACCTAAGAAACTCAAAAAGCCCCAAACAAAAGACACATACATAAAACCACATCAAGGCACATTATAACCAAAGTGCTAAAAATCAGTGGTAAAACGAAAAACTTCAAGCATCAGAAGGAAAAGGCTGTATTATTCACAGAAAAACAAAAACAAAAAAGAGGCCAGGCACAGTGGCTCACGCCTGTAATCCCAGCACTTTGGGAGCCTGAGGTGGGTGGATCACGAGGTCAGGAGTTCGAGACCAGCCTGACCAACATGTGAAATCCCGTCTCTACTAAAAATACAAAAATTAGCCAGGCGTGGTGGCATGTGCCTATAATCCCAGTTACTCAGGAGGTTGAGGCAGAAGAATCGCTTGAACCCAGGAGGCAGAGGCTGCAGTGAGCCAAGATCATGCCACTGCACTCCAACCTGGGCGACAGAGCTAGACTCCATCTCAAAAAAAAAAAAATTAATTAATTAATTAAAATATGAAACTAGAAATCATGCAACAAGAAGAAAATGGGAGATCTTTGAAGTACTGAAGAAAAAAAGTCAATATAAATTTCTACACCCACTGATACAGTTTTCAAATATGGAGACAAAATACTTTAGACCAACAAAAGCTGAGATAATTCATTATCAGCAGAACCCCACAACAACTAATGTTAAAGGAATTTCTCCACACAGAAGAAAAATACCAGATGGAAATGTGGATGTACAAAAATAAATGAAGAGTGAAAGAAATGGTACATATGGCCAGGTGTGGTGGCTCATGCCTGTAATCCTCGCACTTACGAAGACCGAGGAAGGCGAATCACCTGAGGCCAGGAGTTCAAGACCAACCTGGTCAATATAGTGAAACCCCGTCTCTACTAAAAATATAAAAATTAGCTGGGCGTGGACGTAGGTGCCTGTAATCCCAGCTACTCAGGAGGCTGAGGCAGGAGAATCACTTGAACCTGGGAGGCGGAGGTTACAGTGAGCCGAGATTGCGCCACTGCACTCCAGCCTGGATGACAGAGCAAGAACCTGTTGCAAAAAATAAAAAATAAAAAAAATAAGAAATGGTAAATAAGTGAGTAAATGTAAAATACATGTTTAAAACAAAAATAATAATGTATTGTGTAACATAACATACAAAGAATTAAAATGCCTGATAATAGCAGCACAAAGGTAGCAGTGTGGTAGACTGTATTTTCCAAAGACTTGCCCCCTATTCCAGCCCACATGCCCTGCTTCCAATAGGACATCAATATTCCTGTCAATGTCACATTGGAAGCAGAGCATGTGAGTTGGGATACGAGAGGGTGTTTGTGATGTGAGGGAGAGTTTGGGATAGGAGGGTGTGTGTGTGTGTGTGTGTGGGTGTGTGTGTGTGTGTGTGTGTGTGTGTGTGTGTTGGTGGGGTAGGAGGTGGTTATGCACCTTCTCCTTGAATTCAGGCAAACCTCTGTAACTGCCTCCACCTAAAAAATATAGCAGAAGTGACACCAGTCAAGGCTGGGTCACAACAGCCAATATAGTTTCTTTTTGGCTCTCTTCTCCTAGGACATTTGCCTTTGGAACCCAACTATCAGATTGTAAGAAAATTTAGACCACATAAAAAGGTCATGTGCGTGGGTTCCGGTCAACAGACTAAGCTAAGGTCTGAGCCAGCATCAACTGCTTGACATGCAAGTGGGTAAACCTTCAGATAATCCCAGCCCCCAGTTTTGAGCTGCCTCCGCAGAAGACACAGACATCATGAAGCAGAGACGGAACTTCTCTGCTGTGCTCCATCCAAATGCCTAACCCACAGACTAAGTTGGCTATAGTGTTGTTTGAAAGCACTAATTACCGGTGGCCTTTTATGCCATTAAAATAACTAAAACAGAAAAAAATAAAAATAGAAAAAATTTTAAATTTTTAGAATTATGTTTAAGTTAAGTTAAGGTGAAACAGTGTAACATTATTTCAACATAGATGGTGATAAAGATGCATACTGTACACCTTATATCAACTACTAAAAATATAAAACAAAGATGTGAAGCCAGTAAATCAAGAATAGACCAGCCTGGCCAACATGGTGAAACCCCATCTCTACTAAGAATGCAAAAAATTAGCCAAGCATGGTGGCGGGCACCTGTAATCCCAACTACTTTGGAGGCTGAGGCAGGAGAATTCTTTGAACCCAGGAGGCGGAGGCTGCAGTGAGCTGAGATCGTGCCATTGCACTCCAGCCTGGGCAACAAGAGCAAAACTCCATCTTAAAAAAAAAAAAAAAAGCATAACACATTATCATTTCAGGAATTCTGGGCTGGTTTAACATTTGAAAAGCAATCAGTGTAGGCCAGGCACGGTGGCTGCAGTGAGCCAAGATTGCACCACTGCACTCCAGCCTGGGCAACAGAGGGAAAACTCTGCCTTAAAGAGAAAAAAAAATTTTTTTAATTAAACAGAAAAATAGGGCGGGCACAGTGGCTCACGCCTGTAATCCCAGCACTTTGGGAGGCCGAGGTGAGCAGAGCACGAGGTCAGGAGATCCACACCATCCTGGCGAACATGGTGAAACGCCGTCTCCAGTAAAAATAAAAAAATAATAAAAAATTAGCTGTGCAGTGGTGGGCGCCTGTAGTCCCAGCTACTGAGGAGGCTGAGGCAGGAGAATGGTGTGAACCTGGAAGACGGAGCTTGTAGTGAGCCGAGATCATGCCACTGCACTCCAGCCTGGGCGACAGAGCGAGACTCCGTCTCAAACAAACAAACAAAAAAACAGGAAAATAAAAATCTCAGAGTGAGAAATCAGAAAGGAATCGTAAAAGCCAAAATAAAATGTATTTCTACATACCAGTAATGACCAGCTAGGAAAAAAATGAAGAAATATCTTCACCAAAACAACAAAAAGTATACAATATTTGGTAATTAACGTAGTACTAAAAAAACCAAAAACTTAGTTGCAGAGAAGGAATACACCAGAATATCATGAAGATTTTGTCCCAGTTAAATAGCAGCTGTAACGTACTTCCAACGCAATCATTAACAAGATACTTTACAGAACTTGGGAAAACTTGGAAATATAAGTGGGCAAAAATATCAAAGAATATTCTGTAAAAACAAAGCTAGGATTAGCCCTACTGAACACTAAAAGCAATGCCTAATCAAGGGACTGGGTCTCAATTCAGCTGATAAATGATTTTCTCTTACAAGCTAAATGCTAATGGGCTGCTGATTCATTCATTTGCTGACCATCTCTGACACAAGTTTCTGTTCAATATTTAAATAACACACCCATAATAGAGACAATCTTTCATTTCCTAAATCACAGCTTATGTTTATCAGTGGCAGAGCTAAAATGAACAATTCATGACCAAGATAAAATCCTTAACTCGAAGCCCATATGTAAGAAGTATTGTTGGTCAAAAATTATTTTTTCTTAAGTATCTATGTCTTAAATCCTTCTGTTGTGTTATTTTACCTATCATACACACTGAAATAAAACTACAACATTGCATTCCTTGTAGGGTTAAGAATAAGATGATAAAACCAAAATAAATAAAGCTACAGCTTAAAACCTGTGATGTGGACAAGGGAAGCTGTAGTCACATGCAATTTACCTCTGGAAAAGCACATTACTTTTGAGTTACGTCGCAGTAGACTTTGAAGCATAAACTGATCTACCCCGCTCCAAAAGCTGCACCCCTGGTCCATGTTAGAGAATTCTACGGACTGATTCTCTTCTTCACGTAGTTAGGATTTAACTTACTGTCCTTTGATTTGATACAAGAAAATAGAATGGTGAGTGTGAGTGGTACTTCCCAAAATAATGTTAAGGGAAAACTGTTCCAGGTATTGTTAAGATGCTGAGCAAACTCTTCCCTTAAGCAAGTAAGCGTCTTAACATTTAAAGCAAATTAAACAGGGTTTTTTCCTGCCCAACATCTCAGAGCTCATAATATGCTAAGTCAGACCAAATTCCCAAAAGAGGGATTTAATATGCAACCTTTTTCAAGCTTACTTGATTAAAGGTTCTCACTATCACAGAGAACCATCAACTGCAGAGTCAAAAACACCTGTGTTCAAATGCGACCTGTGCCACTCAACTACAAAATCTTGGGTAAGTAATCAGTTTTTCATCTGTAAAATGAGAAAAAAAACCCTACATTTCAGGGGCTGATTTAAAGATGAAAGTTATATATATACACACATATGTAATCAAATGTGATTTTTTACCAAGCTTAATAATGTGCCTCACAAATTTTCAATAAAGTTGCAATTTGCCCTAAAAGGAGAAGTTGGTGATACTTGGAATTCCCACTCTCCACCTCTCTTCCCTGCTTTTGTCTTTTTTTTCTTCACTTTTCATTCCTAGGTTTAACAATCCTACTTGATTTTCTTTTAATTTCAACTGTTAGTGAAGGGAGTCATGTTCAAAAGCTTTCCTACATATTAACTCACACCACTCAACAGGATACTGGAGGACAGGATGAAAAGAAAACATGGGAGTTGGCCGGGTGCGGTGGCTCAAGCCTGTAATCCCAGCACTTTGGGAGGCCGAGACGGGTGGATCACGAGGTCAGGAGATCGAGACCATCCTGGCTAACACGGTGAAACCCCCGTCTCTACTAAAAAATACAAAAAACTAGCCGGGCAAGGTGGCGGGCGCCTGTAGTCCCAGCTACTCGGAGGCTGAGGCAGAAGAATGGCATAAACCCGGGAGGTGGAACTTGCAGTGAGCTGAGAACCGGACACAGCACTCCAGCCTGGGCGACAGAGCGAGACTCCGTCTCAAAAAAAAAAAAAAAAAAGAAAACACGGGAGTTGAGACATGCTATTGAGTGAAAAAAGCCAGATAACGAATCTCAGCGTATATGGTACACTACTACCCTATTAAAAATGAATTACACAAAAGAATGAAGTTGGACCCTTATTATTACACAAAAATGGTCTCAAAAATGGATCAAAGACATACAAATAAGAGCTAAAACTAAAAACCCTTAGAAGAAAAAGGAGAAGGGCTTCGTGACATTGGATTTAGCAGATTTCACGAATGTGACACCAGAGCACACACAACAAAAGACAGAAAAATTGAACCTCATCAAAAGTAAAAACCTGTGCACCAAAGGCCACTATTAATAAAATCAAAAGACTAACAAAATCAAAAGACAACCCATATTATGGGAGAAATCATTTGCAAATCAGCCGGGTGTGGTGGCTCATGCCTGTAATCCCAGCACTTTGGGAGGCTGAGGCTTGCGGATCACGAGGTCAAGACCATCCTGGCTAACATAGTGAAACCCCAACTCTACTAAAAATACAAAAAATTAGCCAAGTGTGGCGGCACATGCCTGTAGTCCCAGCTACTACGGAGGCTGAGGCAGGAGAATCACTTGAACCTGGGAGGCAGAAGTTGCAGTGAGCCAAGATTGCTCCACTGCACTCTAGCCTGGGTGACAGAGAGAGACTCTGTCCCGGGGGGGGGGGGAGTATTTGCAAATCATATAACTGATAAGGGATTGATATCCAGAATATACTCAGAACTACAGCTCAACAACAATCAACCTAGCCAAAAAAACGGACAAAGCACTTGAATAAACACTACTCCAAAGATACACAAATGGTCAATAAACATGTGAACAGAGGCTCAGCATCACTAATCACTAGGGAAATATAAATAAAAACCACAATGAGATACCACTTCATGTCCACTAGGATAGCTATTGAAAGAAAACATACACACACAAAATTCAACTAGTGTTGGCAAGGATGTGGAAAAACTGAAACCCTTATGCACTGCTGGTGGGAATGTAAAATGTTGCAGTCACTATGGAAAATGGTAACAGTGGACCCTCAAAAAATTAAAACGTTGGCCAGGCATGGCGGCTCCCACCTGTAATCCCAGCACTTTGGGAGGCTGAGGCAGTAGGATTACCTGAGGTCAGGAATTCAAGACTAGCCTAACCAACATGGTGAAACCCCGTTTCTACTAAAAATACAAAAATTAGCCGAGTGTGTTAGCATGTGCCTATAATCCCAGCTACTTGGGAGGCTGAGGCGAGAGAATCACTTGAACCAGGAGGCAGAGGTTGCAGTGAACCAAGATGGTGCCACAGAACAGCCTGGGCAAAAGAGTGAGACTCTGTCTCAAAAAAAAAAAAAAAAAAAAAAAAGGGAGAGGAGAGGGGAACGGAGGGAAGGGAAGGGAGGAAAAAAATTAAACGTTGAGGCCGGGCGCAGTGACTCAAGCCTGTAATCCCAGCACTTTGGGAGGCCGAGATGGGCGGATCACAAGGTCAGGAGATTGAGACCATCCTGGCTAACCCGGTGAAACCCCGTCTCTACTAAAAAATACAAAAAACTAGCCGGGCGAGGTGTCGGGCGCCTATAGTCCCAGCTACTCGGGAGGCTGAGGCAGGAGAATGGCGTAAACCCGGGAGGCGGAGCTTGCAGTGAGCTGAGATCCGGTCACTGCACTCCAGTTTGGGTAACAGAGCGAGACTCTGTCTCCAAAAAAAAAAAAAAAAAAAAATTAAACGTTGAATTGCCATACGACTGAGCAATCCCACTTCTAGATTTATATCCAAAAGAAATGAAAGCAGGATCTCAGATATTTGTACACCAATACTCACTGCATTACTTGTAGTAACTACAAGGTGGAAGCAACTACCGCCCATCAACAAATGAATAGATACACAAAATGTAGTCTTACCCATACAGTGAAGTATTATCCAGCCTTTAAAAGGAAGAAAATTCTGACACACCCTAAATATAGATGAACCTTGGGGGGCATTACTGTAATTGAAAAAGCCAGTAACAACAACAATATATATATATATATATAGTTAGTTAGATTCCATTTAGATTAGGTACCTAGCATAATCAAATCACAGAGACAGACAGGAGAACAAAGGTTGCCAAGGTGTGGGGAGAGGAGAATGAGGAGTTAACCGTGTAATGGGTACAGCAGCTCCCATTAAACTTATCTATGGTTTCGCCTTCCACGCAGTCAACCATAGTCTGAAAATATTAAATGGAAATTTCCAGAAAAGAGTAATTCATAAGTTTTAAACTGTGGACCATTCTGAGCAGTATGATGAAGTCTCATGCTGTCCTGCTCCCTCCTGCCTGGAATGTGACTCATCCCTTTGTCCAGCATCTTCATGCTTTATATATACACTACCCCTACCCACCAGTTAAAGACATTTGGTACCACCTTGGTTATCAGATTGAATAAACAGTATATACAGGGTTCAGTACTATCTGCGGTTTCAAGGTATCCACTGGGAGTCTTGGGATGTGGATAAGAGGGGACTACTGTATACAGTGTCAATCTGGGAAGATTAAAAAGTTCTGGAAATGGATGGTGGTGATGGTTTCACAAAAACGTGCATGTACTTAATGCCATTGAGTTCAGTGACACTTAAAAATGTTCAATTTTATGCTATGTATATTCTACTGCAATGTAACAGGGTAACTGCATAGGACTTTGTATACACATGTGTTTTCATGCACACATTTCTAGAAAGATAGAAAAAAAGCGGTTACAAGCTTTCTTGGAGAGGGTGACTGGAAGATCAGGAATGAAAGTGATATAATAAAAACTAGAGGGATTGAATACAGTGGTCCCCTACGTATTCACAAAAACTGATTATATATTAAATGGTATCAAAAGACATTCAAGATACATTAAATTTTAAAAAGCATATAACAAAACGCTATTTACCATTTTAACATTATTTCAGACACACACATACAAAAACAATCTCCACCTGGGCACAGGGGCTCACATCCGTAAACCCAGTGCTGTGAGAGGCCAAAGCAAAGGACTGTTTGAGGCTAGGAGTTCAAGGTTACAGTGAACTATAAATGGCACCACTGCACTCCAGCCTGGGCAACAGAGCTAGACCCTGGCTCTTTAAAACCAATCACAGAGGTAATGCTACAGATCGCTGAGGATAGAAGGGACTATTTTATCAACATATAGTTCTGGGACAACTGGATTCCTAACTAATCCATATATAGATTATATAAAACTTAATTACAGATGGATTAAAAACTTCTATGTGAAAAGCAAAGCTTGAACCCTAACACTAATCTATTCCTATTTAGAAGAATAAATAGGAGACTATCTTCAAGACTTCAGGCTAGAAGAATTTCTTAGGACACAAAAAGCACTCACCATAAAAGAGAATGGTAGATTCTACTCCCAGGCATAGAAACCCGAGGAAAACTCTGAAACATGAATACCAGGAAAATATATAAGAATGTTCACAAGACTCCTCTGAAATAGCCTCAAACTTAAACCTAAATATTCATCAGCAAGAGAAGAGATAAATAATGTGATTATATATTCATAGGATGGAACATTATATAGCACTGGAAAGGAGTGCAACAACTGGGACAAATCTTAGAAAAAATACTGACTGAAAAAAACATTATAAAAGACAATATATATCATCTCTATAAACTTATTTAAAAAAGCAAAACTAAACATGTTGTACAGTAAAACATTAAAATGTAGATGGACGCCAGGAGCGGTGGCTCACGGCTGTAATCCCAACACTTTGGGAGGCCAAGGTGGGCGGATTACCTGAGGTCGGGAGTTCAAGACCAGCCTGACCAACATGGACAAACCCGGTCTCTACTAAAAATACAAAATTAGCTGGGTGTGGTGGCACATGCCTGTAATCCCAGCTACTCAGGAGGCTGAGGCAGGAGAATCGCTTGAACCCGGGAGGCGGAGGTTGCGATGAGCTGAGACTGCGCCGTTGCACTGCAGCCTGAGCGACAAGAGCAGAACTATGTCTCAATTAAAAAAAAAAAAAAAAAAAAAATGCAGGTGTAAATCTGATATTTCTAAAAAGCAAAGGGATGGTAAACAAAATTCACGACAGTGGTTACACTTAAACGGGGCAGGGGACAGAGGCAGGAGGAAGGACAAAGGAGAGTACACACGGGGCTTCCAGAACATTGGTAATCCTACAGTTTAACTGGTGAAGTTCATGAGCATTCATTATGTTACACATACAAAACATACATTCTTCTGTAGATATTAAATATCACATAAAAATGAAAACACAGTATAAACCTGTCCCTGCTTTTGTGTAAAAAATGATCTATAGTTTCTATATGTAATTCCCAAAAGGGTAACATGAAATGTGTTACCATAAATTTTCTAAGTTAAATATTAGGTAATTATAATTTTTCTTTTCTTACTATTTGGGATTTCTGGGTTTCAATAACTTGTTTTGTGTAATTTAAAAAAAAAACTGTCACAATATATGCATTTTTTTAAACCTGAAAGATGTGCAACAAACGTAATGAAAGATCTCTCTGTGTTGGTAGAATTGTGGGTAGTCTTTCTATTCTTTTTGTGTTTTTCTGCACTTTTCAATATTTTCACCAATAAAACATGGTATTACAGTTCTATAATTCCTTATCTGACACCCTTATGGCTGGAGATGTTTCAAAATTCTGATTTTCTCTCTCTCTTTTTTTTTTTTTGGCTTTCAGAAAGGTAACAATGGTGTGTAAAGTGGGTGACAAGTCACACATACTCAATAAATAGACATTATAAATAACTTCAGTTAAGGTCTTGTTTTGTTACCAAAGAGGTCTAAACCAGATTTTATCCCCTAAAGGAATGGAATTATTTAGCGTAAGTAAGACTTCTAATTCTGCCCCTAATGGCCCAACTAAGTTGGAGCTTAATCACTGCAGACTGCACTCAGCTGGGAACAAATAAAAAACCCTTACATTAATAATTTGTAATACCAACAAATCAAAGCCTTTCAAACTCAACTAAAAGGCATTTCTTTCTTACTAAGGGTAAGGCTTTCAAACACATTTCAAAAATGAAGTTAATCAACAAGTGTCAAAGTATAAAATATTTGGAAATTATCAAAATAATAATGTATACAAAAACTCAACATAACCACCAAATAAACTGGCAATTAAAAAGATAATACCACTTACGGTGTTTTTTAATTCTATAATTGTGCACTGGACCTACAACACGTAAGTATTTCACATGGCCTTCAAATTCAAACAAATCAGTGAACTCACAAATGGGCCCTGGGTCCATACTATCACAAATGCCAGAATATAGCATGTAAATTAAGTCATGATCCTTGTTCTCTTGGTCAGAATACCATTCATGGACTCCAACTCAAAAGCATGTGAATACCACTTAGAATAACTACATGTACTTAAGGCATCCAGTAGTAATACTTAATGCAATGGTCAAATTCTGTGAAAGTATCTGTATATAAACATGCAAATGCCCATAACAAAGTTGTTTTTTTAATCCTGTCACTGGAGCACTGATCAGCTATCCCTCTCTCCAACCATCCTTAAGGCAAACAGCTACAACTATGCTAAGGGATCACAACTCAATTGCCTCCAGACACTGGGTAAATAGCATAAATTAGTGAGGTAGAGATTCAGTGTACAACAACAGAAAGTGATGGGGACTGAGGCAAATTAGAAAACGTAAGCTGTGAGTAAAGCCATTCAAATATTAAAACCTTTTTTTTTTTTTTTTTTTTTTTTTTTTTTTTTTTGAGACAGAGTTTTGCTCTTGTTGCCCAGGCTGGAGTGCAATGGCACGATCTCAGCTCACCTCAACCTCCAGCTCCCAGGTTCAAGCGATTCTCCTGCCTCAGCCTCTGGAGTAGCTGGGATTACAGGCATGTGCCACCACGCCCAGCTAATTTTGTATTTTTAGTAGAGACGGGATTTGTCCATGTTGGTCAGGCTGGTCCTGAACTCCTGACCTCAGGTGATCCACCCACCTCAGCCTCTCCATGTGCTGGGATTACAGGCGTGAACCATTATGCCCGGCCAAAAATATATATATATATATATATTTTTTTTTTCCCAAATTCAGTCCTAGTAATCAATTGACTGACTGGGAGACACAATCTATACAATGGCCCACTCTGAAATCTCCTTGTCTCTAAATTGTCTTAATTACATCTGCTGGCATTTGACACCCAGTCTCTAACAACACTATATAAACTTCTGATGAAAGAGGATCTGCTTTATTCTATTTTAGTTACTATAGCAGAGCCCCAAAAAGCATAAAGTCATTCATTATATACAGAGATTAAATTCATAACCTTATTCTGTCTAACCAAGTGAGCTGTGTGGTTAGGCAGTACAAGTAGTATATAACTGATACACAACAGGCCAAAGCAGACCTTGAACATCTAGAACAATTAGAACAAGGACCAAACAATAAAAGTTTCAACAGAATTACGTGCTGAGAACTACAGAATCTGGTACATCTCTAATGAGGAGGGAGGCAATTTTCTTCCTCCTGCGAATTTATCTGCTCGCAACCAAAAATCTGAGCTATGAGGAGCTTCCTCTCTGCAACCCTCTAAACAACCTCTTCCACACTGAAAGAAAACCCGGCAGTAACAATATAAAATTAAAGAACTAGAAATACAGAGTGATCACACTCATCTATTTTTCCTCAAGATACACAGATTACACATGTGAGCAAGAATCTAGATCTTAAGTATTTACCACCTTTAGAATCGCACTGTTAAATATAGGAGCTGCTAGCCACACGTACCTACTGAGCACTTGAAATGTCGCTAGTCTGAATTGAGAAGATCTTGTACTAAAAAGAGTTAAAATGTCTCATTAATTTGTACACTGATTACATACCATCAGTGATATAATAATTTTTTTTTTTTTGAGACGGAGTCTTACTCTGTCACCCAGGCTGGAGTGCAGTGGCACGATCTCAGCTCACTGCAACCTCTGCCTCCCAGGTTTAAGCAATTCTCCTGCCTCACCCTCCTGAGTAGCTGGGACTACAGGTGTGTGCCACCACGCCTGGCTAATTTTTATATTTTTAGTAGAGACGGGGTTTCACCATATTCGCCTGTCTGGTCTTGAACTCCTGACCTCGTGATCCACCTGTCTCGGCCTCTCAAAGTGCTGGGATTACAGGTGTGAAATAAATAATTTTATGTAAATTAGTATCACCATTGTAAAAAAACTTTTTAATGTGGCTACTAGAAAACTTTACATTACATTATGTACTATACATTATACTTCTATTGGGCAGTGCTGCTCTAGAAAAGGTAGTATTTTACAACTAACTCCTCCAGTGATTATCTTCCTGGCAAAGAACTGACACATTAAGGCACCCCTCACCCCCATTTCCACCCACCAAACCTTCAGTCATTAAACCAGTCCTAGTCCCAGGCTTACTGATGATGCAGCAGGTTGCCAGAGTAATTTGGTTAATCACTTAACCAAAGGGAAGAAACTAGTTTAACAATTATCTGAAGCTAATTTCTTCCTAAATGATTCTAGCATGCAAAAGAAATAAGAAGTAGCCTGAAGAAAAATCTGTGAACCAAAGGTCTATTAAATTTTTGTTCTTGATACACGATTTTTAGTTAACTAAAACAGAGGTTCAACTTTGGTACTACATGTCTAAAAACAATCAGACCTAACATTTTAAACTACTGCTTTTTTCCTCTGCAAACCCTTAATTAAATATAAACACTACACAAATAAAACCACAATGAGATATGACTTTAGACTCACTAGGATGGCTATAATTTAAAAGACAGTAACAAGTATTGGTGAAGATGTGGAGAAATTAGAATCTCACACATCGCTGGTGGTAACGTAAAATGGTGCAGTTGTTTTGGAAAGCTGTTTGGCAGTTTATCAAAATGTTAAAAACAGAGAAACTATGAGCTGGCAACTTTTCCTCCAAAGTATTCACCCAAGAGAAATAAAAACATACATCTGCACAAAAACTTGTATACACATGTTCATCACATTACTATTATTATTATTTTTTTGTTTTTTTTAGACAGAGTCTTGCTCTGTTGCCCAGGCTAGAGTGCAGTGGCACCACCTCTGCTCACTGCAACCTCCGCCTCTTATGTTCAAGCGATTCTCCTACCTCAGCCTCCCGAGTAGCTGGGACTACAGGCACCCGCCACCGTGCCCAGTTAATTTTTGTATTTTTAGTAGAGACGGGGTTTCACCATGTTGGGCAGGATGGTCTCAAACTCCTGATCTCAGGTGATCCACCTGCCTCGGCCTCTCAAAGTGCTGGGATTACAGGCATGAGCCACCACACCCGGCCCCACATTATCCATATTAGCCAAAATGTGGAAACTACCCAAATGCCTGTCAACTAACGAATGCATAAGCTGAATGTGGTTTAAACAAAGGAAAATGATTTGGCAATAAAGAGAATGAAGCACTGACACATGCTACAACATGGATGAGCCTTAAAAACATTGTGCTAAGTGCAAGAAGCCAGAAACAAAACAAAAGCTATGTATTATTCAATTAACAGAAAAATAGCAAATCCATAGAGGCCAAAAGTAGACTAGTGGCTGCCAAGGGCTGGGGAGAAGGGTAATGAGCAGTAACTGCTAATATGTACAGTTTGTTTTGAGATGAAGAAAATGTTATAAAAATGATGGTGGTGATGACTGCCCAACTCTGCAGATACAATAAAAACCATTGAATTGTACACTTTAAATGACTGAATTGTACAGTATGTGAATTATATCTTATATTTTATTTTTTGAGACTGGGTCTTGCTTTGTCACCCAGGGCTGAGTAGAGTGGGTGCAATCTCAGCTCACTGCAACCTCAACCTTCTGGGCTCAGGTGATTCTCCTGCCTCAGCCTTCCGAGTAAATAGCTGGGATTACAGGTTCACACCACCTCACCTAGCTAATTTTTGCACTTTTAGTAGAGATGGGGTTTCGCCATGTTGGCCAGGCTGTCTTGAACCCCTGACCTCGGGTGAACTTCCCACCTCGGCCTCCCAAAGTGCTGAGATTACAGGTATGAGCCACTGCACCCGGTCCGTGAATTATATCTTTCAAAAGCTATTTATAAAATATAAACATTAGAATGAAAAACAGAATGCCATAGAAAGGACTTCTATGAAATGTGCCTATATGAAATGCTTCATTTTAGAAGAGAATGAAAAAGCGATAACTAGCCCTATTGAAACAGAAGAGGGAACTTTACCTATGGTAGACTGCATTACGGCCCCTAATTCCTCATCCTTCCCAGGATCTACTCCTTAGCCATATGATTTTGCAGTTCCTCCCACTCATGTGGGTAAGATTTATTTTTCTGGTTCCTTGACTTTGGTTTCAACCATATGAGTTGCTTTGGCCAAAAGAATGGAGCAGAAATGGCAGTGTGCCAGTTATAAGCCTAAACCTTAAGAGGTCTTGCAGGTTTCCACTTGCCCTCTTGTGCCCCTGGCACTGCCTAGAGAAGAGCTTCCCCTATGTGGCTGCTGCCCATTCACTCTGGGTCTAAACTGAATGCACTTGAAGCAGAGTCATCTCAACCAACTTACAGATCGGAAGAAGCAGAGTTGCACCAGCCAATCTGTAGATGCATAAGAATATCGTATTGTTATTTAATCCACTGAGTTTTGGTATAATTTGTCATGCACTGTTATTGTGGCAATAACTAACTGATATAGTCACCAATTCTCCCACTGTGTTATGAAGAGGTCCTATAAATTAAACAGTGATTATCAAGGTAGGTCCAGCCTAACACCTTGAATAGTAGTTTTTCACTTAACATAAGACAAGCATAAATTATGTTTGATGCCTGCCCTTTAAGCTCTTAACTGAGGACTGATAGCAATTTAAGACATCATATATTCTTCCACTTTACTTTAAAAAAAAAAAAAAGGCCAGGCGTGGTGGCTCACGCCTGTAATCCCAGCACTTTGGGAGGCCAAGGTGGGTGGATCACCTGAGGTTGAGAGTTTGAGACCAGCCTGAGCAACATGGAGAAACCCTGTCTCTATCAAAACTACAAAAAAATTAGCCGGGTGTGGTGGTGCATGCCTGTAATCCCAGCTACTGGGGAAGGCTGAGGTAGGAGAGTCGCTTGAACCTGGGAGGCAGAGGTTGTGGTGAGCCAAGATCGCGCCACTGCACTCCAGCCTAGACAACAAAAGCAAAATTCCTTCTCAAAAAAATAAACAATTTTACTTTTTCAGGGTATTTTTAAAAAATCAAATCCAGGGCTGGGCGTGGTGGCTCACACCTGTAATCCCAGCACTTTGGGAGGCCAAGGCAGGCGGATCACGAGGTCAGGAGATCAAAATCATCCTGACCAAAATGGTGAAATCCCATCTCTACTAAAAATACAAAAAATTAGCTGAGCATGGTGGTGGGCGCCTGTAGTCCCAGCTACTCGGGAGGCTGAGGCAGGAGAATCGCTTGAACCCAAGAGGCAAAGGTTGCAGTGAGGTGAGATCGCACCACTGCACTCCAGCCTGGGCAACAGAGCCAGACTCCGTCTCAAAAAAAAAAAAAAAGGCCGGGCGCGGTGGCTCAAGCCTGTAATCCCAGCACTTTGGGAGGCCGAGACGGGCGAATCACAAGGTCAGGAGATCGAGACCATCCTGGCTCACACGGTGAAACCCCATCTCTACTAAAAAATACAAAAAACTAGCCGGGCGAGGTGGCGGGCGCCTGTAGTCCCAGCTACTTGGGAGGCTGAGGCAGGAGAATGGCCTGAACCCGGGAGGCGGAGCTTGCAGTGAGCTGAGATCCGGCCACTGCACCCCAGCCTGGGCGACACAGCAAGACTCCGTCTCAAAAAAAACAAAAAACAAAAATTAAATCCAGAATAATCTTCACTTTAATAAACTATGTGCCAGACCACTGACGATAAACACATGAACATTATTCATGTCCTCAAAACTTTAAGGGAACAAAGGGAAGGGTCATCTTGGAACAAAAATTTAGGGGAAGGGAGAGAAAGCAAATTTAAAATATATTAAATAATATTCTACATATACACACAAACATGGAGCAAAAAGTCAATAGGCCTTACCGACTTACTTGATGAGAATCAAGAGTGTCTCTGAGGTCTCTAGCTGTGAAGCCCAAACCTGATGCTCTCAACAGCTAACAGGACAAGCTAAGACTATCTACCCTATATCACTAAAGGTTGACTCATTATCAACTTGGTAAATCTAACCTGAACACAAAGGTGATTTCCAGAGATGTCTTGGGCTATTTGCACCTTTGCTACACAATGACTCTGGTTTAGCTGTCTACTTTTTGGTAGCTGCCTCCTTTTTCCACTTCTTCTCTAACCTTCGCCTCTGCTTCTATTGCTCAATTACATTTGCCCTGCACACTTCTTCCCTACTTCTACTTGTTATTCCCTTTTTCCTGAGCTGGTTGATAACATGTGCCCATGGTTGTATGACCTTTGCTATCTAGGAATCCAGCCTAATACATCAGCCTTAGGCCTGTAAGTTTTCACCACTGCAAAGCATACAAAGGTTCAAAAACAAAACTAACTCCTAATCCCCCAAATGTCTGGTTTATGCCTATTCCAGACGACGGTGTTATTTAATTCTGACCTAAGATTGAGGCACTGCTATATCTATTAACTTTAAAATATGCACACATCAGGCCAAGAGATTTTTTTCAATTGCCTTTTCCAAGTAATTATAAAACAAAGGACAAGAAATGAGCTGAAAAAGAAAAGACTTTTAGAAAAAGGAGAAAAAAATGGTAAAATAAGATTCTATTAAAAACTTTTTTTAGGTTTTTACACAACAGCGTAATATGAAGACTATGAATTCCAGATATAGTGGCAAAAGAGAGAGAGAAATATTACATTGTTCAAAAGCTAGTTTACATACAGCTTATAGTTACTCATATCTCAAGAGATGTTTCCTGCAAAATATTTTCACGAGTATGTTATTGAAATTTTTTTCCCTAAGACTGTTTTGCAAATTCTTAAAAAAAAAAAGGCAGAGCATCTCCACTTTAGAAAACAAGTTAATATATGCCACATACTTAACAAGTGGCTGTCTGGGAAATACAAAGTATAAATAAACTTATATTTTACTCACACTTTTGTAAGTGAGTCAGTGGTCAAGTTCAAGAAGACCGAGCTAAATGAAGATGACACTCTAAAGGGCTTGTGGCCCTTTGTAAATGTCTCATAGCTGCGCCCCTTTCTTTCTCTAGATGTTGTCAGGATATTAGGAAGTTAGACAAATCTGGCCATAACACTTGAACGAACTTGACAGTAACCATTTTATTTCTGTATTCCCTTCAAAGAGCAGTAAGATGTTCTCTCCTCTCTTCCATGTGCCTTGTCACCGTATTTTTAGGGAGATATTCTATTCTAAAATCCAGCATCTAACAAATTTCACCCCTAAAATATTCATTCCTTTACAAAGAGAATCTGACTACAAAAACTATCTGTAGGTTTTTGCACCATGAAATTAACGGCGTTGAACCTACCCTCACAGAGTTCATTGTCAAAATGGGAAGATGGTCACATTAAATACATTCAATACAAGGTCAGAAAATCCTGAGTGCTGCCCATATGATAGAAAAGAGCTGTAGGGCCGGGCGCGGTGGCTCAAGCCTGTAATCCCAGCACTTTGGGAGGCCGAGACGGGCGGATCACGAGGTCAGGAGATCGAGACCATCCTGGCTAACATGGTGAAACCCCGTCTCTACTAAAAAATACAAAAAACTGGCCGGGCGAGGTGGCGGGCGCCTGTAGTCCCAGCTACTCGGGAGGCTGAGGCAGGAGAATGGCGTGAACTCGGGAGGCAGAGCTTACAGTGAGCTGAGATCCGGCCACTGCACTCCAGCCCCGGCGACATAGTGAGACTCCATCTCAAAAAAAAAAAAAAAAAAAAAAAAAAAAAAAAGAAAAGAAAAGAGGTGTAGGCATCAGAAAAACATTTCTCCTGGGCCAATCGGAAGGCTCCACAGCAAAGGGAAAGCATTGCAGTTGGATCTTGAACAATGGGTAGGAGTCAACATGTTTAAGAGACTTGGAAGAACGGCAAACACAGCAGAAGAGTCACCTTACATAAAAGAGGAAACAGAAGTAACCCAGTTTGACTGAAGTAACAAGTAATATTTAAAGGAAATATAGGGAAGCAGGGTTATAAGACCAGATTGTTTTGAAAGTCAGATTGAAGAGGCTGGATTTTATATTCTATCAATAAAAAACCCAAACGCTATTAAAATACAATACAATCCAAAATTCAGTGGACAACATACAAACCAAGAAAGACAAAAACTAAATGTACACACTAAGGACTCCTCTGAAAGTCTCTTTACAACTTCTAACTGAAATCCATAACAATTTTTTAAAAGGTAGAAATCTCTAAACTGAAACTACAGTAAAAAATATATATATATTGGGCCGGGCATGGTGGCTCATGCCTGTAATCCCAGCACTTTGGGAGGCCGAGGTGGGCAGATCACGAGGTCAGGAGATCGAGATCATCCTGACTAACATGGTGAAACCCCATCTCTACTAAAAATACAAAAGATTAGCTGGGCGAGGCGGCGGGCACGTGTAGTCCCAGCTACTCGGGAGGCTGAGGCAGGAGAATGGCGTGAAAAAATATGTATATATTTTTTCTGAGATCAATTTCCTCTCCCTGCCTGCAAATATACAATTATCTCCCTTATTTATAAAAAACAAAAACAAAAGACCTTTAGACCCTGCTGTCTATACCATTCTCTTTCCTCAAATCTTTCACATCTTCTCAAATGGCCAGTACCCAGAAGATGCCTTTATTTCTTTATGACCTACTCCTGATTGGGCTTCCACCCTACTATTCTGATCTTTATTAGTGCACTCTCAATAATGACTTCCTTTACAAATTCAATAGCCTGCTTTTCTTCACTCTCTCTGAATCCTGTAGCATTTTACACTCCTGCCCCTAAAAATCATCTTGTGCCTTTTCATCGCCACTGCACTTTCCTAATTATCCTACCTCTGATGGAGCCTCTTCTGACTCCTCTTCTTCCTGCCATTTCTTATTTGTGAGTTTCCCAAGCCTCAATTTCTGGTCTTCCATTCTTTCCTCTACATACTCTTACCTTTTGGTTAATTGTTCTTACCTCATATCTTCAACTAGTTCTAGCCAGCCTAGCCACGGTCCCAGGTGGCATTTCTAGAAACATTTGCACTAATCAATGGCAAAGGTATTTGTTTTTCACAACTAATCTTTACTTCTAAAAGTAGTATTTTTGCAAGTAGGGGGCTGGGTACAGTGAGTCACACCTGTCTGTAATCCCAGCACTTTGGGAGGGCAAGGCACGCAAATCAGCCGGAGGTCAGGAGTTCACAACCAGCCTGACCAACATGGAGAAACCCCGTCTCTACTAAAAATACAAAATTAGCTGGGCGTGGTGGTGCATGCCTGTAATCCCAGCTACTCAGGAAGCTAAGGCAGAAGAATTGCTTGAGCCAAGATGGTGCCACTGCACTCCAGCCTGGGCAACAAGAGCAAAACTCCATCTCAACAACAACAACAAAACAAAACAAAACAAAGAAATGAGTGTAAATTTCAAAAGTTTATAAAGTCAGAGTATATAGTCAAAGGCTATCAGGCAAAGCTTGAAGATTTAGTCACGTTTGGAAGCTAAACAAGGTCTAGATAGAACTTAAAGAAACAACAAAACAAAGCAAAGTCAGGCACTGTACGTTGGTCTCAATGACTGTACAAGTAGCTTGAAGAAACAATGAGCAAAACTTTATTTGCTACACCTGCCCTATCTAGGTCAAGAGTGAAGCCCAAGCCTGAGGCCTCAGATGAAGGGAAGTGGGTGTGCTTGTCAGGCATGATGTGGGATAAGGAAACAGATAAACTGCTGGCCAGGCGCAGTGGCTCACGCCTGTAATCCCAGCACTTTGGGAGGCTGAGGTGGGTGGATCACCTGAGGTCACACGTTCAAGACTTAGCCTGACTAAAAACCAGCCTCACTAATATGGAGAAAACCTGTCTCTACTAAAAATATAAAAAATTAGCTGGGTGTGGTGGCACATGCCTATAATCTCAGCTACTAGTCTCCAGCCCAGACAGCAGAGCGAGAGCCCCTCTTAAAAAAAAAAAAAAAAAAAAAAAAAAAAAAAAAAAAAAAACCTGCTAGCAGCTCCTCCTCAGGCATTTTAGAAGGGCAGAAACCAAAAAAAAAAAAAAAAAAAAAGAAGGGTAGAAAACCGTACCATGCATTCCAAAGAAAAGCAGGGAAAGATGAGAACTATCCACTCTGCTGTTCTTTCTTCATTTAAGCAGATTATGAAGGAAAATGTCTTCAAAATTAAGATAAAACTAACATGAAAAAACAGGTTGGGCGTGGTGGCTCACACATGTAATCCCAGCACTTTGGGAGGCAGAGGTGGGTGGATCACCTGAGATCAGGAGTTTGAGATCAGCCTGGCCAACATGGTGAAACTCTTTCTCTACGAAAAATGCAGAAATTGCCGAGTGTGTTGGCGCACAGCTATAATCCCAGCTACTCAGGAGGCTGAGGCAGGAGAATCGCTTGAACCTAGGAGGTGGAGGTTGCAGTGAGCCAAGATTGTGCCACTGTACTCCAGCCTGGGTGACAAAAGCAAAACTCCATCTCAAAAAAAAAAAAAAAAAAAAAAGAAACAGCTTTACTCTTTATCTTTCTTCTTGTGGAACGTAGCCATGGACTATGAAACTTATAAACCAGTGACAACTTGGAGACCATTACTTCTTTGTATATAACATTATGTGACATTCTCAATACAAAGGACATAAGTGCTGGCTAAACTGTGAAACAAGAAGTCATTTCTATAGTGAGGAACTCTATCTGGAACCTATCTGGCTCTAACAAATAATGTACAGAACAAACAGCATGCTTCAGGGAGCACTTTGCAATGTACGAAGCATTTTTATGTACATCATCTCACTAAATCCTCACAACGAGGTGTACCTGTGGAGTACAACAGGTATAACTATTGTACCAAATACAACACCAGGACTAAGACATGGCTAGGTCACAGTTAACTAGAGATGAAAACCACCCTCACATTAAACATTTCCCGATTAGAAGAAACCATAACAGAATGAGGTGCTCATATCTCAAGATTTCAAATGAAAATTTAATGAGTGGCATAACACAACTGAATACTTTTTGAATAATCACTTACACTCAATACAATTCAAAATATGTAAAAACAACTAGGACACACCTCCACTTCAGAGCACTTAAAAAACAAATCCTTTGGTGGTTCCTCACTATACATGCTGGAACTCCAAAAGAGAGATAATTAAGTTTTCCTACCAGGTTAAGGAAAACTCTACAAACCAAGAAATGGGATTTTCCCATAAGGTCTCCATTAGGCTAAGGTATATTCCTTGGTCTAATACCTTGAAGATACCTACAAAAACTTTTTCTTAGGGGCTCAACCTAGTCATACCACAACAATGAAGTGGGACTGTTTCATTTTAAGCTGTGGCCCTAGTTTGACTTATTAATAAAATGTGAGAGGTAACAATTCATTGAGAGGATCATAGGGACTAACTGTCGATTTTTCCCTGTAAAACTGAACTTGATCATTTGGAGCCCCTCTGAGCTCCTCAGAGCTTAAAATTCCAGAAGACAAATATTCTGCCTCTAACTCTTTAAGTGAGGATAAGAAAATACATTACAGAAAGTGAAAGTTAGCTGGGCGTGGTGCCTCATGCCTGTAATCCCAACACTTTGGGAGGCTGAGGCAGGCATCATGAGGTCAGGAGTTCGAGACCAGCCTAACCAACATGGTGAAACCCCGTCTCTACTAAAGATACATTAAAAAAAAATTAGCCGGGCGAGGTGGTGCGCACCTGTAATCCCAGCTTCTTGGGAGGCCAAAGCAGGAGAATTGCTTGAACCTGGGAGGTGGAGGTTGCAGTGAGCCGAGATCGCACGACTGCACTCCAGCCTGGGTCACAGGGTGAGACTCCGTCTCAAAAAAAAAAAAAAAAAAAAAAAAGAAAAGAAAGTGAAAGTTGCAAACAATTTATACATACATCACATACAATCAGCATTTTAAATTCCTAAGAAGGAACCATTAAACTCTAGAAACATCAAAAATAGATTATTGAATTTTAAAAATCAAATTATACTTATAGCTTTACTGTCATGACAGCAGTCACAAAAAGTTTCAGATGCCAAAAGCAGCCAACTAAATAAAACGGCACTTGGTTATTAACACTCTCTCTTCTTAAGCCATCTCTAAATTTTCAAGAGATGGTTTGATAAAACAGATATGAACGATGAGAATGAAATAATTATTAATGTTGAAATAAAATACAAATATATAGATCTACACGTCACAATCCAATGGCATTTGTCATCTCTAAAATAAATGATCATGTAAAAATCTTTTTGAGAAATGCATGATCATTAAGCATTTATTTATTTATTTATTATTATTATTATTTTTTTTTTTTGAGACGGAGTCTCGCTCTGTCGCCCGGGCTGGAGTGCAGTGGCCGGATCTCAGCTCACTGCAAGCTCTGACTCCCGGGTTCACGCCATTCTCCTGCCTCAGCCTCCCGAGTAGCTGGGACTACAGGCGCCCGCCACCTTGCCCGGCTAATTTTTTGTATTTTTAGTAGAGACGGGGTTTCACCATGTTAGCCAGGATGGTCTCGATCTCCTGACCTCGTGATCCGCCCGTCTCGGCCTCCCAAAGTGCTGGGATTACAGGCTTGAGCCACCGTGCCCGGCCAGATCATTAAGCATTTAAATTCACAGTACTACCTGATACTTACAGGTTGATATGGTTACACTCTCCAGCTTTCTTTACCCCCTGAACGCTTTATAACAAACCTTGAGGAAAATGATTTAAATATAAATTCATGGTGTTAACTTTGGCTAATTTTAGTTTAAATCACACATCACCCAAACAACATTATCATAGCACTTTAACTATAGTAGGCAAAATACGTTTTTAAAATAATGAGCAAGGGCCAGGCGTGGAGGCTCACGCCTGTAATTCCAGCACTTTGGGAGGCCGAGGCGGGTAGATCATGAGGTCAGGAGATGGAGACCATCCTGGCTAACACAGTGAAACCCCAACTCTACTAAAATTACAAAAATTAGCCGGACATGGTGGCAAGCGCCTGTAGTCCCAGCTACTTGCGAGGCTGAGGCAGCAGAATCGCTTGAATCCGGGAGGCGGAGGTTGCAGTGAGCCAAGATTACGCCACTGCACTCCAGCCTGGGCTACACAGTGAGACTCCGTCTCAAAAAATAATAATAATAATGAGCAAATCTTCTAAAGTCTATAATGCTAGATACACATTTTCAACTACTTTCTCTCTGAAAAACTTCCATCAGCTACAGTCGGATATGATCATACCAGATACAACAATACACAACCGTAATCCAAAAGTAGAACTGACTTCTACTAGATACGGAGACCTGTGTTATTGGTCATTCTCAGGTTTAGTAATATTTGTAAATACCTGACATGTAATGTCCATTATCACAACAATACATCACCTCAATATAATATAGCCCTGAGATCAGAACTTAAAATTAGTAGCATGGGCCAGGCATGGTGGCTCATGCCTGTAATCCCAGCACTTTGGGAGGCCAAGGTGGGTGGATTGCTTGAGGTCAGGAGTTTGAGACCAACCTGGCCAATATGGCAAAACCTCATGTCTACAACAAAAAATTAGCTGGGCACGGTGGAGCGTGCCTGTAGTCCCATCTACTCGGGAGGCTGAGGCACGAGAATTGCTCAAACCTGGGAAGTGGAGGTTGCAGTAAGCCGAGATCGCGCCACCACACTCCAGCCTGGACAGAGCAAGACTCTGTCTTTAAAAAAAAAAAGAAAAAAGGCCGGGCACGGTGGCTCAAGCCTGTAATCCCAGCACTTTGGGAGACCGAGACGGGCAGATCACGAGGTCAGATCGAGACCATCCTGACTAACACAGTGAAACCCCGTCTCTACTAAAAAAAATACAAAAAAAAACTAGCCGGGCGTGGTGGCGGGCGCCTGTAGTCCCAGCTACTCGGGAGGCTGAGGCAGGAGAATGGTGTAAACCCGGGAGGCGGAGCTTGCAGTAAGCTGAGATCCGGCCACTGCACTCCAGCCTGGGCGACAGAGCGAGACTCCGTCAAAAAAAAAAAAAAAAAAGAAAAAAAGATGGGCAGCACAGAGCAGCCACCTACTTGTATCTATTAAATGCCAAGCACTGGAGAGAGTACCAGAACAGAAAGGGTTTTATCCTTATGTAGCTTATTTTGTTTATTGTCTGTTATCCCTCAGAGACACATACGAGATCAGACCATGAAGAACCACACTAAAGAATCTGGGTTTTATTCTAAGTGTGGCCAAAACCCATACTTTTAAGCAGAGAACTGGCAAGATTTGACTTAGGCTGTTAGAAGGCCAAGAAGGTACCAACAGGTAGATAATGCAAGAAACCCAGCAAAGAGGCCAATATAGGAACTCAAGCAAGAGGGCTGGCTTACAGTAAAGACTGTGGAAACATTAAGTGGACAGATTCAATGTCAGAATTTTGGTGTTAGATAATCTTCACTTTGAGCCCTTTACGATTTACACCCTTGGGCAAGTTACTTATACGCTTTGAGTCTCAATTTCCTTACTTAGCAATGCTTGTAAAACTCTATCACATAGAAAATACACAAGTTATTACGATAGTACTTTGGTAACAAAACTCACTTGAAGGAGTTCAAATAAATTGACTTCCTTTTCCCTCACACCAACATTAGTAATGTTTAGCAGGGCTCAATAGCAGTTATATATAAGTATCACATTTTGCTTCATCAAGAGACGAGTTCCTGTTTCTCACAGAACTTACACTAAAACTGCTCATAAATATACAGGAAGCAAGGTGTTTTTCTCAAATTAATAAAAGTCCAGTTAGCACACTCAATCTATGTTTTCACACGCATTCTTTTACTTCCTCAGTGCATGTGAGAAAAAAGGCTATACGCAGAATCTTGTAGTTAAATTGTGATAAAGATTCTGGTGTTACGAATTATTTCCATTTATTTTGTCAATAGCTTTTATTTAGGACTTTAATAAAGGATGGCATTCCTCATTCTTGCAGCACTGGTACATCAGGAAACCAAGTTACCAAAAGCCCTCTTTGATAAGTACATGGGTGATAAACAATTACCTTTCATTCAGTAGCATTCTCCTTATGTTTACTATTCTTTCAACAAAGAATGAAGCATCCTGAAATTCAGTGTCCTATTTACCACTCGGTATTTACTAAGCAGGGGCTATGTGTACTACAATGTGCTAGGCACTATGGGAGAACCAAGGTTAGTGTTACATGGTCCTTACACTCAAGGAGTTTACAATCTAGTTAGGAGATTAGGTATTTACATGAGATAAGGAAGGAATGATGCAGACAAAACTGTAAGTATTAAAAATTAAAAGATCGCTGGGAGCGGTGGGTCACGCCTATAATCCCAGCACTTCGGGAGGCTGAGGCCGGCGGATGACCTGAGGTCAGGAGATCAAGACCATCCTGGCTAACTCGGTGAAACCTCTTCTCTACTAAACTACAAAAAATTAGCCAGGCGTGGTGGCGGGTGCCTGTAATCCCAGCTACTGGGGAGGCTGAGGCAGGAGAGTCACTTGAACCTGGGAGGCGGAGGTTGCAGTGAGCCGAGATGGCACCACTGCACTCCAGCCTGGGCGACACAGCAAGACCCTGCCTCAAAAAAAAAACTATATCATTTTCATATGGGGTGGTCAGAAAATGCTTCACAGCTAAGCAGAATTTGAGTTGAACCCTTGAGTACAGAATTTTGATGGAATTTGCTAGGAAGATAGCAAGCACACATGAACTTACATATAAGGGCTTTTTGAAAAAACTTTTTATCCTGAAAAAATTTAAACATGTAAAAGTCAACAGAACAATAAACCTCCACGTACTCATCACCCAGCTCCAGTAATGATCAACTCATTACTAATAATTTACATGTCTTATTATATGAAAATCCTAAAGGAGCCCATCTGCATACGCCTTTACATTCTTCACTGATTCCATCCTCAGACAAATCGATAGTGGCACAACAGTCTCCACAGTTTGGTTTTTCCAAAGGTCGCATACAAATAAAAAGCACAAGTCTGTTTAAAAAAATAAAGCGGGGCCGGGCAGGGTTGCTCATGCCTATAATCCCAGCACTTTGGGAGGCCAAAGCAGGCAGATCACTTGGGCTGAGTTCAAGACCAGCAAGCGCAACATGGCGAAACAAAAAAATGCAATAATCAGCCGGGCGTGGTGGGGCACGCCTGTAGTTCCAGCTACTCAGGAAACCGAGGTGGGAGGATCGCTTAAGCCCTGGAGGCGCTGCTGTGACCTTGCCACTGCACTCCAGCCTGCATGACAAAGTGAGACCCCATCTCAAGGGGGAAAAAAAAAGAGATCAATTGCCGGGCATGGAGGCTCACGCCTGTAAGCCCAGCATTTTGGGAGGCCAAGGCAGGCAGATTGCTTGAGGTCAGGAGTTCAAGACCAGCCTAGGCAACATGGCAAAACCTTCTCTCTAGTAAAAATACAAAAAAAAAAAAAAAAAAAAAAAAAACAACTAGCAGACGTGGTTGCGCACGTCTGTGGTCCCAGCCACCTGCGGGGGGCTGAGGCAGGAGGATCATCTGAACCTGGGAGGCAGAGACTGCAGTGAGCAATGAGCTTAGATCGGGCCACTGCATTCCAGCCTGGGCGAAAGAGTGAGACCTGTCTCTCACACACACACAAAAAGTAATCAACTCTTGATTGTTTGCACAAGCCAAAGGAAGAGAGACAAAGATAACTGCAAAATGACGGATAATCCAAAAATCAGTTTACACAGACTACTGGAATACCTTTTCCATACTTATATTTCAATAAGAATGAGTAAAATGATGGGAGAATTCATGTCAGACAAAATAGAGCATCACAAGTGAAGTACTTAAAACATATCACTTGGCCTCCCAAGCCTGTTTCTTCCTCTATAAAATAGGGAAGTATCACCTACCTCAGAAACTTGTGAGAATTAAATGTGTATATTTAATGCCATGTGTATAGCTCCTTATTTTATTACATTATTAGTCAGTTGACTCAGGAACAACTATTAAATAGGAAGCTGCGGCCGGGCACGGTGGTTCATGCCTGCAATCCCAGCACTCTGGGAAGCCGAGGCGGACAGATCACAGGGTCAGGAGTTCGAGACCAGCCTGGCCAACATGGTGAAACCTCATCTATACTAAAATTACAATAAAAGCTGGGCATGGTGGCACATGCCTGTAGTCCCAGCTACTCGAGAGGCTGAGGCACATGAACTGCTTGCACCTGGGAGGCGGAGGCTGCAGTGAGCCAAGATGGCGCCACTGCACTCCAGCCCGGGTGACAGAGCGAGACTCTGTCTTAAAAAAAAAAAAAAAAAAGCAAACTGCCCGGTTTCCCCAGTCTCCGCTTGTATGCCACCCTCTCTCTAGATCATGTAAAAATTTTCTCCATCTCAAAAACCTGCTAAAGGTGAGGGGCTAAGCTCCCTGATTTCAAGGAATTTCTTTGCCTGCAAAGCAAACAGAGCGGACCCTGAAGGAAGTATTTTAGTAGAATAAATGTGTAAATTGTCAAACTTCACAAAGTAATCCCTCCTTAATAGTGCCAACTAATGTCAGAGAGAGGTAGTGTGCGTCCAACCTACCTTGTAAAACATTTTCATTTTCCCCATTTCTTGAGCACTGAGTTTTCTATTCTTTCAACCATCCGTGGCCTTTGTACAGCACAGTAAAAACAGCAAAGCAGCCATTAGGACTGTCAGGGCCACAGCCATTAGGGCCAGAGTATGCGAAGCTCAAGATGAGTAACCACAAGGCATGACAAAAACACCTTCACCTTCATTTCTTACTCTGTCCAGAAGGAAGCTGAAACTGTAATCTTGTGTTCCCTATGACCTGCTACTGAAGGGCAGCTGTCACTCAAAACTATGAAATTAGCTTAAACCTCTTCTTAGAGCACGTGTTCACCAAGATTTTAGTTCTTCCTTTGGGGTTACTTTGTCTCTCAGTTACCTTCTTGAGATTGCATATACATCACTGAAGTTCCCTTAAGAATTATCATCTTCGGCCGGGCACGGTGGCTCAAGCCTGTAATCCCAGCACTTTGGGAGACCGAGACGGGCGGATCACGAGGTCAGGAGATCGAGACCATCCTGGCTAACATGGTGAAACCCCGTCTCTACTAAAAATACAAAAAATAGCCGGGCGAGGTGGCGGGCACTTGTAGTCCTAGCTACTCGGGAGGCTGAGGCAGGAGAATGGCGTGAACCCGGGAGGCGGAGCTTGCAGTGAGCTGAGATCCGGCCACTGCACTCCAGCCAGGGCGACAGAGCGAGACTCCGTCTCAAAAAAAAAAAAAAAGAATTATCATCTTCCATCCCCAACTCCCTTTCTCTATGTGAAGACACAATGAGTTACTGACTTATAACCTCTAACACTATAAATAATCCACTCAAACTCTTCTACCTAAAACCATTCCTTATTTTCAGGTATTATCCATTTCTTGGATGTTTCTCTAGGATAATTAAAATTAATATAGTAAGATCTGCGGCACTTCACAGTTTGCCAAGTGCTTTCTAAACGTACTCAATCCTTACAGGCTGTGGAAAAGGTAATTCCCTCTACTTTATAGGTAAGGAAAAAGGACCGAAGAACTCACAATCATGTCGTATCAACAAAGCAAGTTGATGGCAAACCGGACCTCCGAAATAGGTCTTCCAACTTCACACGCCATGCTCTTCTCATTCTATTATGCTCTTTTCTAAGAAGGGAATGTCTACAGTTCTGTCCCAAACCACACTTGCTTCAAGAGTAAACCATTTCAAACCATTTCTCTAGACTGCAGCCAGGTCCCCCACTCCTACAATCATGCCATTTCTTGCTTCCTCACTCTCCAGCTATGACTTCCTTCTCACTACCCGATTTCCACTCTTCATGGAATCTGCCATCATTCCTTCAACCCGTCATCCAAATATCCCACCTCTGCATGCTAAAGACCTCTTACGATCCTTCTCCCAAACCCTGGCACTCCCTTCTCCGGAAATGCAGGTTGTCACCCCATAAGCTACATAGCAGCTTCTTACTTCTCGGCCCTTAATAAACTACATAGTAGCTTCTAGCTTCTCGGCCCTTAACGAGCTACTTACTAACTTTAAAAGCCCCACAGAAATGAACTTAACTTGCAGGTCCTCCACCTCCATACTTGGCCCTGGGCGCCATTCCTCTTAAAATAATAGTACTAACCCTTACAAAGACTCTGCCCATGCCCCACTGTCACCAACGAATTCCTAAACAGGTTCTTCAAACAGGCTCCTCTTCCAACCTCTTCGAAGACCAGTGACTCCCCTCCAAGGTTCGCGGACTCTCCCCGCGCAGTTTTCCTCCCCTCACTCCCGGGCCTCTGCCCACCTCACCAACTCTCCCTGGGCTCCCTGTCCCAGAGCTAAGCAGCGGCCCCGCAGCTGCGGCGGCTGCTCCACTCTCCCAACTTAGGAAGTTCTGCCTCTATCACCTGTTCTCACTAGAGCTTCCTCTCATCTCAGCGGCCCACCTTTGCCCTGGCCTGCCTCTCTCCACCCTTTCGAGTCCTCCTGCCCAGGAAACACCCCAAGAGTCAGTTCCGGGGTGCCGGTCGGATTCAACTTCCCATCCGTGGGATTCCCACCCCCGGGGTCGTGCTCCCCTTCTCCATCACCTGCTCCGCCCATAGCCAGATGACATCCGCCGCTGCCTCCTCCTCCATCCCCCTTCTTGGATGCCGGGTCCCCGGCCACTCACCGCCTTCCGCGCGCGCCAGCTGCCCCCTCCGGTGGGGAGGAGGGGGGCGTGCACCCCAACCCGCGCCGCCCCCACGACACGCACCTGTTCCTCCTCCTCCCCCCGGCGGGCCGCGCCGGCGCCCCGACCCCCACCCTCGCCGCGCCCCGGCCTCCTGGAGCCCCGCACTCACCATGAGTAGGTCTGCTCCGCCATGGCGCTGCCTCTCGTGGGCTCCGCTGCAGGCTGTGGCCGGGCCCGGCGGCGGGTTCGCTCGGGCCGTAGCTGAAGGCGCGGCCGGGGTCCGGCGCTTGCTCGCTCGCTGGCTCGCTGGTTGCACGGCAGGCCGGGAAGGCGACTGGCGGGGAGAGGCCGGGCTCCGAGGCGGCCCCGCTCCCTGGGCCCCGGGGCGGGGCGGGCTCCGCTCTCGGCCTCCCTCACCCGCGGCGGCGGCGGCGGCTCCGCTGCAGCTCCAAACCCAACATGGCGGCGGCGGCGGCGGCGCGGAGAACAAGGGGGCCCCGGTGCGGGGGAACGGGAAGATGGGCCCGTGCTCACTGCGCGCCGGGCCGCAGGAGCGCCGCGCTCGGGCGGCGGCGGCGGCGGCCGGGGGACATGGCCGGCGGGCGGAGGCGGCGGCAGCTGAGGGGGGCGCTAGGCGATGAGGCGAGGCCACTCGATCACACCCGCCAAGGGGAGGAGGGGCGGAGGCGGGGGCGAGCCTTGGCCCTGCGCGGGTCACGTGCCCAAAACACGCTCACGTGACGCGCGCCACGCCCCTCGAGCCGGGCCCATGCGCGGAGACTTCGGCCAGTGGGTTCTAGGCGGCTGCTGCTCTCGCAGCCCGAGCTGTTGGGCCGCCTCCCGCTGCCTGGTGCCGCCCCCCTCCCCAGGCGGAGATGTCGCCTCGGGTACCCTCTTCCGCCGCTTTCCGAGGGGCTGCTGCACCAGCCAATCGGGAACCCCGATGCGCGTCTGTTGGCTACCACTCAGCTGTCAACCGTCAGTCAACAGTCTGCTGGCCACAGGCGCCCCAACTGTCAGTCAACCTGTCAGTCAGCAGGCAGAGGGCTGCATTCCTTCGTTCGTATATTCCTTGGTTCATTCATTCAGGTAGCAAATATTCCAGGCAGCCAACCTTTATTGCGCCCAGGCCCGGGACCAAGTCGGATACCCCACGCTTGCCTTAACTGAATCAATCAACAGCTATTTGTTGGGTGCCAACCATGTGTCAACCCACTCTGCCTTCCTAGAGCTTACATTCTAGAGGAAGAGACATAGTCCAAGCCCACAAATAAAATAAGATAATTTCAGATGCTGCTAAGTTTTACGAAAACACGTTGTGTTTTGTTTTGTTTTGTTTTTTGTTTTTTGAGATGAAATCTCGCTCTGTCGCCCAGGCTGGAGTGCAGTGGCGCGATCTCGGCTCACTGCAAGCTCTGCCTCCCAGGTTCACGCCATTCTCCTTCCTCAGCCTCCCGAGTAGCTGGGACTACAGGCGCCCACCACCACGCCCGGCTAATTTTTTCTATTTTTAGTAGAGACGGGGTTTCACCGTGTTAGCCAGGATGGTCTCGATCTCCTGACCTCGTGATCCGCCGGCCTCGGCCTCCCAAAGTGCTGGGATTACAAGCGTGAGCCACCACTAACACAAAGTGAGGGGACAGAGAGTGAGTAGAAGTGTGGGTTACTTTAGATAGGGTGGTCAAGGAAGGCCTCGCTTAGGACGTGACATTTGAGCTGATATTAAATGATGGCAGAGAGCTGGCCTTGCAAAGATCCACAGGAAAAGAGTTCCTGGCAGAGGGAACAGCAAGGGCAGAAAGCTCAGGAAACCGTCCATTTGGAGGACTGGAAGCAGACACAGAAGTAGACACAGTAGAGCTAGACCAGAGACCAACAGCGTGAATCTGGGACTTGGAGGGAGAAATTAATTGAGGCCCCAGGTACTGGGGAATGCTTCCCCAGAAGCGGTGAAGCCCTCTGAAAGGGTGAGAGGCTTATCAAAGAA
This sequence comes from Rhinopithecus roxellana, assembly GCF_007565055.1. Taxonomy (NCBI): domain Eukaryota; kingdom Metazoa; phylum Chordata; class Mammalia; order Primates; family Cercopithecidae; genus Rhinopithecus; species Rhinopithecus roxellana. The sequence continues at coordinate 84,740,651 of NC_044558.1, read as the reverse complement.
AAGGCATTCTTTGGGCCGGGTGCAGGGGCTCACACCTGTAATCCCAGCACTTTGGGAGGCCAAGGCGGGCGGATCATGAGGTCAGGAGATCGAGACCATCCTGGTTAACACAGTGAACCCAGTCTCTACTAAAAATACAAAAAATTAGCCGGGCATGGTGGCGGGCGCCTGTAATTCCAGCTACTCGGGAGGCTGAGGCAGGAGAATGGCTTGAACCCGGGAGGCGGAACTTGCAGTGAGCCGAGATCAGGCCACTGCACTACAGCCTGGGCGACAGAGCAAGACTCCATCTCAAAAGAAAAAAAAAGAAAGAAAGAGAGAGAGAGAGAGAGAGAGAGAGAAAGAGAGAAAGAGAGAAAGAGGAGAGAAAGAGAGAAAGAGGAGAGAAAGAGAGAAAGAGAGAAAGAAAGAAAGAAAAGACATTCTAGGAAGATAGAGTGGCGTGAAGTAAGGCCCAATTCAAGGTGAGCTTGAATCCAAGAGTCGAATGGGTGATTTGTGCTGGAGTGTTGGGAGAAGATACTGAAGAGATGCACTGAGGCCAGACTTTGAGGGTCCAGCTAAGCCTCCCTGCCAGTTACTGTGTTCGTGAATAAAAGTGATTAACCAGTGCAGCTTCAGAATCTAGAAACATGCCTGGGCAACAGATAACACTAACCCTCCTGGACACCCCTCCACCCCCACCCTTCACCCCCCAGTTTCTCTGCAGAAGGCGAAACTCACACACCTGAAACCAACGTACTCAAGCTTCTCTGCAGCTTGCCCAACTTTAGGCCAGAATTGAGCTCTGCTCCAGTTTCCCAGGGCCTGCCCAGGCATACAGGGAACACCACACCCTGAATCTATCTCCAAATGGATCAGCTGGCCATTGCCCATACATCTGCTACTTGCTTGTTCCCCAAGGGAAACCCTTTAAAGAGAAAGCCAAGTACACTTTCCCTTCAGAAGCAAGCGCTCCTTCCTTATTCCCCCACTGCCAGGTGCCAGGACCAGTTAGGTTCCAAGTGTTTCCTCCAAAGCTCTGTCAGAGAGCCCTGGGAAAAGGCTCACTGGTAAGATTGGGTCCAGGCTGGGCTCAATGGCTCACGCCTGTAATCCCAGCTCTTTGGGAGGCCAAGGAAGGTGGATCAGGAGGTCAAGAGATCGTGACTATCCTGGCCAACATGGTGAAACCCTGTCTCTACTAAAAATACAAACATTAGCTGGGCGTGGTGGCCCATGGCTATAGTGCCAGCTACTTGGGAGACCTGAGGCAGTAGAATTGCTTGAACCGGGGAGTGGAGGTTGCAGTGAGCCGAGATCGTGCCACTGCACTCCAACCTGGCGACAGAGTGAGACTCCGTCTCAATAAAAAAAAAAAGATCAAGGTCCAGGGGAGGGTTTGAGGCAGGGCAACAAGAAAATATGAGATCATCAGGGACCCTTATTCTCGCTATTCACAGGAAGACACCAGCCTGCAAAGACCTGTCCAGCCATAAACCCACCAGATGTAGGGATATTAAGGGGAGATGAGAAGACAAAGGGGCTAAATTCTTTTTAATTTAATTAATGTTTTTGTTTGTTTGTTTTTGAGACAGAGTCTTGCTCTGTCACTCAGGCTGGAGTGCAGTGGTGTGATCTCCGCTCACTGCAACCTCTGCCTCCCAGGTTCGAGTGATTCTCTTGCCTTAGCCTCCCGAGTAGCAGGGATTATAAGCGTGCACTACCACATCTAACTTATTTTTTATTTTTAGTAGAGATGGAGTTTCACCCTGTTGGCTAAACTGATCTCGAACCCCTGGCCTCAAATGATCCGCCCACCTCAGCCTCCCAAAGTGCTGGGATTACAGACATGAGCCACCACGCCCAACCAGGGCCTAAATTCTTGACATTCATTTAGCTCTTACAACGTTGCCAAGTGATTTTACAGAAAGCCAACTGTGTCCTTGAACGTGACACAGTCATTCTGAGTCTCGAAGGGGCACAGAGTGAGGCTTTAGGTCCCATGGAAGAGGCCAGAAGCCGTTGGAAGTGGCTTTGGGTGATGCAGAAGCTTTTTCTTTGGAGAGCTAAGAACAAAACAGATCAGACATGACACTTTTGAAATAAAAATGCCACGCTGAGCCTCTGGGCGATTCACTCGGGCTTTGGTTCCCAGTGAGTCACAGAAGTCAAAGCCAAGTGGAAAGTTGGTGCTGGATGAATGAAACGGGAGCTGCTGGAGTAGGAAAGTCGAGGCCTTCCCAGAAGCAAAGGGGCCATTCTTTTCAGTGGGAAAACATCTGGTGGAAGAAAGGAGGGAGAAGGGGTTTGGTGAAGGTACAGTGAATGAGGAGAGGTTTTCTTCTCTCTGTCTGAACCAGAGACCTCCGAAGTGTTTCTTGAGGAAGTGTGGCTACAGACCCTATAAGAACCCACAAGCACTTGCCAGGGCCGGGATGGTGTTCAGGCCATGGAAATACCGTGTAGCTGGTCCCAGGAAGATGAAGTGTGGGCCCAGAGACTAATGGCTTGAGCATCTCAGGCTAAGGTTGCCTTAGTAGATGGCACCTCCAGATCCTAGTCAACATCTCTACAGGTTTGAAGTCGCCCCAGAGGGCAAGGTTGGAATAAATTGAAGCCTGTGGCTTGGCTGTGAACTGCCCAGACTATGGCATCTGGGGAGAGACTTTTTAATTTTTTTAAATTTGCATTTTATTTTGAGACAGAGGCTTGCTCTGTCATATGGGTTGGAATGCAGTGGCGTAATCTCAGCTCACTGAAACCTCCACCTCCTGGGTTCAAGCCATTCTACTGCCTCAGCCTCCCAAGTAGCTGGGATTAATATGCACCCATCACCATGACCCGCCACTTTTTGTATTTTTAGTAGAGACGGGGTTTCACCATGTTGGCCAGGCTGGTCTCAAACTCCCAGTTGTATCAGGCAGGTGTGCTTGGCAAGAGACTCAGACATTAGGCTCCCCCCAGGAGGAGTGCTTTGTCTCTCTGCACCCCACTGCAGGTGAGAGCGCTACAACGTGTGCAGTGTTTGTTAAAAGAAGCCATGGAGGCTTGGTGCGGTGGCTCACGCCTGTAATCCCAGCACTTTGGGAGGCCTAGGCGGCCAGATCACCTGAGGTTGGGAGTTCAAGACCAGCCTGGCCAACATGGAGAAACCCCGTCCCTACTAAAAATACAAAAATTAGCTGAGTGGTAGTGGCACATGCCTGTAAACCCAGCTGCTAGGGAGGCTAAGGCAGGAGAATCGCTTGAACCTGGGAGGCGGAGGTTGCAGTGAGCCGAGATCGTGCCATTGTACTGCAGCCTGAGCGACTGGGCGAGACTCCATCTCAAAAAAACAAAAAGAAAGAAAGAGGCTATGGAGGTGCCTCTAATTATCAACACAGTAATTATAGGATAGCTTCTTCTACCAAGTATGTTCAAAAGAGACTTGGGGAGTCTCCCCCAGGATGGGTCCTCTGCCTTAGGCACAGACTCCAGGGAGCTGGCATTACCAGGTCTGTCTGGGCTGCCTAAGCATTGTTTCTGAGAACATCAAGGCTCAGGTCTGACCTGGCTCTACCTGTCCCTCCAGCCCATTTCTCCCCTCTGTCATCTACCCCTCGCCCCCACACACATGCATGCGCACTTTGTTTGTATTCCTTAATGACCTGCTTGCAGCTTCCCCATGGGCTATTGTCTTTTTTGCTTCTGAACCTCTGATCAAGTCCAGGAGGTTTCTCATTGGCTTTTTTTTGTTTGTTTGTTTTAAGACAAAGTCTCACTCTGTCGCCAAGGCTGCTGTGCAGTGGTGCCATCTAAGCTCACTGCAACTTTCGCCTCCTGGGTTCAAGTGATTCTCCTGCTTCAGCCTCCCGAGTAGCTGGGATTACAGTTGCCCACCACCACCATGCCCGGCTAATTGTTTTTTGTATTTTTAGTGGAGACGGGTTTGGCCATGTTGCCCAGGCTGGTCTCAAACTGCTGACCTCAAGTGATCTACCCGCCTTTGCCTCCCAAAGTGCTGGAATCACAGGTGTGAGCCACGGTGCCTGGCCTCCCATTGCCTCTGAACTGCTGCTTATAGTTTTGGGGGCTTGACTGCAATGTCACATCCTCCAGGAAATCTTACTTGACCAAAACCTGGGCTGGGTTAGATACTTCTCTGCATTCTCATCGTCCTCTGAATTTGCCCACATGACACTTGGCATAATGAACTGTCATCGACCGTTTACTTGTCAGTTTCTCCCTTACCTTGTGAATGCTTCTTGGGAAGGGATTGTAACTTGTTGCCAGTTATAGCCTATGTGCCCAGCAGAGAGGTTAGCCCAGAATAGAAGTGCGATGTCTGTAGAATGAACGTTTGAGTGAAGGGGAAAGCAAGCCAGGATCTAGAACAACTTGTTTTGCCTGATGTCATACTCAACATCCACTTCTGTCCTCCGCCACTCCCTCCTTGACTAAGAGTGAGAGTTCTTAAGGGAAGAGAGATACGGGAAGGCAGATCAGAAGTGAGGTATATGGTGAGCTTATTAGACGCAGGGTCACTTGAGTTCTTTGAACACGGGTTTTCAGAAAACGTTTTTTAGAGAAGTTTCAGGTTTACAGAAAAATTGATGGGAAAGTACAGAGAGTTCCCATATAGGCCTCTCCCTCCAGTAAATCTCCCCTATTAATCACATGGTATATTAGTGTAGTACATTTGTTACAGTTGATGAGCCAATAATGAGATTAGGTTTTACTCTTCATGTTGTACAGTCTATGGGCTTTGACAAATATACTATGGTATGTAACCACCACTATAATGTTATACGGAATAGTTTCACAGCCCCAAAAATCTCCCACCCTCTGCCCATTCATCCCTCCCTCCCCATCAAATTCTGGCAACCACGAATCTTTTTATTGTCTCCATAGTTTTGCCTATTCCAGAATGTCCTATCATTGGAGTCTTACAGCATGTAGCCTTTTCAGGCTGGCTTTTCACTTAGCAGTATACTTTTGATATTTTTCCGTGTCTTTTCGTGTTTTGATAGCTCATTTCTCTTTATTGCTGAATAATATTCCGTTGTATGAATGTACCAGAGTTTGTTCATCCCTTCACCTATTGAAGGACACTTTGGTTGCTTCCAACTTTTGGCAAGTATGAATAAAGCAGCTCTCAATATTTGTGTGTAGGTTTTTTTTTTTTTTTTTTTTTTAGACGGAGTCTGGCTCTGTCGCCCAGGCTGGAGTACAGTGGCTGGATCTCAGCTCACTGCAAGCTCCGCCTCCCAGGTTTGCGCCATTCTCCTGCCTCAACCTCCCAAGTAGCTGGGACTACAGGCGCCCACCACCTCCCCCGGCTAGTTTTTTGTATTTTTTTAGTAGAGACGGGGTTTCACCGTGTTAGCCAGGATGGTCTCGATCTCCTGACCTCATGATCTGCCCGTCTCGGCCTCCCAAAGTGCTGGGATTACAGGCGTGAGCCACCGCGCCTGGCCTGTGTGTAGGTTTTGTGTGGATGTGTTTTCAATTTATTTGGGTATACCATGGATACTATGGATTTTTTGAAAGAATCTTGTTTAATTTCCAAATACTTGGGGCTTTCCTGGATATCTTCTTTGTTATTGATGTCTAATTTAATTATGTTGTGGTCAGAGAATATATTCTGTAAGATTTCAGTCTTCTGAAGCTTATTGAAACTTGTTTATAGCCAACATATGGTTTATTTTAGTGACTATTCCAGATGCACTTTAGAAGAATTCTATTATTTTGGGGTGCGGTGTTCTATAATAGTCAACTAATTCAAGGTGGCTGATAATGTTGTTCAGGTATTCTATGTCCTTACTGATTTTTTTGTCTAGCAGCTCAATCAATTATTAACAGATAATTAAATTTCTAATTATGAATTTGTTTACTTCTTCATTTAATTATATCCATTTTCCTTTATGTATTTGGAACTATGATTAGGTTGAGACTTTAAAATTGTTATATCTTCTTAATGAAGTGCCCCTTTTATCATTATGAAACACCTCTCTTAGGTTCTTAGTTTTGAAGTCTACTTTATCTGATATTAATATAGCTTTCTTATGACGTGTGTTTTTATTTTAGGTCATTTTTCCAACCTTTTACTCTCAACCTCAGTGTGGGTTTGTATTTAAAGTGTGTGCCAGCCAGGCGCGGTGGCTCATGCCTGTAATCGCAGCACTTTGGGAGGCCGGGGCGTGTGGATCATGAGGTCAGGAGATAGAGACCATCCTGGCTAACATGGTGAAGCCCCTTCTCTACTTAAAAAAAAAAAAAATTAGCCAGGCGTGGTGGGTGCCTGTAGTCACCGGTACTCGGGAGGCTGAGGCAGGAGACTGGCGTGAACCCGGGAGGCAGAGTTTGCAGTGAGCCAAGATCGCGCCACTGCACTTCAGCCTGGGAGACAGAGCAAGACTCCATCTCAAAAAATAAATAAATAAATAAATAAACAAACAAACAAACAAATAAATAAATAAATAAAAAGTGTGTGCCGGCTGAGCGCAGTGGCTCACGCCTGTAAACCTAGCAGTTTGGGAGGCTGAGGCGGGTGGATTGTCTGAGCTTAGGAGTTCAAGACCAGCCTGGGCAGCACGGTGAAATCCCGCCTCTACTAAAACACACAAAAAAATTATCCAGGCATGGTGGCGCATGCCTGTGGCTCCAGCTACTCAAGAAACTGAAGCAGGATAATTGCTTGAACCTGGGAGGCAGAGGTTGCAGTGAGCCAAGATCGCACCACTGCACTCCAGCCTGTGTCTAGCCTGGGCTACAGAGCGACACTCTGTCTCAAAAAAAAAAAAAGGGACGCAAACACGGCTGAAGAACAACCGCCAATTGAACTGTTCGTGAAGGCTGGCAGTGATGGGGCCGAGATTGGGAACTGCCCCTTCTCCCCGAGAGAAGTGGGTGCTGTGGGTCAAGGGAGTCACCTTCAATGTTACCACCATTGACACCAAGAGATGGACCGAGAGAGTGCAGAAGCTGTGCCCAGGAGGGCAGCTCCCATTCCTGCTGTATGGCACTGAAGTGCACACAGACACCAACGAGATGGAGGAATTTCCGGAGGCAGTGCTGTGCCCTCCCAGATACCCCAAGCTGGCAGCTCTGAACCCTGAGTCCAACACAGCTGGGCTGGACATATTTGCCAAATTTTCTGCCTACATCAAGAATTCAAACTCAGCACTCAATGATAATCTGGAGAAGGGACTCCTGGAAGCCCTGCAGGTTTTAGACAATTACTTAACATCCCCGCTCCCAGAAGAAGTGGATGGAACTAGTGCTGAAGATGAGGGCATCTCTCAGAGGAAGTTTCTGAATGGCAACGAACTCACCCTGGCTGACTGCAACCTGTTGCCAAAGCTACACATAGTACAGGTGGTATGTAAGAAGTACTGGGGATTTACCATCCCCGAGGCCTTCCCCGGAGTGCCTAGGCACTTGAGCAATGCTTATGCGTGGAAGAATCTGCCTCCACCTGCCCAGGTGGCGAGGAGATCAAGCTTGCCTATGAGCAAGGGGCCAAGGCCTTCAAATAAGCCCCTCCTGGGACTTCCTCAACGCCCTCCGTTTTCTCCACAAAGGCCCCGGTGGTTTCCACATTGCTACCCAAGGGACACACTCCAAAATGGCCAGTGGGCAGGAAATCCTGGAGCCCTTGTTCTGGGATGGTGTGGTGGAAGAGGGGATGAGGGAAAGAAATGGGGGAGCTGGGTACGATTTTTATTGTGGGGTGGCATGGGCAGGACAACATATTTCAGTAACAAAATAGAGAAAAAAATGAAAAAATAAATAAGCAGCCACCTAAGAAATAAAGAAAAAATTTTAAATACAATTTAAAAACATTTACTCACCTGTTTATCATCTCAAGTATTTTTTATTCCTCTCTATATTTCTGAGTTTTTATCCGATACCATCTCCTTCAGCCAGATGAGCTTTCTTTGGTGTTTCTTTTTTTTTTTTTTTTTCTGAGACGGAGTCTCATTCTGCTGCCCAGGCTGGAGTGTGGTGGCATGATCTCGGCTCACTGCAGCCTCCGCCTCCTGGATTCAAGGGATTCTCCTGGCTCAGCCCCCTGAGTAGCTGGGATTACAGGTGCCTACCAGCATGCCTGGCTAATTTTTGTGTTTTTGGTAGAGATAGGGTTTCACCATGTTTGCCAGGCTGGTCTCAAACTCCTGACCTCAAATGATCCGCCCTTCTCAGCCTCTCAAAGTATTGGGATAACAGGCATGAGCCTCCATGCCCTGCTGATGTTCCTTATAATACAGGTCTGCTGGTGACAAACTCAGTTTTTGTTTATCTGATAATGTCTCTATTTTGTCTTCATTTTTGAAGGATAGTGTTACTGGATATAGAAATCTAATTTGAGTGTCTGTTTTCATTCTTTCTCTTTCTTCTCTTTCTCCCTCTGTACTTTAAAGATGTTGATCCATTGGGTTCAAACGTCCACTGTTGGCAATGAGTAGTCAGCTGTCATTTGAATCATAGTTCTTATTTTTAACGTATCATTTTTCTCTGGCTGTTTTCAATATTTTTCTCTTTACCTTTAGGTTTTAGAAAGTTGACTATGCCATGCCTTGGCAGATTGTTTTGTATTCAGGTTGCTTGGGCTTCACTGAGATTTTTGAATCTATAAATTTGTCTTTGAATAAATTTGAGAAATCAGCACATACTTTGTCAAATATTTTAATGCTCCTTTCTACCTCTTCTATTTTTCTAAAATTCAAATTACATATGGTATACATAATTTTTTAATTTTTATTTTTAACATTTAGAAAAGATGGAGTTTCACTCTTGTCCACTAATCTGGAGTACAATGGTGTGATCTTGGCTCACTGTAACCTCCGCCTCCTGGGTTCAAGCAATTCTTTTGCATTAGCTTCCTGAGTAGCTGGGATTACAGGCATGTACCACCACACCAGGCTAATTTTTGTATTTTTAGTAGAGACAGGGTTTCTCTGTGTTGGTCAGGCTGGTCTCGAACTCTCAACCTCATGTGATCTGCTTGCCTCGTCCTTCCAAAGTGCTGGGATTACAGGAGTGAGCCACTGTGCCCAGCAATTTTTGTGTTGTTAGTAGAGATGGAGTTTCACCATGTTGGCCAGGCTGGGTATATAGAACTTTTAATGTTGCCTCCCAAATCCATAAAACTCTGTTTAATTTTTTCAGTTTTTTTTAAACTCTCTGGTCTTTAGAATAAATAATTTGTATTGCTTTATCTTTATATTCACTAACTCCTTCCTTTGTAATCTTCATTCTGCTGTTAAATATATCAAGTTGATTTTTCATTTCAGTTATTGTACTTTTCACTTCTAGAATTTCCATTTGGTTCTTTTTTATAATTAAAATTTCGCTTCTGAAGTTCCATATCTGTTCTTTCATTATGACTACATTTTCCTGTAAGGCCTTGAAAATGAGACTGGGCATGGTGGCTTATGCCTGTGATCCGCAGACTTTGGGAGGCCAAGGAGGGCAGATCATCTGAGGTCAGGAGTTCAAGACCAGCCTGGCCAACATTGTGAAACCCCATCTCTACTAAAAATACAAAAATTAGCTGGACGTGGTGGCACACACTTGTAATCCAAGCTACTTGGGAAACTGAAGCAGTAGAATTGCTTGAACCTGGGAGGCAGAGGGTGTAGTGAGCTGAGATCACACCACTGCAATCCAGCCTGGGCAACAGAGGGAGACTCCATCTCAAAAAGAGAAAATAATTATAAAAGTTGCTTTAAAATCCTTGCTGCCAATTCTCAAGATTAGGAATTCCAACATTTGGGTCATAACCTTTTCTCTCTGAGAGTGAGGTTTTTTGTTTTGTTTTGTTTTGTTTTGTTTTGTTTTGTTTTGTTTTTTGAGACGTAGTCTTGCACTGTCATCCAGGCTGGAGTGCAGTGGTGTGATCTTGGCTTGCTGCAAGCCCCGCCTCCCAGGTTCACGCCATTCTCCCGCCTCAGCCTCCCGAGTAGCTGGGACTACAGGCGCCCACCACCTCGCCCAGCTAATTCTTTGTATTTTTAGTAGAGATGGGGTTTCACGTTGTTAGCCAGATGGTCTCAATCTCCTGACCTCATGATCCGCCCATCTCAGCCTCCCAAAGTGCTGGAATTACAGGTGTGAGCCACTGCACCCAGCGAGAGTGAGTTTTGAGTATGATTCAGTTTTCTGTTTCTTCATATGCCTAGTATTTGTTTATTGTAGCTGGACATTGTCAAGACTATGGATTTTGTTATGTTCCTCTCAAGAGTGTTAATTTTGTTCTAATAGGCAATTAACTTGGTTGGACCAAATCTCCTATCTTTTTTCCCTTGTGAAAGGCAGTAGCTGGAATTTCTACTCAGTTCTTGCTCCCAACTACTGATTTTACTGGGACTCCTGTGCATATGTGCAGTTGGACAACCAAGGATTTGGACAGAGTTTGTGTCCAGATTTTGGGACTTGTTTGCTCTGTAGAATTTCTTTCTGTGAGTTGCCTCTTAATTTTCCAGCCACACTACTCGCCTATAACTCTGTTCACTTGGCACCTCGAACCAGTAAGACCGCAGGTTTCTATTCCTTTCCACCTCCCACACAAATTACAGAGTGCCCTCACACGAATGATCACAAAAATATAAATCTAGTACAGGGCAGCTCCCACCTTTCAAGAGTTGGTTTTCCTCACATTTCTAATTGCTGTTAGACATTCTCCAGTACCTTCAAATATTTAGGTTTGGTTGTTGTTTATTTTATTCAGGTTTTTTGTTTTTTGTTTCATTTTGGTTTGGCTGGTTTTTGTTTTGAGATGGAGTTTTGCTCTTGTTGCCCAGGCTAGAGTGCAATGGCACGATCTGAGCTCACTGCAACCTCTGCCTCCCAGGTTCAAGCGATCCTCCTGCCTCAGCCTTCTGAGTAGCTGGGAACACAGGTGTGCACCACCACACCTGGGTAATTTCTGTATTTTTAATAGAGACAAGGGTTTCACCATGTTGACCAGGCTGGTCTTGAACTCCTGACCTGAGGTGATCCACCTGCCTCGGTCTCTTAAAGTGCTGTGATTACAGGTGTGAGCCACTGAACCCGGCCAGGTTTTTGTTGTTGTTGTTGTTGTTTTGTTTTTAAGAGACAGGATCTTGCTTTGTTGCCCAGGCTGGAGCACAGTGATGTGATCATAGCAAACTGCAGCCTTGAACTTCTGAGCTCAAGCAATCCTCCTGCCTCAGCCTCTCAAGTAGCTGGGACTACCAGTGCATATCACCATGCCTAGCTAATTTTTTAAAAATCTATTTTGATAGAGATGGAGTCTTGCTATGTTGCCTAGGCTTGTCTTGAACTCCTGGCCTCAAGTGATCCTCTCACCTAAGTCTCCAGCTTAGGTGAGACCTAAGTCTCACCTAAGTCTCCAAAGGTGCTAAGATTACAGGCATGAGCCACTGTACCTGGCCTTGTTTCAGTTTTTTGGTTTTTTTGTTTTTTTGTTTTTTGAGACAGACTCTTGCTCTGTCGCCCAGGCTGGAGTAGTGCAGTGGCGCGATCTTGGCTCACTGCAACCTCCACTTCCTGGGTTCAAGTGATTCTCCTGCCTCAGCCTCTTGAGCCGCTGGGATGACAGGTGTGCACCACAAGCCTGGCTAATTTTTTGTGTATTTTTAGTAGAGATGGTGTTTCTTCATGTTGGCCAGGCTGGTCTCAAACTCCTGACCTCGGATGATCTATCTTCCTCAGCCTCCCTAAGTGCTGGGATTATAGGCGTGAGCCACCGCACCTGGCCCTTGTTTCGGTTTTATAATTGTTATCTGAGGCTTGACTATTCTGACCAAATTATTGTGCTATTATAACCCCCTTATATTTTTTAACTGTTTTATTCCTCAGAGCGCCTCTTTAAGATTAGTATAATGAGCCCCCCCCTTTTATTTTTTGGTGAGACAGAGATTTACTCTTGTTGCCCAGGCTGGAGTGCAATGGCGCAATCTCGACTCACCACATCCTCCTCTTCCCAATTTCAAGTGATTCACTTGCCTCAGCTTCCCAAGTAGCTGGGATTACAGGCATGTGTCACCATACCCGGCTAATTTTGTATTTTTAGTAGAGACGGGGTTTCTCCATGTTGCCCAGGCTAATCTCAAACTCCTGACCTCAGGTGATCCGCCTGCCTCGGCCTCCCAAAGTGCTGGGATTACAGGCATGAGCCTCTGTGCCCCGCCTATCCCCCATTTTGAAGCTGAGGAGACAGAGGCACTGCAAGGGAAACCATTTGCTGAAGGTCACACAGCTAGTTTATGGAAGAGCCAAGATGTAAAACTAGTCAGATCACATAATCCTATGCTTGCTCCACTTCACCACGATTCCTAAACACCTCAAGGTGATTTGGATTCCAGCCTAGAGCCCTCTGGAAAGTATTTGGGGCTGGCAGGAGATAAGAGCCCTCAAAACTCCTATTCAGGCTAGGGCAGTAGCTTTCAACCCAGAGCATCAGAGTCATTTGAGAAACTATGAAAAATAGAGATGCTAGACCCCATCTACTGAATCAGTAGCTCTAGTGGTAGAGACTGGGAATCTACTTTTTTTTTTTTTTTTTTTTTTTTGAGACAGAGCCTCGCTCTTTTGCCCAGGCTGGAGTGCAGTGGTGCAATCTTGGCTCCCTGCAACCTCTGCCTCCCAGGATCAAGCAATTCTCCTGCCTGAGCCTCCTGAGTAGCTGGGATTACAGGCATACACCACCAAGCCCAGCTAATTTTTGCAGTTTTAGTAGAGACAGGGTTTCACAATGTTGGCCAGGTTGATCTCGAACTCTTGGCCTCAAGTGATCTGCCTGCCTCAGCCCCCCAAAGTGCTGGGATTACAAGCATGAGCCACTGTGCCTGGCCAACATTTTTTTTGGAGGGGGGCAGAGGACAGAGTCTTGCTCTGTGGCCCAGGCTGGAACACAGTGGCACAGTCTTGGCTCACTGCAGCCTCGACCTCCTAGGCTCAAGCAATCTTCCCACCTCAGCCTCCTAAGTAGCTGGGACTAGAGGCATGTGTCACCACATCCAGCTAATCTTTTAGTTTTTTTGTAGAGACAGGGTATCACTATGTTGCCCAGTCTGGTTTCAAACTCCTGGACTCAAGCAATCCTCCTGCCTTGGCCTCCCAAAGTGCTGGAGTACAGGTGTGAGCCACTGTATCCAGTCTTTTTTTTTTTTTTAGAGACAGGATCTTGCTCTGTTGCCTAGGCTGGAGTGCAATGGCACAATCATAGGTCACTGCAGCCTCAATTCCTGTAATTAAGTGGCAGTCTGGCTTTTTTTTTTTTTTTTTTCCTGTTTCTCTGCTGATTCTAATGTCCAGTCAGGGTTGAGAACTTCTGTGGTAAAGGCAAAGTATCTACACCGATATTCTTCTGTCTACTGTAGCTCAAGACCAACTTTTCCATCATGCCTAGCCTAGATGGTGACACTGGTGCTGAGGTTAATGCTGCGGGTTCTGGAGTCACTCCATGTAGGTTCAAATTCTGCCTCTGTTGCTTGTTAGCTGTGTGACCTTGGGCAGGTGGCTCCACCTCTGTGACCCTCCTGTTTTCTTATCTCCTAACTGGAGATAATAACACCAGCCTTACAAGGTTGTTCTGCCACTTCATGAGATAACGCATGTGAAGTGTTTAGCACAGTGCCTGGCACCTGATAAGCACTCAATAGATTGTAACTATTCATATTCTCTCTGTTTTTCTGCAGTCGTGAACTGTTATATGTCCTATTTAAATCCAGCTTCTAGAGTTAAACTATACTTAAGCTTTCTGTGTTTTTTTTTCTTTTTTCTTTTTTTTTTGAGACGGAATCTTGCTCTGTCATCCAGACTGGAGTGCAGTGGCGCGATCTCAGCTCACTGCAACTTCCGCCTCCTGGGTTCAAGCGATCCTCCTGCCTTACCTACTTGGGTAAGATCCTACTTACCTTACCCAAGTAGCTGAGATTACAGGCACCTGGCTAATTTTTGTAATTTTAGTAGAGACGAAGTTTCACCACGTTAGCCATGGCTGGTGTCGAGCTCCAGACCTCAAGTGATCCACCCGCCTTGGCCTCCCAAAGTGCTGGGATTACAGGCAAGAGACACTACACCCGGCCTAGGTCATCTAAATTATTTCAGAATTCCCCTCTCCCAACCTCTATTCTTGCAACGGATCCATCCCCCACGCTGGGTCCCTCTTTCGTAAACAGGAAGCATTTTAAATCTAGCCCAAAGCCTCAAAGAACTTCTTAGGGGTGGTTCAGATTTCCCCAGCCTCGGGCTCTACCCCTTCTTGCCTGTTAGAGGCCATACCTTCAGTGACACCCTGAGGGCAACTTTGAATGCCAGAATGGGATGTTAAAATCACAAAGCCGAAAATGCCCACCTCTGTTCCCAAGACTTGGGCCTGAGAGAGGATTCTAAGGGAAACCAGGCTTAACTAAGAGGACCCCAGAAAGGCAAGTTCTTCTTAAATTTTTATTTTATTTTATTTTTTGTCTCACTCTGTCACCCAGGCTGGAGTGCAATGGCAGAATCATGGCTCACTGCAGCCTTAACCTCCTGGGCTCAAGCCATCTTCCCACCTCAGCCTCCCAAGTAGCTGGGACTACAGGCACATGCCACCATGCCTGGCTAATTTTTTTTTTTTTTTTTTTTTGAGACGGAGTTTCGCTCTGCCGCCCAGGCTGGAGTACAGTGGCCGGATCTCAGCTCACTGCAAGCTCCGCCTCCCGGGTTCACGCCATTCTCCTGCCTCAGCCTCCCGAGTAGCTGGGACTACAGGCGCCCGCCACGTCGCCCGGCTAGTTTTTTGTATTTTTCGTAGAGACAGGGTTTCACCATGTTAGCCAGGATGGTCTCGATCTCCTGACCTCGTGATCCGCCCGTCTCGGCCTCCCAAAGTGCTGGGATTACAGGCTTGAGCCACCGCGCCCGGCCGCCTGGCTAATTTTTATATTTGCTGTAGACACAAGGTTTCGCCACGTTGCCCAGGCTAAGTCAAACTCTACTTTTTTTTTTGTTTTTTTGAGATGGAGTCAGGCTGAAGTGCAGTGGCTGGATCTCGGCTCACTGCAAGCTCCGCCTCCCGGGTTCCTCAGCCTCCCGAGTAGCTGGGACTACAGGCGCCGGCCACCATGCCCAGCTAATTTTTTGTATTTTAATAGAGACGGGGTTTCACCATGTTAGCCAGGATGGTCTCGATCTCCTGACCTCGTGATCCGCCTGCCTCAGCCTCCCAAAGTGCTGGGATTATAGGCATGAGCCACCGTGCCTGGCCTTTTTTTTTTTTTTTTTTTTTTTAAATAAAGATTGTGTTATTCATCATAGTGTAGTTGATTTTTCTTTTTATTTTTTCTTTTTATTTGTTTGTTTTTTTTTTGAGACAGAGTCTTGCTCTGTCGCCCAGGCTGGAGTGCAGTGGCACGATCTTGGCTCACTGCAACCTCTACCTCAAGTGATTCTCCTGCCTCAGCCTCCTGATTAGCTGGGACTATAGGACCTGCCACCACTTCCAGCTAATTTTTGTATTTTTATTAGAGACTGGGTTTTGCCATGTTGGCCAGGCTTGTCTTAAACTCCTGACCTCAAGTGATCCGCCTGCCTTGGCCTCCCAAACTGCTGGGATCACAGGCATGAGCCACTGCCCCCAGCCTAAGTCAAACGCCCTATTTCTAGATGCTGGATGAACAGGTTGGTGGATAGAAGAGGACTCAGTCAACATCCTCGAAGCTTGCTCCCATCCTCCCATCTGGCAAATTTCTCTTCAGGACTCCTCCCCAGGGAAACCTTTCCTAAGTAGCACACCCCAAGATGACTAGCACCTGGAACAGTCCTTGGGGCTCCTCTGCGCCTAGCAGTGTTCACTCAGCCTCCAGCACATGTCAGATCTGTAGGTTTCCATGGACAATGAGAACAATGGAGGGGCCTCAGAGCTGGGAAGGAAGAGAGGAGGACCCACCATTGATTGGGGGACCCCTAGGTGACAGGTGCTATACATCCTTTATCTTACTTCATCACTGCAACAGTGTCTGCTTTCCTCATCACATCCCCAACATCTAGTAGAATAGGTACTTGCTAACTATTTAACCATGGTAACAGTAAAACAGCTACCATTTATTGAGTGCTTACTGTCTGTCAGGGACTCTTCAAAGTGCCTTATATCTCTTAACTCATATAATATTTGCTGGGTGAAAATTTTGATAATAACCCTATACGGCTGGACTCTTTTGTTTTGTTTTGTTTTGTTTTATTTTTTGAGACAGAGTCTTGCTCTGTCACCCAGGCTGGAGTGCGGTGGCACAATCTTGGCTCACTGGAACCTCTGCCTCCCGGGTTTAAGTAATTCTCCTGCCTCAGCCTCCTGAATAGCTGGGATTGCAGGTGCCCACCACCACCCCTGGCTAATTTTTTCTTTTTTGAGATGGAGTCTCGCTCTATCACCCAGGCTGGAGTGCAGTGGCGCCATCTCAGCTCACGGCAGCTCCGCCTCCCAGGCTCAGGCCATTCTCCTGCCTCAGCCTCCCTAGTTGCTGGGACTACAGGCGCCCACCACCACGCCCGGCTAATTTTTTGTATTTTTAGTAGAGACCAGGTTTCACGGTGTTAGCCAGGATGGTCTCGATCTCCTGACCTCATGATCCACCCGCCTCGGCCTCCCAAAGTGCTGGGATTACAGGCGTGAGCCACTGCACCCGGCCATTTTTTTGTATTTTTAATAGAGACGGGGTTTTGCCATGTTGGCCAGGCTGGTCTCAAACTCATGACCTCAGGTGATCTGCCTGCCTCAGCCCCCCAAAGTGCTGGGATTACATGCATGAGCCTCCGTGCCCGGCCTATTTTATTTTATTTTTTATAAGTAAAGATGAGGTCTCACCATGTTGCCCAGGCTGGTCTCGAACTCCTGAGCTCAAGCAGTCATTCCACCTCAGCCTCCCAAAGTGCTAGGATTATATGTGGGAGCCACCACACCCAGCTAAAGCTGCACTCTTTGTTCCTGTTTTATATAACATGAAACTAGACGAGGTGTGGTGGCTCATGCCTGGTAATCCCAGCACTTTGGGAGGATAGGGTGGGCAGATCATTTAAGCTCAGGAGTTTGAGACCAGCCTGGGCAATATGGTGAAATCCTGTATCTACTAAAAAATACAAAAAATTAGCCAGGTGTGGTGGTGTGCACCTGTAATCCCAGCTACTTGGGAAGCTGAGGCAGGAGAATTGCTTGCACCTGAGAGACAGAGGTTGCAGTGAGCCGAGATCGCGCCACTGCACTACAGCCTGGGCGACAGAGTGAGACTCCGTCTCAAAAAACAAAAGCAAAACAAAACAAAAACTTGAAATGGACACATAGAGAAGGTAAAGAGATGGTGGAAGGGCAGACAGGTCACAGGTGGATGGTGGGGTTAGGCTTTGAATGCAGGGCCATGTGGTACCCCAGGAAGTGGAAGGGTCTGGATTTGAGTGACTGAGATGGGGGCACAAAGAGAGGAACTGAGTGGGCATTGAAGGAGGTGATTCTAAGGAAGAAGGAGCAAAGGGCAGCCAGGCACAGTGGCTCACACTTGTAATCCTAGCACTTTGGGAGGCCAAGGCAGGAGGATCGCTTGAGGCCAGGAGGTCGAGACAAGTCTGGGCACCGTAACAAGACCCCGTCTCTATCAAAAAACAAAACAAAACAGAACAAAAAACAGATGTGGTGGTGCACACCTGTAGTCTCATGTAGTCCCAGCTACTTGGAAGGCTGAGGCAGGATGATCGCTTGAACCTAGGAATTCAAGGCTGGGGTGAGCTATAATCACGCAACTGCATTCCAACCTGGGCAACATAGCCAGACCCTGTCTCTACAAAAAATAAAAGTATTAGCCAGTGCCATGATAAGGATATATATTTTTTAATTAGCCAGACATGGTGGCACACACTGCAGTCCCACCTATGGGAAGGCTGAGGTGGGTGGGTCACTTGAGCCCAGGAGGTGAAGACTTTAGTGAGCTATGATTATACCACTGTACTCCAGCCTGGATGACAAAGTGAGACCCGGTCTCCAAACAAACAAACAAACACATGGCTGGTGAGTATTTGGGGGGGAATTACTGCCCCGTAGCTGCCCCCTTGAGCCAGTGTCTCAGATGCTGCCTCTGAGGTCCAGCCACTCCCTAAGAAATACTGACATCAAGGTCCACACCTCCTTCCCACAGGAGGAGTTGGAAATGAATCTCAAATTTCACCAAGGTCCCTGCTGGGGGATGGGGGTGGAGGTTGTCCCAGTGATCACAAGCCCTTATTTTCATGAACGTCTCTACTCAGATCCTGTCCCAGAGGCGTAGAACTAGGGTAGAACGACAATAGGCTTCCTAGCGTTGCCTGAGATGAGTCACAGGTAACGCCCCTGCCCTAGAGCCTGGGCCTACCTGGGCAGGTAGAAGCAAGTCTCAAACCCCTCTGGCCCTGCCAGTGGTTCAGAGGATCCTGTCCTCTGAACAGCCTCATTCCGCAACTGAGAAACCCCTGGCATTGGCTTGCCGGGGGAAAAACAGAACTGATCTGCTATCCTGGGTCAGCGGTTGGGAGAACCTGACTTCTCAGGTGAGACAAGGACCCCAACAAGGCGAGGCCTGGGAATGCTACCCAAGAAAAGGAAACAGATGTGACCCTTCCACTCCTAGCACATTCCATGGTGACTCAAATAACCGAGTCTTCCCTGGCCGCTCAGCTCCAGCATCTCGGCCGTTCATGTATCACTACTGAGTTTACCTTGACTCAACTGATTACTTGGCTATTATCTCCCTTGCTACCCTGGAAGCTCTACCCTGTTGCTCCTCGCTGCCTACCTGGCACGGAGCTTGGCACAGAGCTTGGCACAGAGCAGGTGCAGAACAGGTATGGATGAGCTGTGAATATAAAGGGACCCAGTTTACTGGCTCATGCCTGCAATCCCAGCACTTCGGGAGGCCAAGACACGCAGATCACTTGAGGCCAGGAATTTGAGACCAGCCTGGCCAACATGGTAAAACCCCATCTCTACTAAAAATATAAAAATTAGCCAGGTGTGGTGGCACATGGCTGTAATTCCAGCTACTTAGGAGGCTGAGGCAGAAGAATCACTTGAACCTGGGAGGCGGAGGTTGCAGTGAGCCAAGATCATGCCATTGCACTCCAGCCTGGGCAACAGAGCGAGACCCTGTTTCAAAAAAAAAAATAATAATATATAGATAGATAGATAGATAGATAGATAGATAGATAGATAGATAGATAGAGATGGAGGGAGAGAGAGAGACCCTGTTTACAGCCACACGCTCTGTCCTGATGCTCCAAGCTTCCACATCTAGGCCAACAGGAAGGAAGTCCTGTCTTCCACACAGGTTCCCTTCACCAAGTATCCCAGGAATGCTCTGGGTTCCGGTGGGGCTGTGGGTTCTCAGCAGGGCTCTCTCTAGGTCTGGAAGGAGGCGCTTCAGCTGTGGCTAGAGCTGCTCTTTGCAGGCAGAAGGCCCTCTGCATGGCCCACTTCCCGCCAGGGCCTGTCTTTCTCAGACGCTTTCTGCTGACCGCTCTCTCCAGCCAGCCCCTGCAGTGCCCTCTGTTGAGCTCTGTAAAAGAGTGGATTGGGCCCCAAGTGAGCCCTCTTTGTCTCAGAGCAGTGAAGGCTATGGGAGGATGAGGAGGGGCTGAATCTGGGGTTTCAAACACAGCCTCACATTGTTTCTGGAACCCCTCTTCTCTCCAATCTCCAGACTCAGCCCTCAGGTCAGGCAGGCCGGCTGTCTTCTTCCTGCAGTTTTCTCTTGGAGCTCCCCCCACCCTCTCCTGCCCCCTGTAACTTCTGTCTGCACCTGCCAAGCCTGTTAGGCTGGTTTGGAGTTTTCCGTATCCCAGGTTCAGACACCGGATATGATGTCATTCCTTTCCCAAGAAGCCCATGGGTTCCACGTAAATCAGGGGGTGGCTGCACATATTCCACACGGTGTCGTGCCTACCCACTCATATTCCACCTCCACAGCTATCAGGGGGCATCTTTCCAGAGCCCATAGGACCCCTCTGAAGGGCACTGTGGTGTGATCGCTCTGCCCTGGCCCAACCAAAAGCAAAATAAAAACCCAAGAACTCTGCCTAACAATACAAAAAACAGGGGAAGAGGCCAGGCGCGGTGGCTCATGCCTGTAATCCCAGCACTTTGGGAGGACAAGGCGGGTGGACCACTTGAGGTCAGGAGTTCGAGACCAGCCTGGCCAACATGGTGAAACCCCGTCTCTACTAAAAATACAAACATTAACCGGGCTTGGTGGCATGCGCCTGTAGTTCCAGCTACTTGGGAGGTTAAGACAGGAGAATCGCTTGAACCTGGGAGACAGAGGTTGCAGTGAGCTGAGATGGTGCCACTGCACTCCAGCCTGGGCAACATAGCGAGACTCTATCTCAAAAAAAAAAAAAAATTAGGGGAAGAGAATGAACATTTCTCAAGCACTCACTATGAGCCGAGCATCCCACTGGGCCCTTCTAACTGTAAGATCTCAGAATCCCCTCTTTTATAAACTTTTAGAGAACACCTACTTTTCTGTATCATACTTTTTGGACCTGATTGAATTTTCGCAGCATTCTTGTGACCTATTATTTCCATTTCAGAGTTGCAAAGACTGAGGCTTAGAGAGGTTGAAGGACTTACCCAGGGTTACACAGCTCACCAGTGACTCTAGGGCCTGTGCTTATCTCACTCAGCCACATCCCATGCCCAGTTGTGGCCTCCAAAGACAGGCTCAAGGAAAACAAGGCATGACCCGCAGCATTCTACTCATCTAAACAAGAGGCGCGAACTCTTTTCTTTTCTTTTTTTTTTTTGAGATAGAGTCTTGTTCTGTCACCCAAGCTGCAGTGCAACGGAGCGATCTTGGCTCACTGCAGCCTCTGCCTCCTAGGTTGACTCGATTTTCCTGCCTCAGCCTCCTGAGTAGCTGAGATTACAGGTACGCATCACCACGCCTGGCTAATTTTTGTGTTTTTTAGTAGAGACAGGGTTTCACCAAGTTGACCAGGTTGATCTCAAACTCCTGACCTCGAGTGATCCACCCGCCTCGGCTTCCCAAAGTGTTGGGATTACAGGTGTGAGTCACCATGCCCAATCAAGAGTTGCAAACTCAAATGCCTCCCGGACTCAAATAATTTAATTAAAAATTTTTATTTATTTATTTATTTGAGCCGGGGTCTCACTCTGTTGCCCAGGCTGGAGTAGAGCGGTACAATCACAGCTCACTGTAGCCTTGAACTCCTGGGTTCAAGTGATCCTCCTGCCTCAGCCTCCTGAATAGCTAGGATTGCAGGTGTGATCCACTGCACCTGGCCCCAAATAGATTATTTAAATGAGTGAAGTGGTCACATCCCATCTAAAGGCGGTAGGTTCCACTCAACTTCAGCTGAATGTTGCTATGTGGGACTGTGGGTAGGTATGGCCAGATCTTCTGATTTTTCAGGAAAATCTAGCAATCTGAAACTTTAATATATTTCCAGACAAACCACATCCAATGCCAGCTCTATTAGGCTGCCAATTTGACCCTCTGAACTTAAAGATCCTCCATGATGTTTGGAAGGGTTCCGGGCCTATAAGCCAGCTGTTTTTGAGTTTTGTACTGTGTTTAGACCCTCAAGATACCCCTGTTTCTGAAGAGAGAAGGTTGAGAGCAGAAGATTCACAAGACATACACAACCAAAAGGCATAACACAATTAGGGAAAGACGTGTGGCTCTATCATTCTATCACAGGACCACTTGAAAGTCTGGGCTCATTAGGGGCTTCAGTTGCCAAAAATGGAAGCTAATTCTGGGTAACTTAGCCAGAAAGGAATTTGTTAGAAGGATATCTGGAAGCTTAGAGAATTGGCAAGAGAAATAGGATCAGAAAATTGGCAGAAACCAAGGGGAGTTGAATGGTTGCAACCAGCGCTAAGGATTTTGCCGGAAATAGCTGCTGCCACTGTGGGACATAGGAGACCACATGAATTCTAGACCATCCCTTTTTCTAGGTACCCCTCGCCTTGTGTTTCTGGAGATTTCTTTTTTTCTTTTCTTTTTCTTTTTTTTTTTTTTTGAGATGGAGTCTTGCTCTCTTGCCCAGGCTGGAATGCAGTGGTGTGATCTTGACTCATTGCAACCTCCGCTTCCTGGGTTCAAGCAATTCTTGTGCCGCAGTCTCCTGAGTAGCTGGGATTACAGGCACATGCCACCATGCCTGGCGAATTTTTTCTTGTATTTTTAGTAGAGACAGGGTTTCACCATGTTGGCCAGGCTGGTCTCAAATTCCTGTCCTCAAGTGATCCGCCCGCCTTGGCCTCCCAAAGTGCTGGGATTACAGGCGTGAGCCACCACACCAGGCCTAGAGATTTCATCTAAATGATCCAGCTTGGTGAGGGCAAGTATCTGACCCTCTTGTCTTTCAATATCAGAATGAAGAAACTGAGACTCAAAGCAGGCTCATGAGTTGCCCAACGTCACACAGAAAGCTTGTGGTCAAGCCACATGTCAAATCCAGACCTCCTGCCTCTGGTTTTCTAATCCAACTGTAAAGTGCTTCAGGACTCATGGGAAGGGAGAGGAATGTGAGGTGTGGCGGCCAGGAATGAGGCACCTTGGTGGGAGTGGAGGGTGGAAGATGGAGGAACATCTTAAAGGATGGTTAAAGCTAGGAGAGGACACAGGGGAGAAATGAAAATAAAACGGTGCTATAAAGGGGCTGGCGCGGTGGCTCTGGCGCGGTGGCTCTGGCACGGTGGCTCTGGCGCGGTGGCTCACGCCTGCAATCCCAGCACTTTGGGAGGCCAAAGAGGGCAGATTGCCTGAACTGAGGAGTTCAAGGCCAGCCTGGGCAACATGATGAAAACCCTCCTCTACTAAAGACACAAAAAATTAGGCCAGGCTCGGCAGCTCACGCCTGTAATCCCAGCACTTTGGGAGGCCGAGGTGGGCGCATCACCTGAGGTCAGGAGTTTGAGACCAGCCTGACCAACATGGAGAAACCCTGTCTCTACTTAAAAAATACAAAATTAGCCGGGCGTGGTGGCGCATGCCTGTAATCCCAGCTACTTGGGAGGCTGAGGCAGGAGAATTGCTTGAACCCAGGAGGCAGAGCTTTCGGTGAGCCGAGATGGTGCCATTGCACTCCAGCCTGGGCAACAAGAGCAAAACTCCGCCTCAAAAAAATAAATAAATAAAAAACAAAAATAATAATAATTAGCCAAGTGTGGCAGCACACGACTGTAGTCCGAACTACTCGGGAGGCTGAGGCACAAGAACTGCTTTAACCTGGAAGGTGGAGGTTGCAGTGAGCAGAGATCCTGACACTGCACTCCAGCCTGGGCGACAGAGCGAGATTGTCTCAAAAAAAAAAAAAAAAGAGAAAAAAGATGCAACAGAGGTGAAGTCACAAGGGAGAAAATGCTGTCCTAACTCAGGGCTGGGCAGTTCTTTTTAGAGCTGGGGTTGACTGGGCAGGGTCAGGTTTATGAGAGGATGCTGAAGCCACGCGTAGAAGAGGCGTATGGACTCCGTCAGCTGTCAACACGTGGGGCTGTCACGATGCACTCAGGTTCCAACAATGTGCTGAGAATGCAGGAAAGGTAGCTCAGGGATTTATAGACTTGCTGCCCCAAGTCCATCCAGAGGCCCAGAGAGGCCAAGCTACTCACCCAAGGACACACAGGCCTTGAAATCTGACACTTTCTGAATCCCAGCACTGCATGGCTTTTGCGTTCTGTGAGTGGCTCACCCTGGGGAGCTGGTGCTGCCCTGACATGGGCTCCATACTTGCTGCTCCTTCTGCTTTTCTTCCATTGGCACATTTGAGGGACGCAGGGACTCACATAGGACCAGTTCCTGCCCCACTGTGTCCCGTAAGTAACCCACATCCAAAATATATCCTGAATTCAGCCATTTTCCTTCTTAGGTCAATTCATTCCTTCTCTCCCTCTCTTTCTCTCTTTCTCCTCCCTCTGTCAGAGAGACAGAGTCCTGCTCTGTCACCCGGGCTGGAGTGCAGTGGTGTGGTACAGTCATAGCTCACTGCAGCTTTGAATTTCTGAGCTCAAGCAATCCTCTTGCCTCAGCCTCCCAACTGGTTGAACTACAAGCATCTGCCACTGCATCCAGCTAAGTTTTTTTTGTTTTTGTTTTTAGTAGAGACACAATCTCATCATGTTGCCCAGGCTGGTCTCAAACTCCTGGGATCAAGCAATCCTCCTGCCTTGACCTCTCAAAGTGCTGGGATTACAGGCTCACGTGAGCCATGGCGCCCGGCCTCTTCCTCCTCCTCCTCTTCCTCCTTCTCCTCCCCCTTCCTCCTTCCTCCTCCTCCCTCCTCCTCCTCCTCCTCCCTCCTCCCTCCTCCTCCTCCTTCTCCTCCTCCTTCTCCTCCTTCTCCTCCTTCTCCTCCTCCTCCTTCCTCCTCCTCCTCCTCCTCTTCCTCCTCCTCCTCCCTCCTCCTCCTCCTCCCTCCTCCTCCTCCTTCTCCTCCTTCTCCTCCTTCTCCTCCTCCTCCTTCCTCCTCCTCCTCCTCCTCCTCCTTCTCCTCCTTCTCCTCCTTCTCCTCCTCCTCCTTCCTCCTCCTCCTCCTCCTCCTCTTCCTCCTCCTCCTCCCTCCTCCTCCTCCTCCCTCCTCCTCCTCCTTCTCCTCCTTCTCCTCCTCCTCCTTCCTCCTCCTTCCTCCTCCTCCGTCTTCTTTCCTCTCCTCCTCCTCCTTCTTCTTCTTCTTCCTCTTTTCTTCTTCTTCTTCTTCCTCCTCGTCCTCCTTCTTCTTTCTTCTTTCTTCTTCTTCTTCTTCCTCTTCTTTTTTTTTGAGTTGTACAAGAAAATGAGAGGTAAAAGGCCAGTGATTTACAGGCAGCCTGATGGAGGAGAAGTGGTGTGTGGTGTTGTTACATGCTCTCTAGGGCCATATGCTCTGGTTTGAGTTTCTAGTTCTTTGACTATATGACTATGGCTAAGCAATTAAGTTTTCTAGACCTGCATTCTCATTCTTTTTTTTTTTTGAGACGGAGTCTTGCTCTGTCACCCAGGCTGGAGTGCAGTGGCCAGATCTCAGCTCACTGCAAGCTCCGCCTCCCGGGTTTACGCCATTCTCCTGCCTCAGCCTCCCGAGTAGCTGGGACTACAGGCGCCTGCCACCTCGCCCGGCTAGTTTTTTGTATTTTTTAGTAGAGATGGGGTTTCACTGTGTTAGCCAGGATGGTCTCGATCTCCTGACCTCGTGATCCACCCGTCTCGGCCTCCCAAAGTGCTGGGATTATAGGCTTGAGCCACCGCGCCCGGCAGAAATTTTTTTTTTTTTGAGACGGTGTCTGGCTGTGTCGCCCAGGCTGGAGTGCAGTGGCGTGATCTCGTCTCACTGCAAGCTCCGCCTCCCGGGTTCACGCCATTCTCCCGCCTCAGCCTCCGAGTAGCTGGGACTACAGGCGCCTGCCACCACGCCCGGCTAATTTTTTGTATTTTTAGTAGAGACGGGGTTTCACCGTGTTAGCCAAGATGGTCTCGATCTCCTGACCTCTTGATCCTCCCTCCTCGGCCTCCCAAAGTGCTGGGATTACAGGCTTGAGCCACCGCGCCCGGCCCTCTCATTCTTTAAATAGGAATGATAACACCTCATACGTATCTAAACGAGATACTGTAGGTAAGTGTATTTCATAGAATTTTAAATCTGGTAAGTGTGTGGTAGGCTGAATAATGACCCCTAAAAGATGTCCAGGTCCTGCCGGGAGCTGTGGCTCACACCTGTAATCCCAACACTTTGGGAAGCCAAGGCAGGCGGATCACCTGAGGTTGGGAGTTCAAGACCAGCCTGACCAACACAGAGAAACCACGTCTCTACTAAAAATACAAAATTAACTGGGCATGGTGGCACATGCCTGTAATCCCAGCTACTCAGGAAGCTGAGGCAGGAGAATCACTTGAACCCGTGAGGCGGAGGTTGCGTTGAGCCAAGATCGCGCCATTGCATTCCAGCCTGCGCAGCAAGAGCAAAACTCTGTCTCAAAAAAAAAAAAAAAAAAAAAAAAGTCCATGTCCTAATCTCTAGAACTGTAGAATCTATGATTATAGGAAAGGAGACTTTGTAGATGCATCAAATTAAGAATTTTGAGATGAGGAGATAATCCTGGATTATCTGTGTTGGCCCAATATAATCACACACAAGTCCTTGGAGGAGGCAGGCAGACCAGAGTGAGTGGTAGCAGATCTGACGATGGAAACAACCGATCGATGAAGGGAATGTGAGCCAAGGAAGGCAGGTGGTCCTCTAGAAGATGAAAAAGGCAAGGACACATTCTGCCTTCAGAGCCCTCACAGGGAACCAACTCTGTAAAACCGATTTCAGATTCATGACCTCCGGAACTATGAGAATAAGCTTGTGTAAAGTCAGTATTTGTGGTAATTTCTACAGCAGCAGTAGGAAACTAATACCGGCCGTTACTCAAATGTATTTATTTATTTATTTATTTATTTTTGAGACAAAGACTTGCTCTGTTCAGGCTGGAGTGCAGTGGTATGATCTCGGCTCACTGCAACCTCTCTCTCTCAGGTTCAAGTGATTCTTCTGCCCCAGCCTCCCGAGTAGCTGGGATTACAAGCCGGCACCACTACAGCTGGCTAATTTTTATATTTTTAGTAGAGACGGGGTTTCACTGTGTTGGTTTCACTAGGCTGGTCTTGAACTCTTGATCTCAAGTGATCCACCTGCCTCGGCCTCCCAAAGTGCCAGGATTACAGGCATGAGCCACCGTGCCTGGCCTCTTTTCTTCTTCCTTCCCCTCCCCCTTTTTTGATTGAGATATAGTTCACATACTATAAAATTCACCCTTTTAAAGTGTGCAGTTCAGTGGTTTTTATTTTATTTTATTTATTTTTTTATTTTGTTATTTTTTTTTGAGACGGAGTCTCGCTTTGTCGCCCAGGCTGGAGTGCAGTGGCACGATCTCGGCTCACTGCAAGCTCTGCCTCCCGGGTTTATGCCATTCTCCTGCCTCAGCCTCCCGAGTAGCTGGGACTACAGGCACCCGCCATCTCGCCCGGCTAGTTTTTTGTATTTTTTTAGTAGAGACGGGGTTTCACCGTGTAGGCCAGGATGGTCTCGATCTCCTGACCTCGTGATCCACCCGTCTCGGCCTCCCAAAGTGCTGGGATCACAGGCTTGAGCCGCCGCGCCCAGTTCAGTGGTTTTTAGTGTAGTTATCAACTTGCCCAACCACTTTCATAATCTACTTCCAAACCATTTTTATCTTCCCCAAAGAAACCCCACACCCATTCACCGCCACTCCTCATTCTCTCACCACCCCCAACCTCAAGCCCTTGTCAACATCTAATCTAATTTCTATCTCTATGGAGATGCCTATTCTGGACATTGCATATAAATGGAATCATACGATTTACAGTCTTTCTGTGTCTGGCTTCTTTCACTCTGCATAATGTTTTCAAGGTTCATCCATGTTGCAGTGTGTCAGTGTGTGTGTCAGTAATGCATTCCTCTTTTTTTTTTTTTTTTTTTTGAGACAGACTCTCGCTCTGTTGCCTAGGCTGGAGTGCAGTGGCACGATCTCAGCTCACTGCCACCTCTGTCTCCTAGGCTTAAGCAATTATCATGCTTCAGCCTTCCGAGTAGCTGGGATTACAGGCCTGTGCCACCACACCCGGCTAATTTTTGTATTTTTAGTAGAGATGGGATTTTACCAGGTTGGCCAGGCTGGTCTTGAACTCCTGGCCTCAAGTGATCCACCCACATTGGCCTCCCAAAGTGCTGGGATTACAGGCGTGAGCCACTGTGCCCGGCTGCATTGCTTGTTATGGTCAGAATCATTCTATTGTACAGATAGGCCACATTCTGTTTCATCAGTGGATGGACATTTGGTTTGTTTCCACTTTGGAACTACTATAATGCTGCTATGAGCTTTCACATCCAAGTTTTTGTTGAACATGGTTACCGCGTGCCTGGATAAGATCACCAACCTCCTCACTGGACTCTCAACCTCTGCCCTTAACCTGCAAGGGCCCATTCTCCTTACAGCAGCCAGAGAAGTCCTTTGAAAGTCAGGTCATGTCATTCCTGTGTTCTAAACCACCAGTGGCTCCGCAGTGCCTTGAGGATAAAGTTGAAGACCCAACCCAGCACAGTCTCTACCCGAGCTCCAGCCCCACTTCTCCCTCACAGGCTGGTTCTCAGTTCCTCAAATAAGCCATCCTCCTTCCTGCCTCCCTCCCTCTGCAAGTGGCAGCCTTCTGCTTGGAATGCTCCTCCGGCTCCTTATTCCCTTCTGCCTTTAACTCCTCTTCATCCTTCAGGTCTCCAGGGAAAATCAGGGTTCAGGGAGGCCTTCTTTCTCTCTCTCTCTCTTTTTTTTTTTTTTTTTTTGAGACAGCATCTCACTCTGTCACCCAGGCTGTAGCGCAGTGGAGTGATCTCTGCTCACTGCACCCTCAACCTCCAGGGCTCAGCCTGTTGAGTGACTGGGACCACAGGCACCCACCACCATGCCGGCGAATTATTTATTTATTTATTTAGATGTAGTTTCGCTCTTGTTGCCCAGGCTGCAGTGCAATGGCGCCATCTCAGCTCACCGCAACCTCTGCCTCCCGGCTTCAAGTGATTCTCCTGCCTCAGCCTCCCGAGGAGCTGGGATTACAGGCATGCGCCATCACACCTGGCTAATGTTGTATTTTTAGTAGAGATGGGGTTTGTCCATATTGGTCAGGGTGGTCTTGAACTCCTGACCTCGAGTGATCCACCCGCCTCGGCCTCCCAAAGTGCTGGGATTACAGGCGTGAGCCACCGCACCCAGCCTGAATTTTTTAATTTTTTGTAGAGACGGGGTCTGGCTATGTCACCCAGCCTGGTAGGGAAGGCTTTGCTGATCTCCCCACTAAGAGGCGCTGGGGGTAGGTAATGAGGTTGGAAGGGCAGAGCGAGGGGGTTTGTCTTGGAGCTGCCTGTCGCTCACTGTAGAAGATGCTGTGGGTGTCCTGCCCAGATCCTTTTTCTCAGCAGGTGCTCCCATTCCCCAGCTGCCAGGAGTGTTGGCTGCTCCCTTCTCCAGAGAACTGTTCACGCAAGGGGCCCTGCCACTCCTGGGAGGTTACGATGTCTCCGCTCCACTCCCCTGCCTAGCAGCCTGCAGTGACATCAAATGGGTACAAAAGGCTGGCCTCAGCCAGGCTCCCTGGTTCATGCCTGTAATCCTAACACTTTGAGAGCTGAGGCAGGCAGATCACCTGAGGTCAGGAGTTCAAGACCAGCCTGGCCAACATGGTGAAACCCCGTCTCTACTACAAATACAAAAATTAGCTGGGCGTGGTGCTGCATGCCTATAATCCCAGCTACTCCGGAGGCTGAGGCAGGAGAATCGCTTGAATCCGGGAGGCAGAGGTTGCAGTCAGCCAACATCATGCCACTGAACTGCAGTCTGAACTCCAGTCTGTGTGACAGAGCGAGACTCCATCAAAAAAAAAAAAAAAAAAAAAAAAAAAAAAAAAAAAAAAAAAGGCTGGCCTCCTTGCCTCAAGGTGGGATGATTCTATGGCGCAGTTTAGACTCCAGAGCACACCCTCCCCATGGTGTGGGTCAGGCCAAGAATAGACTTTACCTGAGACTCGGCCCCTGATCCTCCCCATCCTGCTTCCTCTCCCTCACTCCTTAGTGAATCATGTATGCCTGTCTCAGAGTCCACTTCTAGGGAATTCAGAAATGAGATAGTGTTTTCCATTCCATGAGATTGACAAATTGTCCATGTCAATATCCAGCCTTCCCTCTCTCTACTCCTGCTGATGAAAATGAGAGGGAGGAAGGCTAAACCCACCCCCAACCCCTCTTTGGCACTGCCTCTGTAGGTCAGTACCCTGTGAGTGCTTCCCAGGGCATGACACACTTGCTGCCCCTACATTCTTCACTTGTTTTTGTGACTGTTCGTTTTTTTTTAGACAGGGTATCACTCTGTTGCCCAGGATGGGGTTCAGTGGCACAATCACAGCTCACTGCAGCCTCCACCTCCCAGGCTCAAGCCATCCTCCTGCCTCAGCCTCTGGAGTAGCTGAGACTACAGGTGTGTGCATCACCCCGCCCAGCTTGCTTATTTATTTATTTACTTTCACTTTTCATAGAGATGAGGTGTTACAGTGTTGCCCAGGCTGGTATTGAACTCCCAGGCTCAAGTGGTCCTCCCCGCTTGGCCTCCCAAAGTGCTGGGGTTACGGATGTGAGCCACTGCAACGGGCCCTACTGTTGATGACCTCTCCCCAACTTGATTTTAAGTTCTCTAAGTGCGGGAATCTCATCTGCCTCATTTTCTGCCTTATACTCACTACCTGGCACCTTGGGGGATGCTAACAAATACCTGGTGAGGAATGTTCCTTGTCACCCTGTTTATAATACCAAGAGATGGAAAACAACCTAAATGTCCATGAAAGGAGAATTATTAAATAAATCATAACATGGCTGTACAATGGAATACTATACACCCATTAAAAATGAACAGGGCTTGCACAGTGGCTCGTGCTTGTAATCCCAGCACTTTAGAAGGCTGAGGCAGGAGGATCACTTGAGGCCAGGAGTTTGAGACCAGCCTGGGCAACACAGGGAGACCTCATCTCTACACAAAATAGAAAAGTTAGCCAGGCAGGGTGGTGCATGCCTATAGTCCCAGCTACTCAGGAGGCTGAGGCAGTAGGAAGATTTTAAAAATGAACAAAGCAGATGGATGTGCACTGATGTAGAACAATCTCCAAAGTATACAGCTAAGTGAAAAAAAGCTAGATGTGGAATGGTATGTATAGTATGCTATTCTTTGTGTTTTAAAAAGTATGCATTTTCAAAGACAAAAGCTCCAGAGTATATATAGGGTTGCAAAAATACCCAACAAGGTAAAACTCACAGTTTCACAACCAGTCAAAAAAAAAGTATATGTACATTTTGGCTTGCTTATCCATAGGAGATTGGCGATCTCTACAGTGGGAACCTGCATGTCTACATGAGATGGAAAGGGAACTTTTGTCTTCTGAATGTTTACTATGTTCACAGCTTAGCTATTCAAATAACACAAAATCTTTAATACATTTTTGAATGAATGAATGGAGCTGGAAAAAGAAGCCCTTTTCATGCTCTCTATACAAAAATGGCTGAGTCCTGTCCAGCTTGGGCAACACAGTGAGATCCTTTCTCTACAAAACACAAAATAAAAAAAAATAGCCTGGTGTGGGGGTGTGTACCTATAGTCCCAGCTACTAGGAGGCTGAAGCTGGAGGATCACTTGAACCCAGGAAATGGAGGCTGCAGTGAGCTATGATCATGCTACTGCACTCCAGCCTGGGCAACAGAGTGAGACTCTGTCTCCTAAAAAAAAAAAAAAAGAGATAGCCTCTGGTCAGCTGGGCTTGCTTCCCCAGCAGACTTCTTCCTTGCTTGATTTCAAAGACCCACATGCAGCCAGTCAGCAGCTCTGGGTCCACTTCCCCAATGTCCTACAGCTGAAGCCAG
Organism: Rhinopithecus roxellana; assembly: GCF_007565055.1. NCBI lineage: Eukaryota > Metazoa > Chordata > Mammalia > Primates > Cercopithecidae > Rhinopithecus > Rhinopithecus roxellana. Next base: position 84,709,241 of record NC_044558.1, on the reverse strand, counting down.
AGACGTCAAAGAAACCTCAAGGCACCTCCCAGTCATCAGCCAACTGCTTGGGAACCAGCATAGGGCAATAGAAAGGGCGTGGGATTTATTTGCTATATGTATTTCTGAAGTCTAAGAAAAAAAATGTGCAAGCACTTTGACCCAGAAATTCCACTGCTAAGAATTTATCCTAAAGAAACAATGAAGGATCATGCATAAATCTCTAGCTACAGGGATATTCATGGAATGATTGCTTATGACAGTGGGGGAAAAAATGGAAACAACCTGCAGGAATAGGAAACTGACTAAATGAGTTAGGGTGCATTGGCGTGAAACATTGTACATATTCCTTATGCAGCTTATGGTGTTTTTTTTTGAGAGATGTTTCCCAGACTGGAGTGCAGTTGCTATTCACAGGTGCAATCATAGCACCCTACAACTTTGAACTCTTAGGCTTGAGTAATCTTCCTGCCTCAGTGTCCTGAGTAGCTAGAACTATAAGTACATGCCATTGTGCCAGCTTCTTGTTTTATTTTTCTTTTTTTGAGGTGGAGTCTCGCTCTGTCGCCCAGGCTGGAGTGCAGTGGCACCATCTAGGCTCACTGCAAGCTCTGCCTCCTGGGTTCACACCATTTTCCTACCTCAGTCTCCCAAGTAGCTGGGACTACAGGCGCCCGCCACCACGCCCAGCTAATTTTTTGTATTTTTAGTAGAGACGGGGTTTCACCGTGTTAGCCAGGATGGTCTCGATCTCCCTACCTCATGATCCGCCTGCCTCGGCCTCCCAAAGTGCTGGGATTACAGGCGTGAGCCACTGCGCCTGGCTACTGTGCCAGCTTCTTATGCACTTTTTTTTTTTTTTTTGAGGCAGAGTCTCGCTCTGTCGCCCGGATTGGAGTGCAGTGGCCGGATCTCAGCTCACTGCAAACTCCGCCTCCCGGGTTTACGCCATTCTCCTGCCTCAGCCTCCCGAGTAGCTGGGACTATAGGCGCCCGCCACCTCGCCTGGCTAGTTTTTGTATTTTTAGTAGAGACGGGGTTTCACCGTGTTAGCCAGGATGGTCTCGATCTCCTGACCTCGTGATCCGCCCGTCTCGGCCTCCCAAAGTGCTGGGATTACAGGCTTGAGCCACCGCGCCCGGCCCTTATGCAGTTTTTAAAAAGTTGTTTAGGCCAGGCATGGTGGCTCTAGTCGAGTAGATCACATCTCTACTAAAAATGCAAAAATTACCTGGGCGTGGGTGCGTGCCTGTGGTCACAGCTACTTGAGAGGCTGAGGCATGAGTATCACTGGAACTCAGGAAGGGGAGGCTGCAGTGAGGCGAGATTGCTCACTGCACTCTGGTGAGATTGCGCCATTGCACTCCAGCCTGGGCGACAGAGCGAGACTCCGCCTCAAAAAAAGAAAAAGAAAAAAGAAAAAACAAAACAAACAAACAAACAACAACAACAAAAGAACCAATGAAAGGGATGTCTAGTGTTAGACAGAGCTGGGTTCAAATCCCTGTTGTACTACTTATGAGTAGTGTGAGCTCCATCTGCTGAGCCTCTGTTTTCTCATTCTGTGAAATGGGTCTATCAAATACCGTGTATTCATCAGGATTGGCTCACTACTGTAACAATGACAAATATCTCACTGCCTGAACACAATGAAGGTTTATTTCCCTCCCCTACAGAGTCTGATGCAGATGTTTCCGGGAAGGGAGCAGTCCTGGGCAGTCTTCTTCCAGCTGGTGGATGCTGGGATTGGGTTCCTTTGCATAATAAGGCATCTTAAAGTCTTTTGCCCTCATCCTTATGGACAGGAGACAGAGACAGAGCATGAAAGATCAGACTGAATGTTTTATGACCAGGCCTGGTGGGCGGGTACATCCCTTCTGCCCACTGACAGTGCAAAGTACATGTCCCTTTCTAACTGCAAGGGGGCTGGGAAGTGTAACCCAGTCAGTGCTTAGAAAAAGGAAGTGGGTTTGGTGAGTCCTTTGCTTTGTCTCCAGCACATGCCTCATGGGGCTCCTCCTCCTCCTCCTCCTCCTCTGAATGAATGAATGAATGAGTGAGTGAAATAATTTAAACACCGTGGCACAGGACAAGTGCTTAAATGTGTCAGGTGTCGGCCGGGCCTAGTGGCTTACCCCTGTAATCCCAGGACTTTGGGAGGCCGAGGCAGGCAAATCACAAGGTCAGGAGATTGAGACCATCCTGGCTAACACGGTGAAACCCCGTCTCTACTAAAAACAAAAAAATTAGCTGGGCGTGGTGGCGGGCGCCTGTAGTCCCAGCTACTCAGGAGGCTGAGGCAGGAGAATGGCGTGAACCCGGGAGGCAGAGCTTGCAGTGAGCCGAGATTATGCCACTGCTTTCCAGCCTGGGCAACAGAGTAAGACTCCATCTCAAAAAAAAAAAAAAAATGTGTCAGGCGTCTTTTCCTCCATCCCTTCCCTTTAAGGTAGATTCTAGATAGGACCACCTTGAGTCTTTAAAAGTTGATGCCCTCGGCCGGGCGCGGTGGCTCAAGCCTGTAATCCCAGCACTTTGGGAGGCCGAGACGGGCGGATCACGAGGTCAGGAGATTGAGACCATCCTGGCTAACACAGTGAAACCCCGTCTCTACTAAAAAAATACAAAAACTAGCCAGGCGAGGTGGCGGGCGCCTGTAGTCCCAGCTACTCGGGAGGCTGAGGCAGGAGAATGGCGTAAACCCGGGAGGCGGAGCTTGCAGTGAGCTGAGATATGGCCACTGCACTCCAGTCCGGGCGACAGAGCGAGACTCCGCCTCAAAAAAAAAAAAAAAAAAAAAAAAGTTGATGCCCTCCTGAAGTTTTCCGTATGTTGAATCAAGATGTTTATGTGAGCTGGGCATTGTAGATGGGCTGGGCATGGTGTCTCATGCCTGTAATCCCAGCACTTTGGGAGGCTGAGACAGGAGGATTGCTTGAGGCCAGGAGTTCAAAGACCAGCCCGAACAACATAACAAGATTTCGTCTCTTAAAAAGAAAAAAAAGGGCCGGGCGCGGTGGCTCAAGCCTGTAATCCCAGCACTGTGGGAGGCCGAGACGGGCGAATCACGAGGTCAGGAGATCGAGACCATCCTGGCTAACAGGGTGAAACCCGGTCTCTACTAAAAATAAATACAAAAAAAACTAGCCGGGCGAGGTGGCGGGCGCCTGTAGTCCCAGCTACTTAGGAGGCTGAGGCAGGAGAATGGCGTGAACCCGGGAGGCGGAGCTTGCAGTGAGCTGAGATCCGGCCACCGCGCTCCAGCCTGGGCAACAGAGCGAGACTCTGTCTCAAAAAAAAAAAAAAAAAAAAAGAAAGAAAAAAAGATGTTTATGCTGGTGGGGGAAGAGGCTGAGGTACACTAGAGGGCAAGGTCTCCATTTAAAGGAGGCCTGGAGAAGAGACCACCCATCCCACCACTCCACCCTCACCCCACCTCTCTTAGGCCATAGGTGTTGCCAAAGGAATACCTGAGACTGGGAAATTATAGCCAAACTCTATCTCAGAAAAAAAAATTAGCCAGGTGTGTTGGCGCGAGCCTGTAGTCCCATGGGAGGCCAAGGTGGGAGAATCAATTGAACCCAGAAGGTGGAGGTTGCAGTGAGCCAAGATACCACCACTGCACTCCAGCCTGGGTGATAGAGTGAGATTCTATCTCAAAGAGAAAGAGAGAAAAAGAAAGGAAAGGAAAAGGGGGGGGGGAGGAGAGGAGAGGGGAGGGGACAGTGGCTCATGCCTGTAAACCCAGCAGTTTGGGAGGCCGAAGTGGGCGGAGTTCAAGACCAGCCTGGCCAACATGGTGAAACCCTGTCTCTACTCAAAATACAAAAATTAGCCAGACATGGTGGTGGGCGCCTGTAATCCCCGCTACTTGGGAGGCTGAGGCAGGAGAATTGCTTGAACCCGGGAGGCAGAGGTTGCAGTGAGCTGAGATGGCGCCATTGCACTCCAGCCTGGGGGACAAGAGCGAGATTTTGTCTCAAAAAAAAAAAAAAGAAAAGAAAAAAAAAGAAGAAAAGAAAGAAAGAAAAGAAGAGATATAAAGAAGAGGTGATGTGAGCACACAGCAAGAAGGTAGCTGTCTACAAGCCAAGAGAAGAGGCCTCAGAATAAAATCTACCTTGCCAACACCTTGATCTTGCACTTCCCAGCCTCCAGAACTATAAGAAATAAATGTCTTAGCTGGGTGCAGTGGCTCATGTCTGTAATCCCAGCGCTTTGGGAGGCCGAGGTGGGTGAATCATTTGAGGTCAGGAGTTCAAGACAAGCCTGGCCAACACGGTGAAACCTCGTCTCTACTAAAAATACAAAAAAAAAATTAGCCACTCATCATGGCACACACCTATAATCCCAGCTACTCAGGAGGCTGAGGCAGGAGAATTGTTTGAACCTGGGAGGCGGAGGCTGCAGTGAGCCCAGATGGCATCACTGCACTCCAGCCTGGGTGACAGCAAGTCTCCATCTCAGAAAAAAAAAAGAAAAGAAAGAAATTTCTCAGTCTACAGTATTTTGCTATGGCTGACCAAGCAGATAAGACATAACAGAACACACCTTAAATTATTGCTTCTTTTGGACGTATCTTTGACAGATATTTGAATATCTGGAAAGCACCTGAAACTGTGTCTGGCATGGAGTTAGCCCTACTCACTGTTTTTTTGTTTTGTTTTGTTTGTTTGTTTTTTGAGACAGAGTCTTGCTCTGTTGCCCAAGCTGCAGTGCAGTGGTGCTATCTCAGCTCACTGCAACCTCCACCTTTTGAGTTCAAGGGATTCTCCCACCTCAGCCTCCCAAGTAGCGGGGATTACAGGTGTGCGCCACCATGCCTGGCTAATATTTGTATTTTTAGTAGAGACAAGGTTTCACCATGTTGGCCAGGCTGGTCTCGAACTCCTGGCCTCAAGTGATCTTCCTGCCTTGGCCTCCCAAAGTGCTGGAATTACAGACATGAGCCATCGTGCCCAGCCCCCACTCACTGTTAAGATTGTCACACAGCAGCTATATGTATTTATGGAATGAATAAACAAATCAAATTTATTTTTCAAAATAAGTTCTTACATAGTGGATCTCTTAAAGTGGATTTGCCTGTATTATTATCCCAGAATTCTCGGAGACAGATGAACTTCTTTTTTTTTGTTTGTTTGTTTGTTTTTTGAGACAGAGTCTCACTCTTGTCACCCAGGCTGGAGTGCAGTGGCGTGATCTCAGCTCACTGCCACCTCCACCTCCCAGGTCCAAGTGATTCTCCTGCCTCAGCCTCCCAAGTAGTTGGGATTACAGGAGCATACCACCATGACCAGCTAATTTTTGTATTTTTAGTAGAGACGGGGTTTCACCATGTTGGCCAGACTGGTCTTGAACTCCTGACCTCAGGTGATCCACCCACCCTGGCCTCCCAAAGTGTTGGGATTACAGGCGTGCACCACTGTGCCTGGCCAGATGAACTTCTTAAAAAGAGAACTTACAAAAAACAAAAGTATCAACTTGAAATGGGCAGGTGGGTAGAAGAGGTATGTGTCTCCAACCTCTTCCGAGAGCATCCACCAGGGGACTGTGTGCCCTCTCCTTCTTCCAAAACATCACTGGCCCCTGGAAGCAATCATTTCAGAAATGAAGAGAAAGTTGGGTTTTCTCCATGGGTTTACCCATGGAAATAAACAAAGCCAAAGCCAATACAATCTAGGTGAGGCTGGGTGGAGAAAACAAAAGAAAACAAAACTCAGGCTGGGGTAAGAAGAAGTCTGGGTCTTTGTTTCACTGGCCCTGGGGAGGAGCCCAGGTGATATCTCTGAGCCTCAGTTTTCTCATCTGGAAAATGGAAATAATCCTATCTAGTGCACAGAGTTCTTGGGAGCACCAAATAAAAGCATTTTCTTTTTTTTTTTTTTTTGAGACAGAGTCGCACTCTGTCACCCAGGCTGGAATGCAGTGGCGCCATCTAGGGTCACTGCAACCTCTGCCTCCCGTGTTCAAGTGATTCTCCTGTCTCAGCCTCGCAAGTAGCTGGGATTACAGGCACCTGCCACTACGCCCAGTTAATTTTTTTTTTTTTTTTTTTTTTGAGACGAAGTCTCACTCTGTTGCCCAGGCTGGAGTGCAATGGTGCAATCTTAGCTCACTGAAACCTCCGCCTCCTGGGTTCAAGGGATTCTCCTGCCTCAGCCTCCCAAGTAGCTGGGATTACAGGCGTGTGCCACCAGCCCAGCCAATTTCGTATTTTTAGTAGAGACGGGGTTTCTCCACATTCATCACGCTGGTCTTAAACCTCAGGTGATCCGCCCTCGTCGGCCTCCCAAAGTGCTGGGATTACAGGTGTAAGCCACCGCACCCTGCCAATAAAAGCATTTTCTAAAAGATTAGCTGTTGCTATCTGACATAAGTAGGGCTGTGTCCCCACCCAGATCTCATCTTGAATTGTAGCTCCCACAATTCCCATGTGTTGTGGGAGGGACCTGGTGGGAGATAACGAAATCATAGGGGTGGTTTCCCCCATACTGTTCTCATGGCAGTGAATAAGCCTTACAAGATCTGATGGTTTTTGTTTTGTTTTGCTCCTACCCCTTGCCTAGTCGCTGGTTCTTTTGTACCCGCTCTGGTGGTCTTAGAAAAACAAAACAGTTTTATAAGGGGTTCCCGCTTTTGCTTCGCTCTCATTCTGTCTTACCTGCTGCCATGTAAGACGTGCCTTTCGCCTTCTGCCATGATTGTGAGGCCTCCCCAGCTGCGTGGAACTGTGAGTCCACCCTTTTTCTTTATAAATTACCCAGTCTCCAGTATGTCTATCAGCATCGTGAAAATGAACTAATACACTATCATATCACTAAGTTACATGGACCCATTTTATGTGGAGTATCTACTTATGGAGAGAGTGAAGGCCCCCTGAGACTACACCCCAGGACTTGCCCAATTCAGACCACCAATGTGTGTTGTTTAGCACTCAGCAATTAAATGCACTTAGATTGGACATAAATTCTTTTTGCCATAGTCTCTGCCATTACATGTTGTATATGCTTGTCTTGCTTTGCTTCACCTGCTTGGACCCTAAAGGCTTCTGAGTTTGCAACTTCTGGTCTAAATAGAGTTTTCCTCTGTGTCAGTCAGATGATATCTGGAGCGCTGCTATTTATTGAGGCAGGCACCAAGCTCCATGCGTAATATATGTAAGCCAAATATAACCAAGGCTTCTCATTGCCTCGTCTCTGCATGGTGACTTATTTGGCAGAAAAACATAATTGGAAGTAATTAAAATCTTTTCTCAATCTCAAAAAATGCCAGAGTGAGTACATTTTTAAAAAAGAGTGTTTTGGAGGTATAGTTGACATACAATAAACTGTACACATTTAAAGCATACGATTTCATAAATTCTGATATAAGCCTACCCCTGTGAAACCATCACGATGATCACAATAATTGGCCAGGCACGGTGGCTCATGCCTTACAATCCCAGCACTTTGGGAGGCTGAGGCGGCCGGATCACATGAGGACAGGAATTCGAGACCAGCTGGACCAAGATTGTGAAACCCTGTCCCTACTAAAAATACAAAAATTAGCTGGGTGTGGTGGTGTGTGCCTGTAATCCCAGCTACTCAAGAGGCTGAGGCAGGAGAATCCCTTGAGCCTGGGAGGTGGAGGCTGCAGTGAGCTGAGATCATGCCACTGTACTCCAGCCTGGGGAACACAGCAAGACTCTGTCTCAATAAATAAATAAATAAATAAATAAGAACAAAATAATTAATATAGTGATAACTCCTAGAAGTTTCCTCATGTCCTTTTTTGTTTTTGAGACATAGTCTTGCTCTGTCACCCAGGCTGGAGTGCAGTGGCATGATCTCAGCTCACTGCAACCTCCACCTCCCAAACTCAAGCGATTCTCCTGCCTCAGCCTCTGGAGTAGCTGGGATTACAGGCGTGTGCCACTGTTACTGGGAGTCCTTGCTCCCAGAGCTCCCAAGATGGTGGCGGGCCGCTTCCAAAATGGCAGAGGGCCACTTCCAAGATGGTGGCAAGCCTCCTGTTCTCTGACCTGGGGTTCTTGGCCTCACAGATTCCAAGGAATGGAATCTTGGGCCATGTAGTGAGTGTTATAGCTCTACTAGAAGCCGTGGGTCACGGAAGAGAACCGTGGAACCCAGTGACTAGTGTTCAGCTCGATTAGGACGAACTCAGGCACTTAGCCGTGCAGGAACAATGGCAAGCCTTAATATGCTGCAGGATCGGGAGCGGCAATGGGCGCCTCGCTGGATCAGGAGCATAGTGGACACCCCGCCGGATCTGGAGGGATGGAAGTCAGCGGCGGGTCTGCGATGGTGGCAAACAGCTGTGGTGGACTGCGAGTGAAAGCTCAGCTCCAGCCGTAACAAACACGGACCAGAAGAGTGCAGTTGCAAGATTTAACAGAGCGAAATAGAGTGGAAACAGAGCTCCCATACAAAGGGAGGGGACCCAAAGAGGGTAGCCCTTGCTGCTGGAATACCTGGGTTTATATCCCCATCATTGCCCCCTCCCCCTGTGCTCTCAGGCAATAGATCACTGGCTATTCCTTTACCTCCTGTTTTTGCCTAATTAGCATTTTAGTGAGCTCTCTTTACTATCTGGTTGGTTGGATGTAAGCTAAGTTGCAAGCCCCGTGTTTAAAGGTGGATGCGGTCTCCTTCCCAGCTAGGCTTAGGGATTCTTAGGAAATCCAGGTAGTCCTGTCTCTGACCACCATGCCCGGCTAATTTTTGTATTTTTGGTAGAGACGGGGTTTCACCATGTTGGCCAGGCTGGTCTTGAACTCCTGACCTCAAGTGATTTGCCCACCTCGGCCTCCCAAAGTGCTGGGATTACAGGCGTGAGCCGGCCTTCATGTCCTTTTGTGATCGCCTGGCCCAGACAGCGTCCATCACTCCTCTCAGTCCCAATTTGCTCACTCAAGGGCCGACTCCTGGAGGGAACATGTGACTGCCCTAGCCTGGATTATGTGCCCACTGTACGATTGCAGCTGGAGCAGGCATGGGGAGAACTGGACTTTTGTACATCTGTGTAGGGGGCAGGTGTGTCACCCACTCCCGTGACTGCTCACAAGGGAGGGTGGGTCTCCATCGGGAATGGAAGTGCTGTTGGCCACTGAATATCCCAAGCCCACAAATGGTCACTGCAGCTGCTACTATTTAAATCCAGGAAAGCGCTAGTCGTGGTGGCTCATGCCTGTAATCCCAGCACTTTGGGAGGCCGAGGTGGGTGGATCATGAGGTCAAGAGATCAAGACCATCCTGGCCAACATGGTGAAACCCCATCTCTACTAAAAATACAAAAATTAGCTAGGCATGGTTGTGCGTGCCTGTAGTCCCAGCTACTGGGGAGGCTGAGGCAGGAGAATCACTTGAACCCGGGAGGCAGAGGTTGCATCGAGGCGAGATTGTACCACTGCACTCCAGCTTGGTGACAGTGTGAGACTCCATCTCAAAAAAAAAAAAAAAAAAAAAAAAATCCAGGAGAGAAAGCACATGCTTCCCGATAAGACCAGGGCAGACTTAAGTGGCCTATTCTACCCTCCCTCGTTTCCCAAGTAATCACTAACCTCCCCTCCCCTCCCCTCCCCTCCCCTCCCCTCCCTTCCCTTTTCTGTGTCTTGCTGTGTCACCCAGGCTGGAGTGCAGTGGTGTGATCTCGGCTCCCTGCAACCTCCACCTCCTGAGTTAAATAAATTCTTGGCTGGGTGCGGTGGCTCACACCTGTAATCCCAGCACTTTGGGAGGCCAAGGCGGGCAGATGACGAGGTCAGGAGTTCATGACCACCCTGGCCAATATGGTGAAACCCTGTTTCTACTAAAAATACAAAAAATTAGCAGCGCAGGAGAATCACTTGAACCTGGCGTTACGAGCGGCCATGTGAAGAGACCACCAAACAGGCTTTGTGTGAGCAACAAGGCTGTTTATTTCACCTGGGTGCAGGTGGGTTGAGTCCGAAAAGAGAGTCAGCAAAGGGTGGTGGGATTATCATTAGTTCTTATAGATTTGGGATAGGCATACAAAGTACATTCTTTTTTTTTTTTTTTTTGAGACAGAGTCTTGCTCTGTTGCCCAGGCTGGAGTGCAGTGGCGCCATCTCGGCTCACTGCAAGCTCCGCCTCCTGGGTTTACGCCATTCTCCTGCCTCAGCCTCCTGAGTAGCTGGGACTACAGGCACCGGCCACCGCACCCGGCTAATTTTTTTGTATTTTTAGTAGAGACGGGGTTTCACCGTGGTCTGGATCTCCTGACCTGGTGATCCGCCCGCCTCCGCATCCCAAAGTGCTGGGATTACAGGCGTGAGCCACCGCTCCCGGCTACAAAGTACATTCTTAAGGGTGGGTGAGAATATTACAAAGTATCTTCTTAAGGTGGGGGAGAATATATGTATCAGTCAGGGTGACACAGGAACAAATCACAGTGGTGGAACGTCATCAGTTAAGGCCATTGTCACTTCTTTTGTGGATCTTCAGTTGCTTCAGGCCATCTGATGTCTACATGCAGGTCACAGGGGATATGATGGCTTAGCTTGGGCTCAGAGCCTGACACTCGGGAGGCGGAGCTTGCAGTGAGCCGAGATCGTGCCACTGCACTCCAACCTGGGCGACAGAGTGACACTCCGTCTCATAAAAAAAAAAAAAAAAAAAAAAAAAAAAAAAAAAATTCTCATGCCTCAGCCTCCCAGGTAGCTGGGACTACACACCACCACACCCAGCTAATTTTTGTGTTTTTAGTAGAGATGGAGTTTCACCGTTTTTGCCCGGCTGGTCTCAAATTCCTGGCCTCAAGTGATCTGCCCACCTAGACCTCCCCAAGTGCTGGGATTACAGGCGTGAGCCATTGTGCCCAGACTAATCTGCTTTCTTTCATGCAGATAAGTTTGTGTTTTGTAGAATTTTATGTATATAAAATTGTACAGTATATACTCATTTTTGTCGGGCTTCTTTCACAGCATATTATTTTGAGGTCTGTCTGTGTTGTGTGTAACAACAGTTCATTCTTTTTGATTGCTGAGTAGCATTCAGTTACATGGATAGACTATTTTCTATTTGTCCATTCACTGCTTGATGGGCATTTGGGTTGTTTCCAATCTTTGGTTGTGACAAATGAAGCTACTATGAACATGTGTGTACAAGTCTTTGTGTAGACATATACTTTCATTTCTCTCAGATAAGGAACCAAATGACTGGATCCTATGATAGTTACATATTTATCTTTTTTTTGTTTTTGTTTTTGAGATGGAGTCTCACTCTGTCACCCAGGCTGGAGTGCAGTGGCATGATCTCGGCTCACTGCAACCTCCGCCTCCCGGGTTCAAGCGATTCTCCTGCCTCAGCCTCCTGAGCAGCTGGGATTACAGGCACCTGCCACCACGCCCAGCTAATTTTTGTATTTTTAGTAGAGACGGGGTTTCAGCATGTTGGCCAGGCTGGTCTAACTCCTGACCTCGTGATCCGCCCACCTCGGCCTCCCAAGGCGTTGGGATTACAGGTGTGAGCCACTGAGCCCGGTCTGTCCTCAGATACTTATTTCAAGGACTGTATTGGACCCGGCACACATCATTTTTAAACCCTCCCTTCCTCTAAATCACAAAAATGTTTTCAGTATCAATCATGTAATCATCAATGATCATCATTTTCTTAATTCATTCTTTCATTTCAAAACAATTAACAATTAGGAATGAAGAATACATTTCAATTTTAAAGGTTTTATTTAAATTCAGTAAACTACTTCACATGTGAACTTTACTAAGCAAAAGTATTACACCCTGTTGACCGGGCGTGGTGGCTCACGCCTGTAATCCCAGCTCTCTGCGAGGCCGAGGCAGGTAGATCACCTGAGGTCAGGAGTTCAAGACCAGCCTGACCAACATGCTGAAACCCCGTCTCTACTAAAAATACAAAATTAGCCGGGCGTGGTGGCGGGTGCCTGCAATCCCAGCTACTCGGGAGGCTGAAGCAGGAGAATCGCTTGAACCCGGGAGGCAGAGGTTGCAGTGAGCTGAGATTGCACCATTGCACTCCAGCCTGGGCAACAAGAGCAAAACTCTGTCTCAAAAAAAAAAAAAAAAAATAGTATTACACCCTGCTGTTCATACTCTCTCACTGTTTTATATTTTAAACACAAATAAAAACTCCAAATGGACTCCTAGAGTGACAAATTGAAATAGACCAAGTTCTGTTTTTTTGTCTTTACAATCACTGCATTATAATTTTTTTAAAATCTGTATTTAAATGCGGGAATACATAGCACCATTGGGGCTGGAGTTATAAACTATGCCCAGTGATTTTGCATTATTATAGATTCCTTAAAACCATCACGGCCATAACTGAATCCACAATGTGCCAGGGATGAGCTGCAGAAGTGGGAATTCTCTGAATTAACTTTCATGTATGTGATAATGTTTGTTAAAGCATAAATTATTAGCTGGATCCGAGGGCTCACACCCGTAATCCCAGCACTTTGGGAGGCTGAGATGGGTGAATCACTTGAGGTTAGGAGTTTGAGACCAGCCTGACGACCATGGCGAAACGCTGTCTTTAGTAAAAATAAAAAAATTAGCCTGGCGCAGTGGCGCATGCCTGTAGTCCCAGCTACTCAGGAGGCTGAGGCAGGAGAATCGCTTGAACCTGAGAGATGCAGGTTGCAGTGAGCTGAGATTGTGCCACTGCACTCTAGCCTGGGTGACAGAGCAAGAGTCTGTCTCCAAAAAAAAAAAAAAAAAAAAAAAAAAAAAGCTATTTTGTCTAGGTGTAGTGGCTCACGCCTGTAATCCCAGCACTTTGGGAGGCTGAGGCGGGTGAATCACCTGAGGTCAGAAGTTCAAGACCAGCCTGGCCAATATGGTGAAATCCCATCACTACTAAAAATACAAAAATCAGCCGGGTGTAGTGGCAAGTGCCTGTAATCCCAGCTACTCGGAAGGCCGAGGCAGGAGAATCACTTGAACCTGGGAGGTGGAAGTTGCAGAGAGCCGAGACTGTACCACTATGCTGCAGCCTGGGTGACAGAGCAAGACTCTGTCTCAAAGAAAAAATTTTAAAAAGCTATTTTTAAATTTATATTGTGTTACATTTTATATTTTATTTTAGTTATAGGATTATGTTATTTATATTACTAAAACTCAGCAGTAATTATGGCATTTAGAACATATCAACTCAAGGAAGAGTATTTTATCACTGATATAGTTTAGAATTGCAATAGCATAGTGAGAATAAAAAGCAGACTGACTTTTAGTTGGTTTTATTCTTTTTTTTTTTTTTTTTCAGATGGAGTCTCGCTGTTGCCCAGGCTAGAGTACAGTGGTGTGATCATAGCTCACTGTATCCTCAAACTCATGGGCTCATGCGATTCTCCTGCCTCAGCCTCCCAAGCAGCTGGGACTACAGGCTCATGTCGCTGCAACCAGCTATTTTTTTTTTTTTTTTTTGGTAGAGATGGGGATGGGGTCTTGCTGTAGTGTCTGGGCTGGTTTTGAACTCCTGGACTCAAGTGATCTTCCCACCTTGGCCTCCCAAAATATTGGGATTATAGCTATGAGCCACCTCACCCAGCCTAGTTGGTTTTATTCTGGCTTTTACATTGTGTACACTAAATGCCCCCCTCTGATGCAAATTGCCCCACTGCCTCACCCTTGGCACGTCACTGGCAGAGAGACTGGACATCTCATCTGACATATATGACATAGACGTTAGGAGTCAGAGGCAGTGGATAACCATGTAGCCTTGACTTCTCTGCTTTTTTTTTTTTTGAGATGGAGTCTTGCTCTGTCTCCCAGGCTGGAGTGCAGTGGCGCGGCTCACTGCAACCTCTGCCTTTCGGGTTCAAGCAATTCTCCTGCCTCAGCCTCCCGAGTAGCCAGGATTACAGGCGTGCACCATCCCACCTGGCTAATTTTTATTACTAGTAGAGATGGGGTTTCACCATGTTGGCCAGGGTGGTCTCGAACTCCTAATCTCAGGTGATCCGCCCACCTCAGCCTCCCAAAGTGCTGGGGTTACAGGCGTGAGCCACTGCGCTCCGCCCTCGACTTCTCTGAACCCCAGTTTCCTCATTGCTAAAATGGGAATTTATTTTTATTTATTTTTGAGACAGAATCTCACTATGTTGCCCAGGCTGGAGTGCAGTGGCATGATCTTGGCTCACTGCAGGTTCTGCCTCCCAGGTTCAAGCAATTCTCCTGCCTCAGCCTCCCGAGTAGCTGGGATTACAGGCATGCACCATCACGCCTGGCTGATTTTTTGTATTTTTTGAATAGAGATGGAGTGTCACTATGTTGGCCAGGCTGGTCTTGAACTCCTGACCTCAGTGATCTGCCCACCTCGGCCTCCCAAAGTGCTGGAGTTACAGGCATCAGCCACTGCCCCAGCCTAAAATGGGAATTTAATAACATCTCTCTTAAAGGACAGCTATGAGATAAAAATGGGATAAGGTATGTGTAGATGCTCTCTTTTTCTGTACAGTGGATTTCTGCCTTGCCTTTGGGGGATCATAGGGAGAGATTTCCCTTACTGCCTCCAGCTGGACCAGGGACTGTAGATGGGGACTCCTGGGTCCACGCTGCCCCTGCAATGTCGTTACCCACAGAGTGATCTGTGGTACCCACTGAAGAGGCCACTCTTCCCCTCCCACACTCACAGCATCTCACCCACCTTCCTCCAAAGTCACCCTCATGCCTGGACCTTGAGGATGATTAACAAAGCCTTTAATCAAGGCAGAAGTTCTTCAGTGGGAGCACAACCTAGAATTCCCTAGAGGGCTTGGGAAACAAATCCAGCTCACTGGGCCCCACCCCGAGTTTCTGATTCAGCAGGTTTGAGGTGAGGCTGGAGGATGTGCAGTTCTAACAAATTCCCAGGTGAGGCCAATGCTGCTGGCCCTGGGACCACACTTTGGAGATCCACTGAGCTCAGTCAGTGCTGCTAATTCCATCCCCATTTGCCAGTGATTGGACCTGAGCCAGTGGGCCAATGAGATGCAAGGCAGGGCTTACTCTGGGCTGATGAGGGTGAGCAGCTCCTCCTTCTCCCCAAGGGAGAAAAAGGTGCCTCCGTGAGTGGTGGCAGCCACTTTGTGACCATGAGGAGAATCAGCCTTTACTGAAGCTGATGCTGTAGACTGAGAAAACCTAGACTCCTAATAACATACACCACCAAGCCCAACCAACTTTGGGATTTTTTTTTTTTTTTATTCTGGGGAAGCTTTTATTTTTATTTCCAGACCAACTGACTATGGGATATGAAAGAAAGTGAGGCATCAAGGATAAAGCCAATATTTGACCCAAACAATGTACAGGATGTTTGTTTTCAGCTTACTTGAGGAAGGCTGTGGCAGGGTAGAAGGCTTAGGGGGAGAAGACTGAGAATTGTTTTTTTTTTTTTTTTGAGACAGGGTCTCACTCTGCTGCTCAGGCTGGAGTGCAGTGGTGCCATCCTAGCTCACTATAGCCTCGACCTCCCAGGCTCAAAGAATCCTCCCACTTCAGCCTCCTGAGTAGCCAGGATTATAGGCAGGTGCTACCATGCCTGGCTAATTTTTTGATTTCCAGTAGAAACGAGATCTCACTATGTTGCCTGGGCTGGTCTCAAATTGGGCTCAAATGATCCTCCCACCTTAGCCTCCCAAAGTGCTACGATTATAGGCATGAACCACCTCACCCCATCAAAGATTAATTCTGATCAATGCTAAGGACTTTCCATTCTTTACAACTTTAACTTTGTTTTGGTTGTTTCAAAAGCTACATTTGATTTGTTTTTTTTTTTGTTGTTTTTTTTTTTTTGAGACAGAGTCTCACTGTGTCACCCAGGCTGGAGTGCTGTGGCCGGATCTCAGCTCACTGCAAGCTCCGCCTCCCGGGTTCACGCCATTCTCCGGCCTCAGCCTCCCGAGTAGCTGGGACTATAGGTGCCCGCCACCTCGCCCGGCTAGTTTTTTTTGTAGTTTTTAGTAGAGACGGGGTTTCACCGTGTTAGCCAGGATGGTCTCGATCTCCTGACCTCGTGATTTGCCCGTCTCGGCCTCCCAAAGTGCTGGGATTACAGGCTTGAGCCACCATGCCCGGCGATTTGTTTTGTTTTGAGATGGAGTCTCACTCGGTCGCCCAGGCTGGAGGGCAGTGGTGCAATCTCACTGCAACCTCTGACGCTCGAGTTCAAGGAATTCTCCTGTCTCAGCCTCCCGAGTAGCTGGGATTACAGGCGCCTATCACCACCCCCGGCTAATTTTTGTATTTTCAGTAGAGACGGGGTTTCACCATGCTGGCCAGCTGGTCTCGAACTCCTAAACTCGGGTGATCTGTCCACCTCGGCCTCCCAAAGTGCTAGGATTACAGGCGTGAGCCAGCACGCCTGGCCTAAGAGCTACATTTTTGATCACAGTCTTAGCCTTTTCATTTTCCCATACGCCACGCTTTCTATAATATAAGGGCCAAATGCGGCCGGGCGCGGTGGCTCAAGCCTGTAATCCCAGCACTTTGGGAGGTCGAGACGGGCGGATCACAAGGTCAGGAGATCAAGACCATCCTGGCTAACACAGTGAAACCCCGTCTCTACTAAAAAATACAAAAAAACTAGCCGGGCGAGGTGGCGGGCACCTGTAGTCCCAGGTACTCGGGAGGCTGAGGCAGGAGAATGGCGTAAACCCGGGAGGCGGAGCTTGCAGTGAGCCGAGATCCGACCACTGCACTCCAGCCTGGGTGACAGAGCGAGAGCGAGACTCCATCTCAAATATATATATATATATATGGGCCAAATGCAATAAAAGAGATGTGTATGTGCACTCATGCTATGGAGTGGAGGAAGATGCAAATCACTGTGATCCAGCCCCTGGCAGGAAGGTGGCAGCCCCGTAGGGTGTAGGGATCAGAGGTAGCCCAGGCCTTCCCTCCACTGTGTGTGTCCACAGGGCAGGATAGTTTATCCCAGAGCTCAATCAGTTGTTTCAGCTAACTTCCTGCTAAACAGAGCTGGTCACTAGGAGCCAGGCTGACACCTTTGAACCCCTTCTTTCCCTCTACCTCCTTTCTCAGAAAAACAGAAAATACAAAGTGCAAAATGGCCCAGAGGTGGACAGTGTGGGGAGGGAGGGGACACTGAGTCTTGATGACCTGTAGATTTACACCAGTTTCTGCAAAATCCTATCGTGGGCTTTATCTGATCTCAGAGGCACCCATCCCTTTGCAAGAAAAGATTGCATCTGTTCTTACTCCCCCTTTCTGTTGGAAGCTGATAAGCCAGGGACGTACTTTCCCCAGCTGCTCTCAGCTTTGATTCCCATTAACACAGAGGCATGCCCAGGAAAGGGTTGGGCTCCCCAAGGTGTTTGCTGGAGAACCCGCTGTCACTCTGCAGAGATGTACAGGTATTTAGTGAAAGAAGAACCTCTCCAGGAATATTGTGCAAGCAGATGACACTGGATCTCCCTGCCCTTGGATATGGTGAAGCTCAAAGAGGGGAATCCAATGCACAGAAAGCTCCATGTTTAAAGAATATCTTGTGGCCGGGCGCGGTGCCTCACGCCTGTAATGCCAGCACTTTGGGAGGCCGAGATGGGAGGATCACTTCAGCCAGGGAGTTTGAGAACAGCCTGGG
Source organism: Rhinopithecus roxellana (assembly GCF_007565055.1). Taxonomy (NCBI): domain Eukaryota; kingdom Metazoa; phylum Chordata; class Mammalia; order Primates; family Cercopithecidae; genus Rhinopithecus; species Rhinopithecus roxellana. The sequence continues at coordinate 84,691,683 of NC_044558.1, read as the reverse complement.
CAACATAGGGAGACCCCCATCTCTATAAAAAATGAAAAAATTAGCCAGGCATGGTGGTGCACACCTGTAGTCCCAGCTACTGGAGAGGCTGAGGTGGGAGGATCACTTGAGCCTGGGAGTTTGAGGCTGCAGTGAACTATGATCATGTCACTGCACTCCAGCCCGGGCAACAGAGTGAGACTCTGTCTCAAAAAACAAACAAAAAACCAAACCAAACCAAAACAGAGCTTGTGAACTGGTTTGGGGATTGCTGGTAAGAGACAAAGGGATGATCATCAAGTCTGGGCGGGGGGCATCCACTGCCACATCCCCAAGGGGATCACTCCAGCTGGAGCACATTGCTGCACGTCGCATTTTTGTTTTGTTTTGTTTTGAGACGGAGTCTCACTCTGCCGCCCACAGTGCAGTGGCACAATCTCAGCTCACTGCAACCTCCACCTCCCGGGTTCAAGCAATCCTCCTGCCTCAGCCTCCCGAGTAGCTGGGATTACAGGCATGCACCACCACACTCGGCTAATTTTTTTTCTTTGTATTTTTAGTAGAGATGGGGTTTCACCATATTGGCCAGGCTGGTCTTGAACTCCTGGCCCCACCCCAGGTGATCCTCCTGCCTTGGCCTCCCAACGTGCTGGGATGATAGGCAGGAGTCACTGCACCCGGCCCTTTATTATTATTATTTTTTTTGGAGACGAGTCTCACACTGTTGCCCAGGCTGGAGTGCAGTGGCGTGATCTCGGCTCACTGCAACTTCTGCCTCCAGGGTTCAAGTGATTCTTCTGCCTCAGCCTCCTGAGTAGCTGGGATTACAAGCACGTGCCACTATGCTTGACTAATTTTTGCATTTTGAGTAGAGACGGGGTTTCACCATGTTGGCCAGGCTGGTCTGGAACGCCTGACTTCAAAGGTCTGCCTCGGCCTCCCAAAGTGCTGGGATCACAGGCGTGAACCACCGAGCCCGGCCTTGCACATTGCATTTCTAGAGACTAGAAGCCTCAAATTAAGGTGTTGGTAGGACCTGGACCCCTCTGAAACCTGGAGGAGAGGGGAGATTCCGCCTTTGCCCTTTCCAGCGTCCCACGTCTCTGGAAATTGTTGGCAATCTTTGGCTTGCCGCTGCAGCACTCCATGGTCGACCTCTCTTGTCCTAAGATGTTCTCTCTGTGTGTGTCCAACTTTGGATTTTTTGTTTTGTTTTGTTTTCATTAATTTTTTTTTCTTCTTCTTCTTTTTTTGAGATGAAGTTTCGCCCTTGTTGCCCAGGCTGGAGTACAATGGGGTGATCTCGGCTCACCACAACCTCCACCTCCCAGGTTAAAGCAATTCTCCTGCCTCAGCCTCCCAAGTAGCTGGAATTACAGGCACACACCACCACGCCCAGCGAATTTTTTTTTTGTATTTTTAGTAGAGACAGGGTTTCTCCATGTTGGTCAGGCTGGTCTTGGACTCCCTCCCAAAGTGCTGGGATTACAGGCATGAGCCACTGGGCCCGCCGTTTTCATTAATTTTCATTTGAAAACATCCTGATACCTAACCAAAGCCTCATGACTTTGGGGCTGAGAGGACAGGGTGGTGATGGATGTATAGTTGGCAGGGTGTGGTGGTACACACCTGTATTCCCAGCTGCAGGATTGCTTGAGCCCAGGAGGTCGAAGCTGCAGCAAGCCATGAGTGTGTCACTGCACTCCAGACTGAGCAACAGAATGAAACCCTGTCTCTTAAAAAAAAAAAAAGTACTGTAGGAGGATTATCTTTACCCAAAGACAGGTCTGGCTTTGCCTTCAGCTGCTGGGAGGTGATCTCTAGGCCCCTTAATGTCCTGTCTGATAGAAGCGTCTGTGTTTGCCTGGGGCCTTTGGCCATCAGATAGTCTAACAATGTGATCTGTAATGAAGGCTTTGGAACACCTGTATCTGTTCCAACCTCCAGATGAGCTGGATACACAAGAGTTAGCTCAGGAGGGACTGGGGATGAAAGGTCAGCCACACAGGCAGTATGAGATCAAGCCCCATTAACAAACGCTGGACACTGGCCGGCAGTGGCTCACGGCTGTAATCCCAGCACTTCGGGAGGCTAAGGTGGGCGGATCACCAGAGGTCAGGAATTTGAGATCAGCCTGGCTAACGTAGTGAAACCCTGTCTCTACCAAAAATACAAAATCAGCCGGGCATGGTGCATGCCTGTAATCCCAGCTACTCGTACTCTGGAGGCTGAGGTGGGAGAATCGCTTGAGCCCTGGAGGTGGAGGTTGCAGTGAGCTGAGATCACGCAACAGCACTCCAGCCTGGGTGATGAGAGCGAGACTCCATCTCAAAAACAACAACAACAAAAACAAAACCCCAAAAAACGCTGGACACCAAAGCCTCCGGAGCTTCTCTGCTTAGTAGTATTCTCTGAGTGTCATCACACATCATAGCTGGGAGGAGGTGACTGTCTGGAGAGAAGATAACTAGGAGCTTTGCACTTGAACCCCTTCCACGCCTCACCCTCTATGTCCTTTCTTGTGGCTGGTTCTGATCTGTATCTGTTTGCTATCATGAAAACTGTCGTTACGAGGCGGGGCACTTTCTGAGTTCTGTGAGTCATTCTAGTGAATTATTGAACCAGAGAGGGTGGTGGGAACCCTCAAATTTGCAGCCAACTGGGAGAAGTGAGGGTGGCCCAGGAACCCCCAGTTGTACCTGGCATTTGAAATGAAGGCTGCCTTGTGGAGGGACTGTGTTCTTAGCCTTGAGTTTGAGAAATTCATTGCCGTAGGGTCCTGTCATCTGCCTCTTACAGAACACCCTCATTTCCTTGCAATTTGGGACAGGTGTTAGGAGCCTCATTTTATTCTTCTGAAATCAAATCATCCCTGACTCAGACTTCAGGTAAGGTGGCATTCAAATGCAGTCGTGACTCAGGGCTCACTATTTCTATTCTTCTATAAAGGTTATGGGATTCTCATGTAGGTGGAAAAGTTTGAGTGGGCGCCTCTGGCCTTTGGTCTACACACACTAGCCTGATACATGTCTCCTCCACCAGGCTGTAAACTCCTGAGGTCTCTGTTTTGTTCCTGACTAGAACAAGGCTTAGCACCTACTGGGTGCTCATTAAACACATGAAGAATGAATCAGTGAGTGATTTCACATCTTGTCATCTCTGAAAAGCCTGTTTGCTCACTTCTAGGACCAGGAAACTCCTGGCATTATCAATAATGTTATTCCAGCTTTGGTTGGTTCTGAAAATAATAATAATGTATCCGTCCAATATTAGGTTTAGCTGTATAGAACAGAAAACCCCAAGTGAAATGGCATAAACATATAAGAGTTGATTCCTTCCAGAAGCAGGCAGTCTAGGACTGGTGCGGGCCTCCTCTGAAGGCTAACAAGACCACTATTTCTGTGGCAACCTTTGGCACAGGGTTCTTTATTCAGACTGGCTACTCCGTACCCAGAATCCAGCCTCCCCGAGTTTTGCCTAGGTCACCAATCCTCAGGATCCCCCAAATCATATCTCCAGTCTTGGGGCATCTCCAACATCCCATGAATCATCACCCATCTCTGTAAAAATAAAAAATCCCAGGCTGGGCGCGGTGGCTCATGCCTGTAATCCCAGCACTTTGGGAGGCCAAGGCGGGTGGATCACCTGAGGTGAGGAGTTGGAGAACAGCCTGGCCAACATGGCGAAACCTTGTCTTTATTAAAAATACAAAAATTAGCTGGGTGTGGTGGAGGGCGCCTGTAATCCTAACTACTCAGGAGGCTGAGGCAGGAGAATAGCTTGAACCTGCAGGTGGAGGTGGCAGTGAGTGAAGATCGTGCCACTGCACTCCAGCCAGGGCAACAGAGCGAGACTCTGTCTCAAAAAAAAAAAGTAAAAAAATTTTTTTAAAGTCCTAGAGCCCCTTTTTGTAAATTGCAAAGTACACAGTTCCCGAGTCTGCTGACTGTCTAAAGATATTCTTCTCTGATTTCTGCTGACTGCAGAGAGGAACAGGGGACTTTGGTCCTCTGTTCGATGTTTGTCGACTCCTTAGCAGGGAGGAAGGGGGCGTGGTCTCTGGTTCTCCAAGGCGCTGGCTGGAACAACAGGAGTTTCCACACCAGGCTGTAGCTGGTTTTCTCTCAACATATTTAAAATTAAACATGTCTCAAACCATAAAGATCAATTTCCTTCTGCAGTCATTCCCCTCTATCTTCTGAATGGGAAATTGATATTCCTCTGAGTTACAGCACTTTGATTTAATTCTATGAATCCTGATCTTATTATGCTAAGAGGACACCACCCCCTCCCTGCTCAGAGTCATATGACAAAGAGTTCGCATGTCAGTGCCCCCAGTGAAGGGGGCCAGGCCCAACTGACTCCTGTGCGTGCGTGTGCATGTGTGTATGTGTCCCTGGCTACCGAAGGGGCAGAGGGCAATCTTGTTTGACAGGGCCACATTTATTAAGTACTTAGGACTCTTAGTAAGCGCTCAGTAATGGAGATGGCATGATGATTTGTAGCTAGTTACAAACCTAATATCCATTCTTCCTATTTTTTTCCTTAATAACAGATTCCGATCGCGCTGCCTGGAATGAAGACATTTCCCAGCCTCTCTTGCATTTTGGTGTGGCCCTATGACTACACCACTATGTTCCATGGACTGTAGTAGGTAAAAGTATACGAGGCTCCCAGGAGCCTCAGCCTTGAGGTTCACTGCTTTTGTCCTTTATTCTACCTCTTTTTGCTGCCTCGTATTTGGATATAATGGCGAGAGTCCAGCAGCCACCTTGGACCATGAGGTAACCCTGAGTACAGAAGCCACCCACTGAAGATGGTACAGCAGGAAGGTCAAAGATCTGATGACACTGTGGAGCCCTCACACCAGTCCTGGACTGCCAGCTTCTGGAAAGAAATCAACTCCTATATGTTTATGACATTTCGCTTTGCAATGGCATCCTTGATAATGTCAGGAGTTTCCTGGTCCTGGAAGTGATCAAACAGGCTTTTTAGAGATGATGAGACGTGAAATCACTTGCTGATTCATTCTTCATATGTTTAATGAACACCCACTGCTAGGTGCTAGGGTTTGTTCTAGTTATGAACAAAACAGAGACTTTATGAAGCTTACAGCCTGGAAAAGAAGACAGACACCCTCACAAATGTTAAAAAGCAGCTTGAAAGAGCAAACACAGTGCAGGGATGGAGAGTCACAGAAAAGAATCTGTTCAGATGTGTCACCAAGGGCTCTGTGCAGAGGTGACGTTTAAGCTGAGAAGTAGGATGTCTTAGTCTGTTCCTGCTGCTATAAAAAAATACTATAGGCCAGGCACAGTGACTCATGCTTGTAATCCCAACACTTCGGGAGGCCAAGGCGGGAGGATTGCTTGAGGCCAGGAGTTCGAGATCAGCCTGGCCGACATGGTGAAACCTCATCTCTACTGAAAATACAAAAATTAGATGGGGGTGGTGGCGGGTGCCTGTAATTCCAGCTACTCAGAAGGCTGAGGCAGGAGAATTGCTTGAACCTGGGAGGCGGAGGTTGTAGTGAGCCAAGGTTGCCTGGACCACAGAGCGAGACTCTGTCTTGAAAAAAATAAACAAACTAACAAAAAATACCCCAAAAAACATAAACTGGGTTACTTATAAACAATATTTATTTCTCATAGAGTCTGGGATCTCCGGCAAGGGCACCTTTTTGCGGGGCCCTCACCTGGTGGAAGGGTCCAACAAGCTCCCTTGGGCCTCTTTGATAAGAAAACGAATCCTGTCCCCCAAAAGCCCCACCTCTTAATGCCACCCCCTGGGGGGCTAGGATTCTACATATGAACTTTGGCAGGACACAAACATTCAGACCACAGGATAGGGAAGGGATGAAAAGGAGGTGCTGATGGGAGGAAGAGCTAGGAGAGGGGTTCAGGCAGGAGGAATTGCACGGGCGAAGGGCCCAGGCAGGAAGGGGCTGTGGGTATGGGAGGAGCTGCAGGTGACCTGCTGTGCAGTGCAGGGGACAGTGGAAAAAGGTGATCATGGAGTGGACAGGGGGGCCCAGACCCTTGTAGGCAAAGGTGAAGCAGCTGAATTAAGCTAAATTAATTAATTTTCTTTTTCTTTTTCTTTTTTTTTGAGATGGAGTCTCACTCTGTCACCCAGGCTGGAGGGCAGTGGTGCGATCTCGGCTCACCGCAACCTCTGCCTCCTGGGTTCAAGTGATTCTCCAGCCTCAGCCTCCCGAGTAGCAGGGATTACAGGCACGTGCCATCACGCCCAGCTAATTTTTGTATTTTTTTAGTAGAGATGGGATTCCACCACGTTGGCCAGGCTGGTCTAGAACTCCTGACCTCAGATGATCCACCCACCTCAGCCTCCCAAAGTGCTAGGATTACAGGCGTGAGGCATTGTGCCTGGCCAATTTTTTTGTTTGTTTGTTTTGAGATGGAGTCTCGCACTGTCAACCAGGCTGGAGTGCAGTGGTGTGATCTCATCTCCTGGGTTCAAGTAATTCTCCTGCCCCAGCCTCCCCAAGTAGCTGGGATTACAGACACCCGCCACCACACCCAGCTAATTCTTTTGTATTTTTAGTAGAGACAGGGTTTCACCATGTTGGCCAAACTGGTCTCGAACGCCTGACCCCAAATGATCTGCCCGCCTCGACCTCCCAAAGTGCTAGGATTATGGGCGTGAGCCACTTCGCCCAGCCTACTTACTTATTTTGATACAGGGTCTTGCTCTGTTGTCCAGGCTGGAGTGCAGTGGCACTTTCACAGCTTGCTGCAGCCTTGACCTTCCTGGGTTCAGGTGATTCTTCCACCTCAGCCTCCTGAACAGCTGGGACCACTGGCATGTGCCAACACTCCCCGCTGATTTTCTTTTCTTCTCTTTTTTTAAAGAGATGGGGTCTCACTATGTTGCCCAGTTTGGTCTTGACCTCCTGGGCTCAAGCAATTAACCTGCTTCAGCCTCCCAGAGTTGGCATTACAGGTGCGAGCCACCTCAGTCAGCTTTAAATAAAAAAATTTTAACAGAGACAGGGTCTTGCAGTGTTGCCCAGGCTGGTCTTGAACTTCTGGGCGCAGGCAATCTGCCCGCCTCAGCCTCCCGAAGTGTTGGGATTACAGGCTTGAGCCACCGCACCGGCCTGAATTTTACAAGCAGTGGGCAATTATAATGCCAGGTTTCCACTTCAATGAAATCTTCCATGTTTCCGTCTCTGTTCGGCAAGACTCTTGGGTTGCAAGTGGTAGAAACCCAGCTTGAAATAACTTCAGGAAAAAAAAAGAAACGGCACTGATGCAAAGAACCTTGAAGTTTTGAGCTCGTAGCATTTACCTTTTTCTGTTCAGATGATCTGAGTTTTGAATAGTTACCCACATCTATCGGGTGGTGGTCTGGCCTCTTCTGCCATCGCTCCTCCTGTCTCCACCCTGCTCCGTGCGCAGGGGTCTCCCGTGCCTCTGCCCGGTGATTGGGTTTGATTAGCAGAGAGCCCAGGAACAGGAGGACATGAGGGAAGGCCTCACAGTTACCAGCCCAACGCTTCTCCCACCCCCTGATACTCCATCCCTTCCCTCTCCCTACATCTGCTCCCACTCACAGTCCTTTAATTTTATTTTTTTCTTTGAGATGGAGTTTTGCTCTGCTGCCCAGGCTGGAGTGCAATGGCACGATCTCTGGTTACTGCAGTCTCTGTCTCCAGGTTCAAGTGATTCTCCTGTTTCAGACTCCTGAGTGGCTGGGATTACAGACACCTGCCACCACGCCTGGCTAATTTTTATACTTTTAGTAGAGACAGGGTTTCACCATGTTGGCCAGGCTGATCTCGAACTCCTGACCTCAAGTGTCTGCCCGCCTTGGCCTCCCAAAGTGCTGGGATTACAGGGCTGAGCCACCGCGCCTGGCTTGTCCACCCTCTTCTTGGGTCTCTCGGTTCCTTCCCCTCCCCAGAAACAACAGTGTCCCAGGCTCTGACATCTGTCTGCCCAGAAATACGATCCCATGTTGTTTTATTTTTTCAATTATCAATAACTTGTGAGCGGAGAGGCTCCAAGCCAGGGATGTGAAGAATGTGACTCGCACATCAGGTCCCATGGAGACCAGGTTCAGCATGTTTTTCTTCTTGTCCCGTTGCATTCCCACAAAAGCCCTGTTTTCAGTGGGTAGAGTCCAGAGCCATGGTTTTCTGGGAGGGATGAGGTCTTGCACTGAGGCCGTGACTAACTGGCACTTGGCCATCGGTGGGACTTCTGTCAACAGTAAATGGCTTTAGCAAGACCCAGGCATTGGCACTTCCTGATCTGAGGGGTTCAGATGTGTGCTGGCCAATCTGGGAAAACTCGCAGGGCTAGGAATCCCAGCTGGGACCACACCTTAGGGCAGGTGGGCTGACCTTGGCCCTTTTGCTGTTTTGGGTCCTGCTCAGCTGAGAGGGCCACTTTTCCCAAAGCAGCCAATGTATAATTTTCATGAGCCCTAAACACCTGGTGGTTTTTCTCCCATGAGGCTATTTCCTCCTGGGGCTACAGGATAGGTTTTCTGGGCTCTAATCCCAGCTCTGCCATTTCCTAGTTGGGAGACATTGGGTACTCTTTTTTCTTTTCTTTTCTTTCTTTTTTTAAAGACAGACCTTTTTCTGTCGTGCAGGTTGGAGTGCAATGGCACAATCACAGCTCACTGCAACCTCAAACTCCTGGGCTCAAGTGATCCTCCCACCTCAGCCTCCTGAGTAGTTGGGATCACAGGCATGCACCACCACGCCCAGCTGATTTTTTTTTTTTTTAAGAGACAGGGTCTCACTATGTTGCCCAGTTTGGTCTTGAATTCCTGGGCTCAAAAGTGCACCTGCCTCAGCCTCTCAAAGTGCTGGGATTACAGGCGTGAGCCACTGCACTCAGCTTTAACATTTTTAAAAAGAGACAGGGTCTTGCTATGTTGCCCAGGCTGGTCTCAAACTCCTGGCCTCAAGCGATCCTCCAGCCTCCACCTCCCAAAGTGCTGGGATTACAGGGGTGATCCACCACACCTGGCCTGAGTACGTTTTTTTTTTTAACCTTTCTGTGCCTTAATTTCCTCATCTGTGAAATGGGGATAACAGATCCTGCCTCATGGGGTTGCTGTGGGAGTTAAAAGGAGCAAGTGAATGTTAGCACAAGGCTTGGCAGTAAGTGCTCAGAAATATTAGCTATTTTTCTTAGGATGAAAACTAACATTTAATCACATGCCGGCTTACTATATTCACAGTTGCATTTTATCTCGTTGTGAGTTAGGCCCACATAGCCCCACTCTGCAGATGCAGAAACGGAGGCTCAGAGTGGAGATGGGACTTGTTCAAGGTCATTCAGTTGGTATACTGCAGAACTTCCGACAGCCAGCTTTGCAGGCAGTGACCTCAGCCAGCCCTGAGACTGAAGTACACCTTTCTGGCTAATTTGTTTCTCTACTGATTTTGATTTGCATCTTTGTGTTTGAGATCTCTCTGGGCTTTTGCTTGTTGGAACCAGATTTCTTGTTTTCATTTGTAAACATCTCGAGGACAAGAGCCATATCTGAGATACCCAAGAGGCTGTGTGAGAGTTTCTGAAACTTGCTTTATCCTGGGAAAGTTGCCTGAAGTGTTTGTTCAAAGAAGAGATTCTCTGGCAGTTTGACGGGGAGTCTGACTCAGGAACAACAAGGGTGGGGCCCTGGAATCTGATTTTTTTTAACCCTGTGACTCTGAGAATTTATTTATTTTTTGCACGACTCGAAATTCTTAGGCTAACGTGTTTGGAAACTTTTGCTGCATGGAACTAGCATGTCCTTTGCTGTTGAAGAAGAGGACGGCAGCAGACAGAGGAGCTTCCAGGATCCAGCCTTTTCCTTCGACACGTGTTTTTCTTGCCTTAAGTCTTTATGCTGCCCTTGAGGGTCACTGTGTGCCCAGACCAGAGCTGGGCAGGGGCGAGGGGAGTAATAGGAAGGTCAACGTTGTCCCTGCACTCCCAGAGTTTACAGTCCAATTGGATTGACAAGACACCTTCAGCAAGTCATGAGAAATGCATTCAGAAATTGTGGATTGGGGTCCGTTGGGCAAGCATTTCTGGGGCATGCACAATGTGTGGAGTGCCAGGCGTGTAGGTGGTAGAGATTATGAAGCCCTGGATGCCCAGTAATAGACAGACCTTGGTTTTTGCCATCTGTGGCCCACAGCTGGGCGGGGATCCTGAGACAAACACCTCAGGCATGGAACAGAACTGTCGAGGGTTTTTTTTGGCTTTTTATTCTGTGAGATGGAGTCTTGCTCTGTTGCCCAGGCTGGAGTGCAGTGGTGCGATCTTGGCTCACTGAAACCTCCACCTCCCAGGTTCAAGCAATTATTCTGCCTCAGCCTCCCAAGTAGTTGGGATTGCAGGCATGTGCCACCACACTTGGCTAATTTTTTTTTTTTTTTTTTTTTTTTGAGACAGAGTCTCATTCTGTCACCCAGGCTGGAGTGCAGTAGTGCAATCTCGGCTCACTGCAACCTCTGCCTCCTGGGTTCAAGTGATTCCGCTGCCTCAGCTTCTCTAGTAGCTGGGACTACAGGCATGTGCCACCATGCCCAGCTAATTTTTGTATTTTTAGTAGAGATGGGGTTTCTCCATGTTTGCCAGGATGGTCTTGATCTCTTGACCTTGTGATTCACTCGCCTCGGCCTCCCAAAGTGCTGGGATTACAGGTGTGAGCCACCACATCTGGCCCATTTTTGTGTTTTTAATAGAGGTGGGGTTTCACTATGTTGGCCAGGTTGGTCTTGAACTCCTGGCCTCAAGTGATCCAGCTGCCTCAGCCTCCCAAAGTGCTAGGATTACAGGCATGAGCCACCATACTCGGCCTCTTTTTTTTTTTTTTTTTTTTTTTTTTGAGCGCGGTATCACCCAAATAAAAATTTCTTTGTTTTTTTCCAGATATAAATAATAAATGTTCATGTTAAAAGGTTCAGGGCTCATGCCTGTAATCCTAACACTTTAGAAGGCCTAGGTGGGAGGATGACCTGAGCCCAGGAGCTTGAGACCAGACTGGGCAACATGGCGAGACCCCCATCTCTACAAAAAAAAAAAAAAATAGCTGGGCATGGTGGCACATGCCTGTAGTCCCAGCTACTCAGGAGGCTGAGGTGGGAGGATCACTTGAGCCCAGGAGGTCAGGACTGCAGTAAGCTGTGATTGTGCCACCTTACTCCAGCCTTGGCAATAGAACAAGACCCTGTCTCAAAAAAAGATAAAAATACTGTGAAGCCTAGGTGGGTGGATCACTTGAGGTCAGGAGTTCAAGACCAGCCTGGCCAACATGGCAAAACCCCGTCTCTACTAAAAATACAAAAATGAGCCAGGTGTAGTGGCAGGCACCTGTAATCCCAGCTACTTGGGAGGCTGAGGCAGGAGAATCGCTTGAACCCAGGAGGTGGAGGTTGTGTGAGCTGAGATCACACCACTGCACTGTAGCCTGGGTGACAGAGCAAGACTTTATTTCAAAAATAAAATAAAATAAAATAAAATAAAATAGTAAAAAAATGAAGATTCAAGTAATATAGAAAAGAATAAACAGGAAAGTAAAAGTCACCTGAAATTTACCACCTAGAGATAATTATAGATACAGCTTGGGAGGCCATCTTTCCATAAGGTCTGCTGTGGTTCATTCTGATATAAAAATATACACTGTATCACTTCATTGTACATGAAATGTTTCACAGACGGCTCTTTTAATTATTTTCCTCTCCTTTGCTTTCATTTTTATTTTTGTGTATCCCTCCCTGCTAAAAGCAACCTATGTTGACAGTTTGGAGTATGTCCTTCCACATCTTTCTCAAATACATTTCATACACATTTTTTGTTTTGTTTTAACAGAGAATAATATTCAGCTCTCTGCCCTGTGATTCAAGGAGCTGGCCCATTTAGGGCGACATCCCAGACCTACTAAATCAAAATCTTTGGGGCTGGGTGCTGTGGCTCATGCCTGTAATCCCAGCACTTTGGGAGGCTAAGATGGGAGGATTGCTTGAGCCCAGGAGTTCAAGACCAGCCTGGGGAACATAGCAAGACTCCATCTCTAAAATTAAAAAAAAATGGAAAAAAAAAGAAAGTAAAAATCTTTGAGTGTAGACTCAGGAATCTGTATTTCCAATCCCTGGTCCAGGGCATTCTGATGGCTCCAGTAAGTAGGAAAGGCCAGCCAGTGAAGGCTCACATTGCTGTGGGTGGCAGAAGAGGACAGCAGGAGATTCTGACAAGGAAGATCTTGAAGACAGCAGCAGCTTGACAAATGGAGGTTTCCAGGTAGAGAGAGCAGCTTGTACAAAGGCACAGAGGTGAGACACTTCCGGGTATGTTCTGGAGATGACAAATAGAGTGGGTGAGGCCTGGGTATGGAGGGGCTGTGCAAGATGAGGCCGGAAAGATTCAAATCGAGGAGGGCTTTGAGTGCTAGGCTAAGGCATCGAAATTTACTCTCGCCTCCGGCATTTGCAAAATAGTGGTACACGAGGTAATTGTAGGTGATATGGTACACGTAGGGAGAACATTCTCTTTTTAGTGCCTTCTCAAGTGCTCACATCGGGGAGAAAGTTTTGGTTAGTTGCTAGTCTATCTTTAACACCCCTCTGAACACTGCCTAATTTCCTTTTAACATAGAAAAACCCTCCTTAGGCTTAGGGCCTTAGTGTGAAACAAGAATAAGTGTGAACGCTTCATTTCCATGTTTTAATGATTGCTTGCTGTTTATGGCAAAGGATACTGGTTTTCTTTTTCTTTTTTTGAGACAGAGTCTCACTCCATCACCCAGGCTGAAGTGCGGTGGCACGATCTCGGCTCACTGCAACCTCCACCTCCCGGATTCAGGCGATTTTTGTTCCTCAGCCACCCGAGTAGTTGGGATTACAGGCACTTGCCACCATGCCTGGCTAATTTTTGTATTTTTAATAGGGATGGGGGGTCTTACCGTGTTGGCCAGGCTGGTCTTGAACCCCTGGCCTCAAGTGATCCTCCTGCCTGGCCTCCCAAGTTGCTGAGATTACAGGCGCGAGCCACTGTGCCTGGCCAGGATACTGTTCTTTTGTGTATTAAAATTATATAAAGTTTTTCTTTTTCTTTTTTTTTTTTTGAGATGGAGTTTTGCTTGTTCCCCAGGCTGGAGCGCAGTGGCGCGATCTCGGCTCACCGCAACCTCTGCCTCCCGGATTCAAGCGATTCTCCTGCCACAGCCTCCTGAGTAGCCAGGATTACAGCCATGTGCCATCACGCCCAGCTAATTTTGTAGTTTTAGTAGAGACATGGTTTCTCCATGTTGGTCAGGCTGGTCTTGAACTCCTGACCTCAGGTGATCTGCCCACCTCGGCCTCCCAAAGTGCTGAAATTACAGGCATGAGCCACCGCGCCCGACCAAAACTTTTCTTTTTAAAATAAGTTTAATTTTAAAAAAGTCAGTTGACAGGAGCAAAACTGCTAAGTAAATAATGCTACAGGCAGTGGTGCTCAAATATGGGAAAACAATATGCAGGTGATACCAGATTCTTGCCTTTGGGAAATGCAGACCCAGGTCTTTAGACTTTAGAGCTCGTTGGCAATGGGGAGGTGTTTCGGGCAGAAGGAATAGCATCCATGGGGTGTTGGCTAGTGTTGAACAACCGGCTGAGAAAGCAAAATAAAACAAACATACACCAAATCTGATGATCTGTTTCCATGATGCGAATACCCCCAGCTGGGCCAAATTGACATCACTGAACACAGCGGAAAGAGATGACTGCAGTTTTCTCTCCTGGGAGCTTCAACACAGTACAGGCTGACAAAAGCGGGCAGGGAGTAAGGGCAGGTGGTGAGAAGGCCCTCTATGCCCGAGAAAGGAATGGGAAGGTCAGGCTGCCTTAGAGAGTGGGGTTGAGTTGTCCATGCCCTTGAATACCAGGATGAGGGCTAAAGGGTCAAATGGAATGGGTGACTTCATACGTAGAAGTTTTTACAAGAGGAGAGAACTCAGTTTGGCTAAGAGGAGTGGGGGCCTCATACTGGTAATCACATAACAGCGATTGTTCAGTCATACGGAATGCTTTCCGGGTGCTGGGCACTGTTCATTTTTTATTTTTATTTTTTGAGGCAGGGTCTCGCTCTTTCACCCAGGCTGGAGTGCAGTGGCGCAATCTTGGCTCACTGCAACCTCTGTGTCCCGGGTTCAAGCGATTTTTCTGCCTCAGCCTCCCCAGTAGCTTGGGTTACAGTCATGTGCCACCACGCCCGGCTAATTTTTATATTTTTGGTAGAGATGAGGTTTCGCCATGTTGGCCAGGCTGGTCTTGAACTCCTGACCTCAAATGATTCACCTGCTTCAGCCTCCCAAAGTGTTGGAATTGCAGATGTGATCCATCACACCTGGCCGCTTGCAGGGTGTTGGACACTATGGATGTTACCTCATTCATTCTCCTAACAACCCAAAGAAGAGGAAACTAAGGCAGAGAAGCAAGCTGCCCAAGGTCATATGGCTGGTAAATGGCAGAACTAGGCTCAAACCCAGGTACTCTGGCTCTAGAGTCTCTTCCTAACCGCTGTGCTCCAGCCCCACGGAACCTTAGTCTCTTCATCTGCAAAATGAGCACCGAGGTGACAAGGCCAATGGGCAGAGGGTTGGAGTTACCCAGAACAACAACAACAACAACAACAAAAGTAATAGTAACACATATTTAGTCAAGGCTTAGATTCTGGTATCATGGGGATCTGGGTTCAAATCCTAACTCTGCCTTAGCTGATTAGGTTCCCTATCCTCTTAAAGCCTTGGCTTCCTTATCTGTAAAATGGGGATATCAAGAAGCTGTTAGATGTTTGTTTGTTTTTTTTTTTGAGATGGAGTCTCGCTCAGTCACCCAGGCTGGAGTGCAGTGGCCGGATCTCAGCTCACTGCAAGCTCTGCCTCCCGGGTTCATGCCATTCTCCCGCCTCAGCCTCCCGAGTAGCTGGGACTACAGGCGCCCGCCACCTCGCCCGGCTAGTTTTTTGTATTTTTAGTAGAGACGGGGTTTCACCATGTTAGCCAGGATGGTCTCGATCTCCTGACCTCGTGATCCACCCGCCTCAGCCTCCCAAAGTGCTGGGATTACAGGCTTGAGCCACCGCGCCCGGCCGCTGTTAGATGTTAAATGAGAAAATGGATGAGAAAATTGCATGGACTGTCCATAAAGTTGAAAAGATAGCAGGGGTGGGAAGGAGAACAGTCCGAGTCTGAACACACGTGGGCCTGGGGCATTGTCTGGACTGAAGCACAAGGGTCAGTTGAATTGCCAAAGAGCTCTGAGATTGGCTGAAGGGACACTCGTCTTGTGCTGGCTGCTAAGACCAAGGGGAAGCCTGTGCCTTGCCAGAATTTTAGCCTTGCAAACAGCTGCTCACCCAGTAGGAGAGAATTGTGATAAAACTCACAGCCACCGTTTATTGAATATCTACCCTGCCCCGGGACACAGTGGACGATTTTAAAGAATTTGCTAAGGAAACACAGCGACATCTGTCGGACACCTTGCAAACTACCAGCTCAGGACAGTTACATTTGAATGTTAGATGGAGAAACCTTCCTTTCCACAATGACATGATTTTGTGAAGCTGAGTGTATGGCAGTCGTCATGATTAAAAGCAAGAGCCATGCAAAAGTTACTGTGTAACAGGAAATGAGAGTGATAGCGACCAATCTAATTTCAAGGTTTGAGTAGCTGTGGACAGCCCAACAAACAGCACACGTCTACCGTTAGTACATCCTTACAGGAAGTTAAGAATGAGTGAAAACAACAACAACAACAAAATATATATATATATATATATTTTTTTTTTTAAATTTATGTGCATTATTTTTTCCAAGCAGCTGCTAAGTTGTTAGGACATACTTAGTAGTTATCTTGGCCTACATACTGCACTTACTAAACATAACTGTTCATTTTCTAATTTTTAATTTTCAAATTTTTTTGAGATGGAGTCTTACTCTATCACCCAGGCTGGAGTGCAGCGGCATGATCTCTGCTCACTGCAACCTCCGCCTCCCGGGTTCAAGCTAGCCTCCTGCCTCAGCCTCCCGAATAGCTGGGATGACAGGTGTGCACCACCCCACCCAGCTAATTTTTGTATTTTCAGTAGAGATGGGGTTTCACCATGTTGGCCAGGCTGATCTGGAACTCCTGACTTCAGGTGATCCACCTGCCTCGGCCTCCCAAAGTGCTGGGATTACAGGTGTGAGCCGCCACGTTCGGCCGTTTCTTTTCTTTTCTTTTTCTTTTTCTTTTTTTTTTTTGAGACCGAGTTTCTCTCTGTCACCCAGGCTGCAGTGTAGTGTCATGATCTCAGCTCACTGCAACCTCCACCTCCTGGGTTCAAGCGATTCTCCTGCCTCAGCCTTTCTGAGTAGCTGGGATTATAGATGCCCACTGACAAGCCTGGCTAATTTTTTGTATTTTTAGTAGACACAGGTTTTCACTATGTTGGCCAGGCTGGTCTTGAACTCCTGACCTCAAGTGATCCGCCCACTTCGGTCTCCCAAAGTGCTGGGATTACAAGCGTGAGCCACCGCGCCTGGCCACTGTTCGTTTTTTTCTCAGTGATTCTCTAGTCCATTGCCTTAACCACTCACCATGACTACAGCTCTTATTTGCAGTAACTCTCAAGAATGCAAATGCCATTCCTGACCTTGAGTTAATTCAGCTTTGTCCCCTGAGTGTGGGGGAAGGGCAGGCGGGGGGCTGGAACTTTCTGCTTGTGTACCTATCTCTTTAGACTCTCTGGAGGCTCCTGCTCAACCTCTGTCATTCCCTCTCCAACCAAATCCACCTGCCATCCCAGACTCAAATACTCAGCCACCTAACTGCCTGAGGACCCAGCAGTTAATGAGTTTACATGCTGGGGGCAGGAGTCAGGCCCCATCCTCCTTGGTTCCTCTGGCTCCCTGAAAAGGGAAAGTCACCAAGAGGTGGCTGCAGGCAGCAAGGAGAGTAAGCAGGAGAACCTCAGAGCCACAAAGGGACAGCGCATAGCATGTTCCCTGTTTAGTCTGCACTTGAGAATGCTGTTCCCAGCAGGAAGCTGCCCAATCTCAAAGCAACTTGCACGGGGGGTTACAAAAAAATGCACTTGGCCGAGAGTGGTGGCGCACGCCTGTAATCCCAGCACTTTGGGAGGCCGAGGTGGGCAGATCACTTGAGGCCAGGAGTTTAAGACCAGCCTGGCCAACATGGTGAAACCCCGTCTCTACCAAAAATACAAAAATTAGCTGTGTGTGGTGGCGTGTGCCTGTAATCCCAGCTACTCAGGAGGCTGAGGTAGGAGGATTGCTTGAACCCAGGAGGCAGAGGTTACAGTGAGCTGAGATCGCATGACTGTACTCCAGCCTGGGCGACAGAGTGAGGCTCTGACTCAAAAATAAAAATAAAACATAAATGCCTGGAGGAAAGAGGGTACCACTCTCCTTAAGGCGGGGCTGCCAACTTGTCCTGCACAGCCAGCTGCCTGGCTCAGGGGAACTTAAAGCCTAGCTCTGAGGGACTCTGAGTCGTCATTTAACCTCTCCGAGCCTCTTTCCTCCCCTGCAGAAGGAGGATTATAACAGTTCCTAATTCATGAGTTGCTCATGGAGTGAAATACATTACTGGCCAGGTGAGACGGCTCCTGCCTGTAATCACAACACTTTGGGAGGCTAAGGTGAAAGGATTACTTGAGCCCAGGAGTTCGAGACCAGCCTGGGCAACAAAGCAAGACCCCCCCCCCCCATCTCTATGAAAAGTAAATAAATAGGCAGGGTGTGTGACTCACCCCTGTAATCCTAGCACTTTGGGAGGACGAGGTGGGCAGATGGCTTGGGCTCACGCGTTTGAGACCAGCCTAGGCAACATGTCAAAACCTTGTCTCTACAAAAAAAAAAAAAAAAAATACAAAAATTAGCCAGGCATGGTGGCAAGTGCTTGTAGTCCCAGCTACTGGAGAGGCTGAGGTGGGAGGATCACGGGAGCCCCAGAAGTGGAGGTTGCAGTTTGCCAAGATTGTGCCACTGCACTCCAGCCTGGGCGATGGAAGAAGACCCTGTCTCAAAAAACAAACAAAAAAGATAAATATATAAATGAAGCTGGGCATGATGGTGCATACCTGTAGTCCCAGCTACCTGGGATGCTGAGGTGGGAGGATTGCTTGAGGTCAGGAGTTCTAGGCTGAAGTGAGCTATGATCGTGCCACTGCACTCCAGCCTGGGTGACAGAGTGAGACTCTGGCTCTTAAAAAAAAAAAAAAGATGAAACAGGTGAAGTTATTTTCTTTAATTTTTAAAATAAAGAGTTATTTTTATAAATAAAATTTTAATTAATTTAAACCAAATTATTTTACACTATAACACTAATATATAATATACAAAAATATAATTTTAATTAAATATAAAATTATTCTAAACGTTAACTTTTAAATTGTCTTTTTTTTTTTTTTGAGATGGTGTCTTGCTGTGTTGCCCAGGCTGGAGTACACTGGCATGATCTTGGTTCACTGCCTCCTCCGCCTCCCGGGTTCAAGCAATTCTTCTGCCTCAGCCTCCTGAGGCTAATTTTTGTATTTTTATTAGAGATGGGGTTTCACCATATTGGTCAGGCTAGTCTTGACCTCCTGACCTCAGGTGGTCTACCCACCTCGGTCTCCCAAAAGTGCTGGAATTACAGGCATGAGTCACCACGCCTGGACTAAGTTTTCTTAATTTAAAATTTAACTCAATATACATTTTTTTTTTTTTTTTTTGAGACGGAGTCTTGCTCTGTCACCCAGGCTGGAGTACAGTGGCTGGATCTCAGCTCACTGCAAGCTCCGCCTCCCGGGTTTACGCCATTCTCCTGCCTCAGCCTCCGGAGTAGCTGGGACTACAGGCGCCCGCCACCTCGCCCGGCTAGTTTTTTGTATTTTTAGTAGAGACGGGGTTTCACCATGTTAGCCAGGATGGTCTCGATCTCCTGACCTCATGATCTGCCCGTCTCGGCCTCCCAAAGTGCTGGGATTACAGGCTTGAGCCACCGCGCCCAGCCTCAATATACATTTTTAAAAATTATTTCAAGAAGTGACATTAGCCATCTTTCAAGTGCTTGGTAGCCACATGTGGCTGGTGGGTGAGGGCAGGACTGTTTTTTGGTATTTGTTTTTTGTTTTTTTTTGAGACGGAGTTTCACTCTCGTTGCCCAAGCTGGAGTGCAATGGTGTGATCTCAGCTCACTGCAACCTCCGCGTCCTGGGTTCAAGCGATTCTCCTGCCTCAGCCTCCTGTGTGCATTACCACACCCAGCTAACGTTTTTTATATTTAGTAGAAACGGGGTTTCATCATGTTGGCCCGGCTGGTCTCGAACTCCTGACCTCAGGTGATCCACCTGCCTTGGCCTCCCAAAGTGCTGGGATTACAGGCGTGAGTCACTGTGCCTGACCACAGGGCCTGTCTTTATTTAGATGTTTGCTATTTTGTTCACCACAGATTATTTTACGTTAGTTAAAAAATATGTTTTGAGGCCAGGAATGATGGCTCACACCTGTAATTCCAGCACTTTGTGGGGCTGAGGTGGGAGGATCTCTTGAGTCCAGGAGTTTGAGACCAGCCTGGGAAACATGGTGAAGCTCTGACTCTACCAAAAAAACAAAAAAAATTAGCTGGGTGTGGTGTGTGCACCTGTAGTCCCGGCTACTTGGGAGGCTGAGGTAGGAGGATGATTTGAGCCCAGGAGGCGGAGGTTGCAGCAAGCCAAGATCATGCCATTACACTCTAGCTTGGGCAACAGAGCCAAACCCTGTCTCAAAAAATAAAAATAAATAAAAATGAAAAAAATAAAAAACAAAAATATCAGAATTGCACACATGGAATGGGTGAATTGTATGGTAAGTATATCTTAATAAAGCTAAAACATTTTTTTACTGATTTACATACCATCAAACTTGCCCTTTTAAAATGTGCAATTCAGTGGGTTTTAGTACAGTCCCAGAGTTGTCCGATATCACCACAATCAGTTGTAGAACATTTTTATCATCCTAAAGAAACCTGGCACCATGGAGCAGCCACTCCCCATTCCCTTCTCCCACCCAGGCCCTGACAGCCACGAATCCACTTTCTGTTTCTATGGATTTGCCTGTTCTGGACATTTCATATAAATGGACTCACACACTATGTGGTCTTCAGTGACTGCTTTTTCACTTAGCATCATGTTTTCAAGGCTCATGCATGTTGTGGCATGTACTGGAACTCCCTTCCTTTATATGACCAAATAATATACCATTGCATTGGCTGGATGCGGTGGCTTATGCCTGTAATCCCAGCACTTTGGGGGGGCCAAGGCGGGCGCATCACCTAAGGTCAGGAGTTTGAGACTAGTCTGGCCAACATGGTAAAACCCCATCTCTACCAAAAATACAAATATTAGCTGGGTGTGGTGATGCACATCTGTACTCCCACATACTCGGGAGGCTGAGGCAGGAGAATTGCTTGAACCCAGGAGGCGGAGGTTGCAGTGAGCCAAGATTGCACAACTGCATTCCAGCCTGGGCAACAGAGTGAGACTCCATCTCAAAAAAATATATATATACGTGTGTGTGTGTGTGTGTGTGTGTGTGTGTATGTCTATATCATTGCATAGTCGAGCCACATTTTATTTATTCATTCATCAGGTGATGAATATTGATGTTTTTTTCCACTTTTTGGGTCTTGTGAATAATGCTGCTATGAGCATTCATGCACAAGTTTTTGTAGAGACATCTGTTTTTAATTCTTTGGGGTTTTGTATTAACTTTAATTTTTAAAATATATTGCATAAAAATGTTATTTACCTTGGTGACTGGGTTTTTTGGCGCTCCCTTAAAATTTGCACCTGGGGCTGCCAAGCATGGTGGCTCACACCTGTAATCCTAACACTTTGGGAGGCTGAGGTCGGTGGATGGCTTGAGTCCAGGAGTTTGAGACCAACCTGGGCAGCATGGCAAAACCCCCTCTCCACAAAAAATACACAAACAAGGCCGGGCACAGTGGTTCACACCTGTAATCCCAGCACTTTGGGAGGCCGAGGTGGGCGAATCACTTGAGGTCAAGAGTTTGACACCAGCCTGGTCAACATGGTGAACCCCAACTCAACTAAGAACACAAAAAAATTAGCCGGACGTAGCGGCGTGTGCCTGTAATGCCAGCTACTCCAGAGGCTGAGGCAGGGGAATTGCTTGAACGTGGGAGGCGGAGGTTGCAGGGAGCCGAGATCGAGCCACTGCACTCCAAGCCTGGGTGACAGAGTGAGACTCCGTCTCAAGAACACACACATATACAACCCAAAACACACACAACACACACACACACAATCATCTGGGCGTGGTGGTGTGTGCCTGTAGTGCCAGCTACTTGGGTACTTGGGTGGTTGAGGCAGGAGGATCACCTGAACCCAAGAAGTCAAGGCTGCAGTAAGCCATGATTGCACCACAGCTCTCCAGCCTGGGTGACAAAGTGAGAACCTAGCTCAAAAAATAAATAAATAAAAATAAAAATAAAAAATTTGCACCTGGGGCAAGCGTCACACTCATCTCAACTCAGTCTCACCTTGCAAGTCTTGTGCCTTGCTGGCTGTGTGACCCTGGACAAGTTGCTTAACCATTCAGAGCCTCGATTTCCTCCTCTATAAAATGGGGATAATCTCTGTACCTACTCACAGCTGGCAGCGGAATGCGATGCAGTGAATTCGCCCTTACAGAGCCAGCACTGTTCTTAGCACATGGTAATCTTCACATATTTTTTCCCACAGGTGGGCTGGTGTCAGGCCGGGAGTGAGGTGGAAGAGTCCCAGAATGGCCGTGAGCGTCCTCTGCCCTTAAGAAGAGCTAGCCCAGCTGTCCAGAGCTCCCTGCGGCGGCTGCTCTGGTAAGCAGCAAGCATTTTTGGCTCTCCTGTCTCAGCATGATACCCCTACAAGGTTCTTTCGGGGGTGGGACCCAATGCTGCTCGCCCGATGGCCTCCCTGGCTCCCAGCACCTTCCATCCCAGCTGCTCAGGGCCCCTCACCTGCGCCTCCCCCACCCTCCCCTCTGCCCACTCCCATCGCAGGCCATAGCTCCCTGTCCCTCTCCGCTGCCATGAGGCCTGCACTTTGCAGGGCTGAAGTCCAAAGTTCAGTCCCTTCGCTAAGCACACGGATAAATATGAACCTTGGAGAATTTCCCCAGCTCCAATGTAAACAGAGCAGGCAGGGGCCCTGATTCACGGGCCGCTGGGGCCAGGGTTGGGGGTTGGGGGTGCCCACGGGGCTTGACTAGTGGGGTTTTGGGGGGGCAGTGGGTGCAAGGAGTTTGGTTTGTGTCTGCCGGCTGGCAGGCAAACGCAACCCACGCAGTGGGGGAGGCGGCTAGCGTGGTGGACCCAGGCCGCGTGGCCCTGTGGCAGCCGAGCCATGGTTTCTAAACTGAGCCAGCTGCAGACGGAGCTCCTGGCGGCCCTGCTCGAGTCAGGGCTGAGCAAAGAGGCACTGATCCAGGCACTGGGTGAGCCGGGGCCCTACCTCCTGGCTGGAGATGGCCCCCTGGACAAGGGGGAGTCCTGCGGCGGCGGTCGAGGGGAGCTGGCTGAGCTGCCCAATGGGCTGGGGGAGACTCGGGGCTCCGAGGATGATACGGACGACGATGGGGAAGACTTCACGCCACCCATCCTCAAAGAGCTGGAGAACCTCAGCCCTGAGGAGGCGGCCCACCAGAAGGCCGTGGTGGAGACTCTTCTGCAGTAAGGAGCCCTTCCCCGCCCCAGCTCCCAGGAAGAGCCTAGAGGGGCCCCCTCAGCTCCGAATGAGCCCCCCTTCTGAGTGGAGTCCCCATGAGCTTCAGCCTTTAGCCTAGTTGCTGGGAAGGGGGACAGGGTCCATGAGAGCACAGGGGTCCTTGCTTGGAGGGTTGAGCCTCCAGCCCCTGAACTGCTCCTCTGCAGAGTCCCAAATCCCCACGAGCTGAGGCCTTCAGCCCAGTCCTTGGGCAGGAGACATTTCCCCGGGGGGTCTAAGATGGGAGAAAAAGCAGCTGAGTTCACAACTCAAATGCCTGGAGAACTGGGGGTGGTGGTGGAAATGTTTAGCCACTAGGATCATGTATACTCTCCAGACCCTAACTCCTGCGCTGAGTCCTCAGCGGGTAGGCTCCGGGGGCCAGGAAGCACTGCCAGGGAGGAGGGCCTGAAGCTGGGGTTTTGGGGGCTTCCCTGGCCTCCTAGGGACTCATGCATTTAGCCAGGGAAGCCCAGGTCTTTCTTACCTGAGGCAGACAGAGCCTCGAGGTGGGAGCTGCTCCCCTTTCCTGTGTGGCCACAGGCACCCCGCCTCACCAGCAGGCGCCATTAGAGGCTCCCCGTTCTACATTCCCATCCGCTGGCGGACTCCCCGTCTCCTGGAGAACTGGGTGGGTCCTGAGCTCGATGCCTCCCCTCTCCTCAGCAGAGCTGATCTAGTTACTAATTACCCACATGCTTCATTATTTCTCTTTTGTTTTATACATTTATAAACGGCAAAAGGCTCTGATAAGGTCTGTGATCATTAACTTGTGGAAATGGTGGCCTGGAAAGATCTGGGCCAACCCACCTCCCACCTAGTGGGGTGGGGGACGGGGGTATGGGGGAGAAGGAAGGTGGCCTGGGGGCTGCAGGGGCCACCCCTCCCCAGGGGCTCCCTGACCTTCACCCTACAGCACCTGCTTGGGGAGGTTCACTACTTCCTGGGCACTGTGCTGAGGTTTCACGGGAATAATTTCCCTTCACGGTGAGAGAAATCCTGGGCAGAAGCTATTAGTGACTCTGCTTCACAAATGGGGAAACCGGGGCTTAGAGCGGCGAAGGAGCTGGACTAAGTTCACCCAACGGAGGCCCCAAACCTACTCTGTTTGCTGCTGTCAATTGCTATGACCAGGGGCCCGAGGCCTGCAGGGGGTGGCCACTGAGTCAGAGAGACAGCGAGTCCCAAAGATGCTCTGAAGGGACCCATCTCTTTTCTGTCCAAGGTCCTGATCCCAGCTGGGGTGGGGGAGGGCTGGTGGATTCCTGCTTTCCCAGAGGCCTCAGGGAGCCTCCCGAGGGCCTGGACAGGGGCAGGGGAGCAGTCAGGGCCCCCTGACTTGGCAGGAAGAGGAGGGCAAAGGACTCTAGAGCTGCAGGGGAGGGGCAGAGAGTCAGGCATCCCAGACCCAGGGCGAAGGCAACTCAGCGGGGTGGGGCTGGGCCAGACCTGCCCAGGGCCCCACATGGGATTGGGGGCTTTGGGGCGAGGGTGGGGGCAGGGGATGCTTTCTTACCTGAGTGAGCTCTCTCGGTCAGCAGCCCCCTTTGGTGGGATGGTGGGGTTGGGGGAGCCTTGATCCACAGCATTTGAAGGGGAAGCAGAGGTCCAAGTGCTTCCTAGGGACCAGCAGAGACCTGGAAGCTGAGGCAGAGAGTGTAGAAAGAGGCCATCGGGGGAGATGGAGAGAGAAGCTGGGAGAAGCAGAACGGAGGAGCCAGGGGGGCGGGGGCTCAGACCCAGCTGGGAGAAGGGGCACGGGAGAGAATGAGGTGCCCCAAGCTTGCAAGGAGGCTGGAGTGCTTCCCGCCTGCCCCGATTGGGTTTTCTTTAATGCTAACAGCATGCTATTTACTTTCCATTTAAATTTGAGATGTTGCTATAAATTATCAACCAGCTCCTTGTTCCTGCAGAGTTTATAACTAACTACCTGGGTTACTTATTGTTCAGGTAACAAAAGGGATCGGAAAACGCCCTGAGTGAAAAAAGTGGGGCCTCCAGAGTCAGGGTCGGGGAACGGGCCAGGGAGAAAGGGGCGGGGGACCCCTGTTGAAGGCCTGGGCCATCGGGGAGGTTGAGGCTGGGAAGATGGTACAGAGGCGGAATGTCTAGTAGCAAGCTGTTTCCTGGGAGAAGTCAGTGTCTGGGAAGGAGCTGGGTGGGTCCTGGGTCCCAGGTCTCCCTGGGGTGGCCCATGTTTGTGACCACTGCAGGAACTTGAGCTCTTTCTTCAGATCTGCCCCTTAGTTCCCTGAGTGAACTTGGGCAAGTCTGTTCCTCTCCTTCTGCCTTAGTTTCCCTTTCTGGCCAAGGAATAAAATCCAAACTCCCTGCCTTGGTTTCGTTCCCCTCCCTCCACCCCACCAAATTCCTGGATTTCTTCCCAGGTCTTTCTCTTCCTCCCTGCCTTTGCTGTAGCCATTTTGGCTTTGCTGTTCCTCAGCACCCCAAGCCAATTCCCACCCCAGGGCCTTTGCACATGCTCTTCCTGCTGCTTGGAACCCCTTTCCAGATCTTCCCATGGCCGGTTCCTTCTCCTTCACCTCCCTGATTGCTCCATCCAAAAGAGGGCCCCACCCCCCATCACTCTCTTCCACTGCTGTCGTTTACTTTCTCTGGTTCCCTGTCATGACTTGTGATCATCTGATTTATCTGTTTGTTTTCTATCTCCTGCCGTGAAAATAGCAGCTCTTCAAGGACAAGGCCTGTGTTGCCTTATTCACCACTTGTACCCACATCCTGCCCAGTGGCTGATGCACAGCAGGAATGAGTGAGTGACTGGGATTCTCTGAGGCCCTGAAGATATCTACTGCCCTGTTGGCCAGGGTCCAGCAGCCTGAGATGTGGCCAAGGGAGAAACTGGGACCCAGGGTTCCTTCCTGGGTGTCCTCCCAGGTCCTTTCTGTCCCTGATCAGCTCAAACCCCAACCTGTTTCTTTTTTGTTGTTTTTGTTTTTGAGACAGAGTCTTGCTCTGTTGCCCAGGCTGGAGTGCAGTGGCATACTGTACTCCGCCTCCTGGGTTCAAGTGATTGTCCTGCCTCAGCCACCCGAGTAGCTGGGATTACAGGTGCGCACCACCATGCCTGGCTGATTTTTTGTATTTTAGTAGAGATGGGGTTTCACTATGTTGGCCAGGCTGGTCTCGAACTCTTGACCTCAGGTGATCCACCTGCCTCGGCCTCCCAAAGTGCTGGGATTACAGTCGTGAGCCACTGCCCCCGGCCTTCAAACCCCAACCTTGAAGTGCTCTGATCCTGCCCATCAGGCAGGATCAGGGCACCGAGACCCAGGAAGACAGTTGCTAAGGGAGGATAGAGGATCTGACACCCCGACAAAAGCCCGACTGCCTGCATCCTAATCCCAGCTCTGCCCCTTTCTAGCCTGAGCAGGTGATTTTATTTTTCTGAGCCTCAGTTTCATCTGCAGGGTAGAGATGACAATAACCTTTGTCCATAGGGTAAAATGGCATGGCACTTGTAGAGTATACATGTAGTAAATGCAATATTAGTGATCCCATTTTATAGATGAGCAAATTAAGGCTGAGAGAGGCAGTGCCTTACCAAACGAAACTCTTCCAAAGGACTAAAGGCAGGCCAGGGCTTGGACCTGGGTCCTCCTACCTCAAGCTCCATACAGCAACCTCGAGGTTGCACTTTTCCCAGTCATTCCTGCTGTTCAACTTGACCATCAACACACTTCCATATAGTGCTTCGGAGTTCATAAAGGGCTTACAAAATGCGCTAAGCTAATTTTTCCCTCCCCACCATCTCTGAAGTCTGAAATATCATTAGCCCCATTTCACAGATGAGGAAACTGAGGCACACGGAGGTTAAGCAAAGAATCTAAAGCCCCCACACTGAGAAGTCAGCTCCCCCTCCAGATGTGGGGATGAACACCACAACCTTGCATGCCCTGAAACTCCAGGGGCCAGAGGGCAAGAGGCTCAAAGCCTTGAACATTCGATTGACCCTGGAATGGGTAGGAGGAAGATGTGGGCAGGTCTTCACCTCTCCTGGGCTCTGCTGTGTGGGGTCAATGGTCACCAGGGCTGCATTGTTAAGATGATGATGATGACCATATTATTCCACAAATTCAGCACTTACTGTGTGCCAGGCACTGCCCTAAGTTCATCCTCCCTATTTGAAGCTCATTTAATTTTCCCAGTAGCGGTGTGAGGTAGGGGTGGATTTTCCCCACGTTACAGGGCCGATGTGGGTCATACAGGAGCACGTGCGGCTAGGTTGCAGTGGTGGGATTTGAACCCATGTTGGTTTGACTCTCAAACCCATTAGAGTCAAAGCAGGAGATGCTTGGAGACTTGGTTGGCCTCTTGGTTCTTTTGTTTGTTGTTGTTTTTTTTTTTTTTTTTGAGATAAGAGTCTCACTCTGCTGCTGGGGCTGGAGTGCACTGGCACAATCTCGGCTTATTGCAACCTCTGCCTCCTGGGTTCAAGTGATCCTCCTGCCTCAGTCCCCTGAGTAGCTGGGACCACAGGCACATGACACCACGCCCAGCTCATTTTTGTATTTTTAGTAGAGACAGGGTTTCACTCTGTTGGCCAGGCTGGTCTCTAACTCCTGACCTTATGTGATCCACCCACCTCGGCCTCCCAAAGTGCTGGGATTAGAGGCGTGAACCACCGAGTGCAACCTTGGCCTCTCAGTTCTGAGCTAGGACAGTTGGAGAAGCTGCCCTCAAAAAGAGTCAGGCCCTTGGAGACTGTGTGTGTGTGTGTGTGTGTGTAAGAGACACACAGACAGATAGAAGAAAGTGATAGCAAAAGAGTGGGGGTGGGGAGAGAGAGAGACATTGATTCAGTAGGTTCTAGAAAAAAGTGGCACAGGAGGCTTCTCCCAGAAAAGGGAAAGTCAGGCCCCCTTGGCTCTCTGTCTCCTAACTGGCATGTAAAATTCACTTTTTTGTTATGGATTTGTTGCCCAACTCTACTAGGAATTGTTTAAAAGTGGAACATTCGTATCAGCTCACTTCAACAGTTTGCTTTCCATTTTCACATTCAAAAGCCTGTCTTCTGTTTCTAAGATATTCGTGCAGGGTGGCTGGCCTTTGTTGTATTTTCAAGTTCAACTTAAATTTGACCTGGTATGGGAGAAAGAGTGAAAGAGAAAGACAGAGAGAAAGGGAAAGAGAGAGAGAGAGAGAAAGGAGAGAGAGAGAGAGAAAGGAGAGAGACAGACAGACAGACAGACAGACAGACATGGAATCAGATGGACAGGGGCACATAGCAAATCTTTGGTTTGAGCCCAGGAGAGGCTCTGGTGAGAGGAAGACTGACCCTATTCTCTTTGGGGGAGAGAGAAGGGAAGGATGGAGGAAGGGAGGACACAGGAGGACACGGCACAGGAGGGTGATGGCTGCAGATGGGGGAGGGGAGGCATCGGGCAGCCTGGCTCTAGGATCAGATAAACATGTTTGCCACGGAGCACCAGGCTGGACTTTGTACTGCCCTTCCCAGAGCTCTGACTGGCAACCAGAGAAGCAGGGAGGTGAAGGAGAGAGGATTCTAGGAGCCCAGGAAAGAAGGGAGAGAGAGAAGCTGGAGAGAGGCCTGTGGGGGGGTTCCTGGAACATGAAATATTTTTCAGTCCCAACTAGATCACCTTGCACAAGTGACTGCGCCTTTCTGAGCCTCAGTTTTCTCCTCTGTGAAATGGGCACAGCGTCTACTTCATAGGGTTATAAGATGTAAGTGGGCAGCCCTCAGCACGGTGTCTGGCTCACAGTAAATCCTCAAGAAACATGAGTTTTCAGAATTTTTTTTTTTTTTTTTGAGACAGGGTTTCACTCTGTCGCCAAGGCTGGAGTGCTGTGGCGTGATCACAGCTCACTGCAGCCCCAACCTCCCAGGCTCAAGAGATCCTCTTGTCTCAGCCTTCTAAGTAGCTGGGACTACAGGCTTGTGCCACCACACCTGGCTAATTTTTCTACTTTTTTGTAGAAACAGAGTCCCACTGTGTTGTCCAGACTGGTCTCAAACTACTGAGCTCAAGGAATCCTCCTACCTTAGCCTCCCGAGAAGCTGGGACTACAGGTGTGCACCACCATGCCTGGCTAATTTATTTATTTTTTTATAGAGACAGTCTCACTATGTTGTCCAGGCTGGTCTTGAACTACAGGGCTCAAGTGATTCTCCCACCTCAGCCTTTCAAATAGCTGGGATTACCAGCATGAGCCACCATTGCTGGTTTACAATTCAGTTGTAAATATTACATATGCCAAGGCAGGAGGATCGCTTGAGCCCAGGAGTTTGAGACCAGCCTGGCCAACATAGCAAGTCCCTGTCTCTATCAAAAAAAAAAAAGAAAGAAAAAAAAGTACAAAAATTAGCTGGGCATGTTGGCATGTGCCTGTGGTCCCAAGCACTTGGCAGTCTGAGGTGGGAAGACCAATTGAGCTCAGGAGTTTGAGGCTACAGTGAGCTATGATCACGCTACTGAGCTCCAGCCTGGGTGACAGAACAAGTAGCCTCTAAAAAGAAAAACAAATACATAAAAATAAATATTGGCCAGGCGCGGTGGCTCACACCTGTAATCCCAGCACTTTGGGAGGCCAAGGTGGGTGGATGGCCTGAGGTCAGGAGTTTAAGACCAGCCTGGCCAATATGGTGAAACTCCGTCTCTACTAAAAATATAAAAATTAGTTGGCTATAGTAGACCGTGCCTGTAATCCCAGCTACTCGGGAGGCTGAGGCAGGAGAATCGCCTGAACCCGGGAGGCGGAGGTTGCAGTGAGCTGAGCTCGTGCCACTGCACTCCAGCCTGGCCACAGAGCAATGCTTTGTCTCAAAAAATAAATAAATAAGTAAATAAAAATAAAAATCACGTATGCATATATAGTATATTATATGTTATGTAATTTACAAAGTACACATGGACACCAGGGAAAACTGTCCTTCTCACTTCCTTCCCCAGCACCCCGTTCTCCTCTGGAAGCAAGCAGAGCCCCCAGTTCCGTGAGTGCCCTCTGGTATTTTACATGCGCACAAATATGTAGAAATCCTCTAGAAATCCTCTTTTACCTCACTTCAAATTTTTCATAAATAGCAGTATAGCAGACACGCCAGATAAACTCTGCTCCATCTGGGCACACAGAGCTTCCTCGATGGGGTTTTTTCAGTGGTTGCATTGAACAGATGCACCTCCATTTAGTTAATCAGTATCCTTTTGCTGGGCTCCTTCGTTGCTTCTCATCTTTTCTATGGCAAGCAACGTGGCAAGGAATTGCCTTCTACTTGTGCCATTTGTCACCTGTGCCAATATCAGAAGGCTCAAATTCTAGAAGCGAATTGCTCAGTGAGGCAGGGGAGAGCACAGGCTTTGGAATCACGCAGACCCAAGTTCAAATCCCAGTCTGCCTGTTTCAGTGCTACTGTATTGAGTTGTATTTATCTGTAACTTTTTTTTTTTTTGAGACGGAGTCTTACTCTGCTGCCCAGGCTGGAATGCAGTGGTGATCTTGGCTCACTGCAACCTCTGCCTCCCGGGTTCAAGCGATTCTCCTGCCTCAGCCTCCCGAGTGGCCGGGATTATAGGTGCCTGCCACAATACCTGACTTATTTTTTATTTTTATTTATTTTTTTGTAGAGATGGGTTTCCCCATATTGGCCAGGCTGGTCTCAAACTCCTAACCTCAAGAGACCCACCCACCTTGGCCTCCCAAAGTGCTGGGATTACAGGTGTGAGTCATTGCACCTGGCCTATCTGTGACATATTGGAAATATAAGTTCAGGAGAGGGAGAGAGAAAGAGGTGGGGATTGAGTCAGAGCAGGAGAGGAGGAGAGAAAATGTATATGGCTCAGGCTGTCTGATCCCTTCTGTCCCCCATGGGGAGACCTACAGTGAGCAGAGACATGAGTCACAGGTGGCATCGGGTCCCTCGAGTCTCTCTGGTGGGAGAATCTCAGCCCACAGAGTGGGATTCCAGTGTTCACATGCATTTTTGGTACTATGAGGCCTCTAAATGTCAACCTGTCACCTGGGACTCTGTGGAAAAACCAGCTGCCTGTTCTGGTGCGTGGGGAAACTGGCCTGGCCACAGCCAAGGGTGCAGATTTTCAGGAATTTTTTTTTTTTAGACAGAGTCTCACTCTATCACCCAGGCTGCAGTGGTGAGATTTCGGCTCACTGCAACCTCCACCTCCCAGGTTCAAGCAATTCTCCTGCCTCAGCTCCCCCAAGTAGCTGGGATTATAGGCTCCCACCACCATGCCCGGCAATTTTTATATTTTTAGTGGAGACAGGGTTTCACCATGTTGGCCAGGTTGGTCTCAAACTCCTGACCTCAGGTGATCCTCCCACCTCAGCTCCCAAAGTGCTGATATTACAGGTGTGAGCCACCGCGCCCAGCCTCAGGAAGCATTTTGACTTTGTAATTTTCTGCCTGAAAGGCTATCTTAGAACTGAATCCTTTTAGGTGGATGGGACTCTGCTTGCCCTGTGACCTTGGACAAGGGACAAAATGATGCAAATTCTGTGAGCCTCAGTGACCCTGGGTGTAAAATTGGAGAATCCATATTTCTTTCCTTGTTTTCAGATTCAATGCTTTCCTTTTTCCAGCAGGTCTCCTTCGTCCATCCATCCATCATCCATCCACCCACCCACCTCCAATCCATCCATCCATCCATCCATCCATCCATCCATCCATCCATTATCCATCCACCCACCAATCCATCCACCCATCTACCTGTCCATCCATTCTACCCTACCATCCA
The DNA here is from genome assembly GCF_007565055.1 of Rhinopithecus roxellana. Classification (NCBI taxonomy): domain Eukaryota; kingdom Metazoa; phylum Chordata; class Mammalia; order Primates; family Cercopithecidae; genus Rhinopithecus; species Rhinopithecus roxellana. Next base: position 84,660,227 of record NC_044558.1, on the reverse strand, counting down.
TCCACCAGTCCATCCATCTATCCACTAATTCATCCACTCACCCACCCATCCACCCATCCACCCATCCATTCACTTATCCACCCATCCATCCATTCACCCATCCATCCATCTATCCATATATCTTCATCTGTGTCCATATGTCTGTGTATCCATGTTTCTAAACCTTTATCTGTTCCAGTGTCTGGGTCCATAGGCCTGTGTCCACATGTTTGTCATGTGTGTGCATCTACAAGTCTCTGTCCTCATGACCGGGTGTCTGTGTCCCTGTGTCCTGGCATAAATGACCATATCTCCCTGTCCCTGAGTCCAAGTGTAGGCCCCTTGGCTCTATAACTGCTTTCATGCACAGTCCCCACCCTCAGGGCTGACAAGGGTTCCAGCACCCAGGGCCCCAGCCCCACGTATAGGGAGGGATACCCCCTGCTGACCAGACCCTGTCCTTGCCCTCCTCCCAGGGAGGACCCGTGGCGTGTGGCGAAGATGGTCAAGTCCTACCTGCAGCAGCACAACATCCCACAGCGGGAGGTGGTTGACACCACTGGCCTCAACCAGTCCCACCTGTCCCAACACCTCAACAAGGGCACCCCCATGAAGACGCAGAAGCGGGCCGCCCTGTACACCTGGTACGTCCGCAAGCAGCGAGAGGTGGCGCAGCGTAAGTAACGACCCTACCCCGCGTCTTCCCTGGGAGGGCCCAGGACTCTCCCCTAACTCATAGTTGGGGGCTGGAAGCTTCACCATCCCCATTGCACAGACAGGTAGATGGAAAGGAAGTCAGTGGGATTCAACCTGCATTTATTACCTATTCTGCACCAAGCACTCTGTGGGACAGGAGTAGGCTTGGTCCTGAACATCCAAAGATGAATGAACTGGGTCTCTGCTTTCTTTTTTTTTTTTTTTTTTGAGACAGAGTTTTGCTCTTATTGCCCAGGCTGGAGTTCCATGGTGTGACCTCAGCTCACTGTGACCTCCTCCTCCCAGGTTCAAGCAATTCTCCTGCCTCAGCCTCCAGAGTAGCTGGGATCACAGGTGCCCACCACCACGCCTGGCTAATTTTTTGTAGTTTTAGTAGAGATGGGGTTTTACCATGTTGGCCAGGCTGGTCTTGAACTCCTGACCTCAGGTGATCCACCTGCCTCAGCCTCCCAAAGTGTTGGGATTACAGGCGTGAGCCACTGTACCCGGCCTGGGTCCCTGCTTTCTAAGAGCCCATGGTTAAGTGGGAAAGTGGGAGAAAAGATCATTAGGATCCAGTGAGACATGTATTAGAATAGGACAACAGCAGCCACAACAATAATAATAATGGCTACTATTTATCAAGTGTTTTTGGGGTGCCTGGTCCAGTGCAGAGTATTACACAAAGCATTTCAGGGTGCTGAGCTGACTGTCGACTGGGGAGTGACCTGTTCTTCCTCAGGAAGGCAGAGGTATTAGGAAGGCTCACATTGCAAATATGACCTTTAGACTAGGTCTTAAAGTGGGAGTTGAATTTTGACCCCTGGAGACGCCGGGAAGGGTGTTTCAGGCAGAAGGAACAGCATCAGTAAAGGCTCAGAGGCAAGGTCTACGCTCAGGAAATCCTCCACTGCAAACTCAGGAAGCTCTGGGAGCCCTATTATTCAGGGAATGGTGGTTTTCTTCTCCAGGCCTCATACCCCACCAAATCCCAGGTGCACTGTCACCTTCCAACCTCTATCTATGTGTAACATTTTTTGACATTTATTAATTATCCAGGTTTTTTAAAAAAAAGAAATAGCCAGGCATGGTGGTGTGCCGTAATCTCAGCTACTTGGGAGGCTGAGGTGGGAGGACTGTTTGAGCCCAGGGGTTCGGGTCCAACCTGGACAATATGGCAAGATTCCTCCTCTAAAAAAGAAAGAAAGGAAAGATAGGAAAGGGAGGAAGGAAGGAAGGAAAGAAGGAAAAGAAAAGAAAGAAAAAGAATGAGAGAAAGAAAGAAGGGCAATACACATTTGGTTAAAAAAAAGAAAAACAGAGTTTATAAGAAAAATTAGATGTCTTTCCCCTAAAGCAGCCACTGAAATTCCCAGACTCTTGTGTATCCTTCCAGAGAGATTTTCTGCATATAGTAGCAATAGATATGTTGTTTTCTTGCTCTTTTTCTGATTAATGGGAACATACTAGACACACTATTTTGCATATTGTGTTTTGTCTCTTGGCAATAAATCCTGTACATCTTTTCATATTGGCACTGAGAGACTGATTGATTTCATTCTTTATAAGGGCTGCTGGCTGTTATTTAACTGGCCACCTACTGAAGGACTTTTAGGGTTTTTGCAATCTGTGAATACAACCAACTGCAGCAAAAAACATCCTTATTTATATAAGTGCATGTTCACATGTGACTGTGTCTGTAAGATAAATTCCTAGAAGTGGAATGCTGGAACACAGAATAGCTGCTTTAAAATCTTGGGTACATATTGGCATAGTTCCTTCCAAAGAAGTTATATCAATTTACACTTCCACCAACAGTAAAAATCACTGCGGAAAAAAAAAAAGTATGTAGGCCGGGGGCGGTGGCTCACGCCTATAATCCCAGCACTTTGGGAGGCCGAGGAGGGTGGATCACTTGAGGGCAGGAGTTTGAGACCAGCCTGGCCAACATGGTGAAACCCCGTCTCTACTAAAAATACAAAAATTAGCTGGACATAGTGGCGCACGCCTGTAATCCCAGCTACTTGGGAGGCCAAGACAAGAGAATCGCTTGAACCCAGGAGGCAGAGGTTGCAGTGAGCCAACATCACGCCACTGCACTCCAGCCTGGGTGACAGAGGGAGACTCTGTCAAGTAAATAAACAAACAAATAAATGTATGTATGTACGTATGTATGTATGCATGCAACAGACGGCTCTAATCCTGACTCTATAGCTACCCCTCATCCCAGTTATTGGGGTGTTCACACTCTACTGTGCTGTAATACACACTCGGAAAAACAGTACATTTTAATACTATTTTAATTTGTATGAGAAGAAACAATAAAGATTCTGAAAATCTGTTAGAACTAGATTTAGTTTCTGAGAGAAACAGTGTTCTCTTAAAACCATCACTAGAAGAAATTTTACAATATTCGATAAAATGCATTAAAATTTTCTAACAGTTAGAAATGTCATCAAGGACTTCAGCCTAGAGCTGAGAATAGAGATGCAAACTGGCCCAAATAGCTTTCCCTGGGGGATTTTTAACTTAAAAGTTAAGGAGAAATTGGAGAATTTGAGATGCAGAGTCAATATATGACTGAAGTATTAGGACTCTTTCAGTAACAGGGGACAGAACCCCAACTCAAACGGATTTAAACAGAAAAGGGAAGGTATCGACTGATGCAATGTGAGGAGTCCAGGGCTGCTTCAGGCATGGTTAGATCAAGGGGCTCAAATGAGGTTCACATAGCATTTCCTGACTCTGTTTTCTTTTTTGTTGGCTTCATTCTCAGACGGGCTCTCCTCATATAGGCAAAGATGGGTTCTGGAAGCCCTGGGCTGCCATCCTATCAGCTTAGCAACCTCAGAAGGAAAAGAGCTCTTCTTTTCAGCTACTTTCAGTTGAATGACTCTTTTTTTATACACTTAATAATGCAAACTTTTATTTATTTTATTTTTTGAGATGAGGTCTTTCCATGTTGCCCAGACTGGTTTTGAACTTCTGGGCTCAAGTGATCCCTGCCTCAGCCTCTCAGGTAGCTGGAATGACAGGCTGGAATAACCTCTCAGGTAGCTGAATGACGCACCACTGTGTCTGCTATAACAGAAACTTTTAAATGAAGTCTAACATAAAAAGTGCACAAATCCAAAGCATACAGCTCAATGAATTTTCACAAAGTGAACACTCCAATACAGATAAAAAATAGAATATTACCAGCTCCCAGCCTGGTGTGGTTGCACCCACCTATAATCCCAGGGAGGCAATGGTGGGAGGATCACTTGAGCCTAAGAGTTCAAGACCAGCCTGGGCAACAGAAGGAGACTCCATCTCTACAAAAAATAAAAATAAAAATAAAAATAAAAATAAATGAGCCAGGTGTGGTGCACACCTGTAGTCCTAGCCACTTGTGCCCGCTGCTGCTTCTTGGCACTGAGATGGTGAGGGCCCTGCTGCTGCTGTGCCCCTGATTCAGAACCTACCTTCCTCTCTTCTCATAAAGTGCTGTCCTGGCACTTGTGTGTCCCAGTCCTTTGGTGGTCTGCTCAGGGATAATCCAGTAGACTAGTTTCCAGTAAAGTGGTATCAGCTGATGACGGCTGGTTGGGTCTCTTCCTCTAGCTAACATTTGCATTTAAAGCCTGATTTTCAAGTCTGGAAAGCTGAATATAATTCTGAATCTACAGAGGACATATGGCTCAAGTTTTTGCTGTACTGCATGACCCTGGAAAAATATGTAAGCTCTCTGAGCCTCAGCTTCCTCATCTGTAAAACGGGGATAGTAAATGTGCCAAATAGGAACAAATGCTAATGCTTACCTGCAGTCTTGTATTGAGAAGAATTGTGAGATCATATCTTGGGTTGGTAGGAAAGCATTCAGGGATTGATTAGTGATGTTTGCCTTGGACACTGGTTAAGAAAGTGATAGCATATGTGCTGTGTGTTTGTCATCACTGGATTAGATGATTTCTAAGTTCTAGCTATAAGCTCCTCTGGTTCAGCACCCCAGCAATGAGAAAGAATCAAGGGCAAGGTCAGGGAAACTGACCTGGGAAGTTGAGAGTGGCCAGTACCCCACTCACGGCTTTCTGTGCCTGCAGAGTTCACCCATGCAGGGCAGGGAGGGCTGATTGAAGAGCCCACAGGTGATGAGCTACCAACCAAGAAGGGACGGAGGAACCGTTTTAAGTGGGGCCCAGCATCCCAGCAGATCCTGTTCCAGGCCTATGAGAGGCAGAAGAACCCCAGCAAGGAGGAGCGAGAGACGCTGGTGGAGGAGTGCAATAGGTACAACGGCGGGCGGGAAACAGTGCTGTTTTGGTCTGGGCTGTGGCAAGGCCAGGGAAGGGGAAGGTGACTCTAGGTCCTGTAAAAGGCTGTCCAGTTGCCGAGAACTCCTGATATTGGCTTAGCCTGGCCCAGAAAATTAAGAATACTTGAACCTAACCCCATTCCTCGCAGCCCTCCTGCACCCTGGACACCAAGCAACCCCTTCCATGGATGCCCACCTAATCTGATTCCCTCTACAATCCTATGGCTCTTTTGCTCACTTTATGAATGGAGAGACTGAGGTCAGAGAGACTGTCACCTGCCCAACGTCATACAGCAGACCTGGCATTGGAACCCAGATCTGCCAGCTTCAAACCCTCAGGCAGAGCTCAACTTCTCAGAACCCTCCCCCCTCATGCCCAGGACAGGGTTCTTCTGAGCCTGGCCTGGAGACTCATGGGTGGCTATTTCTGCAGGGCGGAATGCATCCAGAGGGGGGTGTCCCCATCACAGGCACAGGGGCTGGGCTCCAACCTCGTCACAGAGGTGCGTGTCTACAACTGGTTTGCCAACCGGCGCAAAGAAGAAGCCTTCCGGCACAAGCTGGCCATGGACACATACAGCGGGCCCCCACCAGGGCCAGGCCCGGGGCCTGCGCTGCCCGCTCACAGTTCCCCTGGCCTGCCCCCACCGGCCCTCTCCCCCAGTAAGCTCCACGGTGAGTGGTATTGTGGGGACAGGGGACACGCGGGAAGGTGGGAGGGTTGGGGAGGACTGTCCCAGTGACAGCAGTCACCTAAACCTCTTAGCACTTCAGTTTGGTTCCATTCCATTCACACCACTCCTTATCACTCTACTTCACTCTGTTCATTCATCCATTCCACTCTATCTCCATTCCATTCACTCTACTCCTTTCCACTCTATTCACTCCATCCACTCCACTCCATCCACTCCAATTAACCCCATTCCATTCACCCCATTCCATCCACTCCATTCACCTCCACTCCATCCACTACATTCGACCCCACCCATCCACTCTACTGCATTCACTCCACTGAACTCCACTTCATACACTCCACTCCATCCTTCCATCCAACTTTATCCCATCCACTACATTCAACTCCACTCCATCCACTCCATTCACCTCCACTCCATCCACTCTACTCCATTCACTGAACTCCACTGCATCCACTCTACCCCATCTATTACATTCAACTCTACTCCATCCACTCCACTCCATCCATTCCATCCAAATTCATCCCATCTACTACATGCAACTCCACTCCAACCACTCCACTCCATCCCACTTCATCCCATCCACTACATTCAACTCCACTCCATCCACTCCATTCACCTCCACTCTATCCATTCTACTCCATTCACTCAACTCCACTGCATCCACTTTATTCTATTCCATCTACTCCATCCACTCCACTCCATCCATTCCATCCAACTTCATCCCATCCACTACATTCAACTCCACTCCATTCATTCCACTCCATCCATTCCATCCAACTTCATCCCACCCACTATATTCAACTCCACTCCATCAACTCCATACCCCGCTGCATTCACTGCACTCCATCTATTACATTCAACTCTACTCCATCCACTCCATACTCTATTCCATCCACTTACTCCATCCACTCCATTCAACTCCACTCCATCCACTCCACTCACTCAACTCCATCTACTCCACTCCCTCTACTTCATTTAACTGTGCTCCATCCACTTCACTCCACCCATTCCATCCACTCTACTCCATCCACTCCACCCATGTGACTCCATCCACTCTACCCACTCTTTTCTCCACTCCTCTCCACTCTGTACCATTTTATTCTATCTGTCCCATCCACTCTTCATCCCACATGACTCCACACTTCATCAATTCCACTTTGCTCCATCCACTCCACTCCAACCCACTCACTCCACTCCATACCATACCATTCCACTCCACTCTGTTCACATGACTCCATTCATTCCACTCCACTCCACACTATTCCTCACCATTCCACTCCATTCTATCCCTTCCCACCCATCCTCTCCACCCTTTACGGTACCCGTTTCACTTGATCCCACTCATTCCACTCAATTCAATCTATACTACTCCACACCATCCACTCCACTTCATATCATTCCACTCAACTCAACCTAAGTTGATTTGGGTTAATTCCATTCAATTCATTCATTTCAGAGTGTATCAATTCAATTCATTTCAACTCAACTAAATTCAGTTAAATTCAGTTCAGTTGTCTTCCACTGAGCACCTACTGCATGTCAGGTATAGAACTAGGCAGTGGGGGGAATGGAGCTAATAAATGCAGTCCCAGCCTTCAAGGAACTGGGAGCAGCTAACCCAGGGCTTGGCAAAAGGTAGAAACACAGGCAGATTTGCTGGCTGCATAAAGGCCGACAGGCAGCTGGCCTAAGCAGACCAATGGAGTTTGAAGCGATGAGGGCTATGGAGGCAGGAGAGGGCTGGGAAGTGGGGTGCTGAGGCAGGACACTGCTTCCCTCTCCAGGTGTGCGCTATGGACAGCCTGCGACCAGTGAGACTTCAGAAGTGCCCTCAAGCAGTGGCGGCCCCTTAGTGACAGTGTCTACACCCCTGCACCAAGTGTCCCCCACGGGCCTGGAGCCCAGCCACAGCCTGCTGAGTACAGAAGCCAAGCTGGTGAGCATCCTGCCTGTAGGGAAAACCCAACCTCATCTTTCCTTGGCAGGCAGATTCTGGAACAGTCCCCAGGGAGGCCCTGTTGGGACCCTGCCCCCACCCCCGACTCAGCTTGGCTTCCCCTTGTAGGTCTCAGCAGCTGGGGGCCCCCTCCCCCCTGTCAGCACCCTGACGGCACTGCACAGTTTGGAGCAGACATCCCCAGGCCTCAACCAGCAGCCCCAGAACCTCATCATGGCCTCACTTCCTGGGGTCATGACCATCGGGCCTGGTGAGCCTGCCTCTCTGGGTCCTACGTTCACCAACACAGGTGCCTCCACCCTGGTCATCGGTAAGCTGGAGGGGATGGGTGGGCACCTGGGTGGGAGGCTCATGGGGCAACCGCAGAATCCAGGAGCTGGAAGAGCCACTGGGATTCATTGATTCATTTGTTCACTTATTCATTCATTCATACAACGTGTATTTATCCAGTGCCTACTCTGGAGCAGGCACTGTGCTACATCAGTGATACCCGGGTGAACCAAACAGACCAAAATCTCAGCAACTCAAGCAGGGAGGCAGGCACTAAGCATAATACATCAATTCTGTGGTACCTCAGAAGGTGAAGGGTCTACAGGCAAATTACAGCAGGGTAAGGGGGACTGATGTTTTCTAAGTTTTTTGTTTTATGAAGAAAAATTAACCCCAGAAAGCCTTTATTTGTAGGTACAATTATGCAGAAGCCCAGTACATAAGATAGATAGGGAGCTGCTAGGAGAGGGGAGCAGAGAGCTAACCCCAGGGCCTTTGCACTGCTGTGGAACCCCAGGGCTCCAGGGAACCTCAGTTTGACGACTTTTGAACAAGTCACTGCCTGCCTCTCCCACTAGCCTAGATAAGGAACTAAAGGGGGAATGACTTGCCAGAGCCACTTAAATTAGTGGCAGGTCCCAGTGGAGGGCTGTTTCCTGACCATCCTGCCCCCTCCTCCAAACCACAGGCTCTGGGAAGGAGAGGTGGTGCCCTTGGGAGGTCTTGGGGGGGGTGATGGGGTGTAACTGGGGAGCCCAGCTGATTCCCGCCCCTTCCACTCCAGGCCTGGCCTCCACGCAGGCACAGAGTGTGCCGGTCATCAACAGCATGGGCAGCAGCCTGACCACCCTGCAGCCCGTCCAGTTCTCCCAGCCACTGCACCCTTCCTACCAGCAGCCACTCATGCCGCCTGTGCAGAGCCATGTGACCCAGAGCCCCTTCATGGCCACCATGGCCCAGCTGCAGAGCCCCCATGGTGAGCACCCTGTGCCCCACACAGGGGGAGATGATGATAGAGGTTTGGCTGTCAATGGATGCAGGGGAAGGGGGTGCCTGGCAGGCGTTGCAGTCTGAGTGTGTCTCCAGGACAAGTGCGTTTCCGTGATTGAGGGTGTCTGCAGGCCACAGTGTGTTCCCATGTGAATGCACGTATCTGTGTGTGTGTGTGCACATGACTGCTTGTGTGAGCAGATCCCTAGTACATGTCTGGGTGTGGGTCAGTTGTGCATGCATTTGTGTGTGCATGCCTGTGTTTCTCTGAAACTCTTAGGGCCATATGAATTTCTAAGATCTATTCAGATTTTAGAAAGGTAATCTGGGGCCAGGTGTGGTGGCTCACACCTGTAATCCCATCACTTTGGGAGGCCAAGGTGGGCGGCTCACTTGAGGTCAGGAGTTAAGAGATCAGCCTGGCCAACACGGTGAAACCCCGTCTCTACTAAAAATACAAAAATTAGCCAGGCGTGGAGGCACGTGCCTGTAGTCCCAGCTACTTGGGAGGCTAAGGCAGGAGAATTGCTTGAACCAGGGAGGCGGAGGTTGCAGTGAGCTGAGATTGTGCCACTGCACTCCAGCCTGGGCAACAGAGTGAGACTCTGCCAAAAAAAAAAAAAAAGAAAAAAGAAGAAAGAAAAGAAAAGAAAGGTAATTTGGTGGATATGCCAGCTATCACACAACACTCCCAGCAGAGTTTGAGACAGCCCACTGTGATCAAAGCACTGCTATTTCTGCAGCCAAAGTAGGATTTCTACAAGGCAGTTTAAATACTCATAACCTCATGTCAGGTTCAGGCTGGGTTTTGCCACCAAATGAGCTCTAGTGCCAATCTTAAGGAAATCTTTTGGTTTCAGACCTTTTTGGAATTTGGGACTGGGTTAAGAGATTTTGGGTCTGTATATGTTTCTGTGTGTACGTGGTTGAGAATGTATGTGTGTGTGTAAGTTTTTATATGAGTCACTGTGAGAATATGTGGTTTATGTGAGTTTTCCTAGCGTCTGTGTGTCTCTTGTGGGGTCTGTGTGTCTCCTGCGGGGTGGGGGGAGGTGCTGTAGGCAAAACATGGGGTTTTATTTGGAGAGGTGGCCCGGAGATGGAGGTACTGCTGTCCTCTGCCTTGCTCTTTGACAGGGGCCACCTGAACTTAGTACACAGCACCTGAGTTTAGTACAGTAGCACCTGTGCTTAGTACATAGCCCCTGCATTTAGTACAGTAGCACCTGCGCTTAGTACGTAGCACCTGTGCTTAGTACAGTAGCCCTGCACCCACGCCTCCCGTTCCCTTTCATACCTGCTGTCTCCAGGTGGCAAAAGCTGGAGTTGGTTTCTGGCCTCCTCCAGGCTCCCCTGCATCAATCCCCGCTGAGCAGTTCCCTGTAATGGGGAGAGGGTCTGTCCCTCTATCTGGAGCCCTCAGTTTTGAAAGTCAGTCCTGGATCTCCAATTGCTGCCCAGTCTGGTTGTTCGGCAGGCTCCATGCCCCCCTTTCCCCGGTCCTGAGGCCTGGGATGGGGGCTGTCAGGCACGTCTGCCACATCTGCCCCTCTCTCCCCTGCGGCCAGCCCTCTACAGCCACAAGCCCGAGGTGGCCCAGTACACCCACACGGGCCTGCTCCCGCAGACTATGCTCATCACTGACACCACCAACCTGAGTGCCCTGGCCAGCCTCACGCCCACCAAGCAGGTAAGGTCCAGGCCTGCTGGCCCTCCCTTGGCCTGTGACAGAGCCCCTCACCCCCACATCCCCGGGACTCAGGAGGCTGCTCTGCTCCCCCAGGTCTTCACCTCAGACACTGAGGCCTCCAGTGAGTCCGGGCTTCACACGCCGGCCTCTCAGGCCACCACCCTCCACGTCCCCAGCCAGGACCCAGCAGGCATCCAGCACCTGCAGCCAGCCCACCGGCTCAGCGCCAGTCCCACGGGTGAGAGGCCCTGGCTCCGCCCCCTCCCTTACTGTCCCCGCCCCCTTCCATGTTGGTCCCACCCCTTTCATTGCTGTCCTGTCACTGTGGGGCTGTGCACGCAGCAGGCCTAGGGCTGCCACAAGGAAGCACTGGCAGGCATGGGGGGTTGGGTGGGGTTCCCCGCCTCCCAGACATGGCCTGTGTGCCCATGAAGCCCAAGAGGCACAGGCGACCCCAGGAAGACAGGGTCCACCTTGCAAGAACATCTCAGGGGCTGGATTGAGGAAAAAGATGAAGTCATGATAAGGAGCAGGTCTCAGAGCCAGAAGCGACTCTTGCGTGTGTTTGGTTTGGCTTGGCTCAGGGTCGAACATTCTTTGAATTTGTTGCCAACGTTTCAAAATCAGGAATTTTCACATAGAAATCCAGATTTCTGGCATCTTTTGGGAAATTGGAAAAATTCATATTCCCATATAACAGCTCACCAGGCCTCACTGCATCCACTCATATCGGCTCCAATGACCCCTGGCAGTGGGGTGGTCACCTGGGTTTGTAATCCATGATGTCATTATCAGGAGTGGGCACTTTGGGGTCAGGTGGCTGGGCTTTGCAGCCTGTCTTTTTGCAAGCTGCCCCCTTTCTATAAGGTTCCTGGACCCGGCCCTGGCAGCTGTCATGACAGCCACCGAGGCCATTCTATGTCCTGGCATTCACCCCGTGAGGCGTCTGCATGATCACCTCCATTTTACGGATGAGAAAGTGGACACTCAAGGAGGGGAAGGACTTGCCTCATCTCCCACAGCTACCAGATGGCAGGGCCAGGACTTGAACCCAGGTCCAACCTCAAAGCCCATTCTCTTAACCATGGCCATCAGTCAGGGTTCTCCAGGAGCACAGAACCAATGCATTTACCTGAAGGACTTGGCGCGTGTCTGCAGGGGCTGGCAGGCCTGAAATCTGTTGCTGGCAACTCCGGGGAGCGAATTCTGCAGCCTTGAGGCAGAATTCCTTCTTCTCTGGGAAACCGGTTTTTGCTCTTACGGCCTTCCACTGATGGAGGCGGCCCACCCATATTTTCAGGGTAACCTCCTTTACTCAAAGTCAACTGATTGTGGCATTAACCACATCTACAAAGCACCTGCATTCACAGCAGCGCCTAGATTAGCATTTGGCTCAGCCTAGCCAAGCCAACACGTACAACTACCTACCCCAGCATCTCACCGGGGCTTCTCCAGCGTTCCCACTAAGATGTACTGAGGCCACTCCCTGGGCGGCCCCGGAACCTGGCTGGGAGGCTCCCCTTGTTAAGAACTGAGAGTAGAGGTGTGACTTTGGGGTTCCTGTTATCTGCTGTGATCCAGGAGGTGTGGCCCTGCCTCCTCATTCCGAGTACCTCTAGGGACGGGCAGGTGGGGTGCGTGTGGGTGCCTGGTGGGTGGTCAGCAGCCTTGTTTGCCTCCGCAGTGTCCTCCAGCAGCCTGGTGCTGTACCAGAGCTCAGACTCCAGCAACAGCCACAGCCACCTGCTGCCGTCCAACCACAGCGTCATTGAGACCTTCATCTCTACGCAGATGGCCTCTTCCTCCCAGTAACCACGGCACCTGGGCCCTGGGGCCTGTACTGCCTGCTTGGGGGGTGATGAGGGCAGCAGCCAGCCCTGCCTGAAGGACCTGAGCCTGCTGAGCTCCTGTGGTCCTTCCTGGACAGCTGTGCCTCGCTCCCCACTCTGCTCCGATGCATCAGAAACGGAGGGCTCTTGAGGCGCCCCAACAACCCATGCAGGGCTGCTTGGGTTGCACAAGAGGGGGCCATGGAGAGCTAGGAGCAAAGCCTGTTCCTGGCAGATGTAGGAGGGACTGTCCCTGCTGTGTGGGACACAATCTGCTTACTTGGAACAGAAGGGGGCGGCCTATGACTTGGGCACCCCCAGCTTGGGCCTGTGGAGAGCCCTGGGACCGCTACACCACTCTGGCAGGCACACTTCTCAGGAAACAAGCCTGTGTAGCTGTGACCTGCTGAGCTCTGAGAGGCCCTGGATCAGCGTGGCCTTGTTCGGTCACCAATGCACCCACTGGGCCACTCCATCCTGCCCCAACTCCTCCAGCTAGTGACCCACATACCACTTGTACTGACTCGATCACCTACTCACACAGGCATTTCCTGGGTGGCTACTCTGTGCCAGAGCTTGGGGCTCCAATGCCTGAGCCCAGGGAGGCCAAAGCTAACAGGGAAAGCAGGCAGGGCTCTCCCGGCTTCCCCTGTCCCCGGCGATTCCCTCTCCCAGGCCCCATGACCTCCAGCTTTCCTGGGTATTTGTTCCCAAGAGCATCACGCCTCTGAGGCCAGCCTGGCCTCCTGCCTCTACTGGGAAGGCTGCTTCAGGGTTGGGAAGTTGTCCTTCTTCCTGTGGGAGCCTCGCAACCCATGCCAAGTCTAGGTCCTGGTGGGGCAGCTCCTGTCTCGAGGGCCCTGCAGACCCCGCCCTTATTTGGGGCAGGAGTAGCTGAGCTCAGAAGGCAGCAAGGCCCGAGCAGCTGAGCAAGGCCCAAGCGGCTGGCCAAGCTGAGGTGCCCAGAAGAAAGAGGTGACCCCAGGGCACAGGAGCTACCTCTGTGGACAGGACTAATACTCAGAATCCTGGGGTCTGGCTGGCTGAGGGCAGTTCGCAGCCACCCTGAGGAGTCCGAGGTCCTGAGCACTGCCAGGAGGGTCAAAGGAGCCTGTGAATCCAGGGCAAGCATGGTCCCACATCCCTGGGCCTGCTGCTGAGAACCTGGCCCCCAGTGCACCGCATCCACCCTGGGATTCAGGAAAAGGCCTGGGGTGACCCAGCAACCCCTGCAGCTTGTAGCCAGCTTGGGCGAGCGGCACGTTTATTTAACTTTTAGTAAAGTTAAGGAGAAATGCGGTGGTAATTTCTTGCTTGTCCACAAATCATTCAGATGGGGTTTGGGCAGGTAGTGGGAGGCTGGGGCAGGCCAGGGGTCTGCGAAGAGGAGATGGGCTCCAGCACCCACACTCTCACACCCCACGTCTCTGCTTTTCTGGCTCTGCTGAGGCTCTAATGATGAAGCCAGATTTCATCTTAACCTCAAGCTTCTACTTTAAAAAAAATTTCGTTTTGGAGACGGCTCAATGTCACCCAGGCTGGACTGCAGTGGCATTATATGGCTCACTGCAACCTTGACCTCCCGGGCTCAAGGGATCCTCCCACCTCAACCTCACAAGCAGCTGGGACCACAGGCGCTCACTACCATGCCCAACTAATTTTTGTATTTTTTTTTTATAGACAAGGTTTCGCCATGTTGCCCAGGCTGGTCTGGAACTCGGCTCAAGTGATCCACCTGGCTCGGCCTCCCAAAGTGCTGGGATTACAGGTATGAGCCACCGTGCCTGGCCACGAGCTTCTTTTTTTTTTTTTTTTGGTTGCGATAGAGTCTCACTCTGTTGCCTAGGCTGGAGTGCAGTGGTGCAATCTCGGCTCACTGCAACCTCTACCTCTTGGGTTCAAGTGATTCTCCCACCTCAGCCTCCTGAGTAGCTGGGATTACGGGCGCGTGCCAACATGCTCAGCTAATTTTTGTATTTTTAGTAGAGATGGAGTCTCGCCATGTTGGCCAGGCTGGTCTCAAACTCCTGGCCTCAAATGATCCACCCTCCTTGGCCTCCCAAAGTGCTGGGATTATAGGCGTGAGCCACTGCACCCGGTCACAAGCCTCTACTTCTTGCAGAATGCCTTTGTCGCATGAAACCTAGTCCACGAGTGCTATGACACTTCCTGAAGTCTTGGGTGGGGTGAATGCACAAATCCTGGGAGTGCAGAGATTTGTGTTGTATTTAAAACATCTCAAGGTTCAGCATTGACAGGCAATACCCAAATCACTCGATAAGTTTTGTTTTGGGTCCTCTGACAATTGAGTTTCCATAATCTGGTCGGCTCAGAGACACTTTATCATGTGTGGTATATTCACAAATGCAAAGAAAATTCTAGAAAGCCAGGGGTGAAAAAGCTCTCCTTTTTCAGACAATTCTGTGAAGTCTATGGGGGCTAAGGAGAGAAGAACCAAACTTTTTCTGGGCCTTGGCCTCTTGGGGATCCCTTCTCTCATTTTCTAAAAACTTTCTCATACCAGGCTAAAGAGGTGGCGGGAAGGTCTCCCTTCCCCTGCCCACCTCAGACAGTTCTAGCGAGGTGGAGGTTTCACCACTTGGCCACCAGTCTCAAATAACTGGAAGGCTCCTTTCTTCCTGAGGCCATGGAATGTTGTGGAACCATAGGCCACCCTCTGACCCCCTGCCCCCAGCCCTCCACGGCAGCACAGAGGGGCAGGCCTTGCTTGGGCTTCTCACCCTACAGTCACTCTTTTGGCTCAACTCTCAAGCAAGCCCTCATCACCATCAGGGTCTCATGGGCAGTCTGGGTTTGCCAGCCCAGTGCTTGAACTTGGAGAGGGAGGTGGGGCCTGGAAATGCCTTGTCCCCAGGGGGGCACCTTGTCCTTGGAGCCAGCTGAGCCCTGTGCCCATGGCTGGGTTCAATTTGCAGGCACAGCTGCGGCACTCTTTGCTGGTGGGAATGGAGAGGCCTCGCTGGCCTTCTTCGCCTTTTTCTTCTTTTTCTTCTTTTGAGTCCCAAGCAACACCTGGTCCCCGTTGAGCTCACCTGACTTCTGCTTCTGGACTGTGGCCGTGCTGGTGGGGGTGGGGGTGATGGTGGCTACAGCTGAGTCGACGCTGGCCCCCTTCTTGGCTTTCTTCTTCAGCTTCCTTTTCTTCTTTACCTCCTTCTCCAACGTGCCAGGGCTGTGGATGGCTGACTCCTGCAGGATGTCGGACGCCGACACAGCTGCCTCCTGGCACCGCCGCCACTCCTCATCACTGTCCTCACTGCTGCAACAAGGGCACCCTGCGTTAGCTGGAGTCAGGACACAGCCCCAGAGCCGCCTCTCGCTGTCCTCCTTTGGTCCACGTCACCAGGAGGCAGCCACAGAGGGAGGCCGGTAGCGAGTTCAGGCTTGGGAGTGGGGCCAACCTGGCTTCCAATACTGGCGTCTGGGCGTAGCAGCCTTGTGACCTCCTTAAGTGACTTAACCTCTCTGACTGTCAGTATCTTCTATAAAACGGGGATCTTAACAGAGTCCAGGCCTCCCAGGGATGTCCCAGGAGGCAACTATGATCAAGTGAGGTGTCTGGCCCAAGATGGGTGCTCAAAAGCAGCAAACATCCAAAGCCGCCACCAAGAAGGCTTTCCCTCCTACTGAGAGCACGGTTTCTCCAGCTGCCTGACAGGGCCGATGCCTCGGCCTGGGCCTGGGCCTGCCTGGAGTCTGCTTGGCTATTCTGGGGAACCCACCAAGACAGAAGAGGAGGAAAAAGGATGGGATGTGAGGAGAGGTGTGAGTTCTCACCTGGAGCTGGAGGGCTGTCGCTTTCGGCGGGGTTGTGGAGACTCTTCCTTCTCACAGCCTCCAGGGACAGACGTGAAGAAAAGGCGGAAACCTAAGATTCAGACGGGCAGAGTCAAATGAAAACAAAACAAAACAAAAAGAAAGATGAGAAACAAAAAAGGTAAACAAGAAAAGAAACAAAAAAGAAAAAAAATTAAAAAAGAAACAAAAAGAGAAACAAACAAAAATTTAAAAAAGACACAAATTTAAAAAATTTAAGAAAGAGTAACAAGAAAACCCCAAATGAACAACAAAAAAAGGGGGAAGAGTCAGCACCGCCAGATGCCAACCCCTCTTCCGAGGTGCCAGGTGCTGAGGCTGCCCCACCTCTGCCCTCAGGAGCTCCTGGTCCAGAGGCAAAGACCCGGGAATCAGTCATCTAACTACAAAGTGATTCTGCCTCTGCCAAGAGTCATGCTGATGCCTGATGGAGCCAGTGGAGCGGGTGCTGGAGCGGGAGCCAGCAGCCACATCAGCTCAGCAAGCCCTCAGAGGCTTCTGGAAGTCAGCACTTGAGCTCCTGAACTAAGGCAGCCTTCAAAGTGGCAAATGTGTTGATACAGGACAGACACAGATGGGCAAGGCTGTGGAGGGCAGCAGGAAAGTGCTCCTGCTCGGGGTGACACAGACGAGGCCACCTCAGGCAAATGACTTTGTTTCTCAGGGCCTCAGTCGCCTTGTCTGTAAATGGGGTCTCATCATAATACCTGCCTAACCACAGGGCTGAGCGGATGAAAGAATGGTGCAGTAGGCTCATGCCTGTAACGCCAGTACTTTGGGAGTCTGAGGCGGGAGGATAGCTTGAGGCCAGGAGTTCAAGACCAGCCTGGGCAACATGGCCGAACCCTGTCTCTACAAAAAATACAAAAATTAGCCAGGTGTGATGGTGCATGCCTATAGTCCCAGCACTTTGGAAGGCCAAGGTGGGCAGATCGCTTGAGGCCAGGAGTTCAAGACCAGCCTGGGCAACACAGCGAGATCCTGTCTCTGAAAAAAAAAATAATTAGCCAGGGTTGGTGGTATATGTCTATGGTCCCAGCTACTCAGAAAGCTGATGTGGGAGGATAGCTTGGGTCTGGGAGGTTGAGGCTGCATTGAGCTATAATCGCTCCACTGTACTCCAGGCAGAGCAAGGCCCTGTCCAAAAAAAAAAAGAATGTGCCAAAAATGTTTCGCCCAGCTCCAGACACACATTAGGTGCTTAATAAATGATAGCTTCTATTAAGTATAACCACTCACCATCATCCTCTGAAGTGACTTTCTGTACCTTAGCTTCTGTTGGCTCCTTTGCTGCTTCTGAGATAGTAATGAAGCTAAGGGGAGAGGAGATGGTTGATTTAAGATAAGATTTTTGGATAACAACAAAAACAATTTTAAAAAATTCTTTTTGAAGTGGAGGGGATGGGGCACGTGATCAAAAATGCAAAAGCAGAAAGCATGCTGGCATAGTAAGAGGGTTGATGGTCTGGTTATAATATGCTGACCAGCCTCTGCCACTCAAACTGCAGTGCTTCATTTGTTTAAAGCCCACTTTATTCCAGCAAGTGTCGAAGAAGTTTTAAAGACATAGTAAAACAAAATGAAAGCAATTTCAAATAGGGCAAAGAGATATAAGGGCAAGAGGAACAGAAAGACCTAGAAGTGTGGTTAAGAAGTCCTACCTACTTGTTAGAGAGAGGGCATACATTTTGCTCTGAGCTTCCTAGCAGCAAGCATGAAAAGTGAAATATGACCAATCTAGAAAACTGGTTCAGAGGACAGCTTCTGGGGCAGGGCAGACCTGTTTTAAATTTTTTTTTTTTTTTTTTTGAGACAGAGTCTTCACTCTGTCTCCCAGGCTGGAGTGCAGTGGCACGATCTCGGCTCACTGCAAGCTCCGCCTCCCAGGTTCATGCCATTCTCCTGCCTCAGCCTCCCAAGTAGCTGGGACTACAGGTGCCCACCACCACACCTGGCTAATTTTTTATATTTAGTAGAGATGGGGTTTCACTGTGTTAGCCAGGATGGTCTCGATCTCCTGACCTTGTGATCCACCCACCTTGGCTTCCCAAAGTGCTGGGATTACAGGCTGAGCCACTGCGCCTGGCTACGCTTTTTTTTTTTTTAATTAAAAAAGTTGGAGATAATTGTAGACATGCAGTAGCAACAAATAATGCAGAGGTTCCACAGACCCTCCACCCATTTTCTTGCAATGGTAACACTGTGCCTCACTATAGCACAATATCACAACCAGGACATGGAAATGGATCCAATTCATGGACCTCATTCAGACTTCAGAGACCTGGGTTTTGAATCCTGGTTTTATCACTTATTAGCTGTGTCCCTTAAGCAAACAACTTTACATCTCTGAGCCTCTGTTATCCACCTGCGCAGTGGAAATGATGAAGGTCCCTACTTCTTAAGGTTGTCACAAGGATTGAAGGGGAAAACGGATATCAAGCACTTGTGGCACGTGGCCTGGCCACAAATACCTGCTCAGTAAATGGTAGCTATGATGATGATGCAGATGATGACTGTTATCAAGAAAAGCTTCGGCCTTCACAGGATCTCTAACATAAAAATAAACCACATTTCTCTAGAGGCACAAGGCTGCAAGCATGTCTCTGGTAAGTGCAGATGGAGATGTCACTGTGCACCGCAAAGAACAAGGCTCTCAGCAATGCCCTCAAGGCGGACGCACCAATGCCCTGGGTGCTTTCCCTAACCTCCCTTCCTATATGCCAAAGGCGCCCCCCACAAGTCCTGTTCAGGAAAAGCAACCTGGGGAGAGGGAGTAGAGATGATGCCACTCAGGCACCTGTTCTTGACCCCACACAGTGGTTCCATGGTGGCCACCAGGAGCATTTGGCAATGTCTGGAGACATTTTTGGATGTCACAACTGGTGGCGTGAGTACTACTATCATCAAGTAGGTAGAAGCCAGGGATGTTGGTAAACATCCTATAATGGGAAGAAGGATAGACCCCCACGACAAATGCTAGTCAAAGATGTCAACAGCGCCAAGGTTGAGAGACACTGACTTAACACAAGGGACCAAATGCAGTATCTTTTATATCTTTTTTTTTTTTTTTTTTTGAGGTGGAGTCTTGCTCTGTTGCCCAGGCTGGAGTGCAGTGGTGCGATCTCAGCTCACTGCAACCTCTGCATCCTGGGTTCAAGCGATTCTCCTACCTCAGCCTCTCAAGTAGCTGGGATAACAGGTGTACGCCATCATGAACAGCTAATTTTTGTATTTGTAGTAGAGATGGGGTCTCACCATGTTGGCCAGGCTGTTCTCCAACTCCTGTCCTCAAATAATCCGCCTGCTTCGGCCTCCGAAAGTGCTGGGATTAGAGGCATGAGCCGCCACGCCTAGCCTAAGGTATCATTTAGATTTCTTTGGAGAAACATGAAAACGCTGCAGAGGATATTCTAACCATGGCTGGCTGGCATTTCTACTGCAGAAACATCTCTGTGGCTCAGAGCAATGCCAAGCAGGCCCTGTTCAGCCTGAAGCCACAGAGTCACAAAGAAAAACTGTGCTCCCACAGGCTGAAATGCAGCTGCCTTCCTAAGCACCTCCCCTACATTCTCCAATTGAGGGGAACCCTGTAGGGTTCAGGCTGCGGGGCTCTGGCCCATTATTCTGTCTCAGGAGAATAGCTGGTTCACACTTTGGGAAGGCTCATTTGTCCTTTTGATATCTACTTCGACTGGAATGGCAATGGCCCCAAATCCTGCCTCATCTCCCTTTCAGAATCCTGCCAGGGCTCTGCCAGTCAGGAACAGATCTAGCCCAGTGTATCTCAAGACCCGTTCCATAGGTTGTTGACTGGTTTTCCATGAAACAAAGGCACTGTGGCCAAACAAGTTTGGAAAATGCTGGGCTAAACAGTTACACAGGTCTCTTCACTACAGGAATTCTCAGAGCCTTGAATATACTACTATGGCTTGCAGTCTGCAAGGACATGTGGAGGTATGTAGATTGCAGTGTTTCTCACACTTCTTTGCTGTTGGACCTCCTTTTTTGTAGAGCCACGCTTTGGGCTAGTGCTAGAATCCAAATGTTTGTGTCCTCCCCAAATTCTTATGGTGAAATCCTCACCCCAGCTGGGCATAGGGGCTCACACCTGTAATCCCAGCATTGTGGGAGGCCAAGCCGGCTGGATCACTTGAAATCAGGAGTTCGAGACCAGCCTGGCCAACATGATGAAAACCCATTCCTACTAAAAATAGAAAAAATACAAAAAATTAGCCAAGCGTGGTGGGCGCACACCTGTAATCTCAGCTACTCAGGAGGCTGAGGCATGAAAATCGCTTGAACTCAGGAAGTGGAGGTTGCTGTGAGTCGAGATTGCGCCACTGTGCTCCAGAGGGAGACTCTGTCTCCAAAAAAAGAAAAGAAAAAAAGAAATCCTCAACCCAGGGTATTAGGTTTAGGAGATGGGGGCCTTTGAGAGGTGATTAGGTCATGAGGGTGGAGCCTTCATGAATGAAATTGGTGCTCCTATAAAAAAGGCCTAAGAGAGACCATGTGAGGATGCAGTGGAAAGGCGCCCTCTGTACTGGGAAGAGGGCTCTCCCCAGATGCTGAATCTGCTGGTGCCTTGATCTTGGACTTCTCAGCCTCTAAAATGTGAGAAATCCATTTATTTTGTTTATAAGCTACCCAGTTTATGTTATTTTGTTATAGCAGCCCATATGGACTCAAACAGGTTGTATTCCTTGACACCTACTTTAAGAATGCCAACCTGTATCCTTACCAACTGGGTGATCAACCTGTGTTGAGAATGTAAGATAGAGACCGGGCACTGTGCCTAGCACCCAGAAGGCACCCAAGAAATAGGAACACGGCCCTTCCTTGCCCTCTTGTGGCGGGAATGAGCTTCTCGATGTTCCTCTCTTACTCTCATGGTTGCAGGATAATGCAGGGGTTAAGAACATGGGCTTGGCCAGGCACAGTGGCTCACACCTATAATCCCAGTACTTTGGGAGGCCAAGGTGGGCGGATCACTTGAGGTCAGGAGTTTGAGATCAGCCTAGCCAACATGGTGAAACCCCATCTCTACCAAAAATTCAAAAATGAGCCTGGTGTGGTGGTGGGTGCCCGTAATCCCAGCTACTCGGGAGGCTGAGGCTTGAGAATCGCTTGAACCCAGGAGATGGAGGCTACAGTGAGCCAAGATCGTGTGCCACTGCACTCCAGCATGGGCGACAGAGCGAGACTCCATCTCAAAAAACAAAACAAAACAAAAAAACATGAGCTTGGAGTCAGACAAATTTGGGTTTGAAGCCCAATTCTGCTCCCTCCTGGGTTCTGAATCCTGGCTTTGTCACTTAGTAGCAGTGTCCCCTGGGCAAATGACTTTGCCTCTCTGAGCCTCAGTTACCCATCTGCACAGTGGGAATGATAAGAGTCCCTACCTCTTAGGGTCATAACAAGGATTAAATGAGAAAATGGACATCAAGCACTTAGCACAGAGCATGGCCACAAACAGTTGCTCAGTAAATGGTAGCTATGACGATGATGTGACGTTAAGCAAACATATCTCCTTGCTGACAGCCTGTTTCCTCACCTGGAGAATAAAGGTAACAGCAGGACCCACATGATAATGTTGTTTATGAATGCAGGGAGGTGACATATGCCAGGTGCCTGCCACCGTGCCTGCTTGGACACCGTGAGCTCCCAGCCAATGTGAGCCATTGCTGTTTGTATTAACAAGGGCAGGA
Organism: Rhinopithecus roxellana; assembly: GCF_007565055.1. Taxonomy (NCBI): domain Eukaryota; kingdom Metazoa; phylum Chordata; class Mammalia; order Primates; family Cercopithecidae; genus Rhinopithecus; species Rhinopithecus roxellana. Next base: position 84,638,282 of record NC_044558.1, on the reverse strand, counting down.
GAGGAGAAACTCCACCTTTATTTACCTGTCCAGCAGGGCTCCCAGCTTCTTGGCTACGTGGGCTCGGAATTCAGGGGTGGTCTGAAGCTCGTTGCCATCTTGTTCATGCTCATCCACCTTATGCCTACGACACACACAAAGAGACCTCACTTCCTGCCCTTGGCCGGGCGCGGTGGCTCAAGCCTGTAATCCCAGCACTTTGGGAGGCTGAGACGGGCGGATCACGAGGTCAGGAGATCGAGACCATCCTGGCTAACACAGTGAAACCCCGTCTCTACTAAAAACTACAAAAAAAACTAGCCGGGCGAGGTGGCGGGCACCTGTAGTCCCAGCTACTCGGGAGGCTGAGGCAGGAGAATGGCGTAAACCCGGGAGGCGGAGCTTACAGTGAGCCGAGATCCGGCCACTGCACTCCGTCTCAAAAAAAAAAAAAAAAAAAAAAAAAAAAGAGCTGTCCCCATGAGCGCAGGGACCATGTCTGTCTTGTTCACCTGGAAATGCCAGGTGTGTAGTCTAGCATCTGGCACACGCAGGGGATCAGTATTTGTTGAATGAATAAGTGAAACTTGAACCCAAAGTGCATAGTACCTGAGGCTCCGTTGGGAGGTTGACAACTGGTTATTTGCAGCACCTGTGGAAAAATAAAAATTGGGGCATTTATAGAGGAAACAATGACAGCAACAACAAATGCGTGCCAGGCACTATTTTCTGCAGCTTAAAATACATATAACTCATATATATACATACATATGTAACTCATATACATTATATCTATATATAACCTAAAATAGTTATATACCCATAACTTAAAATAGTTACATATATAATTTAGTTATATATGTATATAATATAGTTACATATTTTATATAAGTACATTTTATATAGTTATATATATAACTTAGTTATGTAACTTAAAATAGTTATATATATAACTTAGTTATCTATACATAAAACTTTTTTTTTTTTTTTTTTTTTGAGACGGAGTCTCACTCTATCACCCAGGCTGGAGTGCAGTGGCCGGATCTCAGCTCACTGCAAGCTCTGCCTCCCAGGTTTATGCCATTCTCCTGCCTCAGCCTCCCGAGTAGCTGGGACTATAGGCGCCCGCCACCTCGCCCGGCTAGTTTTTTGTATTTTTTAGTAGAGACGGGGTTTCACGGTGTTAGCCAGGATGGTCTCGATCTCCTGCCCTCGTGATCCACCCGTCTCGGCCTCCCAAAGTGCTGGGATTACAGGCTTGAGCCACCGCGCCCGGCCTAAAACTTAAAATAGTTATATATGTAACCTAAAATATATATCACACATATAACTCAGTGACTCTTTCCAACAACCTGATTGGAGGGGCTACCATTATCCCATTTTGCAGAAGAGATGTAAAATAACTTAGCCAGAGTCAAATACCTAATAAGTGACAGAGTTGGGCTGAGGGCCCAGGCCATCTGACTCCTGAGCCCCCTCTTAACCACCACGCTATGCTGAACAGGCAGGTCTAAGTGTGATTTGACTGCACAATCTAATGCCTGCCTGGCTGTGTGCTAAGTGCAGGGGAAGAGAGAGAAGATGGCTCTTTTGTGGATCACATTTTTCAAGCCAAAATGGTGGGGTTGCCTGGCCTTTTGGTCATTCCCTCAAACCAGATACTGAATGCCTTTTATTAACCAGGTGTTGTCATTGCTGAGCAACTTACTCGAATATCACTGTCTGCATGGAGCTTACATCTAGTTGGTAGAGAGAGATGATAAACACACATACATAAACAAAATGTAAATTTGGATAATGGTAAGTGTATGGAAAAAAATAGAAACAAAGGAGGAGAGGGAGGTGGGGACTGTTATATAAAGGTGGGCAGAGAGGGCTTCATTGTACAAGGTAACATCTGAACAGAGATTTGAGAGAGGAGAGAGAGTGAACAAAGTTGGCATGTGGGACACAGCCTTCCAGGCAGAGGGAAAGCATCTGCAAAGGCCCTGAGACTGGAGCCTGCCTGTGTGTTTAGAACCAGCAAAGAGGTCAGTGTGATCAGAGCCCACCCAATAAACTGGGAGCAGCAGAGATGGAGAACTCAGGGGGACCAGATCATGAAGGGCCCTGATGTGGACCAATGGGAGGACCTGGGCTTTGAGGAGGAGGAGCTCTGGAACTGAGCAGAGGAAGGACATAAACTGACCTGGGTTTTGACAGAGCATCTTTGGCTGCTGTGCGGCACGAGACTGTTGGAGCAAAGGCAGGAACACGGAGTCTGCTGCAGTAATTGAGGTGGTGAGAAGTGGCAGGACTCCAGATAGATGCACTTTTAAGATGGAGTCAAGGCCGGGCACGGTGGCTCACGCCTGTAATCCCAGCACTTTGGGAGGCCGAGGCGGGTGGATCACGAGATCAAGAGATTGAGACCATCCTGGCCAACATGGTGAAACCCCATCTCTACTAAAAATACAAAAATTAGCTGGGTGTGGTGGCACACACCTGTAGTCCCAGCTACTTGGGAGGCTGAGGCAGGAGAATCACTTGAACCCAGGAGGTGGAGGTTGCAGTGAGCCGAGATCACGCCACTGCACTCCAGCCTGGCAACAGAGTGAGACTCGTCTAAAATAAATAAATAAATAAATAAATAAATAAATAAATAAATAAATGGAGTCGATAGGATTCACTGACAGACTGACTACAGGGCGTGAGAAACGAGTGAAAGTTAGTGCTGAGGTTTCTGACTTAACTAACAAGACAAAACGTGCTTGTATATTTAAGGGGCCAACTGAACAAAGTGGACACTTGGTAGCTCCGGGCCCAGTGGAGGGCCATAGTGTATGAAACTGCTCCATGGGGGCACTGCTGTGTTTACGTCATCACACATACACGTTGCCTCTGTGTCCTAGTACCTTGTGGTCTATGTCACTGTACCTCAGAGCACAACACAGAATGCTAAACATGCCCCATGCTCCTGGAGGTGGGCAATGTGGGGGCCTGGATGGACAGTCTTTAAAGACCTGGTCTTTCATCTTCAGCAGATAATCACACGGAAGAAGAGCATCTCTTCCATCATGACTACAGTGTGATGAAGGTGAGGTACCATCAGCGAACAGAAACAGTTATTACAGAGGGAGACAGTTCAGTTGAGTCCTGGCTGTGCCACCAAGCTGTGTGATGCTGAGCAAGTCACTTTATCTCCCTGAGTCTTTGTTTTCTCATCTATAAAATAGGAATACAATCACCAACCTTCTGGATGTAGTGTTGGAGACACTGTTTCCATGCCCGTCTCCTTCCTGGATTTGTAAGCTACTTGAATATATGGTCTGCCTCTTTTTATCTTTGTATCCCCAGATCCTGCCATAGTATCTTGATTTGAATTAATTGTTGGAAAAATAAATCAAAGTATATGCTACCCTAAAATTAAAGTGGTTTGAGTGACCAGTTCATCACTGGATTTAAGAGCTGTCTCTAGAGGTTACATAAATAAAATAGTGACCTATATTTCCACATAGTCATGGACCAAAGGGTGGGAGTTCTGACCACAATAGACACTTGTCAATGGCAGAGTGGCACAGCAGCAATGAAGAGCATGGACTTGGAGTCAGGTAGGCCTGGATTTACGCCTGGCTCTGCCACTTACAAAGTGGACAACCTTGGCCAAGTTATTTCACCATTATGAGTATCAGTTTTCTGTAAAATGGGGCTAATATACCCTTTTGTGGCATTGCTGGGAAGATGAAAACAGACAACAAAGTGTTTAGAACGGGGCAAAAAATAAATGCTCAACTCCTGGTGGCTATTACCAGACGCACTCAAGAATGTAATCTAGGCTGGATGCGGTGGCTTATGCCTGTAATCCCAGCACTTTGGGAGGCCAAGGTGGGCAGATCACCCGAGGTCATAAGTTCGAGACCAGCCTGGCCAACATGGTGAAACCCTGTCTCTAATAAAAATACAAAAAAAATTAGCTGGGCCTGGTGGCAGGTGCCCGTAATCCCAGCTACTCAGGAGGATGAGGCAGGAGAATTGCTTGAGCCTGGGAGGCAGAGGTTGCAGGGAGCCAAGATTGCGCCATTGCACTCCAGCCTTGGTAACAGAGCAAGACTCCGTCTCAAAAATAAATAAATAAATAAATAAATAAAAAGACCAGGCGTGGTGGCTCCCACCTGTAATCCCAGCATTTTGGGAGGCCGAGGCGGGTGGATTGCCTGAGGTCAGGAGATACCAGCTGACCAACATAGTGAAATCCTGTCTGTACTGGGCATGGTGGCAGGCGCCTGTAATCCCAGTTGCTAGGGAGGCTGAGGCAAGAGAATCACTTGAACTCAGGAGGTAGACGTTGCAGTGAGCTGAGATTGTGCCACTGCACTCCAGCCTGGGCAACAAGAGTGAAACTCCATCTCAAAACAAAACAAAACAAACAAACAAAAAAACTAGAAGCACAGGGGCTCACACACCTGTAATCTCAGCACTTTGAAGGTCGAGAAGGGAGAATCATTTGAGCCCAGGAGTTCAAGACCAGCCTGGGCAACATGGCAAAACCCCATCTCTACAAAAAATACAAAAAGTACCTGGGACTACACATTGGTAGTCCCAGCTACTTGGGAGGCTGAGGTGGAAGGATCATCTGAGCAGGGGGAAGTCGAGGTTGCAGTGACCCATGATTGTGTCAGCCTAGGTAACAGACTGAGACCCAGTCTTGAAAAAAAAAAAAACAAAAAAAAAAAAACAGAGCAAGAATTAGGCAGAAGGAGGAAAGCAGTCCATGTGGAAAGACCAACCACATATTTGCCACCATGTATTGGGCCTTTAAGATGTGATAAGCACTGTAGATTGCATTATCTCAGTTACTTCTCAACCTTATGGGGTGGGTACTACCACTACCCGCACTGTACAGATGAGGAAATTTAGGTACAGTGAGATTTAAGTACTTTGCTCAAGTTCCCACTGCTAATGAGTGAGATGGAAAGGCAGATCTGCATATAGAACTTGCAGAGAAAACTGTGGTTATGGTACTAGGGGGTGAGGGGGGCAGACTATGATCTGGAAGCTACCTACAGGAAGTGCAGTATGGCAGGAGGGAAGGAAGGGAGAGGAACGCAATAAATGGATCACCAAAGGGCTTGTAAGTCCTTTTAAACAAATGCAGTGGTTCTCAATCTTGCTTTGCCATAGCCTTCTCTAACAGCCTGGTGAAGCCTGGTTCTCTTCTCAGAGTAATGTTTTAAATGCATGAAATGCAACATATGGGATTACAAAGAAAACCAATGATACTGAAATTTAATTATCATGATAGTAAACAACCAAACTTGTGATGTATGCTCTTCTTACATCTTAGATCTAGAGATGGGTCTAAAAATTAGAGTGGCACATTTTAAATCAGGGATGAGTGTAAATGACTTTTTCCCAGTATCTTATTATCAATAAAATGACATATTGAGATCTGTATCTGCAAAGATTGTAATGAGATATGAAAATCTGTGACTTCTGTTGGTATAAAGTAACGGTATTGCCAGAACTACTGTGGCTTAGTGCTTGCATGATGGAAAGAGACTATAAAGTTCAGTCAGAGGAGAATGGAAAGCAAAGATGCAACATTTTTTCATTCCAGATTCAAGAACCCTTGGGTTCTAGAATTAGGCCCCTTGATGTTGAGGGGGGTTCTGTATTTATTCCCAGGGGACTAGGGAGTCATGGTCAGAGTGATGTGCTGAGCACTGCTCTTGGCAACCTCAAGGGTGGGAGAATGATGTGTTGGAGGTGGGGAAAGGCTGGGTGCGAGAATACCGGGAGGGGGCTGTTGCAGTCATCTCGAAGAGAGGGCGGCCTTCCCAGTGTGGGGCAGTGAGGATAGACCCAAGGAAGCAGAATCAAAAGACATTTGGGTACCTCAGTTTCCCCGACTGGGATAATGAAATACCCTCCCTACTGCACCTGCTCATGCTTTCAATCAGCACTACATCCAGTCCCTGGAGCTCTCTCAGGGAAGGAAGTCGAGTTCCAGTGACTCCCTCCTCACCATCCATCCTCTCAGGCTCCAGGGGAAGATCCCACGCCCCTCGGCCAGTCTCCCCAAACATAGTACCCTACCGGCTCTTGGCCTTACTGCCCCGTGCGGGCGTTGCTCCAAGCCCCAGGCCGGCATTGCCGCCTCGCGGCACCGCTCCAGCTCCCCCGCATCGCTACTGCTGCTGCTACTTTCCGAATCGCTCATAGTGGCACTGGGCGCCGCCATCTTGAACCACCGCAAAGGATTGTGTAGAACACCCCCGTTATCAGCCCTCCTGCACGACCTCACGTGAGCGGAGAGGCGCGAGGCATTGTGGGGATTGTAGTTCCAAGACTCGGACTGCCAATGGCCTTGAACCGTACTGGGTTGGGGATACCAGGTGGGAATGGGGAGGTGGGCGGTTCTCAAACGCAAGAGCTAGAAGGGCCTAAGAGATTAACCTCTCCAATCTTTTCTTGATGAAGAGATTTCCAGAGGGGAAGGGAATCTCCTGAGGAGCTAATGACAGAACCAGGATTAGTTCCCAGGTTTTGATTCGATGTCATTTATTCTAGTAATTTCCCAGTCCAGCTGGGTCTAAGAAACACCTTAGAGAGCTGGAGATGAACAAAATCACTTTATTTTTGTCTGTGGAATGCTGTTTCATGTTTTATCTTTGAAGACAGGTATGTCAAAATTTTACTAAAATAAACTCTCTGGCCTTGAGCTTTTTCTATTTCAAAAAAGAGGAAGGTGACTGATATGGTCTGAATGTTTGTATTCCTCCAAAATTCATATGTTAAAATTGGCACCCTAAAATAAACAACAGAGAGACTGACTCTCCAAAATAAAGCATTTATTCAAGAATTGCAAGGAATTGCAATTTGAGATATGCATGCTGTCGTGGACTATAGGCACATTAAAAGAGGTTGTGGCAAGGAGAAAAGACAAAGAAAAAGTCCACATAAGCTTCTTTGAAACAAGTACCATTGATTACAGGAGCCTGTTGCAGGAGCTGGTGTTAGCTTATTGTGGAGACACCCACTGTTAGGCAAATATCCTTGTGCAAGTGGCTTATCTATAATACTGTGGTTTTGAGGAACTTTTTTTTTTTTTTGAGATGGAGTCTTGCTCAGTCGCCCAGGCTGGAGTGCAGTGGCATGATCTCGGCTCACTGCAAGCTCTGCCTCCCGGCTTCACACCATTCTCCTGCCTCAACCTCCCGAGTAGCTGGGACTACAGGCGTGTGCCACCATGCCTGGCTAATTTTTTTGTATTTTTAGTAGAGATGGGGTTTCACCATGTTAGCCAGGATGGTCTCGATCTCCTGACCTCGTGATCCACCCGCCTTGGCCTCCCAAAGTGCTGGGATTACAGGCGTGAGCCACTGCACCCGGCCTGAGGAACTTGTTGAGATAATTTCTGTGACAGGCATTTGTTAGGGTTTGACATAAGTGACTCCATTTTTGATACTGATAACTTCCAAAAAGTCCTCACTTCCAAGGTGATGGTATTAGGAGGTGGGACCTTTGCGAAGTAATTAGTGAAAGGGTCTCGTATTGGTTTGAACCCCGACAGCATGCCAACACACAACATGAGGCAGTGTGGAGCAACACGCTCTTTTAATGAGCACCTGCGTGCAGGTGGGCTGAGGCTTAAAATGGCGTCTGCACCACATGAGGACAGGGCAGGGGTTTTAGATTCTCCTGTAAACAGGAAGTGTCTCAGTCTGATGTGACTGCTACGCAGTACCCGGACGGCCTCTCTCTCAGTCCTCAGGGGGTACGTGTCTTCCAGCCAGCTCTCTTCATGCTTCTGCTATATTGCTGATGCATGCTGCTGGCACAAGTGGCCTTGTGCTTTGGGACTGAGCCCGAGGAGGGAGGAGTTTTTCATTCTATTAAGCTTTCAGGCCCTGGGGAGAATCTTTCAATTACGTAATGGGGCCTGAGCCCTCATGAACTGGATCAAGGTCCTCATAAAAGAGACCCCAGAGACACCTTTGCTCCTTCCACCATGTGAAGACTCAGTGAGAAGCTGCCATCTATAAATCAGGAAAAGGCCCTCACCAGACACCAAATCTGCCAGCGTCTTGACTTGGACTTCCCAGCCTCCAGAGCTGTAAGAAATAAATGCTTATTGTTTATGAGCCATCCAGCGTATGGTATTTTGTTTCAGCAGCCCAAGTGAACTAAGACGTTGAATTTTTCATTCTTTTTTTATTTTAAACAAGAATTTTCCCACCACCTACAAAGTAGGCTGTGCTGGGCATTATGAAAGGCACAAAGCTGGGGACTGGAACAGCCTGTCTGCCTCCTGGAAAGGAGGCACTTTTTCTGTCCCTGAAGGTAGAGGTGGGAAATACACAGATTATGATTGCTAAATTGACCAGAGGCTGCTGATAACCAATTGTAATGTGCATTTTCTATGCTATGGTAGGTGAGTAGCCCACCAGAAAGCTAGGCAAAACGGGAGGGCAAAAGGAAACATTTTATTGCTTGGAGTAAACCTGATCACATGACATCCTTTGATAATAAAGATGCTGTCATCTTCCTACACTTTCCTGACTGTTATGTACTGTTTGTGTATGGGTTTTAGGAGTTGAGGTGATTTTTTTTATACTGTATCATCCTCAGTCTCCCATTCTTTGTCTCTTTTTGCCTCAGTTTCCCCAGTCCTCATTTCTTAGAGTTGAGAAGCTCAAATGATCAAGCAATAACCATTAGGACAGCATTAGGCCCTGTGGAAACAAAGAGCACCCAAATGAGAACTAACAAAGGCTATTTATTCTCAACTTGCTGTAGCAAAGGAACCAGCCACCATCTCTTGCTTTTGACAGAGATTTAAAGACAGGCAGGAAAATGGGAAGGCTTCAGGGATACCCTGATTGAGGCTGTTGGTATGGGGAAGTTGGAAGTGCACTGACCAGAAGCAGGGCTAACCATGTGATTGGTCTGGGGAGCTTATTTGGGTTTCTTGGTTGGTCATAAATAGGAAGCGGGATGGGAGTGGGGGTGGGGGGGAGGAATTAGAGAAGCTGCCAGTTATTGCCCTGATGGTTTGGGGTTGATTGCTAAAGAAGGTTGTGGGTCAGAGTTCTGTTGTTGTACGTCACGTGGCCACTGTCTATTTGTATATTTAGTCTCTCACACCCCTCCTCATCCTCCTCCTGGCAGGGCTGGGATAATTATTTTTTTAAACAGATTTACTTATTTTTATGTTTTAGTTTTTAGACACAGGGTCTTGCTCTGTTGCCTGGGCAGGAGTGTAGTGGCGTGATCATAGCTCACTGCAGCTTCAACCTCCTGGCTCAAGTGATTCTTCTGCCTCAGCTTCTCGAGTACCTGAGACTACAAACGTGCACAACCCCACCCAGTGAATTATTTTTTATTTTGTAGAGACGGGGTCTGCCTATGATACCCAGGCTGGTCTTGAACTCCTTGGCTCAAGCGCTCCTCCCACCTCGGCCTCCCAAAGTTCTGGGATTACAGGTGTGAGCTACCACGTCTGGCCTGGGATAACTCATTATAAAGCTGGTGAGACCTGGGACCTTCCCAGTAGACAATGGGACAGAGTGACTGACAGGATGAGTTCTGGAATAGATGGCAGAAATGTACAGAGAAGTTTCCCAGAGAAAACTAACTGGCTGGAAACAGAGACTCTCCCTCTTTCTTCTTAGAGAGGATGAGAGTGTCACTGTCTTGGATGCCGTAGCTCCCCAGACCCAACCAGTCCTGCAGGACTTGGCCTTGGAATTCCAGCTGCTGCTGCTTTTTAGGAAGCCCCTGCTGGTCTTCAATCTGCTGCTTCAGACCCAGGATGAAGCTGTTGGGGTGGATGGCATAGGCGTGGCTCCCACCATCAGGATTCTTCACGAAGACCTGGATCTCGGAGGGGATGGTCTCCAGCAGATAGATGTGAGTGTGGGAGAAGATCCCATATTTGGCTAAGGAGCATCTGCTGCTGAGAAGCTGCCTGTCACTGCCGGGAACCTGGAAGGACAGACGCTGCAGGCCAGAGTAGCCCCTCATCCTCCGGATTTTCCCTTTAACCTTCCTTATGGGCTCATAAGGGTTCACCATGAGGTTGAAATCTGGGTAACCCCTCTGCTCCACTGTCACATGGATGTCTCGTGCCCTCTGGAAGGGAGAGGGAGAAGGAGAGGCGTTAAGTCCACACTTCTCTGTCTGATGTGCAAATGTTCCCTTCATCTGTCCTTATCTTTACAATAGTAGCAGCAGCAGCAGCAGCAGCAAATGTGTAGGGAGTGGTAAGCACCTTCCAGGCTGTATACTGAGCACCTTCCATACCCTTAATGCATTTTATTCTCAGAGCATCTCTATTAGTTGGTGGGTTCTACGGTTATCCCCATGCTATTGATGAGGAAACTGTCTGAGCAGGGTTAAATAATTTGCTGAACACCAATCACATAGGTAGTAATGAGTAGGGCAGATATGTGAAGCGAGGTCAGTCAGACTCTACAGTCTGTGTTCTCATCACCTCCAGAGGCTACACTCCAGGGCCTGAGAGCCCCAGGTGGCTGGAGAGAACCTGGAAAATGCTGGAGAGGGTCAGGCCTTTAGCTGATTCTTTCCAGAAGAAATATAAGCCTTGGCCGGGTGCAGTGGCTCATACCTGTATTCCCAGCACTTTGGGAGGCTGAGGATCACTTGAGGTCAGGAGTTTGAGACCAGCCTGGTCAACATGGCAAAACCCATCTCTACCAAAAAATGCAAAAATTAGCCGGGTGTGGTGGCGTATGCTTGTTGTCCCAGCTACTCAGAAGGCTGAAGTGGGAGAATCTCTTGAACCCAGGAGGTGGAGGTTGCAGTGAGCTGAGATCGTGCCACTGCACTCCAGCCTGGGCAACGGAGGGAGACTCTGTCTCAAAAGAAAAAAAAAAGAAAGAAAGAAAGGAAAGAAAGGAAAGAAAGAAAGAAAAAGAAAGAAAGAAAGAAAGAAAGAAAGAAAGAAAGAAAGAAAGAAAGAAAGAAAGAAAGAAAGAAAGAAAGAGAAAAGCCAGAAAGAAAGAAAAGCCTGGCATTGCCAAGTTTTCTGATTTGTCAAGATAAAAAATCTTTGCACAATGTTTTCTGTGTTTGTTTTGTGTTTTGAGACAGGGCCTTGCTCTATCACCCCAGGCTGCAGTGTGCAGTGGCGCAGTCTTAACTCACTGCAGCCTTGACCTCCGAAGCTCAAGCAATCCTCCCACCTCAGCCTCCTGAATAGCCAGGACCACAGGTGTGTGCCACCATATCTGGCTAAGTTTTTTTTTTTTTTTTTTTTTTTTTTGAGACAGAGTCTCACTCTGTTGCCAGGCTGGAGTGCAGTGGCACAATCTTGGCTCACTGCAACCTCCACCTCCCAGGTTCAAGCGATTCTCCTGCCTCAGCCTCCCTAGTAGCTGGGACTACAGGCACATGCCACCACACCCAGCTAATTTTTTGTATTTTTAGTAGATATGAGGTTTTACCATGTTGGCCAGGATGGTTTCAGTCTCTTGACCTCGTGATCTGCCTGCCTTGGCCTCCTAACGTGCTGGGATTACAGGTGTGAGCCACCGCACCCGGCCAAGTTTTGTATTTTTAGTAGAGATGGGGTTTCACCATGTTGCCTAGGCTGGTCTTGAACTCTTGGGCTCAAGGGATCCACCCACCTCGGCCTCCCAGAGTGCTGTGATTACAGGTGTGAGCTACCGCCCCCAGTCTACAATGGTTTTTATATTCAGGAAAAATCCAAAGGCGTATATTTTCCAGCCCATGTGTGGGCCTCCTCATTTGGCCAGGGGGTCCCCGTTTATACTCTCTGTACCTTACCGGAGCCTCTGATTCTGCTTCTTCCTTCTGCTCCAAGCAGGTCAGTCTCCTGTTCCGGTACACATCTTGCTCATCCCAGCCTCCCATGCTTTGCCCCTCATCATCCCTTATCCTCTGTTCTGAGTGTCTATATCTCCCCCTGGCCTTTAGGGCTCATTTCAACCCCTAACTTTTTAAAGGAATCTTCTCTGGTGACTTTAGCTAACATTTATTCTGCTTCCAGACCCCCAGAGCCTCTGGTTCTGCTGCCTCTTAGCAGAATGATCTTAGTTAATTAACCTCTCTGAGCCTCGGTTTTCTCTTCTGTAAAATGGCAATAATAGTAATGATGATGACGATAATAAAGATAGTGATGATACTCGACCTTCTGACTTTACAGAACTGCCCGTTAGGGTCAACTGAGACAGACCTTGGACAAGAGCTTTGCAAACTAGAAAGTGTGATGTTAATAAAATAGATTTTTGTGATCTCTGCCTATACCGTAGGTTTGGCATCGCAGAATAATATGACTTAGTATTTTTCTTTTTTTGCTTTGTTTTCAGAGTATCTTGTCTTCTCTGGTCATTCTAGCAGTTTTGTGTAAGTTCGTTTCATGGACTTGCTTCCTAACGACATAGGGTGAGTTCTTTGAGAGGAAGGGTCTTGTCTTTTTTTTCTTTTTTCTTTTTTTTGAGACAGAGTTTCCCTCTTGTTGCCCAGGCTGGAGTGCAATGGCACAATCTCAGCTCACTGCAGTCCCCGGCTCCCGGGTTCAAGCGACTCGCCTGCCTCAGCCTCCAGAGTAGCAGGGATTACAGGCACCCGCCACCACGCCTGGCTAATTTTGTATTTTTTTTAGTAGAGATGGGTTTTTTCCATGTTGGTCAGGCTGGTCTTGAACTCCTGACCTCAAGTGATCCACCTGCCTTGGCCTCCCAAAGTGCTGGGATTACAGGCGTGAACCACCGCGCCTGGCCGAGCTTCGGGGTCATGCCTTATTTCTGTGCCTGTGTTGTCCCCCAAACCCCACCCCCTACCCCATCCCCGAGCACAGCACTGGCACAGAATGGCTGATTGAGCTGACTTGGCTGGACCCAACTCATGCAAAGAACGATCAGGAACACGGAACTGTTCGTTCCGTGTGATGTGGAGCATCGTGATGTCCACATCCCGGGAATGTTCAGGAGGGCCCCAAAACACCGCAGGATGGAGACAATGCTATTTCCAAGAATTCCTATCTGGCCAGGTGCGGTGACTCATGCCTGTAATCCCAGGCATGATTCTCCAGTAGTTTTTGGGAAAAAGAAAGGAAAGAACAACAATTTGAAGGTAAGAAACCCGAGGCCCTGAGAACCAAAGAATTTGTCCAGTTCACAGAGCCCGTGGGTGGTGCAGCTGGCCCCTAAACAGTGACTCTGAAGTTCTGTTCTCCATCAGCACAGAACTGAATGAGTAAATACTGAGTAGTTGTCTATCATTCTGAGCTTCAAGCCCTTGACAGCCCAGAGAGGAGCCGTTACCTTCACATTCCAGCTGGTGATGGGGTTCTCCCTGTTGTCATAGCAACAGTCCTGTTTCAGGCACTGGCAGGCCTTCTCAGCGACGATGTCCCACCTGTACCCTTCTGCCACATTGTGGGTGGGGTCGGCAGGATCCAGGATGATGGGCCTGTAACACAGGAAAAGGGTGCCCAGGTTCGTAATGGTTTGGAGGCCTTCAAGCCAGAAAAAAACCTTCTCAGCAGTTATTTAGTCCAGCCACTGAGCATCGTGATGTCCACATCCCGGGAATGTTCAGGAGGGCCCCAAAACACCGCAGGATGGAGACAATGCTATTTCCAAGAATTCCTATCTGGTCAGGTGCGGTGGCTCATGCCTGTAATCCCAGAACTTTGGGAGGCCGACGCGGGAGGGTGGCTTAAGGTCAGGAGTTTGAGAACAGCCTGGCCAACATGGTGAAACCCTGTCTCTACTAAAAATACAAAAAATTAGCCAGGTGTGGTGGCACGCGCCTGTCATCCCAGTTACTCGGGAGGCTGAGGCAGGAGAATTGCTTGAACCTAAGAGGTGGAGGTTGCAGTGAGCCAAGATCGTGCCACCACCCTCCAGCAGCCTGGGTGACCAAGTGAGACTGTTTCCAAAAAAAAAAAAAAAAAAAGAATTCCTCTTTGGGAGAGTGCCTTAGGTGTTTGCAAGGAATGTGGGGGGAGAATGAGGCCCCAAGGGGTGTGATAAAGGAATAACAGATGCCCATTCAGGCAGGGGGCCCTTTACGTTGGGAGTAGGCTTTGCAAGTTTAAGGTTAGAGCTGCTGAGTTGCTTTGGATAATAAAAACACCACCGCCACCAACTACTGACATTTATTGAAGAACAAGGCCAAATCCTATGCAAATTAGCCTATTTTAATCCTTACAGCAATTCTGTGAGGTAGGGACTGTTATTTTTATTGTTGTGGTTGTCCTCATTTTACAGATCTCCTTCAGTTCTTTTTTTTGTTTTGTTTTGTTTTTGAGACAGAGTCTCGCTCTGTCACCCAGGCTGGAGTGCAGTGGTGCAATCTCAGCTCACTGCAACCTCCACCTCCCAGGTTCAGCTGGTTCTCTGCCTCAGCCTCCTGAGCAGCTGGGATTACAGGCACCTGCCACCATGCCCAGCTAATTTTTGTATTTTTAGTAGAGATGGGGTTTCCCCATCTTGGCCAGGCTGGTCTTAAACTCCTGACCTTGTGATCCACCTGCCTCGGCCTATAGGCGTGGGCCACCGTGCTGGCCTATATCTCCAGTAGTTCTTACAGCCAGTAGATGGGGCTCTTACCCGTCTACCTCCTCAACAGAGCACAGGTTGGGCTGCCCTCAAGAGTCTCTCCTTTCTGTAAATATTGAATAAATGTTTTAAAGAATATTGGCTTGAAGGGGATCTTGGGCTTGCTTACTAACTTGGGGTGACTGCAAGTCCATGATCAAGACCAGCTCTTTGAATGGGGCTCGGTGGCTCAGGCCTGTAATCCCAGCACTTTGGGGGGCCGAGGTGGTCAGATCACTTGACGTCAGGAGTTCAAGACCAGCCTGGACAACATGGTGAATCTCCATCTCTACTAAAAATACAAAAATTAGCAGGGCGTGGTGGCGGGCGCCTGTAGTCTCAGTTACTTGGGTGGCTGAGGTGGGAGGATAGCTTGAATCCAGGAGATCGTGGTTGCAGTGAGCCAAGATCGTGCCACTGAACTCCAGCCTAGGTGACAGAGCAAGACTCCATCTAAAAAAAAAAAAAAAACCCAACAACAACAACAACAACAAAAAACACAGCGCTTTGTACTCCGGGGCTTGGGAGGGAGCTGCGACTTTATCTGTGTAATAGAATGTGACACAGGCTACTGGAATGAACTGGACTTTGGGCTCCAGGCTGGCTCCTCCCAACACTGACTGCTCCCTAAAACAGTCCTGCCTGAAAGTGCCAGGCTGTCCCATGGGATGGGGTCACTGATCTAAAGTGGCTCATTCTGTTGGTTGGCAGGTGGCCCAACACACGGGGTCTGTGTCCTGTGACCAGTAATCAGACTGGTTCCCTCTGGGGTTTGGATATGGGGATGATGGAGGTCCCTTATACCTGGGAGGCAGAGGGGAGCAGGACAGGTGTGGAGAGAGAAGCAGAGGCTGAGGGGAAAAGTGCTGTGGTTCATGAGAGAGAGTGACAGAGAGAGGGAGTCTCAGGTCCTCATGCTTTCTCGATTTTTCTGGGCATGGTTATAATAAATCCTCTTTTCATGAGCGGACTTGGCTTTTCTTCCTTACAAAAGAGACCCAATACTATATAACAGAACACGAAACATTGTGATATTGCTCACAGAGGCCCAGAGCTTCTAACATAGGGAGCTGTCTGGGTTGGGCTTCCCCTGAAGCAGATCCCCACATAAGGATTTGGCTGATTTGGAAAGTGATTCCAGGAAGCATGAATAAGGGAGTGAGACAGTGAGACAGAGAAGGGAAGGCAGACAACAAAGGGTGGGTATTGAAGTAATTACTACTGTGGTCAACTGGAGGCGATCTTTGGGAAAGAGTACGGAATGGGGCCTGGTGTGGTGGCTCACGCCTGTAAGCCCAGCACTTTGGGAGGCCAAGGCGGGTGCATCACCTGAGGTCAGGAGTTTGAGACCAGCCTAGCCAACATGGCAAAGCACTGTCTCTACAAAAATACAAAAACTAGCCGGGTATGGGTGATGGGCACCTGTAATCCCAGCTACTCAGAAGCTTGAGGGAGGGGAATCCCTGGAACCCAGGAGGTGGAGGTTGCAGTGAACAGAGGTTGCAGTGAACGGAGATTGAGCCACTGCACTCTACCCTGGGTGACAGAGCAAGACTCTGTCTCAAAAAAAAAAAAAAAAAAAAAAAAAAAGAAAGAAAAAAAAGAAAAAGAAAAAAGCGTATGGAATGAGACCCAGATTCCTTCCATCTTTGGGGTGAGGGAGCTGTGGTATTTATTCACCAACTCCCACCGGATCTGGTGAAGGGCTGTTCTCAGAGTGGGTCTGCTGGCAAAGGGATGCAGGTGCTGACAGTTGGAAGTGAAACCAACCTTCCCTAGAACGGTAAAGGCCGAGGGGATATGAATGGGATGCTGAAGCACATGCTCCAATATAAGCATTTACTTAGCATCTGCCAGATGCTAGATATTGTGGATCCTTAACACAGATCTTCTCCAACCCTTGCATGAATCCTGTATTGCATGTTCCAGTTTATTCCTGCTTATGGATAAGGGATTGAGGCTCATAGCAGTAGGAAAATGGCTGAGCTGGGATTTAAACTTGAGTCTCCAAGATTCTTTCCATTTTCCCATGCTAGCTCCTACAGAGCACTAAAATGGTCTTCAGAGAGCAAGAGGGCCAAGCTAAGGTGGAGGGTGGCTTAGGAAACAAGGAACAGGCTTATACCCGCCCCATGGCCCCCCAGTGACTTTGATAAGCCACCAACTTGAGATGCCAGCTGTGTTGGTGTGGGAGGTCAATGCTCAACTATGGTGGCAGCCTTACTGCTTAATACAGCCAGTCCATAAAACTCTATACCACGTTACGCTAGCTCCTCTCTCTTCTTTTTCTGTGAGATTTGGTGGGCAAACAGTGGTCCAGTACCTCTCTTTTTTGAGCTGTTTTCTGACACAATCCTCAATGATTGCATTCTGGAGTGTGTAGTACTTGGTCCAGTAGATACAGATGACTTTATACTCCTGGAGCAGGTCCATCACAGTGGTGAAGCCTTCGTCCAACATGAAATTCTCATCTTCTTCAGTACCCATTTCCCAGGCATAGATGGTTAGAAGTTCGAGAGCATAGAGAGGGGGCAGATTGGCCCTGGGGGACCTGGCTTTCACATACTGTTGAAAGAGATGGGAAGACAGAGAGAGAGAGAGAGAGAGAGAGACCGTAAGATTCTGTGTAAGGATGGTGTTGGACCAGAAGCTGAGAAATCCAAGTTCTAGTCCTGGCTCTGCTGCCTACTGGCTGTGTGACCTTGGCCACGTCACATTCCATCTGTGGACATAGGTTTCACCATTTTAGAATTAAAGGGCTGAGTTAGTCCATTGGGCTTCAATATGTGCTTGACAGATGTAACTCCTGGAATGAAGTTAGGAACAGGTGTGAGCAGGCTGTGCTCGGTCACAAGCATCCTAGCCTAACCAGTCCCATTTAAATCTATTTTAATGTATTAAGCTTCTGAGAAATGTTTCTTTAAAGAAAGGAAAGGTTTCCTTAGATAGAGGAAAAAATGGTAATAGTTGAGATTCTGTAGTGAAGATTGGGGTTGCCTCTCTAGCAGACATTCTTTCCTTCCCCATTGCATAGTAGCCATGATGTTTGGAAGGGGTTGACCCCCACCCGCAGCTCCAGGATGGACCCTGACTGGCACAGGCCTATCAGCATAAACCTTTCCCCCTTGCAAATGATTGGTTCAAGAGAAGGCATGCGATCTAAGTTGGCTCAACTAGAGTAAAGCCTAGTTCTTTTGTTCAGTGGTTGAAAGAAGAGAAGTCCTCCCACGTGTGAATATGAGGGCAGGAACAGTTGTGGCCACTTTGCCACCAAGAGGGAAACAAGCCAAAGGACCAATTTGACATATAGAGGAATGAGAAGCTGAGAGAATGCCAGAGAAACAGAGCCAGTGCCCTCTCCAGTGCCTGAAGCGCCTCCCTCCACACCCCGCCCCCCCGACTGTTTAGGGGTTTTCATACATGAGCTGATAATTCTCTTTATTGTTTAAGCTAGTTTGAGTTGGTTTTTGTATTTTTCTCTTACTTGCAAAAGAAAGCATCTTAATTGACACTGGTCACTTCCTGTGTTAAGAATCTCACTGAGGCCAGGCGCAGTGGCTCATGTCTGTAATCCCAGCACTCTGGGAGGCCGAGGCGGGTGGATCACTTGAGGCCAGGAGTTCGAGACCAGCCTGGCCAACATGGTGAAACACTGTCTCTACTAAAAATACAAAAATTAGCCAGGCGTGGTAGCAGGTGCCTGTAATCCCAGCTACTTGGGAGGTTGAGGTGGGAGAATTGCTTGAACCTGGGAGGAGGAGGTTGCAGTGAACCAAGATTATGCCACTGCACTGCAGCCTGGGCAAGAGTGAGACCTTGTCTCAAAAAAAAAAAAAAAAAAAAAAAAAAGAAGACGACTCTCACTGATAACATTGATACTTAGCCAGAAAGTGAAAATTTTGGTCAAATATTCAGTAGTTTGATATGTGGAAGTAAAATGTATTTTCCTATGGCCATCATATATGAATATTCGATCACATCCCAAGTTTAGAGAAAAAAAACTATAACACTCTGGCCTTGAGACAAATACAGAATCATCTTGTATAATTCTCATCTCCCAAATAAATGAAACTTTGGGCCTTTCCTATAAGTCACTGACTTACTAACAGAAAAACTTTATCCCTGATTTTAGAAATTCAATTTTGAATTAAAATTTATTTATAAGGCCAGGTGCAGTGGCTCACGCCTGTAATCCCAGCACTTTGGGAGGCCAAGGTGGGCGGATCATGAGGTCAGGAGATCAAGACCATCCTGGCTAACACGGTGAAACCCCGTCCCTACTAAAAATACAAAAAATTAGCCGGGCGTGGCGGCGGGCGCCTGTAGTCCCAGCTACTCGGGAGGTTGAGGCAGGAGAATGATGTGAACCCGGGAGGCAGAGCTTGCTGTGAGCCGAGATCATGCCATTGCACTCCAGCCTGGGCGACAGAGCAAGACTCTGTCTCAAAAAAATAATATAAATAAATAAATTTATAAGTTAATTTGTTTTGTAACTTTTTGTGAATTCATACTTAACACTCAAATTTGTAAACCATAACTAATAACATTATAATTTTGTTAGAAATTTAAACTATGGTAATATAAGTTATTTTCTCCAATACTAGTGAAGTGTTATATTCTTAAAACTTAGATGATATATAAAATGTAGGATGCCTGTAATCAGTAAGATGTAAGCCTTAGTGAATGGATAAAAACATTACCCAGCTCAACTTACTTCACCTCCCGACTCAAGTGATCCTTCCGCCTCAGCCTCTCAAGCAGCTGGGACTACAGGAACCCACCACCACCCCCAGCTAATTTTTTAAATTTTTGTATTTTTTGTAGAGACGGGGGTTTCACCATGTTGCTCAGGCTGGTCTTGAACCCTTGGGCTCAAGTGATCCTCCTACCTCAGCCTCCTAAAGTGCCGAAATTACAGGCGTGAGCTACCATATTTGGCCAGTAATTGTTTTTTCTTTAAATCTCTGTTACATTTTATTTTTATTTTTATTTTATTTTATTTTTATTTTTATGTTTTTTGAGACAGAGTCTCGCTCTCTTGCCCAGGTTGGAGTGCAGTGGCACGATCTTGGCTCACTGCAAGCTCTGCCTTGTGGGTTCACACCATTCTCCTGCCTCAGCCTCCCAAGTAGCTGGGACTACAGGCGCCTGCCACCATGCCTGGCTAATTTTTTGTATTTTTAGTAGAGATGGGGTTTCACCGTGTTAGCCAGGATGGTCTCGATCTCCTGATCTCATGATCTGCCCGCCTCAGCCTCCCAAAGTGCTGAGATTACAGGCGTGAGCCATCATGCCCGGCCTATTTTATTTTTATTGCATCAAATCTTTCCTTCTGCTGTCTGATTCCCTTGTAACTTCTCTGCAAGTTTTATATAATAAATGATTTTTGTGTCTGAGTTCTGTTTTGTAGTTGGAGTTTCCATTGATTATCTTGGGGGCAGATCTTGTTTCCAAAACTGACTGAACTGCTGCCTGAGAAATGTCCCTGAGGACGGTTTACACTCACACATGCCCTCTTTTTGACTCCTGGGGTGGAATTAAAAAAATCCTTCCTCTTGTTGGGCCCTAACCTGCTGTGATTAATGGCCATGGTACCTGGCGAAGTTGACATCTGCCAGTCCTAGACTGTAATTGAAGGGTAACAAGAACTTGTGGGGTGGGTGTGGTGGCTTGTGCCTGTAATCCCAGCTCTTTGGGAGGCCAGGGTGGGAGGATCGCCTGAGACCACTTCGAAACCAGGCTGGTCAACATAGTGAGACCCTGTCTCTACAAAAGAAATGTAAAAAAATTAGCCAGGCATGGTTGTGTGTGCCTGTAGTCCCAGTTACATAGGAGGCTAAGGTGGGAGGACCGCTTGAACCAGGGAGGTCTTGATCCAGGGAGGTGGAGGCTACAGTGAGTGGTGATTGCACCACTGCACTCCAGCCTGGACAACAAAGCAAGACCCTGTCTCAATAAATAAATAAATAAAAATAAAATAAAATAAAAAGAACGAGTTTACTGAAATACTGTAGAGTACCTATTTTTCTCCTTCCTTCTCTGTTTCTTTCTCCTCTTCCTCTCCTCCTTTTCCACCTTCTTCACTGACGGTTTCACTTTACATTTCAAAAGACTAGCATTCTCTCCCTCTCTACATGCTTCCATTTCCCCTGGGTGCAGTTTCCTGAGATGAAAATCAGGCCCTGTCTTTCCTCCCCACCCTCCTCCCTCTCCTTGCCTCTACCATCCTGGCAACCCCCTCACCTGCTGGTACCAGTGTTTCACCAGGCGCAGGAGGCTCTTCAGCTTAGTTGGCCGATGTTTCACGAAATTTCTCTGCAGCTCGCTGAAGGATGGGGAGAAATTTCCAGGACCACCACAGGCCTTGATCAGGCTCACATAGATCTCAGGGGGTGGCTGGGAGTTGGGAAGAGAAGGCCCTGAGGAGTGAGGAAGCAAAGGGAGAGATTGGGGATTGAGGAAGCCAGAGGGTGGTAAGTAGTATTTTGGGGAGAGCCTGCTTATACATTGGAGTTATCCCTCCAGGGACACTTGAGACCTCATATCTACAGAAACCAAAGGTTTGCCTTGTCTAACTGTCCTTTTTGTGAAATTCTTACTCTCGAGAACCAACATTGGGCTTTCCATGCGTCAGGCCCCTCCTGTTGTCCTCCCTGAATGTCCTCAATGTCCCTCGTTTTCTTTAATGTCTGTTTTGGATCTCTTTCAACACTCATAGGGAGGCCGGGCGCAGTGGCTCATGCCTGTAATCCCAGCACTTTGGGAGGCTGAGGTGGGCAGATCACCTGAGGTTAGGAGTTTGAAATCAGCCTGGCCAAGATGGCAAAACCGTATGTCTACTAAAAATACAAAAATTAGCCGGGCATGGCATGGTGGTGGGTGCCTGTAATCCCAGCTACTTGGGAGGCTGAGGCTGGAGAATTGCTTGAACCCTGGAGGCAGAGGCTGCAGTGAGCCGAGATCGCGCCACTGCACTCCAGCCTGGGCGAGAGAGCGAGACTCCGTCTCAAAAAAAACCAAAAACTCATAGGGAGAACAAGTTCCATGGTACACATCACTGAGACATCCCAGCACTCTCTTCCTTGCTAAAATCAGATCCTGTCTCTTACACCTTCTCCAAAGAGCAACTCTGCGCAGCAGGCCACTGCAGCTGATAGGAGTTAGCACATGACATGAAACCTCTAGGGTCTGGGCTTGCAGCATGTAGGTTTTACCTCAAACACCTAGGACTCTGCCCGAGGACAAACAACAGGGCCAGTGAGTTAGTGCTCCGGAAGCAGCCCCCAACCAGTGACAGCTGGGAAGCTGGTGAGTAAGCACTCCAGCGTCCCACTTGGGATCCCGCGGAGGCACATTCCGTAACGTGACTGCGAGTTCTCCCAGGACATGAAGCTCAGGGTGGTGACTTGCCCACGGATGCATGTTGTATTGAATTCTTGCCTTTCCCACCTCAATTCCGACTTCCCTACCAGTGCTTCCTGGGATGAACACCCAAATAAACTGCTTGTCCTCACATCCATGTCTTAGGATCTGCTTCTAGAAAACGCAGTGACAGACCCCCAACCCCACTTTTAGCTCCTTCCCCTCACTGGGTGTCAGAGCCTCCTGAGTGTTCTTTCCCCAGAAAGCCACTTCCTGAGCACTCTTTCTATGGTTATCCAGGCCACCATTTACATCATTTGCAATCATGTTTTTTTTTTTTTTTGGTGACAGAGTCTTGCTCTGTCGACCAGGCTGGAGTGCAGTGGCTCAATCTCGGCTCACTGCAACCTCCACCTCCAGGGTTCAAGTGATTCTCTGCCTCAGCCTCCTGAGTAGCTGGGATTACAGGCGACCACCACCACACCCGGTTAAATTTTTTAAATTTTTAGTACAGATGGGGTTTCACCATCTTGGCGAGGCTGGTCTTGAACTCCTGACCTTGTGATTCACCTGCCTTGGCCTCCCAAGGTGCTGGGATGACAAGCGTGAGCCACCACGCCCGGCCTGCAATCATGTATTTCTCTCTGCAATTCTTTGGTCAATTTCTGTATTTCAAGTTAAGCGACATGATAGCCAGAGTTGGGTTAATTCTGTGCACTGCAATAACCCAGCCCTGAGCATAGGACACAGATGGAATGAATGAATGTGGGTGTGTGCGCATGGCCATGAGTAAAGGTGAGACACTGGGAAGTCTCCTGGGGTGGGCAAGTGTGTGAGTCGGGTGGGCTTCCCCTCCCCTTACCCAGGGCTCTGTAGGCAGGCACGATGGTGACCGTGATGGGCTCCGCAGTCCCCCTGGTCTGGATGGTGAGGACGAGAGCACTGGGGACTCTCTGCTCCACCCTCAGGTCCTGGAGCCCGAGGGCCAGCAGGTCCTGGCTTTGCCACATGGTTTTCCGTATCAGCCTCAGAACTTCTTGGTGGTGCTTGGCTGCCTCCTGGAAGCTGTGGAAACAGCTCAGAAACGCCACCAGCTCCACCTCTCTGGTGCTCCTGAGAATGGTGCCATTCCCAAAGGAGCCCACCTGCGGAACACAGAGCCGTCACCCTGAGGCCCATGCCATGTGCCAGGCAACCCCTGCAGCACTTCACATGCACCATCTCACCGAATGCTCACCACCCGCTGAGGGTAGTGGGTGGTACTGATACCCACACTTTACAGGTGAGGAAACTGAGATGTCTGGAGGATCTCGAGACATGGGATCGAGAAATGGCGCAGCCTGAAAAAGATCTTGACTCTTCCCTGTTCCTTAGCTGGGTAAATGTTGTGACTCCTAAAACCTTCATCTGTAAAATGAAAGCAATGGTGGAACATGAGTCACTGGGCCACTGGGAGGATCAGATGAAATAATGTATACCAAGGGTTTGGTGGGGTGCCTGGCACACAGGAAGTCAGCAATAGGTTTCTCTTTCTCCTCATTAGTCATTTGTCCTGGGTCTTGCAGTTTGTAGCCCTCAGAGCCCAGCCTTTTTTTTTTTTTTTTTTTTTTTTTTTGAGACAGGGTTTTACTCCCATTGCCCAGTTTGGACTGCAGTGGTGCGATCTTGGCTCAGGTGATCCTCCCACCTGTCTCCCAAGTAGCTAAGACTACAGGCATGTGCCACCATGCCTGGCTAATTTTTGTGTTTTTTTGTAGAGATAGGATTTTGCCATATTGCCCAGGCTGGTCTCGAACTCCTAGACTCAAGCGATTTGCCCCCTTGGATGCCCCAAATGCTCAGCTTCTTATCTACTACACTGCATTGCTTCTGAGACCCAGTCTTCTTATCCACAGAGTAAGGCCAACTCCAGAGGAATGGTAGCATCTACTCCTGTAGGGTTGTTTGAGGATTCTGGGGGTGGTGGTGGGGCTGAATAATTTCATGACATTATAAAGCAAGGAGCAAGTTTGCCTGGTGGATTTAAGAGCCATAGGCTGTGAAATGGGGCAGCCTGAAAAAGATCTTTACTCTTCTCTGTTTCCTAGCTGGATAAACATTCTGACTTCTAAGACCTTCATCTGTAAAATGAAAGTAATGGTGGAACAACAGTCACTGGGCTACTGGGAGGATCAGATGAAATAATGTATGCCAAGCGTTTGGTGGGGTGCCTGGCACACAGGAAGTCAGCAATACGTTTCTCTTTCTCCTCATTATCCAGCTGACTTAGACAATCCCTTCTGCTGCCGGGCTGTCAGTTTTCCCCCTTAGTAACAGAAGGAGGTCGAGAAGGGATTTTTTGATGTTTTGAGATTCTAAATGAGCTCTCCAGGCCCTGTTGCCTCTGGTATGCAAAGCCCCACAACTCTCTGGCCTCCTCTCCTTCTCATTCCGTGTCTGGAGGTGGAATTGCTAAGGAGGCACCAGACCCCCAGTGGGCTACTTTTCCTGGTGGATGGAGTCACTGCACATGAATCAGATTCTAGCTGTTGCTGAATGACGTAACACAACCTGTGTGACATGAGCACGGATGCTGGATGACATGAGCACGCCCTGTGTCCGGCACCCCTGAGAGCCCTGTGTACATATTATCCCTTTTAATCTTTACTTCCCAGCCAGGCACCGTGGCTCACACCTGTAATCCCAGCACTTTGGGAGGCCAAGTTGGGCAGATCATGAGGTCAGGAGTTCGAGACCAGCCTGGCCAACATGGTGAAACCCTGTCTTTATTAAAAATACAAAAATTAGCCAGGTGTGGTGGTGTGTGCCTACAATCCAACCTACTGGGGAGGCTGAGGCAGGAGAATCACTTGAACCCAGGAGGCAGAGGATGTGGTGAGCTGAGATCTCACCACTACGCTCCAGCCTGGGTGATACAATGAGACTCCATCTAAACCACCCCCCCCAAAAAAACCCTTCACTTCCTGTATTGAGGTGGGTACTAGGAGGCACCTCAATACAGCCTCCATTGAGGCAACGGGCAGCTTGCCGTGGTCTCCCAGCCAGGAGGCAGCGGAGTCAGAGAAAGAGCCAGAACTCAAGTAGTGCGTGGTTCTTCTGCCTCTTTCTTCCTCGTGACCCAAGGCTGTGAGCCAGTCCCTGCTTCCAAGGGATCACGGGCATTCAGACCCAGCACCTCCACCCTCTGGGACCGGGCTGGAGATGGCATCCTGTGTGTGAATGAAGGACACATTCCCCGCAAAGGCCAGTCTAGACTTCCCTTTCTTTTTGAGACAAGGTCTTGGTCTGTTGCCCAGGCCGGAGCGCAATGGCACGATCTTCACTCACTGAAGCCTCGACCTCCTGGGCTTAAGCAATCCTCCCACCTCAGCCTCCCAAGTAGCTGGAACTATGGGCATGCACCACCATGCCCAGCTAATTTTTTATACATTTTTTGCACATTTTGCCCAGGCTGGTCTCGAATTCCTGGGCTCAAGCAGTCCTCCCACCTTGGCCTCCCAAAGTGCTGGGATTACAGGCGTGAGCCACTGTGCCTGGCCTAGACTTCCCGTTCTGCCTTTCCCACTGGTAAGACCCAGGCAGAGAGAAAAGAACACATCCAGAACAGGCTTCCTGATTTGCTTCAGTTTTAAACGTATTTAAGCACAATTCATTTGAAGACAAGCATTCCCTTATGTGGACCAGCTCCACTCACTAGATTTTCAGAGGGTGGAGAAAGGGAGGGTTTAGACTCAAAATAAGATATATTATTCCTCATTAGTCACGGCTCTCTGGGGATTGCTACCATTTAGTGATTTCAAGGGGAGAAGTGGCTGTGACGTGCAGGAAGAATTTGAGGCTTGGGTAAATAGCATTTCCTGCTGTAAAAACTCATTCTTGGCCGGGTGCAGTGGTTCACACCTGTAATCCCAGCATTTGGGGAGGTCGAGTTGGGTGGATCACTTGAGGTCAGGAGTTCGAGACCAGCTTGGTCAACATGGTGAAACCCCGTCTCTACTAAAAATACAAAGATTAGCCAGGCGTGGTGGCGTGTGCACACACAAAAATAAACTTATTCTTGTAGCATCCTCCTCTTACCGGACATTCCTTATTCCCTCCACTTTGTTCTCAAGGTTGTTGGGGAGGGGGTGGTCTGGGAGGGTCTGCCAGAGTCAAACATGAGTCCCAGGCCCAGAAGAAAGATTGGCAAGAATTATAATGATGCTTCTGTTTCTGAGCATTTATCATGCATGAATCATTGAGCCTGCATGGCCCCACTGGCTTGGTGAAGGAGAGATGATGATGCCCCAGTCACAGATGAGAAGATTGCAGGTTTCAGAAATAAGAGTGGGAAGGTCAAAGCCACAAAGCTGGTAAGGGAGGAAGTGAAGAGTCTGCCTAATATCAAAATTTGTGGTTTCTCACTTACAAATTGTATGGCCTCAGGCTTCATATGCTGGGGACAGGTGCAAAGAACGGATAGGGGCCCAGGGCTCCTAGATCCCTCTGTGAGGTGGTTGCCCCTAGAGAGAGAACTTGAGCACTGGGCTGGGAGTCCGGGGTCCTAATTCTAGTATTGCCTTTGCCACCAACTTGCTGTGTGACCTTGGGATATCTCTCACCCTGTGCCTCAGTTTACATATATATATATATATATATATATATTTTTTTTTTTTTTTTGAGATGGAGTCTGGCTCTGTCGCCCAGGCTGGAGTGCAGTGGCCAGATCTCAGCTCACTGCAAGCTCCACCTCCCGGGTTCACGGCATTCTCCTGCCTCAGCCTCCTGAGTAACTGGGACTACAGGCGCCCGCCACCTCGCCCGGCTAGTTTTTTTGTATTTTTTTAGTAGAGACGGGGTTTCACCGTGTTAGCCAGGATGATCTCAATCTCCTGACCTCGTGATCCACCCATCTTGGCCTCCCAAAGTGCTGGGATTACAGGTTTGAGCCACCGCGCCCGGCCCAGTTTACTTAATTATTTAAGTGAGTCATTGGTTAGACTGTCTGATTCTCCAAAGCCTTTCTAGCTCTGACCCTCTTGAATTTTCATCTTAACTAACACAGGAGGTGGCATGAAACAGCTGGAGGAAGGGCTTGGGGAAAAATCTCAGTGAGGTGGGCTTGGGTTCCTTGAGTCAAGTTCAAATCCCAGCTTCAACACTGTGTGACCTTGGACAAGTCACCTCACCTCTCTGAGCCTCCATTAAAAAATCATTTTAGTCCAGGCGCAGTGGTTCACTGTAATACCAGCACTTTGGGAGGCCAAGGAGGGCAGATCACGAGGTCAGGTGATCAAGACCATCCTAGCCAACATGGTAAAAACCCCGTCTCTACTAAAATACAAAAAATTAGCCCGGCGTGGTGGTGGGCGTGTGTCGTCCCAGCTACTTGGGAGACTGAGTAAGGGAAATCGCTTGAACCCAGGAGGCGGAGGTTGCAGTGAGCTGAGATTGTGCCACTACACTCCAGCCTGGTGACAGAGCAAGACTTAGTCTCAAAAAAAAAATAAAGAAAAAAAATCATTTTATTGGCCGGCCAGACATGGTGGCTTAGACCTGTAATCTCAGCACTTTGGGAGGCCAAAGTGGGCATATTCTTGATCCCAGGAGTTCGAGACCAGCATGGGCAACATTGGTGAAAAGCTGTCTCTACAAAAATACAACAATTAGCTGGGCATGGTGGTGCACGCCTGTAATCCCAGCTACTTAGGAGTCTGAGGATCACCTGTAGCCCAGGGAGATCAAGGCTACAGTGAGCGGTGATTGTGCCACTGCACTCCAGCCTGGGTGACAGAGCGAGACTCTGTCTCTAAAAAAAAAAAAAAAAAAAAAAAAAAAAAAAAAAAAAAAGGTCATTTTATTATAAAAAAGTTAAAACATATAGAAAAGTAGAAAGATGATACAACTAATACTCATATACCCAACTAGTTGATTCAACAAGTCTAAATTCCTGGCTACATTTGCTTAATCTAAGCCACGTTAAAGTAAATTACAGGCACCAAGGAACTCTATCCCTAAAATACCTTGGTGTTCGTGTCCAAACAAAAGAGAACACTCTCCCTGATGACCACAAAACTACTGTTACACCTAACAAAATCAACAATGATTTCCTATATCAGATATATATATATAGTATCTGATATCTAGGCCATATGGAAATTTCCCAGTTGTCCCCAAACTGTATTTTACAGATGGTTCATTCACACCAGGATCCAACCACGGACCTTGCGTTGTATTGGTTCTGAGCCTCCATTTTGCTAACCTGTAAACTGGGAAAAGAATAGCACCTATCTCACAGGGTGCAAGAATTAGAGATAGTGTATGTTAAGAGGTTAGGCTAGTGAGCCCCCAGATGTGAACTATTATTGCTAGAGTCATTCTGCTCAAGGCAGTGGTGTAGACAGCAAGGTGGGATAGGGTGTTCTGTGATGTCATCAGCATGGGCTAGGGATAAGGAGGACAGGGGTCCCCAGCATCTTCAGGGACGTGGACTCTGATACTGGGTTTTGTCCTGTGTGGGGGCTGGAGGAGCCCAGTCTTACCTTGATTACCTTCAGCACCTGCACATCCTGGTCCAGCCCATGCTTCCCGTGGAAATGCTCCTGTCTCAGAAACTCCTCCACGGTCCGCACAGCATCTAGCACCTCCTTCTTCCACTCCCGGTGGGGCTGCAGCCACTGAGCCACGAAGGAGTCCAGCCTGGAGGCTGGCGTGCTGTACAGTTCCTGCATCAGTGCCATCTCTGTCCTGAGAGTACCACTGCTGGGCAAATATATAGCCGGGCAGATATACAGCCAGGCACCTACCCAGCTACCTGGCACACACCTCCTTTTTTAAGGCAGCTTCTCCTCAATTGGCCTCCGGTGCTCTATGGGAAGAAGCTCCCTAGCAGAGAGGAAACCAGGTCTGATGGGCTGACTCCGGGTCCCCCTTCTTGGAGACCCCCTTGCTGCAGTAGGGGCACAGGAGGATGCTGGGCTGAGGCTGGAATGTCTGGGGCCACCTTAACAGGTTGGCCATCTAGTCAGTCTCTCTGCTGTCAGTTTCGATTCTCAATTTTTAGTGTTTCCTTTTATGACGTTTGGAAACTGAAATTGGATAGTGTTTGACCCCAGAGGAGGCAACTTGCCCCATAGGTTGGAGTTGGATAGTGGTTAGCCAATTCAGCTGCTTAAATCTGTCTAAGGAAATTGAGACTTGGGAATGGAAGGGACTCACTCACGTTCGGGTGATGGAGTGAGAATCTGGAGCCCAAGATAACAGACTGGGAATTCTAGTCTACCCTGTGCCAGACTCTAGCCTCTCTGACCCTCACACTCACTATTCATAGAGTGGGTTTTTTGTTGTTTATTTTTTATTTATTTATTTTTAAATAAATAATATATTTTTATTTATTTATTTATTTTTATTTATTTATTATTTTTTTGACAGGGTCTTGCTCTGTTGCCCAGGCTGGAGTGCAGTGGTGTCAGCTCGCTGCAACCTCTGCCTCACGGGTTCAAGCGATTCTCCTGCCTCAGCCTCCCGAGTAGCTGGGACCACAGACATGCGCCACCACGCCCAGCTAATTTTTTTTTTTTTTTTTTTTTTGAGGCGGAGTCTCGCTCTATCGCCCGGACTGGAGTGCAGTGGCCGGATCTCAGCTCACTGCAAGCTCCGCCTCCCGGGTTTACGCCATTCTCCTGCCTCAGCCTCCCGAGTAGCTGGGACTACAGGTGCCCGCCACCTCGCCCGGCTAGTTTTTGTATTTTTAGTAGAGACGGGGTTTCACCGTGTTAGCCAGGATGGTCTCGATCTCCTGACCTCGTGATCCGCCCGTCTCGGCCTCCCAAAGTGCTGGGATTACAGGCTTGAGCCACCGTGCCCGGCCCAAGCTAATTTTTTTTGTATTTTTAGTAGAGACGGGGCCTCACCATGTTGGTCAGGCTGGTCTCAAACTCCTGACCTCAAATGATCTGCTCACCTCGGCCTCCCACAGTGCTCGGATTACAGCGTGAGCCATCATGCCCAGCCCATAGCGTGAGTTTAACAGGTATTATGATTCATGCACTGAACCAAGAAGTTCACGCATTGAGCCAGGAAGACAAAATAAGATGAGGTTCCTGTTCCAAGGGGGCTCCCAGAACGGCAGGGGAGACATAGAAAAAAGAGACTCCAAAAGTCCAGTGCGATGTATGTTAAGAAGGAAAAAAAGCATGAAAATTTGGTGGGAAGCCAGCAAATGAGTTTTGTTTGGTGTTAGCAGACACTTGCTCAAGAGGAATCTTAAAGACCAGGGATCCGGGCCGGGCATGATGGCTCAAGGTGAGAGGATCACTTGAGGCCAGGAGTTCAAGACCAGCCTGGGCAACATAGCTGGGCAACATAGCAAACTCTGAATAACATTAAGTGCTCCAGGGCTTAGTCCTGGGTCCTTTTCTCTTCTTGCTCTAGACTTACTCCCTTGGTGATTTCAATGTATTTAAATGTTTTTACTCTGGGAACTCCCACATTTCAATTTTATTTATTTGTTTATGTTTGAGACGGAGTCTCCCTCTGTCGCCTAGGGGCACGACCTCAGCTCACTGCAACCTCTGCCTCCTGGGTTCAGGCAATGCTTGTGCCTCAGTCTCCTGAGGAGCTGGGATTACAGGAGCCCGCCACCGCGCCTGGCTAATTTTTTGTGTTTTTAGTAGAGACAGGGTTTCACCATGTTGCCCAGGCTGGTCTTGAACTCCTGACCTCAAGTGATCTGCCCTCCTCAGCCTCCCAAAGTGCTGGGATTACAGGCGTGAGCCATCGCACCCAGTGACTCCCACATTTCTATCTTAAATCCATACATCT
Source organism: Rhinopithecus roxellana (assembly GCF_007565055.1). Taxonomy (NCBI): domain Eukaryota; kingdom Metazoa; phylum Chordata; class Mammalia; order Primates; family Cercopithecidae; genus Rhinopithecus; species Rhinopithecus roxellana. The sequence goes on along the minus strand of NC_044558.1, from coordinate 84,607,569 downwards.
TCCCTGAAATCCAGACTCATGTATCCAACTCCCCACTCCATGTCGGCCTTGAATTCTGGTCTGCCCTTTGTCACACTCATAACTTCTCTGTTGCTGTGGTTAGGATGATTGCAAGGGCAAGAGCAGATGTAGGGAGATGGTCAAGACACTGCACAGTGGTGCAGCTGAGAGGCAGTGGTGGCCTGGAGCAGTCGCTACAAAAAAAAAAAAAAAAAGCTAGGTGTGGTGTTGTGCACCTGTGGCTCCAGTTACTTGGGAGGCTGAGGTGGGATGACCACTTGAGTCTAGGAGTTCAGGCTACAGTGAATTATCATGGCGCCACTAAACTCCAGCCTGGGTGACAGCATGAGACTCTGTCTCAAAATAAAAAATAAAAAAGACTGGCATTCCAGCCAGGAGGATGAGGGTACAGCATAAATAGAGGCTGAGAAATGTAAATAATGCTAGGGTGTGCCAGGGACTCAAGTGTCCTGTGTGCATGAAAGGGTGAGCAGGGGAGTGGTGAGAAATGTACCTGGACAGGTGGGCAGGATAGAATCTTGGAGTGCCATTCACTCATTCGTTCATTCATTCAACAGATACTTATTGGGCACCTACTCTGTGCCAGGCAGGTGCTGTGGATACAATAGGAACAAACAGTAGTGAAAAATCCCTACCTGCAGATAGCTTTCTTTCTGGTACTGGAGACAATGAATAGGATAAACAGGCAAAATTATAGTAAAGAAGATGGTGATAAGTGCTAAGCAGAAAAACAAAGGAAGGGATTAAGAGGTTGTGTGTGTGTGGGGGTGGGTGGGTGGGTGGGTGTATTTGTGTTCAGTCTTACATAAGGTGATTAGGGAAGGCCTCCCTGAAAAGGAGACATCTGAGCAAAGACATAAGAAGGTGAGGAGTGAGCCACGTGTGTAACAGAAGGAAGAGGACTCTTCATGGCGGAAGGAGTGGAAAGTGCGAGGACCCTGTGGTGGTACTGCTCGGTGGCAAGTCTAAGGAACATCAGTGTGCCTGGAATGGAGTGATCAAGAGCGGAGAGTGGAAGGGAATGCGGTTTAAGTAGTAAAGAATGGCAAGGCAAATAGATGCAGGATTTGTTTTTGTTTTTGTTTTTTGAGACGGAGTTTCGCTCTTGTTGCCCAGGCTGGAGTGCAATGGCACAATCTTGGCTCACTGCAACCTCCGCCTCCCGGGTTCAAGCGATTCTCCTGCCTCAGCCTCCTGAGCAGCTGGGATTAAAGATGCCTCCCGCCGCCGCCCGGCTGATTTTTGTATTTTTAGTAGAGACAGTGTTTCACCATGTTGGCCAGGCTGGTCTCTAACTCCTGACCACAAGTGATCCACCCGCCTCGGCCTCCCAAAGTGCTGGGATTATAGGCGTGAGCCACTGCACCCAGCCAGGATATAGGATCTTTTAAAAAAGATTTATTCCATAAACAAGGAGGAGGAGTGGATAGGATCTTGAAGACAACTGGGGAGCATTTTTTGTTGTTCTGTAGGAGTCTGACACCATATACACTGGAGAGTTTTCAGTGGAGGAGTGACACGGTCTTTCATTTTAATGGGATTAATCACATTGGCTGCTGGGAGGAAATTAGATTAGAAGCAGAGGGTGGAGTGGAGGTGAAAGTGGAGGCAGGAGTATGGTTAGGAGGCTACTGCAACAGTCCAGGCAAGAGGTCAGCTGACTTGGATCAGAGCAGTAGCAGTGAAGGAGTATGATTTAATTTTTCTAAGTTTGGAAAATTTCAAACAAAGTGGAATAATATAATGAACCTCCATGTACCATTACCAGCTTCAACAATGATCAACTTACAGACAATCTGGTTTCAATTATACCCCCATCCCTAGATTTCCTACTGTGTTATTTGGAAGTAAATCTGGACATCATGTCATTCTGCTGGATGTATTTTGACTCCAAGGCTGACAGGTCTTGCTAATGGGTAGAGTATGATGAGAGAGAAAGATCAGAGTCAAGGTCTAAGTCCAGGGCTTTTGGCCTTAGCAACAGAAAGGTTGAATTGCCCTTAACTGAGGTGGGATAGGCTGGGCATGGAGATCAGGAAGGAACTCGGTTTGGGAACTGAAGTTTGGGGTGTCTGTCAGAGACCCGGGTGGAGATGTGTGGTGGGAGTTGGATATGCAAGTCTGGATTTCAGGGAGGAGGTCTGGACTTGAGATACAAATGTGGGGGTCACTGGCATAGAGATGCTTAAAGCCATGACACTGAATGAGATCACCAAGGGAGTGATAACAGCAGGAAGAGAAAAAGACCCAGGACTGAGCCCCAGAGCACTTAATATTATTCAGAGTTTGGGCGTTGCATGAGTCCAGCAAAGAAGAAGGAAAAGAAGTAGCTAGTGAGGTGGAAGAGAAATCAGGAGTGATGGTTTGAAGGCCAAGTGAAGATATTGTTTTAAGAAAGAGGAAATGAGATGGGCATGGTGGCTCACACCTGAAATCCCAGCACTTTGAAAGTCAAGGTGGGAAGATTGCTTGAGCCCAGGAATTCAATATCAGCCTGGGCAATATGGCAAAACCCCATCTCTACAAAAAATACAAAAATTAGCCTGGTATGATGGTGAGTGCCCATAGTCCCAGCTACTCAGGAGGATGAGGTAGGAGGATCGCCTCAGTCCAGGGAGATCCAGGCTGCCGTGAGCCATGATCATGCCACTGCATTCCAGCCTGGGTGACCAAGTGAGACCAGGTGAATCTGCTTTTTGTCCTGAGGGCAGTGGCAAATTTAGGGGAGTGGCACATAGTGGAGTTAAGATCTAGAAAGACTGGTCTGGCTTCTTCCGTGGTGAGGATGGATGGCAGAGGGCAAGGGCAGACGCAGGGAAATGCATTAGGATGCTTCGCAGGGATGCAGGTGATAAGCAGTGAGGCCCACGACACGGCTGAAGCAGTGCAGGTGGAGAGGAGGGGTTGAATTCTAGGTCTATTTTGGAAGAAGGGTGGGCAGGACTTCTTGTTGACTATAGGTGAGGGGCAGGGAGAAGACAGGGATGACTCCCAGCTCTCTGGCTTGCGTCCTGGAGTAACTGCTGGGGCCACCATTCACAAGGAGAGGAGGAGGAGTGGGCATGGCTGTGGGGAGTTCTAGGAGTGCTTTTTGGACGATGATTTGGTAGTATCCAAAGATGAGAAGTGAGTGACCTGCTCCATGTGAAGACAGATTTGATTTCCCTCCGTATACACATGGTCATTGGTACCTCGGGGAGGAATGAATCACACCATCACACCAAAATGAACTAATGCAGAGACAGAGTCTCGTTCTGTCTCCCAGGCTGAAGTGCAGTGATGCAGTCATAGCTCACTGCAGCCTCAAACTCCTGGGCTCAAGCGATCCTCCCACCTCAGCATCCCAAAGTGCCGGGATTGCAGGCATGAACTGCTATGCCTGGCCAAGCCCCAGATTGAAGTGATGAGCAGAGGAAGAGAAATTTAGGCGGTTCCTGCTGGGGTGGCCAAAGAGGTAGGCACAAAACCAGAGTTAAAAAAAGTCACCCACATTGCTGAATGCTTCTGAGAAATTAAGAAATACAGATCTGAGAAGTACCCAAGAAAGCTACTGGTGATCAAGCTGGGTGCAGTTTTAGGAGAGAGGAGGGAGCTGAAGCCAGATTAGGCTGGGTGGGGTGGGGGACATGGAGACCAGAAATGCAGATAATTCTTTCAAGGAGTTTGTCAGTCATGACATATTCCAATTTAACTTTTCAAACTGGCTAACCCCAGGTGGAAAGCATCATGTATTTTAATTACATAAATTCTAAAATTTCTTGTATTTCCAATGTTTGGTAGTATTTGATCCTTGAGCAATACCATATTACGAGGATTATATTCAAGAGCAGTGACAATTTCATAAAGCTAAGTCAGCAATCGGTTAAGACTCCAAACATTTGCCATATAGTTATGATGACTGACAATGAACTGCAAGGCAATATAGAAGTTATTCAAACAATAAACATTCAGACCTTAACCTATTCGTTTTTTCTTCGACTTCATGAAATCTCTGAGGGTTATATAGCTTTCAATTTTTTGATCATTAATATGTTGGATGACATTTGAGGATTTCAAAAGGGAACATGAAATCTGTAATGTGTTGGTTTTATGGTTGTTAAAATACCACCCAGTTGAGCAGGCATCTGCAGGGAGGGAGAAGAGCCAGTGGATAGGAAAGGGCTGAGCTAGGTTTTGAGCAGGAGAAAGAGACACAAAGATGAGTATTGTCTTAGCTTGGATTCCCCTCAATGCAGAGCATGAGACAAGGGGTTGCATGAAGGTGGTTTGTTCTGGGAAATGATCTCAAGGGATAAGTGTGGGGGATTGGGAAGCAGAGAAAGCCAATCTGGGGAACTCTTTCCCTTTCGCTTTTCCTCTCCCTCTCCCTCTCCCTCTCCCTCTCCCTCTCTCTCTTTTTTCTTTCGATGTTGTCTTGCTCATTCACCCAGGCTGGAGCACAGTGGCGTGACCACAACTCACTGTAGCCTCAACCTCTTGGGCTTAAGTGATCCTCCCACCTCAGCCTCCTGAGTAGCTGGGACTACAGACACAAGCCACCGTACCTGGCTAATTTTGAATTGTTTTTTTTTTGTTGTTGTTGAGACGGGGTCTCACTATGTTGCCCAAGCCGGTGTCTAACTCCTAGGCTCAAATGATCCTCCCACCTCAGCCTCCTGAGTAGGTAGAACTACAGTCACCATGCCTGGTTAATTTTCAGAAAATTGTTTATGGAGACGGGGTCTTGCTGTGTTGCCCAGGCTGGTGTTGAACTCTTGGGGTCAAGTGATCCTCTCATCTTGGTCTTCCAAAGTGCCGGATTACAGGAATGAGCCACCGCACTTGGTCTTAAGGAACATTAAATTGATTACTACTGTGGGCATCTGGGGCTTGATCCCCTCAGGACCCTCCTAGGTACTTTGTAGAATGTGCCTTAAAATTGTCCATCTAGGGCAGGCACAGTGGCTCATGCCTGAAATCCCAGCACTTTGGGAGGCCAAGGCGGGCAGATCACTTGAGGCCAGGAGTTTAAGACCAGCCTGGCCAACACGGTGAAACCCCGTCTCTACCAAAAATATTACAGGCATGGTGGTGGGCACCTGTAATCCCAGCTATGTGGGAGGCTGAGGCAGGAGAATCGCTTGAACCCGGGAGGCGGAGGCTGCAGTAAGCCAAGATTGTGCCACTGCACTCCAGCCTGGACAACAGAATGAGACTCCATCTCAAAAAAAAAAAAAAAGAAAAAAAATTGTCCATCTAGGTCAGGCGCAGTGGCTCATGCCTGTAATTCCCAGCACTTTGGGAAGCTGAGGCGGGAGGATTGCTTGAGCCCAGGAGTTCAAGACCAGCCTGGGCAACATAGGGAGATCCCTTCTCTACAAAATATTTAAAAATTAGCTGGGTGTAGTGGCGTGTGCTTGTTGTTCCAGCTACTTGGGCACGGTGGAGGGCGGGGCTGAGGTAAGAGGATCTGAATGCGGGAAGTCAAGGCTGCAATGAACCCTGATTGCTCCACTGCAATCCAGCCTGGGCAAGAGAGTGAGACCCTGTTTAAAAAGAAAAAAATTATCCATCTGAGAGGTAGAAGAGGGGACACTGGTTCTGGCCTTCCCCTTGGTTATGGGTTGCTCCGTGGGGTGTTAGCTCCCTTGAATTTCTTGGTTTGCTCATGCATTCTAATGGATGAGTAGGCACCCACAGATGCTTCTTATGAGGTGGTGGAGAATGCCTTGATAGAAAGCAGGGCCATGTTTTCTATCCATGGAGAGAGATCATAGAAGAAAATGGCTCACAGGCTGGGCATGGTGGCTCACGCCTATAACCCCAGCACTTTGGGAGGCTGAGACAGGCAGATCACCTCAGAGGTCAGGAGTTCGAGATCAGCCTGGCCAAATGGCGAAACGCTGTCTCTACTAAAAATACAAAAAATTAGAGGGGCGCAGTGGCGGGTGCCTGTAATCCCAGCTACTAGTGAGGCGGAGGCAGGAGAATTGCTTGAACTGGGAGGCAGAAGTTGCAGTGAGCCGAGATCGTGCCACTGCACTCCAGCCTGGGCAACAGAGCGAGACTCTGTCTCAAAAAAAAAAAAAAAAAAAAAAGGCTAACAATGCATAGAATAATGCTGCCAATTGACTGGGCACAGTGGCTCACACCTGTAATCCCAGCACTTTGGGAGGCCGAGGCGGGCGGATCACAAGGTCAGGAGATCAAGACCATCCTGGCTAACACGGTGAAACCCGTCTCTACTAAAAATACAAAAAATTAGCCAGGAGTGGTGGTGGGCGCCTGTAGTCCCAGCTACTCGGGAGGCTGAGGCAGGAGAATGGTGTGAACCCGGGAGGCGGAGCTTGCAGTGAGCCGAGATCGCGCCACTGCACTCCAGCCTGGGCAACAGAGCAAGTCTCCATCTCAAAAAAATAAAAATAAAAATTAAAAAAAAATAAATAATAATAATAATAATAATAATGCCAATTTCCTCTCCTCCCTGTATACACACTCCTCTGCAAGGCTGGCTTTGCAGCTTCTCCCGGCAAGAGGTGGAGTTTATTTCTCTATTTCCTTCAAATCAAGGCTTGGCCATGTGACTGGTTTTGGCCAGTGGGACATTAGCAAATGTGATGCAAGCAGATGCTTAAAAAGTGTGGGCCTAGAGGGACTTGCCCTTTCTTTTGCTCCTGTCAGAGTCCAGTGACCACATGCACAAGCTCAGGTCGGCCTATTGGGTAAGGAGAAACCTATGGTGAAGGCATCCCTATTTTTCCCAGCTGAGATATATATATATATATACACACACACATATATAGTTTGTTTGCTTTTTCCTTAGACGGAGTTTCGCTCTTGTTGCCCACCCTGGAGTGCAATGGAACGATCTTGGCTCACTGCCACGTCCGCTTCCTGGGTTCAAGCGATTCTCCTGTCTCAGCCTCGTGAGTTGCCAGGACCACAGGTGCACACCACCATGCCTGGCTAATTTTTGTATTTTTAGTAGAGATAGGGTTTCATCATATTGGTCAGGCTGGTCTTGAACTCCTGACCTCAGGTGATCCACCCACCTCAGGCTCCCAAAGTGCTGGGATTACAGGTGTGAGCCACCGCACCTGGCGGAGAACCCCAGTACCTTTAAGGTCTGTCTGTTGTGTGATTATTTCTGTCTTATCTCCTTTACAGCTTGGTCCAGAGAGCTGCCTTAGACTCTCCAATGAATTTATTCAAACAGCTGCCTTTGTGCTGCTGTGTTTTACTTATCTGGCGGGGAGAGTTTCTGTGTCTGTTCCCAGGCATCTTCTTGCAGCTGCAGGCATCCCCGCCTCATCAGCTTCTAGCTTCCCTGTACTCTTTGTGCTGCTCTGTGGAAATGTGTCTGTGTAACTGAAGTGCTATGCAGGTCTGCGTGTGTGATTGTCAGGGAGAGTTGACCTGCCACATAAACCAGCTGGCACCCCCTCTAGCATCATCTGGCTTCCTGGATCCACATGACAGTTAATTTTAGGCATCAGGACGCCCAGAGAGTAAAACATTATCGCTGGGTGTGTCTGTAAGGCTATTTCCAGAGGAGATTAGCATTTGAAAGAGTACACTGAGGGATGAAGATCTGCCCTCACTAATGTAGGTGGGCATCGTCCAATCCACTGAGAGCGTGGACAGTTTGTGAAGGAAGGGTGGTGAATTTGCTGTCCTCCTTGGGAGCTGGGACGTTCATCTTCTCCTGCCCTCAGACATCAGAGCTCCAGGCACTCAGGTCTTCGGACTCTGAGACTTACACCACTGGCTCCTCTGGGTCTCCAGCTTGTTGATGGCATATTTTGGGACTTCTAAGCCTCTGTATCATATGAGCCAATGATATGGTTTCGACCTGTGTCTCTGCCCAAATCTGATGTTAAATTGTAATCCCCAGCATTGCAGGTGGGACCTGGTGGGAGCTGATTGGATTATAAGGGTGGAGTTCTCATGAATGGTTTAGCACGATACACCCTTGATACTGTATAGTGAGTTCTTGTGAGATCTGGTTGTTTAAAAAGTGTGCAGGAGGCTGGCAGATGAATTGCTTGAGGTCAGAAGTTCAAGACCAGCCTGGCCAACATGGTGAAACCCGGTCTCCACTAAAATACAAAAGTTACCTGGGCTTGGTGTTGGGCACCTGTAATTCCAGCTACTAGGGAGGCTGAGGCAGGAGAATTGCTTTAACCCAGGAGGTGGAGGTTGCAGTGAGCCAAGATCACGCCACTGCACTCCAGCCTGGGTGACAGAGCAAGACTCTGTATCAAAAAAAAAAAAAAAAGTGTGAAGGACTTCCTGCTTCTCTCTCTTGCTCCTGCTCCAGCCATGATTGTAAGTTTCCTGCGGCTTCCCCAGAAGCAGAAGTTGCTATGCTTCCTGTACAGACTGCAGAAGTGTGAGCCAATGAAACCTCTTTTCTTCATAAATTACCCAGTCTCAGGTATTTCTTTATAGCAGTGTGAGACCAGACTAATGCAACCAATTCCCCTAGTAAAGCCCCTCTTCTTTATCTACACGTATACACTATTGGTTCTGTTTCTATGGAGAACCCTGACTAATACGGTCCAGTTGTACCTAATGTTAGCTTCCCCTGGACTTTTATGGGCCATTATATTCTATTTATTGTGTATTTGTATTTGTATTTTTAGAGTCAGGGTCTCACTCTTTCACTCAGGCTGGAGTGTAGTGGCACAATCATAGCTCACTGTAACCTCAAACACCTGGGCTTATGTGATCCTCCTACCTCAGCCTCCCAAGTGGCTAGGACCATAGATGTGTGCTTACCACACCTACCTTTTAAATTTTTTGTAGATATGAGATCTCTATGTTGCCCAGGCTGGGCTCAAACTCCTGGCCTCAAGTGATTTTCCTGCCTCAGCCTTCCAAAGTGCTGGAATTGTAGGTATGAGACACCGCACCCAGCCCATTCTACTTATTTTTGCTTAAACTATTTTGAATTGGGTCTCTGTCACTTGCAACCCAAAATGTCCTTATGTTCCAGGAGTGAATGGACTGGAAGGACAAATGGGCAGAAAATTGAAGGCATCCACTAGGGAGTGACTGGCAGGCTTGACCATGGGGTCTGGGCTGGATAGAAACGCAAGTAAACAAGGGTGTAGAATAAATGAGTCAGCAGCCCAAGGTCCATCCTCCTTGAAACCTTAAGCCTTCCTTCTCTGAATCTCTTCTTGGAGCTGAATGAAATTCACTGGAGGCCTCCTGGCCTCCCCAGTGATACTGGGCTTTTGCTAACTCATATCAGCCTGTTTTCTATAGGTCCCCAGAACTCCACAGAATTGTGACCGCCTCCCTGTTTAAAGGTAGGAAAATGTGGAGCCCCGTCCCTGATCATTACCATAATTCATCTCCTTGTATTCTGGCAAAACAGCCCAGTTGGGCTTCTGGGACTTAGGGACTTTCTCCTTGTGATATCTGGAGCACCACAGAATAAAGCTGCATCTAGTTTTCAACCTACCCAAAGACAGAAACTTGCACAAAAATTGTCTCAATGCCTAATATCACATTTTCTCCATCCTCCTTCCTGACTCTAAAGCAGGAGGAAGATAGCTCCTGGAGATTCTGAAATCAACAGGCAAATGGTAAAGGTTGTCAGGAATAAACATGCTAATTTATGCATAAAATATAAAATAATGCCAATGGTCAAAACTTAATCACATGGTCACACCCAGCTGCAAGGGAGGCCGGGAAATGTAGTCTTTAGCCTTTGGGAATGTGCCTAACTGAAAATTCTATTGCTATGGAAGAAAGGGAGAAAGGGTATTGAGGGAAAATAGCAATTTCTGCCACAACATGCATTCTGTTTTTGCCATTTTGGCTCTGGTATAGAACTAGGAGTGAGGGAACTGCCAGGACTGTAGAGGTGGGAATAGGATCTTCAAGATGTGAGTGTTTAAGGTCATATAAATGGTGCGCCTCCCATCAAGACAGGGCATTTCAATCAGTAGAACTTTATTATAACATATGTCAAAGTACTTGAACACCTTCAAGCCCATTCTTAAGAGAATATGCATTCCGTTTCTGGTTCTGATCAGGATTCCCCTGTTCTTTGTGTTTTTGTTTCGGATCTGGAAAGCAAAGATGCTGCCAGAGCTCTACAGCAGAGGGAGCTTAGGGCACATTCAGATGTGTGGACGTGTTAAAAGCCAGAAAGGCAAAGTTGTATCTTTTTAAGCAACCACGGAAGCTTGAATTTGTTTTGAAGCTCACGGTTTGCTAGTAACACTCCTGATTATTTGCCTTCAACTCCATATTTAAAGATTCTTTTTTTTTTTTGAGACACTGTCACCCAGGCTACAGTGCAGAGGCATGATCACAGCTTACTGCAGCCTCGACCTCCTGGCCTCAAGTGATCCTCCCACCTCAGCCTCCCCAGTAGCTGGGACCACTGATGGATGCTACCATACCTGGCTAATTTTTTTTGTATTTTTTGTAGAGACGAGGTTTTGTTATGTTGCCCAGGCTGGTCTCGAGCTCCTGGGCTCAAGCAATCTGCCTACACTGGCTTCCCAAAGTGCCGGGATTACAGGCGAGAGCCACTGTGCCTGGCCTGAAGATTCGTTAAAGCTGCATTTCCTTCCTTTTCAGTCTTATTCTTGGCAGTCGTTGCCACTCCCAAGTGAAGTCTGATTTGCTTAAGATAATGTTAGATGTCTTTCATTCTAGCAAAATGAGCCAAATCTAGATTTATGGCTAAGGCATTTTTGATTTAGGGTGATGTATTAAAAGTTGAACTAGGCCGGGCGCGGTGGCTCAAGCCTGTAATCCCAGCACTGTGGGAGGCCGAGACGGGCAGATCACAAGGTCAGGAGATCAAGACCATCCTGGCTAATACGGTGAAACCCCGTCTCTACTAAAGAACACAAAAAACTAGCCGGGCGACGAGGCGGGTGCCTGTAGTCCCAGCTACTTGGGAGGCGGAGGCAGGAGAATGGCGTAAACCTGGGAGGCGGAGCTTGCAGTGAGCTGAGATCCGGCCACCGCACTCCAGCCTGGGTGACACAGCCAGACTCCGTCTCAAAAAAAAAAAAAAAAAAAAAAAAAAGTTGAACTATAGCTTAGTACTTTCCCAGGGAAACCATGCTATAAATAGGGATTTGATTCCATGGTCAGCTCCTAACAAACCCTCTGAACCCAGAGAGTACCCTCTGATATTACCTAATTGCTAGGTAGTTTCTAACAAAATCAGTCAGTGCTATTTTATTTTATTTATTATTATTTTTTAGATCGAGTCTCACTCTGTCACCCAGGCTGGAGTGCAGTGGCGTGATCTCAGCTCACTGCAAGTTCCACCTCCCGGGTTCATGCCATTCTCCCGCCTCAGCCTCCTGAGTAGCTGGGACTACAGGTGCCCACCACCACGCCTGGCTAATTTTTTTTTTTTTGTATTTTTTTTCAGTAGAGACGGGGTTTCACCGTGTTAGCCAGGATGGTCTCCATCTCCTGACCTTGGGATCTGCCCGCCTCGGCCTCTCAAAGTGCTAGGATTACAAGTGTGAGCCACTGCACCCGACCAGTCAGTGCCATTTTAGAATGAAAATATAGATGACCTTTATCACTTTAGGGGTAAAATGGGGCTTGTTAAAGAGGAAACAAAAGGCATAAATTTTATTTTAATTTCTTAGAAAAAATTTTTTAAATAATATATTAAAAAGTTAAAAATTTTAAATAATTGAGGTCTTGCTATGTTGCCCAGGCTGGCCTTGAACTCCTGGGCTCAAGCGATCCTTCCCCCTCAGCTTCCCAAAGTGCTGGGATTACAAGTGGGGGCCACTGTGCCCAGCCAGAAGACATAAATTTTATACAAACCTGCTATCCATATTCCACTTGATTCCCTGGCACTTAGACAGCTGGATCCCAAATCATCATCATCATCATCATCATCCAGATTTGTAGAATAGTTTACTGCTTAAGAGCACTTTTCTACGCTTTATCCCATTTATTGTGCATTAGAAACCAGTTTTAGAGAGGAAGAGACTAATGCTCAGAGAGACAAAACAACTCATCCCTTACCATCCCACAGCCCCACAGTCCCACAGGGCAGAGCTGGGATTTGGACTCCGGGGGTTCCTGAGTGCTCACCTTCGCCACTTTCAGCACCCTGACTTCTTGGTCCAGAATCAGCTCATTATAGAAGCGCCGATCCCTCAAGAACTGCCCGATTCTGTGCCCGGCATCCTTCGCTTCATCCTTCCAGTCTCCCTGAGGCTGGAGGCTGTTTTACGAAGGCAGACTGGAAGGACGTTTTACGAAGGCATCTAGCCTGTCCCTGTTGGTGTCATACAAGTCCTGGAAGCCTGCCTTCTCTGTGGGACTAGGAATGAATCGTCTCTGCCTCTGCCCAGCCCTGTAAGGGGCAACTCCCAGCCTTTGTCCAGCAGGCCACAGAACTGCAGAAAGGCAGGGAGATGGTGTGGTTTAGAGAGTTAGCTACCTTTTTTTTTTTTTCTTTTTTTGATACAGAGTTTTGCTCTGTCACCCATGGCGTGGTAGCTCACTACAACCTCCGCCTCCTGGGTTCAAGTGATTCTCCCACCTCAGCCTCCCTTGTAGCTGGGATTACAGGCACCTGCCATCATGCCTGGCTGATTTTTGGTATTTTTAGTAGAAATGGGGTTTCATCATGTTGGCCAGGCTGGTCTTGAACTCCTGTCCTCAGGTGATCTGCCCGCCTCGGGCTCCGAAAGTGCTGCGATTACAGGCTTGAGACACCGATGGAAGAATGGCTAAGCTTATTTTCTTCTCTTTAGGGTGCAGAGAGGGCTAGGGGGCCCTCCAGGCATCAGCTGAGCCTCCCTCTGCTGGGCTGCCTTAGTTCAGCAGCCATCTCTCCTGCCGACTGAGAACGGAAACTGAAACTGAACTTTGTTTGTTTGGGTTTTGTTTTGTTTTAATTGGAAACAAACTTTGCTGAGCTTTCAAAGAGGGATTTTCTCTTTCCATTTGAGGTTGCCAGGAAAAAAGGCTGGAGATGGAGTCAAGTGCCCCTTGGGCTTCCTTGAGAGGAAGGTTCTCAGGCTGGGAATGTCCCACAATGTCCTGGAGCTGGGCTGCCCCCACCCCTCCATCCCCTATTTCCTGCTGCGGGAGAAGGAGACCTTGTCTCCCTATAGGAACTCAGTAGCGTCTGCCCTGTCATCAGGAGGTGCGGGCTCCTCGGGGTGAGGGGGTAGGGGCTTGGGCTGAGCCTGGGGAGTCCTGGGGCCTGGGATTGACTCTTTATTTTCTAAAAGCAAAGGCAAACTCACCCCTTTACTGCTTGTTTTGTTGCGTATATTTAGGTCTCCCCTATCCCCCCCACCAATAATCCACAGGAAGGAGGTAATCTTTTAAAAAATTGTCTTCAGGGAGCGCTGTTCTCTCAAGAACATTTTGAAGAGCAAACTGACCGTTGGTGGTGGACACTTTAGCCTTTAAAGATCTCAACTAACCACCAGGCACGGTGGCTCACGCCTGTAATCCCAGCACTTTGGGAGGCCGAGGCGGTAGGATGGCTTGAGGCCAGGAGTTTGAGACCAGCCTGGCTAACATGGTGAAACCCCATCTCTATAAAATACAAAAAAATTAGCCAGGCGTGGTGGCAGGCGCCTGTAATCCCAGCTACTTGGGAGGCTGAGGCAGGAGAATCACTTGACTCCCAGAGGCGGAGGTGACAGTGAGCCGAGATGGCACCACTGCACTCCAGCCAGCCAGATTCTGTCGAAAGAAAGAAAAGAAAGAAAAAGAAAAGAAAGAAAAAGAAAAGAAAGAAAAGAAAAAGAAAAGAAAGAAAGAAGGCCGGTGTGGTGGCTCAAGCCTGTAATCCCAGCACTTTGGGAGGCCGAGACGGGCGGATCACGAGGTCAGGAGATCGAGACCATCCTGGCTAACATGGTGAAACCCCGTCTCTACTAAAAAAAAAATACAAAAAACTAGCCGGGCGAGGTGGCGGGTGCCTGTAGTCCCAGCTACTCGGGAGGCTGAGGCAGGAGAATGGCGCAAACCCGGGAGGCGGAGCTTGCAGTGAGCTGAGATCCGGCCACTGCACTCCAGCCCGGGCAACAGAGCGAGACTCCACCTCAAAAAAAAAAGAAGAAAGAAAGAAAGAAGGGAGAGGGAGAGGGAGAAAGAAAGAGAAAGAAAAGAAAGGGAAACTCCCACATTGATACTGTGCAGGCCGTAAGTATGCACCTATAGGATGCATTTTTAAAATGCCCTAATAACGCATAAATATGTCGCTGAAGTTTGTTAAGAATGTCCAGATTCCCAGCCTGGGCAACACAGTAAAACTCCATTTCTACAAAATATACAAAAAAATTAGCTGGGCATGGTGGCATGTACCTGTAGTCCCAGCTACTAGGGAGGCTGAGGTGGGAGGATCGCCTGAGCCTGGGAAGTCAAGGCTGCAGTGAGCTGTGATCAAACCACTGCACTCAAGCCTGGGCAACAGAATGGAACCCTGTCTGAAAAAATTAAAAATAAAAATGTCCAGATTCATGACAGCCTCTCTCTCATTCTGCTTAATGGAGTAAAAAATACTGAGTCCCGAAACACAGGCATAGAAGATTCAAAAATTGCCTCGGAGAGGGAGAAACACCGAGTGGGAGATGCCTGTGAAGAGCTTGAGTTAAAAAATCTTTTTGAAAACTGAAAGTGGAAAAGAGTAATATTTATATATTACCCCATAACATATACAAATGTATAGTCATATCTAAATAAATTAACAAAATATTGGAAATGCATATTTGATTTCCCTTAAGCTTATATAATTAGGGCTATGCCAATATATTTTTATTTTTCATTTATTTATTTTTATGTTTTTCCCCATTGGTTTGTGTGATTCTGAAACACATTTTTATTTTCTCACTGGCAAATATTTGTTATTAATCAATTGGAAAAATTGGATTTGGGGATCACCTTGCATTAGGGCATTTTTGGTATACGTACTTATATTTTAAAAACTGTGGATTCCAATATATATTCTTAATAGTAAACTGTAACATTTTTGTCAATTTTCCTCTCTTCCACAAGGTGATGCTCCACGCCCACCTAAAACAATCACCATTTCTAGTTCCTAGGATCCTAGTACAGAAGAGACAGAGGGGATCTGCTTAATCCTTGTACTTTAGAAGGCGAACAGGAGTCCAGAGTGTTTACCAGGGCTCTTTGACATTATGGTACTGATATTAACTCCGATAGCTATTACTTATCAAGCACTCTGTGTATACCAGGCTCTCCACACAGTTTATTTTATTCTTTTTTTTTTTTGAGATGGGGTCTGGCTCTGTCACCCAGGCTGGAGTGCGTGGCACGATCTGGGCTCACTGCAACCTCACCTCCCAAGCTCAAGTGATTCCCCTACCTCAGCCTCCTGAGTAACTGAGACTACAAGTATGCATCACTGCGCCTGGCTAATTTTTGTATTTTTTTGTAGAGATGGGGTTTTGTTATGCTGCCCAGGTTGGTCTCAAACTCCCGGGCTCCAGTGATCCACCTGCCTTGACCTCCCAAAGTGCTGAGATTAGAGTCGTGAGCCTCCACACCCAGCCTCTTTTCACAGTTTAGTTCCCATAATCCCCACAAGACTGTGTGATGCAAGTTCACACCATGTGACATGATGAAGAAATCGAGTCTCAGAAAGATGTGACCTGCCCAGAGTCACACACCAAAGAAGTGGACAAGCTGTGATACAAACCCAGGTTCTCTGATTCTAAATGCTTACCCACGACATTATCCTACTGCCCAAGGCACTTCTTATTTATTGAGCTCCTACTACGTGCTGGGCAGGCACTGGGCGAGGCTTGGAGAATACAGAAATGAATAAGGCAGCCCCATTCTATGGGCAGTTTGGTATGTGTCTTCTCTACTGGGAATCTTCAGGGTGAGAAGCACGTGGTCCCACGGTCTAGCACAGAGCTTGGCACACAGTGGCACACAGTCAGTTAACGTTGACTGAATAAATGAACGATACCATATTTCCTAGGAAGCAAAAGCACTTCAATCTTGTGACTGTATTTTTAAGTCCATAAAAGGGATAAATGGTGGAGGACAGAGAACTTCCTGGTGACCTTCTGCTTGCTCCATCAAGGCATCTATCAAGGGTCCCCATCTTTGAGTATGGTGGCTCAACTACAGTGGACCATCCCAAAGGTCCCCTCTGGTTCTGCATTGCAGACACTATGCATGGTGGTGCGGGACCTCTTTCCCAGAGGTGCTTGCTTCTTCATTTACCCCAGTGTTTCTTAACATTTTGGAGTCTTGTGCATGTAAGGGACCGTCCCTCTAAAAAACATGTTTATGCTTATATATTTGCAAGCAATTTCAGGGGCTTCCTGGACCCCAAGTTAAGAATCTCTGCTGTGGGGCCGGACATGGTGGCTGATGTCTGTAATCCGAGCACTTTGGGAGGTCGAGACGGGTGGATCACTTGAGGTCAGGAGTTTGAGACCAGCCTGGCCAATATGGTGAAACCCCATCTCTACTAAAAATACAAAAGAATTACCCAGGGGTGGTGGGCGCCTGTAATTCAAGCTGCTCGGGAGGCTGAGGCAGGAGAATCGCTTGAACTGGGGAGGTGGAGGTTGCAGTGAGCCGAGATCGCGCCACTGCACTTCAGCCTGGGCGTCAGACTCTGTCTCAAAAAAATAAAAAAATAAAAAAATAATATCTGCTGTGGAAGATTCTCTTTTTTTTTTTTTTTTTTTGAGACGGAGTCTTGGTCTGCCAGCCAGGCTGGAGTGCAGTGGCCGGATCTCAGCTCACTGCAAGCTCCGCCTCCCGGGTTTACGCCATTCTCCTGCCTCAGCCTCCCGAGTAGCTGGGACTACAGGCGCCCGCCTCGTCGCCCGGCTAGTTTTTTGTATTTTTAAGTAGAGACAGGGTTTCACCGTATTAGCCAGGATGGTCTCGATCTCCTGACCTTGTGATCCGCCCGTCTCGGCCTCCCAAAGTGCTGGGATTACAGGCTTGAGCCACCGCGCCCGGCCTATTTTTTTATTTTTCAAAATTTTTATTAGAGATGGAGGGGCGGACATCTCGCTATGTTGTCCAGGCTGGAGTCAAATTCCTGGACTCAAAGAATCTTCCTGCTTCATTCAGCCTCCTGAATAGCTGGGATTACAGTGCATGCCAGCATGCTTGGCTGCTCCTGTGTAAGATTCTTGAGGACCAAAAGACATCCTAAACAAGAGTCACATCTCAAACCTTTTTATTGAATTCCTGCTGTGCACTGTGTATCATGCTGAGTGCTAAGGGATACTGTAGGGAAAATCTGCAGCCTTCAGATCAGTCAGAAGGGAGCGCTGGGCAGCACGGCATCTAGTCATCAGCCTCTCAGTTCTCAAGTCACATGTGGGACTGGGATCCAGGTGTTTCCCACCTCCCGAGTAAGCCTGCAACTTTTTCTTCCATCTGGCTCCCATTTTAGAGCCTTGCATAGGTTTCTCCAAGGGAAGCCTGGATAATCCTGAATCACTTCTAATAACCACATTCTTTAAAAAAATTTTTTTTAAAAGAATGTGGTTTGTTGCCCAAGCTGGAGTGCAGTGGTGTAATCTTGGCTCACTGCAATCTCCCCCTCCCGGGTTCAAATGATTCTCCTGCCCCAGCCTCCTGAGCAGCTGGGATTACAGGCACATGCCACCACCTCTGGCTAATTTTTGTACTTTTTTAGAGACAGGGTTTTGTCATGTTGGCCGGGCTAGTCTTGAACTCCTGACCTCAGGTGATCTGCCTGCCTCGGACTCCCAAAGTACTGGAATTGCAGGCGTGAGCCACCGCGTCTGGATGTAACCACATTCTTTGTGTCCAACAGGTATTCCCAGGAAGTGCAAAAAACAGTTCCACTCAGGGTTCTAAGTTCGAAGTTGCCCTCATCCCAACCATCATCAACAAAATGCCAGAATGATTTTCTTCTTTTCGTTAATGGTAAAAATAAGATTTTGCCATTTGTTGGGATCATACGTATTGAGCACATTTGGGGAACTTGTGACTCTGGTCACAAAATAAGACTGGGTTTTTGGAAATGTGGCTGGATAAGGTGGAGTGAGGGGGGCGGGTTAAGTTCATGACTGGCTGCAAAAGGCTATCCAGGGTTTGTGGAGCTTCTAAAATTTTCTATATCCCTTTAAAGAAAAATGACATAAAACAGTGAAAATTTCAGCTCAAAAGTGATGTTTGTGATCTATGTCATTTTCCTTGTCTCTGAACAAGGTTTTTTTTTTCTGTTTTTTTTTAAATAACATTTCTTACAAGACAGATCTACTGGCGATAAATTACTGACAAATTTTGCCTAAATGCGATTCTCCATTTCCCTCATTCTTCCTGCATTTATGAAATGGAAATCTATATTCTTCCAACATGCCCCACCATTTTTTGCTTACCTTAAAGTTCTTTATTTCTCTCTCACTTTTGAAGGATAATTTTGACAGGTACAGAATTCTAGGTGTGGGGGCTTTTTCTTTCAACACTAGGTATTTTACTCCACTTTCTTCTTTCTTATGTGGTTCCTGACAATAAGTTCAATATAATTTTTTTTTTTTTTTTTTCCTGAGACAGGGTTTCACTCTGTTTGCCCAAGCTGGGATACAGTGCCATAATTTTGACTTACTGTAGCCTCAACCTCCCAGGCTCAAGCGATCCGGAGTAGCCTCCTGAGTAGCTGCCTCAGCCTCCTGAGTAGCTGGAACCACAGGCACACACTGTCAAGCCTGGCTACGGTTTCGTATTTTTTGTAGAGATAAGGTTTCTCTTTGTTGCCCAGGCTGGCCTCAAACTCCTGAGCTCAAGCAATCCTCCTGCCTTGACCTCCAAAGTGCTGGGATTATAAATGTGAATCACCGCACCCTGCCCAATGTAATTCTTATACTAGTTCCTCTATGAGTAATATGTATATTTTCCTTTGGCTTCTTTCAAAGTTTTTTTCTTTTTCTTTTCTTTCTTTTTTTTTCTTTTTGAGATGGAGTCTCGCTCTTATTGCCCAGGCTGGAGTGCAGTGGCGTGATCTCAGCTCATTGCAACCTCTGTCTCTTGGGTTTAAGCAATTCTCCTGCTTCAGCCTCCTGAGTAGCTGGGATTACAGGCACCCACCACCTTGCCCGGCTAATTTTTGTATTTTTAGTAGAGACTCTGTTTCACCATGTTGGCTAGGCCGGTCTCGAACTCCTGACCTCAAGTGATCTGCCTACCTCGGCCTCCCAAAGTGCTGAGATTACAGGCCTAAGCCACTGTGCCCAGCTTCTTTCAAAGTTTTTATCTTTGATTCTACAAAATTTGAATATGATATGATAAGATATTGACTTCTTTGTATTTATCCTGTTTGGTGTTCTGAGATTCCCGGATCTGTGGCCTGGTGTCTGTCAATAATGTTGGCGAGTTATCAGCCATTATTAGTTAAAATATGTCTTCTGGCCGGGCGCGGTGGCTCAAGCCTGTAATCCCAGCACTTTGGGAGGCCGAGACGGGCGGATCACAAGGTCAGGAGATCGAGACCATCCTGGCTAACACGGTGAAACCCCGTCTCTACTAAAAAATACAAAAAACTAGCTGGGTGAGGTGGCGGGCGCCTGTAGTCCCAGCTACTCGGGAGGCTGAGGCAGGAGAATGGCGTAAACCCGGGAGGCGGAGCTTGCAGTGAGCTGAGATCCGGCCACTGCACTCCAGCCCGGGCGACAGAGTGAGACTCCGTCTCAAAAAAAAAAAAAAAAAGTCTTCTGCTCCTTTTTCTCCTTTTAGAATTCCCTTTACAAAGATGTTATACCTTTTGTAATTGTCCTGCCATTTTTTTTTTTTTTTTTTTTTTTTTTTTGAGACGGAGTCTCGCTCTGTCACCCGGGCTGGAGTGCAGTGGCCGGATCTCAGCTCACTGCAAGCTCCGCCTCCCGGGTTTACGCCATTCTCCTGCCTCAGCCTCCCGAGTAGCTGGGACTACAGGCGCCCGCCACCTCACCCGGCTAGTTTTTTGTATTTTTTAGTAGAGACGGGGTTTCACCGTGTTAGCCAGGATGGTCTCGATCTTCTGACCTCGTGATCCGCCCGTCTCGGCCTCCCAAAGCGCTGGGATTACAGGCTTGAGCCACCGCGCCCGGCCTGTCCTGCCATTTTTTGATTTTTTTTTTTTTCTGTTTTCCTCAGCCTTTTTTTCTCTTGCTTTTCAGTTTGGGAAGTTCTATTGACATTTTCTCAAGTTCACTGATTCCTTCCTCAACCATGTGCAGTCCACTGATGGGTCCATCAAAGGACTTCTCCATTTCTTTTCTGGCATTTTTTATTTCTAGCATTCCCTTTTGATTCTTTGAGTTTTCACTTCTCTATTTACATCCCATTGGTTCTTGCATCTCATCCACTTTTTCCATTAGAGCCTTTAGCATATTAATCATAGTTATCAGTCTGATAATCATCAAATCTCTGTGTATCGCAGTCTGGCTCTGATGCATGCTCTGTCTTCAAACTGTGGTTTCTGCCCTTTAGTATGCTTTGAAAATTTTAGGATGAAGATGAGACGGTTGTTATGTTTCAAAGAAAATAGGTACTGGCTGGGCGCGGTGGCTGACGCCTGTAATCCCAGCACTTTGGGAGGCCGAGGTAGGCGGATCACCTGAGGTCAGGAGTTCGAGACTAGCCTGGGTCAACATGGCGAAACCCCATCTCTACTAAAAATACAAAAATTAGCCAGGCAAGGTGGCATGTTCCTGTAATCCCAGCTACTCGGGAGGCTGAGGCAGGAGAATCGCTTGAACCCAGGAGGCAGAGGTTGTAGTGAGCCGATCATACCACTACACTCCAGTTGAGATCGCGCCACTACACTCCAACAAAAACACACACACACACACATACACAAACCAAAGAGAATAGGTACCTTTCATGACATAAATATCACAGTACAAATGTTCATCATCACTGCTAAGTACAAATTTCAAGAACAAATAAACAGGTCATGAATGATGTATACAATCTGCATTGATATAGACGATGACATATTTTGTCCATTGATTACACAACAGAGGATGTAATGGGTTAGTTGCTGAAAGAATAGGTCATTCTGTATTGTTATAAACTTCAAAATCACAATGGCTTCCAGATTGAAAAAATACATGTATATACACAAATTTTGTATTTATATATATACACACACACTGATACTATAGTTATATGTGTGTGTGTATATACATACTCAGAAATGCAGCAAAATTAAAAAAAAAGAAACCAGATTCACAGGTTTGAATGCCCAATTGGAGGAGAAAATTTAAAAAGAAGTAGGAAATATAGTGAGAAAACGTCCCCATCCTTTTAGAGGAGCAGCGCTTGAAAGGCAATGATGAAGAGTAGTTGAAAGTTCCCATTTGAGGAACACTTTCCCATCTGAGGAAAGTCCCTAGTGATGAAGCTGGGGACTTTCTCTCCAGCTACCACCTCATTCGCCACAGTAAATGAAGAATGAACGAGAACACACAGGTAGAGTCCTTAGATAAATGACTGTCCCACTGTCCATGCTATATAATTATCCAAGTAAAAATGGTATGACACAGCTAATACAGTGCTGAGAACAAACCTGATTGCCCCAAATGCATACAGTAATGATGAAAAAAATTTTCAAATCAGTAATATATGGTCTTATCTCAAGATCCTAGAAATTAAAGAGCAAAATAAACAAAAAAGCAAGCATAAGGATGGACATATTAAACAGAAGAATAGAAATCAATGAAATTCAAAACAGGAAAATAATAGGAAAAATCTATGAAACAAAGAATTGCTGGCTGGGTGCGGTGGCTCACGCCTGTAATCCCAGAATATGGGAGACCGAGGCAGGCAGATCACCTGAGGTCAGGAATTTGAGACCAGCCTGGCCAACACGGTGAAACCCCTTCTCTACTAAAAATACAAAAAATTAGCTGGGCATGGTGGCATGCACCTGTAATCTGTGCTACTTGGGAGGCTGAGGCAGAAGAATGACTTGAACCCGGGAGGTGGAGGTTGCAGTGAGCCAAGATGGTGCCATTGCACTCCAGCCTGGGCAACAAGAGCCAAACTTCAGACTTGGAAAATAAGTCTTCCCGTTATTTATCAGTTTGGGACAGGTGCTGAGGAGTGGCCACGCACTGGAAGAATTTTATTGGTTGTCCCAAGTGGTGTCCCCGAACTCTCAAAATCTACAAGCTGTCCAAAAGCATTTGGGCTTTCTAAGTGGTTTTCATATAATGAATATGATAAACCTGTAGTATTTATGCACTAATGCCTGTGCTGGGCTATGTGACCACTGACGCTAGCATATAATGTGGATAGTGTGTAGGAACTCTATAGGCTCAGATAATTCCAGACATATCAACGCATACAGATGATGGAAATCTTTTGCACAGTGACTAGTGGTTCCACAGCTGAGGGATGATGGTGCATCAGTTGCTCAGAGCCTCGGCGCTGAGGCCACATGCTTGGGTTCCTCCCATAGTGGCTCTTTTACTTAGGAGCTCATAAACTTGATCACAGCCATCTCTTTCTCTTTTTCTCCATCCGGTGAAAGGTGAGAGTAAGTTAACCATGCCATATCTCTGTGGTGACTTCTGAATGGTTCGATATGTATAATGCTATCAGTGCAAATGCTCATGAAACTCGATTATCAGTGAAATGTCTTGCTTTAGATTGCACAACTTAACAAGCTCAAAGATTCATGCAAGCCCAGGATTCCGAACTTCCAAGCCATTGTTCTTTCTGTGACATCTTCCTGCTTGGTCTACAAACAACCACTTTATCCAAATTCACATTCAATTTTGAAATAATCAGATAAAGTTGTCAAAAGTGCTGTGTCTGCCTGAGCACACACTCAGTGGCCACTCCATATAAAAGGGCACCATTAGGAGGCCAGGCATGGTGGCTCACGCCTGTAATCCCAGCACTTTGGGAGGCCAAGGCAGGTGGATTACCTGAGGTCAGGAGTTCGAGATCAGCCTGGCTAACATGGGGAAACCCCGTCTCCATTAAAAATACAAAAAAAAAAAATTAGCTGGGTGTAGTGGCAAGTGCCTGTAGTCCCAGCTACTTGGTAGGCTGAGGCGAGAGGATCACTTGAACCCCAGAGGCGGAGGTTGCAGTGAGCCGAGATCACGCCACTGCACTCCAGCCTGGGCAAAAGAGCGAGACCCTGTCTCAAAAAACAAAACAAAACAAAAAAAGGGCACTATGGTCCTCCAGAGTGATTCAGTTGCTTGAGTCATGGTCAGCAGATGAGATGAGCGAATGGGATGAATACCAGTGCCCTAGGTGGAGCCGCTTATCTACTAACAAGCCTGCTGTGCTAAAACCACTGAAAAATACCATCTTGCCTTATTTATTCCTAACAAATGTAAGTGCCTCTAACCTTAGATTCTGTCTGAATAATGGAACCAACAGTATCTTAGCTCTCGGGAAGAACTCTGGTGATGGGTTAGGAGAACTAAGTCACACAATATATCAAAACAGTATTAACAATTTTTCAAAGCTGCAGCTCTATATGCAAACTTGTACAGTTATCACATTATTATTATTATTATTATTATTATTATTATTATTGAGATGGAGTCTCGTTCAGTCACCCAGGCTAGAGTGCAGTGGCACGATCTCGGCTCACTGCAAGCTCTGCCTCCCGGGTTCACGCCATTCTCCTGCCTCAGCCTCCTGAGTAGCTGGGACTACAGGCACCAGCCACTATGCCCGGCTAATTTTTTTGTATTTTTAGTAGAGACGGGATTTCACCATGTTAGCCAGGATGGTCTCGATCTCCTGACCTCGTGATCCGCCCATCTCAGCCTCCTAAATCACCTTATTATTTTTAAATTTATCTTTATATGTATATATCTGTATGACTTACTTGTTTCTTGGTGTGAATAAATCTGTATATATATCTGTACGACTTGTTTCTTGGTGTGAATAAATCTGTATATTCTGGGTTAATAGTGTCTCCCGACTCATTTCATGTCTCTATTCAAATATGGGCTACTCTTTGGATGAGAAAAAATGATTGTACTTGACTATATTTACCTTTGGAAAGGTAAGTAGGATGGGTGATCAACTGTAATTGATGCCTCTATAATTTTGCATAAACTTAATTATAAAATAAACTCAAATATAAATTAAATATACAAATAAAAGTGTACCTTGTTTTACACACTAACACATAGACAATACACATTCCTATTATTTCTTTCTTAAAAAGTTAATTTATGAGTATAAACGACATATACCAAATTTACTAAACTAAACAAACATTTCATCAAGAGGAAAGATATATTAAAAGCAAAGATAGGTAAACTTCATTGTGTGAAAAGCCACAAAGACATCTGCATCTTTCTAGGTTTGCTCCAAATTTTTGAAATTAATGATTTTAGTAGATTCTTAATTGGTAAAAAACTGCATTACAGGCCGGGTGCGGTGGCTCAAGCCTGTAATCCCAGCACTTTGGGAGGCCGAGATGGGTGGATCACGAGGTCAGGAGATCGAGACCATCCTGGCTAACACGGTGAAACCCCGTCTCTACTAAAAAAAAAATACAAAAAACTAGCTGGGCGAGGTGGCGGGCGCCTGTAGTCCCAGCTACTCGGGAGGCTGAGGCAGGAGAATGGCGTAAACCTGGGAGGCGGAGCTTGCAGTGAGCAGACATCCGGCCACTGCACTCCAGCCCGGGCGACAGAGCGAGACTCCGCCTCAAAAAAAAAAAAAAAAAACTGCATTACAACAAACTTTGCCGTATTTTCGCCAGGAGTATACTTAACTGGGGAGTTTGAGGGGTGCAGGATGTGACAGGAAATAACACATACTCTTTAAATAAAGGAAAAGTTCAAAGGCAACCTGCTTGATGCTAGAATCAAACACATAAATTGAGGAATAAAACAGAACCACAGAACACACTTATAAGTGTATACAAAAAATACAGAGGATGATTTTTAAATACATTTAAGAGAAGAGCATTCAACAGGCCAGTGTGAACATATCTCTATTGCAGGAACTCGGGTTCCCCATAAGAAAGACTAAAATCTGCCCGGGCGCAGCGCAGAGTGAAACTCTGTTTCCACCGCGCCAGGCCAGAGGTTCCATTCTTTCCACCATCAGATATTTCTACCATTCCTGAGTGACCTAATATTTCTAGAACCAATAAGCAAACTGTTCAGAATTAGATAAAAGACAGCACAAATAGATATTCAGTTATAAAAGTCATATTTCTCTAAAAGTTGTATTTCTAAAAGTCATATTTTCCTAAAAAGTCATATTTCTACCGTTCCTGAGTGATCTAATATTTCTAGAACCAATAAGCAAACTGTTTGGAATTAGATAAAAGATAGCATTAGTTGATATTAAGTTATGAAAATCATATTTTTCTAGCAATGTAATTATCAAAGTTAATTTTTCCACTTATCTCTATATATTACTATGCATTTGGTTATCTCCCAATCTTTGCGAATTCACAGATGAATTTATCTATCATTGTGTACGTAAATATCCGACTATTCACTGAGTCTTTAGGCTGAAGAAATAAAACTGCCCCAATTTGCAAATGACATGACACTGTATAGCAAATCATCAGAAATAAATGAAAAACTATTTGGACTAATAAGCAAGTTCAGCAATATTACAGGATACAAAATCAATAGGTAATAATTTTTCTCACCATAAAAATGGTAAGTAATTGAGGTTGTGGATATATCAATTAGCTTGATTTAATTATTCCACATTATATTCGTAAATCACAGTATCACTTTGCACCTCATAAATATATACAATTACAAATTGTCAACTTACAATGAAATAAAAAACATTTCTTGGGCAAGAATTACCGTGTCAAAGGATATGGTGCATTTTAAGGATCTTGATAACTTGCCAACTTGCTTTTCAGGAAGTTTATACGAGTTTATTCTTCCACTTGTCCATAAGAGAGGATTTCAAGGTTCTTTGAGCATAATCCTATATTGAGAAATAATAATAAACCTTTGACGAGGCTTGAAGGCTTGATAAACAAATCAATTATATTTCTATGAACTTTCAATAAACAATCTGAACTTGAAGAAAACAATTCCTTTTGCAATAGCATCACAAATAAACACTTAGAGGCCAGGCACAGTGGTTCATGCCTGTAATCCCAGCACTTTGGGAGGTTGAGGTGGGTGGATAATTTGAGGTCAGGAGTTCGAGACCAGCCT
Organism: Rhinopithecus roxellana; assembly: GCF_007565055.1. NCBI lineage: Eukaryota > Metazoa > Chordata > Mammalia > Primates > Cercopithecidae > Rhinopithecus > Rhinopithecus roxellana. The sequence continues at coordinate 84,581,416 of NC_044558.1, read as the reverse complement.
GGCCAACATGGTGAAACCTTGTCTTTACTAAAAATACAAACATTAGCCAGGATTGGTGGCGCACACCTGCAGTCCCAGCTACTTGGGAGGCTGAAGCAGGAGAATCGCTTGAACCGGGGAGGCAGAAGTTGCAGTGAACTGAGATCGTGCCACGGCACCTCCAGCCTGGGCAATAGAGCAAGACTCCATCACAAATAAACAAATAAACAAACAAACAAATAAATACATAGAAATGAATTCATCAAAAGGAGTACAAATCTTGTACATTGACAACTACAAAACATTATTTAAATAAATTTTAAAAGATCTAAAAAATGAAAAGACGTATGTTCATAGACCGGAGTGCTTATACTTAAGATGTTATATTCCCCTAATTCATTGACAGATTCAGCAAATTCCTATAAGGATTCCACCTCCCTTGAAACTGACAAGGTGATCCCAAAACTCATAAAGGAATAGAACCCAATGTAGAGAAAATAACCTTTTTTTTTTTTTTTTTTTTTTGAGACGGAGTCTTGCTCTGTCACCCAGGCTGGAGTGCAGTGGCTGGATCTCAGCTCACTGCAAGCTCCGCCTCCCGGGTTTATGCCATTCTCCTGCCTCAGCCTCCCGAGTAGCTGGGACTACAGGCGCCCGCCACCTCGCCCGGCCAGTTTTTTGTATTTTTTAGTAGAGACGGGGTTTCACTGTGTTAGCCAGGATGGTCTCGATCTCCTGACCTCGTGATCCACCCGTCTCGGCCTCCCAAAGTGCTGGGATTACAGGCTTGAGCCACCGCGCCCGGCGAGAAAATAATCTTAAAAAAGAACAAGGATTCAGACTTCCCAACTTAAAAACTTAATATAAAAGTAGTATAATCAATCTGTGTAGTACCAGTGAAAGGATGGATGTATACATCAGTGAAATAGAATTATGAGTCTGGAAGTAAACCCTCACATTTACTGTCAATTTTTAAAAAAGGTGGCAAGGCCAAAGACAGAATAACCTTTTCAACAAACGGTGTCAGGACAATGAGCATCCACAAGCAAAGAACGAAGTTGGACCCCTAACTCACACCATACACAAAAGTTAATTTAAGAGGCCAGGCATAGTTGCTCATGCCTGTAATCCCAGCACTTTGGGAGACGGAGGCAGGTAGATCACTTGAGGTCAGGAGTTCGAGATTAACCTGACCAGCATGGTGAAACTCCGTCTCTACTAAAAATACAAAAATTAGCCACACATGGTGGCACATGCCTGTAATCCCAGCGACTTGGGAGGCTGAGGCAGGAGAATCACTTGAATCCGGGAGGTGGAGGTTGCGGTGAGCCAAGATCATGCCATTGCGCTCCAGCCTGGGAGACATGGGGAAACTCTGTCTCGGGGGGAAAAAAAAAATTAAAAATGGATCAAAGGCTTAAGCCTTTGATAAAACATAAAACAAAAAACATAAAAGAGCTAAACTATATGAATCTCAGAAAAAAAGGGCATAAATCTTTATTTTCTTACATTTGGCAATGAATTCTTAGATGTGTCACCAAAAGTACAAGCAACCAAAGGAAAAATAGGACCTCACCAAACCTAAAATCTGTTGTGTTTCAAAGAACACCATCATGAAAGGGATACAACAACACAGAGTTGAATAAATTTTCTGCAATTCATCTATCTGATAGGGTCTATTATCCAGAAGAGATAAAGAACACTAGTAAATCAACAATAAAAGTCTAACAAATTTTCAAAATTAAAATAGGATTTGCATAGATACTGCTCTAAAGAAGATATACAAATTGGCAATAAATTAATGAAAACATGTTTAAAATCATTGTTAGTAGGGAAATGCCAGTCAAAACCCCTGAAATAGCACTTCACATCCACTAGTGTGGCTATAATTTAAAAAGCAAACACAAGTGTTAGCAACGATTGGAGAAACTGGGACCTTCCCACATCGCTTGTGCAAATATAAAAAGGAAAAGACTTTGGTGGTTCCTCAAACAGTTACAGAGCTACGATACGGCCTAGCAGTTCCAATGCTAGATATATATCCAGGAGAAATTAAAAGCATATATTCATACGACAATTTGAAGATGGGTGTTCGGCTGGACGCGGTGGCTCAAGCCTGTAATCCCAGCACTTTGGGAGGCCGAGACGGGCGGATCACGAGGTCAGGAGATCGAGACCATCCTGGCGAACATGGTGAAACCCCATCTCTACTAAAAAAATACAAAAAACTAGCCGGGCGAGGTGGCGGACGCCTGTAGTCCCAGCTACTCGGGAGGCTGAGGCAGGAGAATGGCGTAAACCCGGGAGGCGGAGCTTGCAGTGAGCTGAGATCCGGCCACTGCACTCCAGCCTGGGCGACAGAGCGAGACTCCGTCTCAAAAAAAAAAAAAAAAAAAAAGAAGATGGGTGTTCACAGCAGCACTATTCATGGTAGCCAAAAAATGAAAATAACGCATCTGTCCATCACTGATAAATGGAAACATGAAATGAGTTATGCTCCCACAGTGGATGGTATTCCACCATAAACACGTGAGGTCCAGGTATGGCCACAACACGGGTGAACGTGAATACCTTCCGCCTACTGAAGAAGCCAGGACGCACAAGACAGCCCATTGTATGATTCTGTGTATATGAAATGTCTAGAATAGAAAAACCTGCAGACAGAAAGCAGATTAGAGGCTGGCAGGGCAGGGTGTGTGGAGAGAATGGGGTTGGCTGACACGGGCAAGGGGTTTCTCTTTGGCGTGGTGAAGTACCGGAATTAGGTCGTGGGGATGATGGCAAAACCAGAATATACTAAAAACCACTGAATTGTATCCTTCAAAAAGGTGCATTTATGGAATGTAAATTATACTTCATTATATTTCAATACAAAAGAACATGACAACAATTTATTTTGTTTCTAAATCGGATGTACTGAATAAACGACAACAGTCACTGGTGAATAAATTGAATGATTAAATTCCCACAGGGACTTCAGTGGAGGGGCTTGTCCGGGATGATATTTGAGGCTTAGCCTTGGTCCTTAGCCAGATCCGGGTTTGATGCTGTTGAACAGCTGTGGGGCAAGGGGTACATTTTCTTCCCCAAGAATCCATCCCCATGTACATTCTTTATTGGAATCTATTATCTCCCTATCACTAACTGTCCAGTGGGGACACCGGAATGAAAGGAGTTAGGAAGAGGGATCTTGCAGTGAGGTGTGCATAAAATACCCCACAGACGGATTGTGTGGAAACAGTGACTTTCTTTACATGAGACAGTGTAGAAAGTCAGCACAACACAGTGACCAGAGCATGGGTGCTGGTGCCTGATGGCCTGAGATCAAAGCCACGTGTGCCCGGGACTGTCACTCAGCTCCTCTGTCCTCAGCTCCAGGGTGTGAACATGTTACTAGGGCTTGCTTAGTACTACCATGTTATAAGGCTAAAGATAAACTCAGACACAGCCTGGAGAAAAATGACAGGTACTTCATAAGTGCTGCCTACCTAAGTGTTCAATGATTACGCGTCAGGAAAAATAAAAAAGACACGAAGCAATGGTGACTCCCAGAGAGGGGACATAGAGGGTGACAGACGGGAGAAGGACAGGGCCCTACTGTTCCACATGGGCATAGGCACGACACTTTACAGCTCCTGGATGTGCAGAGCAGGGCCTGTAACATTTACTTTATGGTTCAGGGCACTGAAATTGACAGAGATTCAGTGACGTGCTCAGAGTAGCAACGGTGATGAGTAATGAAGCTCAGGCAGGGAATCTAGTTGGTTCCCAAGGGATGGAGATCCCTGAACACCTGAGACTGAGGCAGGCTATCAGCAAGACTCACTTTCCAAGCAACTATCACAGCCCTGCTGATGGAAACAAGATGTAGCAAAGAAACTGTCCCAAACAAGCTAGGACTAGGAATTCTATTGTATACACTAGAGTCACCCCCACCAGGGCCATGACAGCTTACAAATGCCATGGCAGTGACCTGGAAGTTGCCATGTGGTTCCAGGACTCCTGGTTCTGTTCCAGAAAGTCATGAATAGCCCGCCCCTTAATTGGCATATAATTAGGAGTGGTTATAAATATAGCTAGCCATCACTACACTGGTGCTGCTACATGCCTCTGGGACAGCCCTGCTCTGTCTGTGGAGCAGCCATTTTGGCAGACACTGTTGTTCACACAAACTTGCTGGCTTTCACTGCTGGCTGGCTCTTGTTTCCTGAGCAAAGCCAAGAACCCTCACGGCCTAAGGCACAATTTTGGAGTTCACCTGCATCAAGACCATTAGATCACACCCCGGACTCTGAACCAAGGACCCTCCTCACTCCTTTCCCAAATCCTCCTATCCCCATGGCTGCTGCAGGGAGACACTGATGCCTGGAAGAGGTACTTGGCCCAAGAGAAGGGCCCAAACCCTGACTCGACTCCTGGCTTTACATTTCAACCCCTGACCCAAGATGCCATGACTTTCCCCCACATGAAGCCTGCTGAATGCGTGGGGTCCAAATTTGTGTCTGTCTCCCACCACACTTGACTCTGTGGCTGCCTTGTGAAGAGATTTCCCTGTGGTCGGGTGACTGCCCTGAATGACCTTTAGCCTGCTTGACTCCCAACCGACTTGGAATGCAGGACGTCCCCCACCAACTGCCCACGTGACCGTTGGACTTTGAATCAGATTCGCCTTCAACTGACCAAACCGGGCTGCTGCGCACTGTGGGTTCTTTCATTGAAAAAGTGGCCTGCTGGGCTGGGGCTTGGGCAGTGCAGGGAGTGAAGCTGGCAAGCTGCCAGGGTCTCAGTGTCTCTTGATCAGAGCAGCTGTCCGAGCAGCCTGGACTCAGGCCTGGCTGAGAAGAGGCAGTGGCTGCCCCAGCTCTGAGTGGGTACCCCCCCGCTCCTGTCCTTCCTCACCAAGACTCAGGCCCTGCTGTACAAACCACAGCAACGATTCCAGTCTCCTGAGAGCTTCAGGTCCAGGACGCCTTCACTGGAGGAGCTGGCAGGTGCTGATGTCTGGGGCTCCTCCTGCCTTCGGCCAGATACTGACGGGATGCTTCTGGGAATGGCCAGGAGGGTTTTCTTGAGCCCAGATCACTTTTCTGGCATATTCTGAATTGGAGTCTTTCATGATCTCTTCTAGTTGTACCCATGAGCCATGAGTTTGGAAATATACATTCAAAATAGAGCCCCCTGTTGATACGGTGCGGGCAGGAGACAGTGGGCAGGTGTTGGCCTTTCCCAGGTCACTCTTGTCTCCAGCAGCTGCCTAGGAGAGCAACCAAGTCAAAGCTGGCTTAGGAGGAGGCGTCCTGAGGTGCTGTGAGCACTTCACACAAACACCCAGATGACTGCATGGGGACGTTACTCTAATGAGACAATTTGGGAGGGCAGCTGAGCTCAGTGACTGAGAGCAAGTGGCAGGTGCCTGATGGCCTGGACTCAGACCGTACCTAGAAGCAGACCCAGAGGAAGCCAATGGAAAAATGACACTTCATAAGTGCTAAAAAAGTGCTCAGATACACAATGTCTGAGGGAATGAGGGAGACACGTAGTAGTGGTTGCCTCCAGAGTGGCTACAAGTCACGAGTCAGTTTCCAGCCTTTACATGGGTGGGAACTTGTAGCTCCTGAAGAGGATCTGTTGTCATCCCTCGCGACCCTCACGTGAGCCCCATGAAGTGGGCAGAGCAGGGCTGTGACCCACATTTTACAGTTGAGGACACTAAGACTGAGAGGGGCTAAGGGAATTACCCAGAGTCACAATACTCAGGACGGACGAGGCTGAGCCAGGAACGTAGTTAGTGTCCTGGAGTCGGAGATCCCTGAAGCCCAGATTCCTCTAGATCATGCCCTGGGCGCCTGAACCACGGCTTCCCTCAGCCCATTTCCCAAATCCTCTTCCTCCAGGACTGCTTTGGAGAGAGGTGATGTCCTGAGGGAGGTGGCTGACACAGCCTCCTGCATCTACATTGCAAACCTTGACCCAAAAAAGGATGCAGGTGACCCCAAGGGAAGACCCTCTGAACAGGACCAGGGTGTCCAATCCGCACCACTTCTGCCCCAGCACCTTCACACCATGAGCCACCTCAAGGTGAGGTTTCTGGAAGTTCCAGTGACCACCCTGAATGACTAGTGTCCTGCTTGACACCCACTGGCTCAGAGCTCAGGACTCCCAAGCCAGCCACACCCTTAGGACAGAGCCTTTAGCTTCACTGTAACTGACAAACTCTTAGGAGCAGGGAAGGCGAGTTAACTGGGGAGGAGGGCTGCTGGCCTGGTTCTCTGGTGCCTCTATCAATGGAGACTGCCAGCTCCCTGCTTCCCTTTCCCTTCATGGACTGAAGATCTGAGCACCTGTCTGAGCAGCCTGGACTCAGGCCTGGCTGGTAAGAGGCAGTGGCTGCTCCAGCACGTAGTGGGCGCCTCCCAGCTCACATCCTTCCTCCCCAAGACTCAGTCTCTACAAGCTCCTCCTCCCTCCCTAGACTCTGCAGGGGCAGGGGCAGAGTCCATCTCCTCCTAGAGGGATCTGTCCATTGCCACAGCCTGAAGACACCCACCCCAGGCTCCTGTCGTGAAATGTGCATTCCAGGAACCCGATGGCACCTCCCTTCTTACCACTCTCCCCGGCTGCACCAAAACAGCTAAGGGTCCTTCTGTCCTTCTCAACCCCATGCAGATCCCACCATGAGAGTTCAGCTGCTTTCCTTTCCAGATCTGGAAATTGAGACTGCTGAAGATTGCATCAGATTTTGACAGAGCCTTTGGCCTGACATTCCCCTTCCCTGCAGTGTCGGTTGCTAGGGTTGGGGCCAAGAGTCTCCTGATGTGATGAAGGCAGCGAGCCTGAGTCCCCACATCTAGTCTCTGGAAGAGTATGGAGGAGGCTGGCATTCTTTCTACCTCAATATCTGGTAGAAATCAACCTGTGCCTGAAGTTGGCTTTGTGGAAAAAAGATTTTTTGCTCTGTTTTGTTGTGAAATCGATGCTTATTTTACCATGATAAGGTGCACAAACAGGAAGTGTACAGCCTTGCTGCTCTTTAGAGCCACGTATCTTACCAGCCCCAGTTCAACACACAGAAAGTCACCAGCACCCTGGCAGCCTGCTGTAGGAGGGGAGGGGAATCACACCCAACGTCAGGTTTCAAGAAAAAAACCAGTTCCTCCATGTATGTTTTGAGCACAGGATGACACATACTTTGCACAGAGTGAGGGGGGCGGCACCCTCAGAGGGCGCAGGACAGGTCAGGAGAGTCTGCAGAAGCCAACAGAGGGGCCGGGGGACTTTCTGTAAGGAAGTCTGAGGGCAGGGACAGAAACCGGAGACAAACTTCTCAGGAGCACTGGGCTTCCACAGTCGGAAACACGACCGCAGCACAAAGTATAGAGCCCAGAGCAGGGCATCAAGGCCTGCCTCTGTTTAGGCTGCTGTTGATTTATCTTTTCTTGTACAGAAAATATTTTTAAAATAAAACTAGTTGTAGGGAAAGCCACCAGCATTAAAAATGAACATTTCTCAGAACAATCCCAAATCTCTATCAAAAATGAACTGCCACTCAATGAGGTGAAGCAGCCTCCTGTCTAACTAGATCTCCCCAAAACCTGTAAAGCTCCAGATCACCCCTAGACCTGGGTGAGATCTGCACATCAGGGCCGGCCTGGGTGTCGGTACAGGATCTGCCACGTAGACACAGGCACGGGGTCACTGGGGAGGCAGTAGGGGGCCGGGGGCTGGAGGGGCTCTCTGGGCTGGGTGTGCAGGACCCAGAAGGCTCCTCAAGCCCTGAAAGGTGACCTTGCACTGACATCCCCAGGTCAGATCCACAGGGCACTGAGGCCTGGTTGCTGCTCTCGGCTGAGGGTGCTGTCTGTCCACAGAGAGTGCCTATAAATGTCCCGCAGCAGCGAATTAACCCAGGTGTTCACCTAGGCAGCCCTGGGGAGTCTGCCCTCTGGACTGTTGAAAAAGATACACTAAAATGAGGTGGTCTCCAGGGCTCCCGGATGAAAAGACAGAGTCCCCTGCACCTGGACCCTGAGAGACCAGGAGGTCTGATGACACAGGGTTGGGAGAGGTGACCCTGTCCCTCCATCAGGACCCTCAGCAGGATGGGGTCAGGAACTGGCACATTCCCGTGGACGGCCTCCTGGAGCTCTTTGTTCTTTTCCCCTAATAATTGTTTTTTTCTCTCTAATCACCCAACCCAACTGGCCTGTGTGCTTTTTAACAAAAAAGAAAATCATTCTGCTGTGGCAGGACAATCTCAGGGCACCCACCCCTTGCTTGCACGGGTGCTCAGCGTCCTCTCATCTGCCTCTGTTGGGTTCCCCTTAAGAGAAGCCGCTCCAGTGTTCTCCCAGATGGAATTCACTGATTTTGTGGACACGTCAGTAAGAAAGTGAGGGAAGCAATGGGACCGTGTGCCCTTCCTGGCTTCCCCTCTTCCTGTTGCCCCTCCACACTCACACACTCTCATTTCCTCTTCCTGTTCAAACTTTATGTCCTCTACGTTTCCTCCTGCAGGGACAGTGGGAGGATGTCCTGACTTCTGGAAGAGAAGAATTGTGCATGTCAGAGCCCCCCAGTGCAGACAAAGCCCCGTGAAGGGGGTCCAGGGCAGACCCAGACTTCACTCGGATCCCCTTTTGCAGGAAGGGCCCAGCTCTTCCTAAAGACAGCCCAGCTCCCTGCCTGGAGCACTTGAAGCTGCTCAGCAGGATTCAGGGCTGCAGCCTGGGTCAGCAACCAAGGCAGCGCCAGGACAGTGGCAGGATGCCCGGGAAAGGTTTTATCCACAATGCAGACCCAGGACCTCAGTCGCCTGGGTGGGAGCAGGTCCTTCAGGATGACAATCCTAACAGAGGGAAGAAGGAATGGGGTAGGACTCCAAAGAGAAGCTCTTGACAATGGAAGTGGGGATGAAAAGGAAAGAGAGGATGAAAGAAGATGAGACAGGCACTCAGTAACAGGCATGCTGTTGCCTCCATTCTCAGACCCTTTGAAATCTGCACATACCCGGCTGCATGGATTCCTGCGGGAAGGGGAATGGGGTGGCCTTGGCAAAGGGCAGTGGGGACAGTTAGAGTGCAGGTGGGAACCTGGGTTCCTGCTGCTCCTGGGATGATGGAGCCTAATCCTGGGAGTCTCTTGGTCCTCATCTCTACAGTCACCTCCTCCCAGGGCCTGGGTTTCTTTATATCTGTGAGTATCCGGCCTCTGATCTCCAACACACTTTTCCAGTCCTCACACTTCATAACTGTGACCAGGAAGGGTGGCCTGGGCCATCCTGTTCCTCTGAGAGGAGCTCACCATCTCTGTAACTTTCTGTGCATAACATGGACTTCCCTCTGTCCTCCCCACTTCAGGGCCTGTTTCCATTCTCTGGAGTAACATCCATTTCCTTTCTCCTCGTCACCTGCCACCATTCATATTGTTCTCCAATCACTGATGCAGTCACCGTGGGTACACTGCCACCACCTCCAATTCATTCATCAGTTCACCAAACAGACCAACCCAGCGAGTGCCTCCCACCAGCCTGGAGTTACGTTGGGTCCTATGGGAGAGAATTACATCCAACTCACTGTGGCAACTGTTTTCTGGGTCTGGGATCACTTTGGGTACCTGGAGAGACATTGAATCTTCACAACAATTCCAGAGCCCATGAGAGAGGATGAACACAAGCTCAGGGGTCACGTAACTTGTGAAATTGCCCTAGTTCATAAATGAGGTAGCAAGGAGTCTACAACAGGCGGGATCCTGGCCACCTGCATTGAAGGGACCGTTCAGGATTTCCTCCAAGCCGTGGGAGGACAGGGAGGGAACCTGGTGCCCGGGAGGGCTGAGCACAGGGTAGAGGCTGGATTGTGGGCAGCAGGGCAGTGCTATCTGGCCAGAGCAATGGGCATGAGAGTGCAGAGAGCCCTTTCCCTGCTGCCAAGGACTCTGTCCTGGGCCTGGAGGATTCCAGGGATGAGGGCATTGAGACTGTGATACTCAGAGTGTACAGCAAGCCCAGCACCCCTTCACACGTCCCCTCTAATGGAGAAGGTCTCGAGGTGCAGCTGGACTGGGGCCTCTCAAATGGAAGTAAATCCAGGTTTATTCCTCATCCCAGGATTTGGAATTTGGGTGACAACTGGGGTCCAGAAATGTGCTCAGGAATGTGTTTTCCTATTGCCTCTCTAGGATGCCAGGACATCTGTAGTTATCCCAGGGGAGAATTCTTTACCTCATCCAGCCCAGGGAACAGCCTTTCAACCAGGAATAGCCCAGGAAGCAGCAGTCACAAGCCTGGAATTGCAGAGGGAGAGAGCTAGCCTCTCCATGGAACTGCACTCGCTAGAAGGTGTTTGGCCCCTGGTTCCCGTGGTGCCTGCAAGGGAGTCCTGTACCCTAGATTCTATCCATTGTAGGTCGACGCCCAAAACCCAACCCAAAATCTCTGTGCACATTTCCCAGAGGTGCTCCCAGCCATTACCAAAGGCTTTGAGGTTTTGCTGAGGCAAAGGCAGAAAAGATGTGGTTTTCTGGGAAAGATCATTTTTCAATACCACAGCAAGAAAAGACGATGACAGGCACTGCACACTCAAAGCCCAGAGGCACCAAACCTCTCCCTCCTGAGTCAGCAGACGGTGACAAGGACAAAGCAGGCTTCCATACACATTCCCTTTTTCTTTTTAATTTCATCCCCCACTTCCTCAGTCTCTAAAGCAGCAGGCCAACCCCAAGCACTGCAGGCACCCTCCTCCATTGGGTCCCTCCTGGGGTTGTTCCAAATCCAGAGTGTCTTCTTCATCCCTGCTTCAATAATTTCTTCTGTTGACAATGGAGTCTCTAAAGACTGTCATAAGTGGGAAGACAACTATTCTAAAGGAAGGCTCCTTCATCCCTCCTCCTCCAGCTGAGGTCAAGCTGGATCGCACAAGACCACTCTGCTCTCTCTCTCGGGCTGTTCAACCCTCCTTTAACTCTGTAGAGTCGAGAGTCTCCAACAAGACACTGCTCACAGGTACAAACCCTCAGGAGAGAGCACCCCCTGCATCTTCCCACTTCTGCCTTTCCACTGGATCATCAGAGCTCTTTCCTCCAGTCCCATTCACCTGAAATTCCAACTTTGATGCACAGGTTTCTTAGTTAGATGAGTTTCACGAACAGACCCCATGCCAGGCTCAGAGCAGGTTCCCAAGAGTGTGTTCTGTGTGGATGGAAATGTTCTCTGTGCTGTTGCATATGGTGGCCACTGGCACAAACTCTGTGGGGCACTGGAAATGTGGCCAGTGTGACTGAGGCTTGGAATCTCTCATTTTGTTTTGATTAACTGCGCTGATGAATGAGTGAGTTATACACAGCACCTCCAGGTTGCGACTCCCATGCTGGATGGTGCAGCTCTAGAGATACAAACATGAGGAAGACATGACTTGCTCCCTGGGTGTCTCCTTGCAGTGGGGTTGGGTACTCTGATCCCATCATTCATGTGTGGCTTCTGAGGGCCTTTGCAAGGACAGGATTTTTTTTTAGCACCTGCACAAGGGCCAGGCACCATGAGATATAGGGATGCAACAATGAGGATAGTGTCTTGGCCCAGAGGGAAGCCGTCGGGGAGGGGGTGCACTTGTACACAGAGAAGTGAAACTAACCTTGTCTAGACAGGATCAGAGCAGAGGGACCCCAGGAAAATGGGGTCCTGAAGACCCCAGTGTTTGCAGGAGCCCACCCTCACCACTCTCTGACTTGGGTCAGATCCTGGGAAGACACCTCGTTCAGTGGGAAGGTCCAACAGACTGAACAGTGTGAGGAGGGAACCTCTGCCCACTTGAGCTAGGACCCAGCCCGGGGGTGTTTTCATGAGACCTTCATGGGGCCTAAGACAGGCTGCCCAGGGCTGAGCGCTGTGATGAGAGGAAATGTGGAGGGCACATTCCTACCCTTGCACCGAACATCTGCGGCCACAATGCGGCTCCCTATGAGTGCGAGGACTCAGAGTCTGGGCCTGAGAACTCCAAGACCATTTCAGAGAAAATCTCAAACCCACATCTTCTGGGCTGTGAAACGGAGGAGCAAGGGTGACCTAGGCTCTGGGATCCGCCTCCATTGCTTTGCTGAGCTCGCCCTGAACGGGAGCCAGTGCCCTCGCACCTGCCAGGGAGCTACAGCACGAGCAGCCGTCCTGGCCAGGTGGGGCCACACTGCCTTCACTTTCAATGCACTTCTGAGTCAGGTAATCTTTGGCTAGTGCCGTCTACAGAAGGGCACTCGACAGGCAACTTCCAAAAGCAGGTGGAAGATGGAAACTCATTTCTGTACAGCCCTAAAAAGGTCAGCCTGGGAAGTTCTGTGTGTCTGGCCTGACCTTGAGTCCATCCCTGCTGAACTATGTCCCCCCAGTCTGGCTCAGAGGACCGGAAACCTGATTCCTACTCTCTGCCTCTCACCAGCTTCCAGGATGTAAGGACCTGCTTTGTCGCACAGCATGATGAAGACATCAGTCCCCAGCTCCCGTCACAGCTTCAACAGGAGGGAACCCCATCTTCTGAGAAGTGTCAGAGATGTCCATGCAGGGTCACTCCAGCCAGGACCATCCCCCCTGCTCTTTCCCACTTAGAAGGAGCAGGAAAATCACTGGACTCAGAGGATGATGATGTCATGAGTCTCCTGACATTAAAACCCTAGGATCCATCCTCCCCCATCCCCACCCTCACCGGGCACGGGGACTCTTGTGACTTCCTTCTATCCCTCTATATCTTCTCCCTCTGCAGGCCCCGCCTGGGGCCCGAGCCCTGCCTTCTCCCGCGGAGTCCACTGAGCAGCTGTCCCTGGATTCCTGGGGCCCTTGGTCTTGTTGTCATTCCTTTTAGCATTGAGTTCCTCACCTCGGGTTTTTTCTCAAGCACCACTGGCAAAACTGTGTTCTAGAGAGTAAGAAATGTCTGGGATAGTCTTGTTATGAGAAGCATGCTTCTGTAGGCAAAAGTGATCCTTTTTAAATGGAGCATTCTCATTTTTTTGTTTTGTGAGAATAAATATTAAGAGCTCAATTGCAGGCTAATGGATTTCTATGATGATACAAAGCATTTCACATGGGGTTTATGATCCAAACGGTTCCTCAAGCCATAATTTACCTGATTTTACATTTACATTTGCTTAAGCAAGAATCCTGTTTTCTTGCAAAGGCCCTCGGGAGCCATCAGACGCCTATTTCACCCAGGAGGTTTGGCAGGGAATAGGGTGGGGATTCTTCATGGGATCCGCTGACTTGATCTTTCCTGCCTTGCAATGCACAACCTACTGTGTTCTCCTCCTAGGAATAGAGGCACGTCCCTGTCCCAATCCTCAGCCGTTGAAGAAGCCCCTTTGTCATTTTCCATAGTGCATGTGGCATCACCACACAGAAGCCGTGGCTGGCAGAGGTGGTGATGGGAGACAGACTTTCCACATTCTTGGCAACATTATCTGCAGTGTAACTTTAGACTTCCGTTGAGAAGGCTGGAGAGAAACTTCGCAGAGCGCATGGAGGATCCTTTTCTTCCCTGATTTCTACCACAACTGGCTGGGCAGTGGCTGCAGGGTTACTGGGAAATTTCAAAGTGGGGTGGAGCCACAGGACTCCAGTGCAGGGGTCTGCTGGTGTCCCTGGTCCAGGCCTTGCTGACACTGGCGGGCGCTGGAAGGGCCTGTGCAGATGGGAAGAAGCTCCCACTGAAGCCGACATGAGATCTTGCAAGGAAAAGCTGGGAAGAGGGAGTGGCGACCCTGCCATGACCTCAAAGACAGGTGCTGGCAGTGAATGAATATTGCTGAGGGGGATAAGGCCGTCTGAAAAAGTTGCTTACTCCATGATTCCAGGCCTATACAATTCTGGGAGAGAAAACTCTAGAGACAGTGAACAGGACAGTTGTTGCCCAGGGCTTCTGGCAATGGGGAGAGAGATCGGCAGGGGAAACATAGGGCATGCAGCTAGTTTGTATGGGTGGTGAATGGCATTCGGAGTTTGTCACAACCCATAGAGGGCACAACACAGTGAACCTCCATGCAAACTCCTGACTTCAGTTGGTAAGAATGTATCGATATTGGTTTGGTCATTGTTACTGTGGGGGGCGCATGGCAGCATATTCAAGCTTATGTACATGGCATTTGAGGTCGGGGCATAGAAAAGTACTGAGGCGCCGTGTGTTACTTATTTGTGCATGAGAATGAAACTTCTTGACCCTGAAAACAGGACAGGTAGCGGAGTGTGTGGTGTGATAGGGAAGGCTGAAAACAGCTTCCTGAGAATGCGGTTCCAGTGCTTTTCCAAGGCCACAGGTGTCTCACGACCAGACCTCAAAAAAGCCATCTAGTGGATGTTTGTGGTTTAACAAGCCTTTTCAATAAACTACTTATGGGGTGGATTCTGGTTGCGGGGGACTCTCTTAAAAGAGCTGCCCTCTGGCCCCGCTCAGCTGGAATTGTCTGAGAACTCATTCTTGGCATTCACTGCAAGCTGTAAGCTCTGGAGTTACAAATGGACCACATCACTGGAAAACTGGGTTAAGAAAAGTGTGGACAAAGGATCTGAGACATTTCCGTGATGTCTGTTCCATTTTTATGTTAATTTCAAACTGTTCTACACAATGACTATTTTAGTCAAGGTTGGTAACACTGTTTCAGGAAGAGGCTCATCTGAGCGGATGTTTAATAGTAGGCTAACTGTGTCAATAGAAGATTGAAACGTTGCTTTCCAGTAAAAGGGAATCAATCTTTAAACTGTGAATACATCTTTACTTCTCCAGTTGCAGGAATAGCAATGACTTCATTTTAAATGTGTGTAGATGAACTGCAAGAAGACTAAGGCTTAACAGTGTGAGAGTTCTGTCTTCAATACAGGATACTGAACCCCCTAGAATCTTGATGATCGAATGAACTTTACTGACTTTCCACAGTACCTTCAATGGATGGTTTTCTGGGATGAACTCAATTGTCTGGCCAGTTGTGGGTTTTTCTGACCCACTGCGTGGGACCAGCAACAGATGGTGCTGATTCCTTGGTAACCACCATCAGATCTTAGAGGCAACAGCCCCCCAAATGTATGACGATAAAGACAGCTGTTGACATCTTGTTGGCAGGATTTATGAGAAATTCATGAGAATCGATTCACACTTCAACCTTTTGACTCCCTTGGGATCTTGAGAGATGTGGCTGAGCCCAGAGAAGAGCTCATCTCAGATGATGTTTCACACTCACCTGAATATGTAACATTAGATTGAGATGTTGCTTTCTATGAACAGTGTCACAAATTTACATAGTATATGTATCTTTCTTTTCTAGTTGTAAGACTAGTGGTTGACTTAATAATTTAGATTTTTCACAGATGAACTCAAAGACGACCATAGCATAACAGTGTTAGAGTTTTGTCTTAAATATGGGACACCAAACCAACCCGAATCAGGATGACTGAAGGAGCTTAACTGATTTTCCACAGTACCTTCGACTGATGGTTCTTCCCGCTGCACAGAACGGTGTGGCCAGTTGTGGGTTTTTCTGACCCACGGCATGGGGCCCACAATAAAGTATGCCGACTCCTCAGGAACACTCTCCTATCCTGGAGTCAACGTTCTCCCAAATTGTTACAAGAAAGACATCTTGCTGGGAGAGTATCATACAGAAACTTAGAGTAATTGATCCACAGTTCAAACTTGTGTCCTCCTCTTTCGCCATCTGCATAGGAATCCAACCGAATCCGAGTCCAGCTCTGGGAACCCCCTGCGGTGTGTGATGCACTTAGTACTCAGCAGACTGTGTAGGCAAATACCTGCCTTCAGAGGAGATGATATAGAGAGGCAGCAGGTACCAGTGAGCAAGAGCAGAGTGCGTGGAGCCTCACTGGCTGGGTTCCAATCTTGCTGAGGAGCTGTCCACTGGGAGTGCTGGATCTGTGCCTCAGTTCCCTGTTCTGAGATGTTCCAATATTGACATGGTGTCTGTTGTCTTCTAAGACTAAACGTGATTGAATTCAGGTGAAGCCTTGAGGAGACTGGTGCTTCGTAAGTGCCCTAACGTGTTCAGTCATGAACTGCTTGGAAGAACAAGCCAGACTCTCGGTAGTGGTTGGATACAGACAGGGAACCTGCAGGCCTGTAGGAAAGTGAAATGCAGAAGCTCACTTTATTCTTCACATGTGCTGATCCTTTTCCTTTCACAAAACACATCTGAACCGCGCACCCGTGACTCACACCTACAACATCTTGGAAGATGTGGTTGATCCCAGAGAGAACCTCAAATCCTAACACAGCCTCCTTCCTCCAGGTTTTCATCCGTCACCCAAAATATGACACTTTCCTCCACCCCAAGCCTGTGTGCAGGACAAGTCCAATGGTGTGACCTCCTCCCCCAGCGTCTTAACACTGCCGGCTGCCTTGTGGTGAGCATAACTGGCCAGCTGGCTCCTCCAAGTGCCCAGTGGTCAGCTTGCCTCCCAAGGCGCCACAGGACTCAGGATATTCCAACCAATTGCCACATGATGGCTGTGCCAGGATTGAACTTCCCTTCCACTGAATGCGTGGGACAGTGACCCCCACTGTCTGACTGTCTAATTCCGATAGCAATGTGATCAGGGTGAACTCAGGCCTGCCTAAGAAAGGGCAGTGACTGCACCTGCACAGAGTGGGCACCTTCCTGCTCACATCCTCCCTCACCAGGACTCAGTTTCCACAAACTCCTCATACCTCCCTAGGACATACAGGGTGGGGGGCAGTCCCTCTCCAAATTCTGGAGGGAAAAGCCATTATTTGCATGTTTCAAGCTCATAGTTTTACAGTTCTGTCAACCTTAAAGAGAATTCACCCTCATCCATTCCCTCTGTCTGTAGGGGAAGCATTCTAATCAATTGGACTTTGGTTCTATGTTTGTGGGTCAGGAGTTGTGGTCATGGGCTGCAGTACCATGTTTGGCCAGGATTAGGACTCATAGTATACCTGTGTCTCAGGTGATTGTGGGAAGAGTGCTAAAACGGATGGCCCCAGTTGGAAACACAATTGGTATTTAGAAGCAGATGTTCTCTAATTGCAAGGAGAGGGGAGGAAGTGCTGTTGTTATCTGAGGACACGAATGTGGGCAGCCCCAAAACAATGCATATCCAGACAGGTTCTCTAAGAGGGAACTGCCTGGTCACAGCATTTCCATTCCCCATCTTGGAGGACTCTATGGATAAGTCCCTCAAATTGCCAACTGCTAATGTGAACTGTTCCACTCACAGGGTGACAGATGGAAGAAAAGGCAACATGCTAATCAGTGCATGGCCTTGGTGACAGGTCACCCAGGGATGATGAAACACACAACACAGCCTGGCTCTGGGTTCTGACTGTTCCGATCCAGACATGTGTATTGTTACAGGTACAAGGGTGTGGTTTCTAGCACCTGTTTTGTTTCAAAACAGGATCATTCCCTCCACACTATTATTTTCTATTTATAAAAACAAGTTATAGGAGAAAAGGGACCTGCCATGTCCTATATAGTTGACAGTGTGGACACATAAAGCGAACATTTGAGAATAAAAAGTTCCTTCTATTTGTTATTGTGAGACGGGTAACGTGCTGTTGTAAAAAAAAATTTGGAGGAGGCACATCTCACATGTGTCCGTGAAAATTCAATCATCATGCTGGTGAACTACAGAAGGACCTGCCATTGCATTCTTCATTAGAAAAGCCATGCTTCTGTATCTCTGCTGTTACTGAGTCACCAGATTTTGTAGGTGTGCTACTTCAACAATTTCTTAAGATTGAATAAAAAACACCTGGTGGAAATTCAATTTACGAAATTCAGGCCGGGCACGGTGTCTTACGCCTGTAATCCCAGCACTTTGGGAGGCCAAGGCGGGTGGATCATGAGGTCAGGAGATCAAGATCATCCTGGCTAACATGGTGAAACCCCATCTCTACTAAAAATACAAAAAATTAGCTGGGCGTAGTGGCTGGTGCTTGTAGTCCCAGCTACTCAGGAGGCTGAGGCAGGAGAATGGCGTGAACCCGGGAGGCGGAGTTGCAGTGAGCTGAGATCGTGCCACTGCGCTCCAGCCTGGGTGACAGAGCGAGACTCTGCCTCAAAAAAAAAAAAAAAAAAAAAAAAAAAAAAGGAAAAGAAAAAAATAAAATTCAGTGTCCCTCACTAAGAAACATTGTGAAACTATAGAAATGGTTCTCTTATCACCCATGTATATTACCTTTTCTCTGCATGCTTCTAAGTCTATGAACTAGTTATGTCTCAGTCTCTGAGTTCATCGAGCAATTTCACACGGATGCAGAGTGAGATGATAGATAATGGAGATTCTGAAGGGTGAGGGGGTGAGAGGGAAGGGATGATGGGAAATTGCTTAATAAATTCAATGTTTATTACTCCGGTGATGGATACCCCAAATGCCCCGACTTGACCACTGCACATATCTATGAGTGTATCCAAATTCCACATGTATTCCATAAATTTGTACAAAAAAGAATAAATCACATTTTATTTATGATAAATACTGTTTATAAATTTTATCATTTGTAATAAAGTATTTTATTTATAACAACGCATTTTATGTAAAATAAACTATTATTTATAAATTATCATTTATTTATTTGTATAAATAAATGGCACTCACACAAGTTTTATCCTGGGAGGATGAGGGACCCTGGCTCCAGGAATATTTCCTCTGAGTCCTGCATTCCCCTCTTGGACCCAAAGCGAGTGGATCCCAGTCTGGAGGAGGAAGAGCCGGTGGACAACCCCGGAGTTCTGTGACCAGCACAACCCTCGACAGGGTCCCGGGAGGCCATAGAGTTGAGGTTTCCTCTCTCTGTGCCCAGAGAGAAGCAGGTTGCTAGCGTCAGAGCCTGGCCTGGACTTGTGCCTAGGGTTTGCCTTGCTTTCGGTGGCCCTGGGCCCCCGAGTCAGAATTACAGGTTTCTGCTTGGGTGACTCTCCAGGGATGTGACTCAAAGGAGGGACAACAGTGCCTCCAAAGAGACAATTGTTCCCGGTCCCTGGCTCACCATGGAGTCCTCTGGTTAGGGGAGCCCCACCTGTTCAGGCGGAAGCTTCCCCCATAGGGTGTGTGGTGCTCAGACCTCTCTCCTTCCGGCTGTGCTGCTGACTGACACAAAGTTGGAACTCAGATCTGGGGTCGCCAGTCTGCTCCCAGAGCCCATGAGTGACGCTGAAACTGCCAACCTCAAGAAGTTGGGCTTGTGCTGCCCAATGTGGAGCAGGGCTGCTCAATGTGGGGCCGAACACTTGTTCCCAGTGCTGGGGGCGTAGTAGGAGGCAGCTGCAGAGCCAGAGGCAGTGGGGGAACCAGGGGGATAAAGGAGGGACAACAAAGAACATCTGGGTGCTTGCTAGTGGGGATGACCAAGATGGAATTTGTAGATGATGAACCTCCAAAGCTGAGTGTGTTTTGGGCTGCCCTGGCAGGTGGGCCCTGGAGCAGAGGTTAGGGCTGGAGCTAGAGCTGAGCTACCAGATCTCCAAACAGCAGTCAGAGGTGGGGGCTGCATGCTGCTGTCCATCAAGGACTCCCAGTACGGGCTGAATGGTGGCTGAAGGGTTACTGGGAAGTTTTATGATTGGGGTGGAGCTGCAAGACCTCAGTGCAGGAGGCTCGTGGTGTCCCTGGTGGAGGCCTTGCTGCCACTGGGGTACGTCTGAAGCGCCTGGGCTGATGGGAAGAAGCTCACACTGGGGCCAACATAAGGCCTTGCAAGGAGAGGCTGGGAAGGTGGAGTGGTGTCCATGGGGGTGACCTCAAAGTCAGGGGCTGGCAGTCAATGTATATTGCTCAGTGAGATAAGTCAGTCTGAAAAACCTGCCTTCTCCACGACTTAGTGCATAATATTCTGAGAAAGAAAACTAGAGACAGTAAATAGGACAGTTTTCTCTTAAAAAGGGCACACTGATCCAACTAGAATCATGATGATTGAATGAACTCCACTGACTTTCCACAGTACCTTCCATTGACTGCTTATCTGGATGAGCTCGGCTGTGTGGCCAGTTGTGGACTTTTCTGACCCACTGCGTTGGTCCAGCAATAGAATGGACTGTGCTGACGTTTCAGGTACTACTCTCTGATCCTGGAGGGAACATGCTCCCAAATGTATTACAGGAAAGACAACTGGTGATATCCTGCTGCCAGAATTCCATAGAGAAATTCTTAGTAATTTAGTCAGAGTTCAAACTTTGGAGCCCCTGTTCAAGCAACTCCATAGGAAGCCACCTGAATCTAAGTTGGGCTCTAGGAAGAGCTTGCAGTTTGGGTTGCACTGAAAACCCAGCAGACTAATGTCTGGGAAAATACCTGCCTTTATATGAGGCCTTAGAGAGAGGCAGCATAACCTAGTGAGCAAGAGCACAGCGCCTGGAGCTTCACTAGCTGGGTTCAAATCCCACTGAGGAGCTCTAGGTACCTAGCCCTGTTGTATAGACCTCTCTATGCCTCAGTGCCTGGTTTTGAGAAGTTCAAAAGTTAACATAGTCTCTGTTATGCTTTAAGGCTAAACATGATTGAATTCAGGTAAAGTCTTAAATAGACTAGTTCCTTCTAAGTGCATTAAAGTATCCACTCATTAAATGTTCCAAAGAACAAGCCACACTCTTGGTAGTGGTTGAATGCAGACAAAGAGCTGGCATGGCTTTAGGGAAGTGAAAGATAGAGACTCACTTCATTCTTTACCTGGGGTGATCCTTTCCCTCTCATGGAACATATCTGGGCCGGGTGCACGTGGTTCATACCTATAACATTTTGGAAGATGTCGTTGATACCAGAGGACCTCACCTCCTAGCACATTCTCCTCCAGATTTCCACACCTGACACAAAATATGACAGTTTCCTCCAAACCAAGCCTCTGTAAAGGATAAGTTCAATGGTGTGCCCTCCTCCACCAGCATCTTCGCACTGGCGAGGGGCTCGTGGTGAGCCTCCATGGCCAGTTGACTACTCCAAGTGCCCAGGGGTCAGCTTCGCTCCCAAGCTCCCTTGGCTCCCTTCCACTGACCAGGCCTGGAAGAGCAAGAATGGGAATTATCTAGGGATGTGGGCCTCTGAGCAGTTGCTTCAGTGGGAGAATGAGTGAAGACAGTGACCCCCACTGTCTCACTGACCGTAATTCCGATAGCAATGAGATCAGGGTGAACTCAGGCCTGCCTAGGAAGGGCAGTGACTGCACCTGCACAGAGTGAGCACCTTCCTGCTCACATCCTCCCTCACCAGGACTCAGTTTCTATAAACTCCTCACGCCTCCCTAGGCCCTACAGGGGTGGGGGAAACTTCCTCTTCAAATTCTGGAGGAAAAAGCCATTATTTGCATGTTTCAAGCTCATAGTTTTACAGTTCTGTCAACCTTAGGGAGAATTCGTCCTCATCCATTTCATCTGTCTGTAGGGGAAGCATTCTAATCAATTGGACTTTGGTTCTATGTTTGTGGGTCAGGAGTTGTGGTCATGGGCTGCAGTACCATGTTTGGCCAGGATTGGGACTCATACACAGTGTGTCCGGAATTGGTGGGTTCTTGGTCTCGCTGACTTCAAGAATGAAGTCCCAGACCCTCGCGGTGTTACAGTTTTTAAAGATGGTGTGTCCGTAGTTTGTTCCTTCTGATATTCAGACGTGTTCGGAGTTTCTTCCTTCTGGTGGGGTCCGTGGTCTCGCTGGTTTCAGGAGTAAAGCCGCAGACCTTCATGGTGAGTGTTACAGCTGTTAAGGCAGGGCGTCTGGAGCTGTTCATTCTTCCCGGTGGGTTCATGGTCTTGTTGGCCTCAGGAGTGAAGCTGCAGACCTTCGAGGTGTTACAGCTCATAAAGGCTACATGGACCCAAAGACTTAGCAGCAGCAAGATTTATTGCAAAGAGCAAACGAATAAAACTTCCACAGAGTGGAAGGGGACGAGAACAGGTTGCTGGTGGCTGGCTCAGGCAGTCTGCTTTTATTCCCTTATCTGGCCCCACCCACATCCTGCTGATTGGTCCATTTTACAGAGAGCTGATTGGTTTGTTTTACAAACCTTGAGCTAGACACACAGTGTTGATTGGCGTATTTACAATCCCCTAGCTAGACACACAGTGCTGATTAGTGCATTTATAATCCTTTAGGTAGACACAGAGTACTGATTGGTGTACTTACAAATCTTGAGCTAGACATAGAGTACCGATTAGTGTATTCACAATCCCTTAGCTAGACATAAAGGTTATCCAAGTGCCCACTAGACCCAGGAGCCCGGTTGGCTTCACCTAGTGGATCTCGCACCAGGGCCGCAGGTGGAGCTGCCCGCCAGTCCCTGGCCGTGCACCCGCACTCCTCAGCCCCTGGGCGGTTGATGGGACCGGGCGACGCGGAGCAGGGGGTGGCGCTCATCCAGGAGCCTCAGGCCGCGCGGGAGCCCACGGGCGGGGGGGGGGCGGGGCGGGGGTTCGGCCAGAGCGGGTTGCAGGTCCGATCCCTGGCCCGCGAGGCGGCAGCTGAGGCCCAGCGAGAATTCGAGTGCAGCGCCAGCAGGCCGGCACTGCTGGGGAACCCGGCGCACCCTCTGCAGCTGCTGGCCTGGGTGTTAAGCCCTTCACTGCCCTAAGCCCTTCACTGCCTGGGGCCGCCGGCGATGGTCGGCTGCTCCGAGTGCGGGACCCGCCGAGCCCACGCCCACCCGGAACTCGCGCTGGCCCGCGAGCGCCGCGTGCAGCCCCGGTTCCCGCCGGCACCTCTCCCTCCACACCTCCCTGCAAGCAGAGGGAGTGGGCTTCGGCCTCAGCCAGACCAGAGGGGCTCCCACAGTGCTGTGGCAGGCTGAAGGGCTCCTCAGGCGCCGCCAGAGTGGGTGCCGAAGCCGAGGAGGTACTTAGAGCAAGAGCTGCTAGCATGTTGTCACCTCTCAATAGTGTACCTGTCTCAGGTGATCGTGGGTCATGGGCTGAAGTACCATGTTTGGCCAGGATTGGGACTCATAGTATACCTGTGTCTCAGGTGATTGTGGGAAGAGTGCTAAAACGGATGGCCCCAGTTGGAAACACAATTGGTATTTAGAAGCAGATATTCTCTAATTGCAAGGAGAGGGGAGGAAGTGCTGTTGTTATCTGAGGACACGAATGTGGGCAGCCCCAAAACAATGCATATCCAGACAGGTTCTCTAAGAGGGAACTGCCTGGTCACAGCATTTCCATTCCCCATCTTGGAGGACTCTATGGATAAGTCCCTCAAATTGCCAACTGCTAATGTGAACTGTTCCACTCACAGGGTGACAGATGGAAGAAAAGGCAACATGCTAATCAGTGCATGGCCTTGGTGACAGGTCACCCAGGGATGATGAAACACACAACACAGCCTGGCTCTGGGTTCTGACTGTTCCGATCCAGACGTGTATTGTTACAGGTACAAGGGTGTGGTTTCTAGCACCTGTTTTGTTTCAAAACAGGATCATTCCCTCCACACTATTATTTTCTATTTATAAAAACAAGTTATAGGAGAAAAGGGACCTGCCGTGTCCTATATAGTTGACAGTGTGGACACACAAAGTGAACATTTGAGAATAAAAAGTTCCTTCTATTTGTTATTGTGAGATGGGCAACGTGCTGTTGTAAAAAAAATTTGGAGGAGGCACATCTCACATGTGTCCGTGAAAATTCAATCATGCTGGTGAACTACAGAAGGACCTGCCATTGCATTCTTCATTAGAAAAGCCATGCTTCTGTATCTCTGCTGTTACTGAGTCACCAGACATTTGTAGGTGTGCTACTTAACAATTCCTTAAGATTGAATAAAAAACACATGGTGGAAACGTAATTTAAGAAATTCAGTGTTCCTCACTAAGAAACATTGTGAAACTATAGAAATGGTTCTCTTATCACCCATGTATATTACCTTTGTCTGCATGCTACTAAGTCTATGCACTAGTTATGTCTCAGTCTCTGTGAGTTCACTGAGCAATTTCACATGGATGCAGAGGGTGGGATGATAGATAATGGAGACTCTGAAGGGTGAGGGGTGTGGAGGGAAGGGATGATGGGAAATTGCTTAATAAATTCAATGTTCATTATTCTGGTGATGGATACCCCAAGTGCCTCAACTTGACCACTGCATAATCTATGATTGTAACAAAATTGCACATGCATCCCATAAATTTGTACAAATAAAAAGGAAGAAATAAAAAAATGGCACACAAGTTTTATCCTGGGAGGATGAGGGACCCTGGCTCCAGGAATATTTCCTCTGAGTCCTGCATTCCCCTCTTGGACCCAAAGCGAGTGGATCCCAGTCTGGAGGAGGAAGAGCCGGTGGACAACCCCGGAGTTCTGTGACCAGCACAACCCTCGACAGGGTCCCGGGAGGCCGTAGAGTTGAGGTTTCCTCTCTCTGTGCCCAGAGAGAAGCAGGTTGCTAGCGTCAGAGCCTGGCCTGGACTTGTGCCTAGGGTTTGCCTTGCTTTCGGTGGCCCTGGGCCCCCGAGTCAGAATTACAGGTTTCTGCTTGGGTGACTCTCCAGGGATGTGACTCAAAGGAGGGACAACAGTGCCTCCAAAGAGACAATTGTTCCCGGTCCCTGGCTCACCATGGAGTCCTCTGGTTAGGGGAGCCCCACCTGTTCAGGCGGAAGCTTCCCCCATAGGGTGTGTGGTGCTCAGACCTCTCTCCTTCCGGCTGTGCTGCTGACTGACACAAAGTTGGAACTCAGATCTGGGGTCGCCAGTCTGCTCCCAGAGCCCATGAGTGCCACTGAAATTGCCAACCTCAAGAAGTTGGGCTTGTGCTGCCCAATGTGGAGCATGGCTGCTCAATGCGGGGCCAAACACTGTTCCCAGTGCTGGGGGCGTAGGAGGCAGCTGCAGAGCCAGAGGCAGTGGGGGAACCAGGGGGATAAAGGAGGGACAACAAAGAACATCTGGGTGCTTGCTAGTGGGGATGACCAAGATGGAATTTGTAGATGATGAACCTCCAAAGCTGAGTGTGTTTTGGGCTGCCCTGGCAGGTGGGCCCTGGAGCAGAGGTTAGGGCTGGAGCTGGAGCTGGGCTACCGGATCTCCAAACTGGAAACAGCAGTCAGAGGTGGGGGCTGCATGCTGCTGTCCATCAAGGACTCCCAGTACGGGCTGAGTGGTGGCTGAAGGGTTACTGGGAAGTTTAATAGTTGGGGCGGAGCTGCAAGACCTCAGTGCAGGAGGCTCGTGGTGTCCCTGGTGGAGGCCTTGCTGCCACTGGGGTATGTCTGAAGGGCCTGGGCAGATGGGAAGTGTAAGGTCCCCTAAGCTGGCCGCACCATGGTCAAGCCATCGTGACATTCCCCCGCCCTTGTGATAAAGTACTTTGTGATATTCCCCTTCCTTGTGAATGTGCTTTGTAACATTCCTCCCCACCCTGTGACAATACACCCTCCCCAGCTTTGTGAATGTACTTTTTAACATCCTCCCTGCTTTTGAGAATGTACATCCATCCCCTGCACACAAAAAATTGCTCCTGACTCCACCACCTATCCCAAACCTGTAAGAACCAATGATAATCTCACCACCCTTTGCTGACTCTTTTCTTGGACTCAGCCCACTTGCATCCAAGTGAATAAACAGCCCTGTTGCTCACACTAAACCTGCTCAGGTTGTCTCTTGCAAGGATGCATGTAACATTTGGTGCTGAAGACCCAGGACAGGGGAACTCCTTTGGGAGACCAGTCCCCTGTCCTCACGCTCCCTCCATGAGGAGATCCACCTACGACCTCGGGTCACTGGACCAGCCAGCCCGAAGACTATCTCACCAATTTCAAATCGGTAAGTGGTTCTTCGCACTCGGGTAAGGGTTTTTTCGCTGTCTACCTAGCCTCTGTTGCCTCCCTTCAATCTCTCTCCTTTCAATTTCAGTTTCTCTCCCTTCCTGGTAGAGACAAAAAGGAGACACATTTTATCCATGCATTCAAAAGCTCCGATGTCAGTCACAGACTTGGAAAGATGGTCTTCCCTTGGCGTCTGATCACCGCGGGGGTGCCTGCCTTGATCATTCATCCACATTCCGTTGGTGGCAGGTCAACTGTGGGGACTCGTGTTTTGGCTGCTCACCCACATTACAGCCCAAGACAAAATTAGGGATGCCTACTGGAAGCCTGGTAGCTGCTCACCTCCGTTTCTCTGTGTCTCTACCTTCCTCTTTAAACTTACCTTCTTCACTATGGACAACCTAACCCCATCCATTCCTCCCTCTTTCCCCTTAGCCTGTGTTCTTAAAAACCTAAAACCCCTTTGACTAACACCTCACCTAAAATCTAAACGTCTTATTTTCTTCTGTAATACCGCCTGGCCCCAATACAAACTTGACAATATTTCCAAGTGGCCAGAGAGTGGCACTTTTGATTTGTCTATCCTACAAGACCTAGATAATTTTTGTCAAAAATTGGGCAAATGGTCTGAGGTGCCTTACATCCAGGCATGCTTTACACTTCGCTCCCTCCCTAGTCTCTGCTCCCAATGCGACTCATCCCAGATTTTCCTTCTTTCTCTCCCATCCGCTCCTTCGGTCTCCACCCCAAGCTCAGAGTCCTCTGAATCCTCCTTTCCACTGACCCCTCTGACCTCTCCTCATCCCCTGGCCAGCCTTTGCCAGGCTGAATTGGGTCCCAATTCTTCTGCAGCCTCTGCTCCCCCACCCTATAACCCTTCTATTACCTCCCCTCCTCACACCAGGTCTGGCTTACAGTTTCATTCCATGACTAGCTCTCCCCTACCTGCCCAACAATTTCCTCTTAGAGAGATGGCTGGAGCTGAAGGCATAGTCAGGGTACATGTGCCTTTTTCTCTATCAGACCTTTCCCAAATCAGCCAGCTTTTAGGCTCTTTCTCATCCGACCTCCCACTGAATATATATGGGAATTCCAGTATCTAACTCAGTCCTACAATTTAACCTGGAGTGATTTAAATGTCATCCTGACCTCTACCCTCTCCCCAGATGAACGAGAAAGAGTTTATTTTCTAGCCCAGCCCTAGGCAGACAGCCGCCGGCTTCATGAGCCAGGCCTCCAAGAGGGCACCAGGGCAGTTCCCCAAGAGGATCCCCACTGGCAATACCAGACGGACTCCCCAGGTATAGCTAGGCGAGATTACATGGTCTCCTGTCTAGTTGAGGGGCTCAAAAAGGCAGCATACAAAGCTGTTAATTATGACAAGCTAAAAGAAACCACCCAAGGTAAAGATAAAAACCTAGCCCAGTTCATGGCCCACTTAGCAGCTACCCTTAGACGCTTTACAGTCCTAGATCCAGAGACCAGAAGGCCACCTTATCCTTAATGTTCATTTTATCACCCAATCCGCTCCTTACATTAGAAAAAAACTCCGAAAGTTGGATTCTGGCCCTCAAACCCCACAACAGGATTTAATCAACCTCACCTTCAAGGTGGTTCAGCAACAGAGAAGAAGCCGCCAAGTGGCAATGTGTCTCTGAGTTACAGCTACTTGCCTCCACTGTAAGACAACCCACAACCACGTCTCCAGCATAGAAAACCTTCAGAACATCCAAGCCACAGCTCCCAGGGGCTCCTTTGAAACCTCCTCCTGGACCTTGCTTCAAATGCCAAAAGCCTGGCCACTGGGCCTCAGAATGCCCGCAGCCCAGGATTCCTCCTAGGCCATGCCTTGTCTGTGTGGGCCCCCACTGGAGGTCAGACTGTCCAACTCACATCGTCGCCACTCCTAAAGCTCCTGGAGCTCAAACCCAACATTCCTTGGCCGACTCCTTCCCAGATCTCCTTGGCTTAGTGGCTGAAGACTGATGCTGCTCAATCGCCTCGGAAGCCCCCTGGACCATCACGGATGCTGAGCTTTGGGTAACTCTCACAGTGGATGGTAAATCCTTCCTCTGTTTAATCAATATGGGGGCTACCCACTCCACATTATCTTCTTTTCAAGGGCCTATTTCCCTTGCCCCGTAACTGTTGTGGGTATTGACGGCAAGGCTTCTAAACCTCTTAAAACTTCCCAACTCTGGTGCCAACTTGGACAACATTCTTTTATTCACTCTTTATTAGTTTTCCCCAACTGCCCAGTTCCCTTATTAGGCCAAGACATTTTAACTAAATTTTCTGCTTCCTTGACTATTCCTAGACTACAGCCACATCTCATTGCTGCCTTTTTGCCCAATTCAAGGCCTCCTTTGAATCCTCCTCTCATGTCTCCCTACCTTAATCTACTCCCTCTACTCCCTCCTTGGCGACCAATCAGGCACCCCTTACCATCCCATTAAAACCTCATCACCCTTACCCTGCTCAACATCAGTACCCCATCCCACAACAGGCTTTAAGAGGACTAAAGCTTGTTATCACTCACCTGTTACAGCATGGCCTTTTAAAGCCTACGAATTCTCACAACTCCCCTATCCTACCTGTCCAGAAACCAGACAAATCTTACAGGTTGGTTCAGGATCTTTGCCTTATTAACCAAATTGTCTTACCCATCCATCCTGTGGTGCCAAACCATACACTCTCCTATCCTCAATACTTCCCTCCACAACTCATTATTCCATCCTCGACCTCAAAGATGCTTTCTTCAGTATTCCTTTGCACCCCTCATCAAGGGACTTTCACGTGGACTGACCCTGACAGCCACTAATCTCAGCAGCTCACCTGGACTGTACTGCCGCAAGGCTTCAGAGACAGCCCCCATTACTTTAGTCAAACTCTTTCTCATGATCTACTTTCTTTCCATCCGTTTCTCACTTTATTCAATATATGGACGACCTTCTCCTCTGCAGCCCCTCTTATGAATCTTCCCAATAGGACACTCTCCTGCTCCTTCAACATCTATTCTCAAAGGGGTATCACGTATCCCACTCTAAAGCCCAAATTTCTTCCCCATCCGTTACCTGTCTCGGCACAGTCCTTCAGCAAAACACACGTGCTCTCCCTGCTAATCGTGTCCAGCTAATCTCTGAAACCCCAATCCCTTCTACAAAGCATCAACTCCTTTCCTTCTTTAGTGTGGTTGGATACTTTCGCCTTTGGATAGCAGGTTTTGCGGTCCTAACTAAACCACTATATAAACTCACAAAGGGAAACCTGACTGATGTCACAGACCCTAAGTCCTTTCTTCTTTCTGTTCCTTAAAGAGAGCCCTAGAAACAGCTCCCACGTTAGCACTGCCTAACTTGTCCCAATCCGTCTTCTTACATAGGCTGAAATACAAGGTTATGCAGTCACAGTTCTTACACAGGAACCAGACCCACAACCTGTAGCCTTCCTATCCAAACAACTTAACCTCACAGTTCTAGGCTGGCCCTCATGTCTATGTGTGGTGGCAGCCACCACTTCGATACTTCTAGAGGCCCTCGAGATCACAAACCATGCCCCACATACTCTCTACAGCTCTCATAACTTTCAAAATCTATTTTCCTCCTTACACTTGGCACATATATTTTCTGCCCCCACCGACTCCTCCAACTATACTCACTATTCGTCGAAACTCTCAATTACCATTGCTCCTGGCACAGACTTCAACCTGGTGTCTCACCTTACACCTAGCACCAAACCTGAACCTCATGACTGTATCTCTCTAATCCATATGGCATCCTCCCCATTTCCCCATATTTCCCTCTTTCCTGTTCCTAATCGCTGGGAACAAGCCCCCCAAATCTGGCCATAAACAGGCCATGAGAAACTGGCCATCAACAAAATCTCTGCATCACTGTGATGTGCTTGTGATGGCCACGACGTCCACGCTGGAGGCTGTTGTTTTACCGGAATGAGGGCAAGGAACACCTGGCCCACCCAGGTTGGAAAAACGCTTAAGGCGTTACTAAACCACGGACAATAGCATGAGCAGTCTGTGCCTTAAGAACATGTTCCTGCTGCAGGTAACAAGTCAGAGCATGTCCCTTTATTTCCCATAAGGAATGCTTTTAGCTGATCTATAATCTACAGAAATAATCCTTATCACTGGGGCTTGCTGTCAACAAATATGTGGGTCAAATTCTGTTCATGGCTCTCAGCTCTGAAGACTGTCAGCCCCCGATTCCCACTCTGCACTCTATTTATGTGTCTTTGTCTTAATTCCTCTAGTGCCGCTGGGTTAGGGTCTCCACAACCAAGCTGGTCTCGGCACCTAATCCAGACCACACTTGGTTTATTGACGGTAGTTCTTCAAGGCCCAGTCGTCAGCCACCAGCAAGGGTAGGCTATGCTGTAGTGTCTTCCACATCTGTCATTGAAGCTACTTCCCTGCCCCCTTCCACCACCTTTCATGACTCTCAACAAGCTGAAC
The DNA here is from genome assembly GCF_007565055.1 of Rhinopithecus roxellana. NCBI lineage: Eukaryota > Metazoa > Chordata > Mammalia > Primates > Cercopithecidae > Rhinopithecus > Rhinopithecus roxellana. The sequence continues at coordinate 84,551,227 of NC_044558.1, read as the reverse complement.
TCACTGCTTTAACCCGGGCTCTCACACTTGCAAAGGGACTACGTGTCAATATCTACACTAATTCCAAGTATGTCTTCCACATCCTACATCACCATGCTGTTACATGGGCAGAAAGAGGTTTTCTCACTACACAAGGGTCCTCCATCATCAACGCTTCCTTAATAAAAATCCTCCTTAAGGCTGCTATATTGCCCAAGAAAGCCAGAGTCATTCACTGCAAGGGGCATGAGAGGTCACCAGATCCCATTGCTCAAGGCAACACTTACGCTGATAATGCAGCAAAAGCAGCAGCTAGTATTCCCACATCTGTCCCTCATGGTCAGTTTTTTTCCTTCTTGTCTATCACTCCCACCTATTCTCCCACTGAAACTATTACCTATCAATCCCTTCCTACTCAAGGTAAATGGTTCTTGGATCAAGGAAAATTCCTTCTTCCTGCCTCACAGGTTCATTCTAACTTAGAACCTCTCATTTCTTTTCCATCATGGAAATCCATCCTCAAGGAAATTACTTCTCAGTACTCCATCTGCTACTCTACCACTCCTCAGGGATATTTCAGGCCCCCTCCCTTTCCTACACATCAAGCTCGAGGATTTGCCCCCACCCAAGACTGGCAGATTGACTTTACCCATATGCCCCAAGTCAAAAAACTAAGATACCTTTTGGTCTGGGTAGATACATTCACTGGATAGGTAGAGGTCTTTCCCAGAGGGTCTGAGAAGGCCACTGCGGTCATTTCTTCCCTTCTGTCAGATATAATTCCTCGGTTTAGCCTTCCCACTTCTACACAGTTCGATAATGGACCAGCCTTCATTAGGTCACTCAAGCAGTCTCCCAGGCCCTCAACATCCAGTGGAAACCTCATGCCCCCTACCGTCCTTAGTCTTTGGGAAAGGTAGAAAGAATGGTCTTTTAAAAACACAAATCGCCAAAAGCTCAGCCTCCAACTTAAAAAAGACTGGACAGTATCTTTACCATCTGCCCTCCTTGGAATTAGAGCCTGTCCTTGAGAAGCTACAGGGTATAGTCGATTTAAACTTTTATATGGACGTACCCTGCATCTCACTCCATCCTTGACTACCCTCCCCCTGCTCGTCTGACTCTCCTCCTGGCCCCTCCTCTTGTTTGCTTATACCCAGCCCCATGAAGAGCTGTGAAAGGTTATAGACACCATGCGCTTTCTCATACACCGTGAGAACTGAACCTCTCCCTGTATGCAGTTGCATCATCAATCCCCATTACAACCTCTAATAGCTGCTGCCCTTGCTGGATCTCTAGGATTTGGGGTGCAGGACTCCTCTTTCAGTACACCCTCTCACCTTTTCACTTTACATTTCCAGTTCTGCCTGACACAAGGTCTCTTCCTTTTATGTGGCTCCTCCACCTACATGTGCCTACCTGCCAACAGAACGGGCACATGTACTCTAGTCTTCCTTACCCCAGAATCCAGCTTGCAGATCGGAATGAACAACTGCCTGTCTCCCTCATGATACCAACACAATAAAAAGAATCATCCCACTAATCCCTTTACTTGTGGGTCTAGGACTTTCTGCCTCCACTATTGTACTTGGAATTGGAATAGCAGGCACCTCAATCTCTGTCACAACATCCTGCAGCCTCTCTAATGACTCCTCTGCTAGCATTACAGATATATCACAAACTGTACTATCCTCCAAGCCCAGATTGACTCTTTAGCTGCAGTTGTCTTCCAGAACCACCGAGGCCTCGATTTACTCACTGCTGAAAAAGGAGGACTCTGTGTATTTCTTAATGAAGAGTGTTGTTTTCACTGAAATCAATCTGGCCTGGTACATACTAACATCAAAAAACTCAAAGACAGAGCTCAAAACTCACTAATTGGGCAACTAATTATGCTGGACCCACCTGGCCACTCTAACTTGGTATCCTGGCTTCTTCCAATCATTAGTCCTCTAATACCTATCTTCCTCCTTCTCTTATTCAGGCCTTGTGTCTTCCCATTAATCTCTCAATTCCTACGAAACCGCCTCTAGGCTATCACTAATCACTCTATATGACAAATGCTGCTTTTAACAACCCCACAATATCGCCCCTTACCCCAAAATCTTACTTCAGTCCAATCTCTCCCACTTTAGGTTCCCATGCCACCCTTAATCCTACTCAAATCAGCCCTCAGAAACGTTGCCCATCACCCCTCCATTAGGCTCCCAAATTTTTCACCCCAAGTTTTCATTACTTTATCTCATTTTATTTCTTCATGATTAACATAAAAAGACAGGAATGCAAGGTCTTCTGAGCTCGCTGCACCATGGTCAAGCCATCGTGACATTCCCCCGCTCTTGTGATAATGTACTTTGCAATATTTCCCATCTTTGCAAATGTACTTTATAACATACCTGCCTGCTCTTGAGACAATACACCCTCCTCGCCCTTGTGAATGTACTTTGTAACATCCTCTCCCCCTTTGAGAATGCACATCCATCCCCTGCCCACACACAAAAAAACTGCTCCTGACTCCACCACCTATCCCAAACCTGTAAGAACCAATGATAATCTCACCACCCTTTGCTGACCCGGACTCAGCCCACTTGCACCCAAGTGAATAAACAACCTTGTTGCTCACACTAAGTCTGCTCAGGTGGTCTCCTATACGGATGCATGTAACAGGAAGCAGCTCACACTGGGGCCAACATAAGGCCTTGCAAGGAGAGGCTGGGAAGGTGGAGTGGTGTCCATGGGGGTGACCTCAAAGTCAGGGGCTGGCAGTCAATGTATATTGCTCAGTGAGATAAGTCAGTCTGAAAAACCTGCCTTCTCAATGACTGAGTGCATAATATTCTGAGAAAGAAAACTAGAGATAGTAAATAGAACAGTTTTGTCTTAAACATGGGACACTGATCCAACTAGAATCGTGATGATTGAATGAACTCCACTGACTTTCCACAGTACCTTCCACTGACTGCTTATCTGGATGAACTTGGCTGTGTGGCCAGTTGTGGACTTTTCTGACCCACTGCGTTGGTCCAGCAATAGAATAGACTGTGCTGACGTTTCAGGTACTACTCTCTGATCCTGGAGGGAACATGCTCCCAAATGTATAACAGGAAAGACAACTGGTGGTATCTTGCTGCCAGAATTCCATAGAGAAATTCTTAGTAATTTAGTCAGAGTTCAAACTTTGGAGCCCCTGTTCAAGCATCTCCACAGGAAGCCACCTGAATCTAAGTTGGGCTCTAGAAAGAGCTTGCAGTTTGGGTTGCACTGAAAACCCAGCAGACTGATGTGTGGGAAAATACCTGCCTTTATTTGAGGCAATAGAGACTACGTATCCCAGTGAGCAAGAGCACAGCGCCTGGAACCTCACTGGCTGGGTTCAAATCCCACTGAGGAGCTCTATGTACCTGGCCATGTTGTATAGACCTCTGTATGCCTCAGTGCCTGGTTTTGAGAGGTTCAAAAGCTAATGTGGTCTCTGTTATGCTTTAAGGCTGAACATGATTGAACTCAGGTAAAGTCTTAAATAGACTAGTTCCTTCTAAGTATGCTAGTATTCACTCATTAAATGTTCCAAAAAACAAGCCGGACTCTTGGTAGTGGTTGAATGCAGACAATGAGCTTGCATGGCTTTAGGGAAGTGAAAGAGACTCACTTCATTCTTTACATGGGATGATCCTTTCCCTCTCATGGAACATATCTGGGCTGGGTGCACATGGTTCACACCTATAACATTTTGGAAGATGTGGTTGATTCCAGAGAACCTTAAATCTTTTTTTTTTTTTTTTTGAGACGGAGTCTCGCGCCGTCACCCGGGCTGGAGTGCAGTGGCCGGATCTCAGCTCACTGCAAGCTCCGCCTCCCAGGTTTACGCCATTCTCCTGCCTCAGCCTCCCGTGTAGCTGGGACTACAGGCACCCGCCACCTCGCCCAGCTAGTTTTTTGTATTTTTTAGTAGAGCCGGGGTTTCACCGTGTTAGCCAGGATAGTCTCTATCTCCTGACCTCGTGATCCGCCCGTCTCGGCCTCCCGAAGTGCTGGGATTACAGGCTTGAGCCACTGCACCCGGCCTGAGAACCTCAAATCTTAACACAACTTCTTTCCTCTAGGTTTTCATCCCTGACCCAAAATATGACAGTTTCTTCCAAACCAAGCCTCTGCGAAAGTCAAGTTCAATAGTGTGCCCTCCTCCCCCAGCATCTTCACTGTTGGCAGCCTCATGATGAGCCTTCCTGGCCAGTTGACTACTCCAAGTTCCCAGTGGTCAGCCTGGCTCCCAAGCTGGCTTACAACTAAGGACATTCAAACCAACTGCTACATGATGGCTGTGCCAGGAATAAACTTCCCTTCCACTGACCAAGCCTGGATGAACATGAATAGGAATTAGCTGGGGATGTGGCATCTGGGCAGGTGCTTCAGTGGATGACTGAAGATAGTGACCTTCACTTTCTCGTGAATCTTAATTCCGACAGCAATGTGATCAGGGTGAACTCAGGCCTGCCTAAGATGGGGTAGTGACTGCAGCTGCACAGAGCAGGCACCTTTCTGCTCACATCCTTCCTCACCAAGACTCAGTTTCTACAAACTTCTCATGCCTCCCTAGGCCCTGCAGGGGTGGGGGAAAGTTCCTCTCCTCTTACAGGAACCTGTGTATCCACAGCATTTCAGATTTCCCATCTCAGAGGACTCTATGTAGAAGTCTCTCAAATTTCCAACTGCTAACATGAACTCTTCCACTCACAGGGTGACAGCTGAAATGGAAGGGAAGATGCTAATCAGTGCATGGCCATGGGGACAGGTCATCATGGAATTTTCAAGTGAACAGCAGCCTCTCTGTGGGTTCCCACCGCTCCCATCCAGACGTGTAGTTTTCATGTACAAGGGTGTGATTTATGAGCACCTGTTTTGTTTCAAAAACAGAATCACTCCCTCCACACTATTATATTGTGTTTGTAAAAACAAGTTACAGGGGAAAAGGACCTGCCCCATCATATGTAGTTCATAGTGTGGACACACACAGTCAACATGTGAGAAGAAAACGTTCCTTCTATTTTTTGTTGTTAGATTGGTAATGCGCTGATGTTGTAACAAGGTTTTGGGAAGGCATATTTCACATGTGCTGGTGAAAAATCCAGTCATCGTGCTTATGAACTACAGAAGGATCTAAACTTCCATTCTTGATGTGAAATGGCATACCCATGCACTTCTGCTAGTTCAGAGTCATCAGACACTTCTAGGTGCTGCTGTAACAATTGCTTGGGACAGCCATAAAAATCACGTTCTACAAATCAAATTGAAAAATTTCAGTGTCCCTCAGTAGGTAACATTGTCAAACTCTAGAAATCATCCTTTTATCAACTATGTACATTACTTTTTCTCTGCATGCCACTAAGTCTACTTAGTTAATTATCTGTGTCTCTGTGAGCTCACTGAGCAATTTCACATGGATGGAGAGTGGGATGATAGCTAACAAAGAGTCAGAAGGGTGAGGGGGTGGGAGGCAAAGGATGATGGGGAATTACTTAATAAATTCAATGTTCATTACTCTGGTAATGGATGCCCTAGAAGCCCCTACTTGATCACTGCACAATCTATGCCTGTAACAAAAGTACACATGTATCCCATAAACTTGTACAAATAAAAAGGAAAAATTTTTTTAAATGGTACTCGCACAAGGTACCTCCTGGGAGGATGATGGATGTTGGGAGCCGAAGACCTGACGGTCGTGACCAACTCAGCATTCCACTGGAGGCTATATGATTAAACAGCAAGCTGTTTATCATGAATACAGGATGTGGGCAAACTCACACTGGCACCTGCCTCCAGAAGGTATGGTGAGGGCAATCATTCCCTGGCACCGTGCTCCTTGAGGTTATGTACTGGGACATCTAGAGCCTGCTGTTCAAAGAAAGCAGTCATGCAGGCCTGCACTAAATCAAGCAGCTGATTGACAACCACTCCCTTCTCCCTATCTCCTTTACTCAACAAACACTAAGGGCTCTAGAAGCTCAGGGCCCTTGTTCACTAGAAGCAAAGAGCCCCCTGACCCCTTCTTCCAAATACACTCTTTTGTCTTTTGTCTTTATTTCTCCATCTGTCCTCCTTTGTTCAGTTCAGCAAGGTCTGAGGCAGATGGATGCTGGCTCCAGGAAGGTTTCCTCCGAGTCTTGCATTCCTCTCTTGGACCCCAAGTGAGTGGATCCTGATCCTGAGGAGGATGAGCTGGTGGATGGCCCTGGAGTTCTGTGACCAGCACAACCCTCGACAGGGTACTGGGAGACCGTAGAATTGAGGTTTCTCTTCTCCACGCCCAGAGAAGCAAGGTTGCTAGGGTCAGATCCTGGCCCGGACTTGAAGCCAGGGGCAGCCCTGGGCCCCCAAGTTAGAATTAGAGGTTTCTGCTTGAGTGATTCTCCGGGGTGTGACTCAAAGGAGGGGCAACAGTGCCTCCAAAGAGGCAATTGTCTCCAGCACTGGGTCCCTAGGTCACCAAGGAGTTCTCCAGCTAGGGGAGCCCCACCTGTTCGAAACTTCCCCCATGGGGTGTGTGGTCCTCGGGCCCCTTTCCGTCCTGCTGTGCTGCTGAGTGACACAAAGTTGGAACTCAGATCTGGGGTCGCTTCTCTGCTCCCAGAGCCATGGGTGCTACTGAAACTGCCAGCCTCAAGGAGCTGGGCTTGTGCTGCCCAATGTGGAGCAGGGCTGCTCAATGTGGGGCTGAACACTGTTCCCAGTGCTAGGAGCACAGGCAGCAGATGCAGAGCCAGAGGCAGTGGGGGAACCAGGGTGATAAAGGAGATATGGTAAAGACCATCTGGGTGCTGGGGGAGCAGTGTCCAAGACAGAATTTGCAGATGACTAACCTCCAAAGCTGACTCTGTTGGGCTGTCCTGGCAGTTAGTCCCTACAGTGGAGGTTGAAGCTGGAGCTAGAGCTGAGCTACCAGATCTCCAAACCGGAAAGAGCAGTCAGAGGTGGGGGCTGCATGCTGCTGTCTATCAAAGACTCCCAGTACTGGCTGGGTAGTGGCTGAATGGTTACCGGGAAATTTCAAGTTGGGCTGGAGCTGCAAGACTTCAGTTCAAGAGGCTTGTGGTGTCCTTGGTGGACGCCTTGCTGCCACTGGGGTACGTCTGAAGGGCCTGGGCAGATGGGAAGAAGCTCCACCAGAGCCAACATGAGGCCTTGCAAGGAAAGGCTGGGAAGGGGAATTGGGGTCCATGAAAGTGATCTCAAAGTCAGGTGCTAGCAGTCAATGTATATTGCTCAGTGAGATAAGTCAGTCTGAAAAAGCTGCCTTCTCCATGACTCTTAGTTCATAATATTCTGAGAAAGAAAACTACAGGGACAGTAAATAGGACAGTTTCGTCTTAAAAATGGGAAACTGATCCAACTAGAATCATGATGACTGGATGTTCCACTACTTTTCCACAGTACCTTCCATTGATGGCTGTTCTGGATGAACTCGGTTGTGTGGCCAGTTGTGGATTTTTCTGACCCACTGTGTGGGGCCAGCAATAGATTGTGCTGATTCCTCAGTTGCTACTCTCAGATCCTGGAAGCAACCTCCTCCCAAAATGTGTTTCAAGAAAGACAATTGGTGACATGTCGCTGGCAGAATTCCAGAGAAGTTCTTACTAATTTATTCACAGTTCAAACTTCCGATACTCTTTTGCACCATTTGCAGAACAAGTCACCTGAATCTGAGTTGGGCTCTAGCAAGACCTTGCAGTTTGGGTTGCACTGAAAACCCAGCAGACTGGTGTGTGGGCAAATACCTGCCTTTATATGTGGCAATAGAAAGAGGTAGCATATCCAAGTGAACAAGAGCACAGTGCCTAGAGCCTCACTGGCTGGGTAGAAACCCCACTGAAGAATTGTAGGTACTTGGGAATGTTATACAGAGTAAGGCAGCAGATCTCAGTGGCCAAAAGCACAGTGCCTGGAGTCTAAAGCTCTTGGTGGAAGCAGCTGGAAGACAGAGGAGCTTCCAGCAGAAGAGGTAAGTCCACGTCTCTGTGTTTTGTTTTTCTTTCTCAGATGTTTAGAAATGGGGGTTATGACCTAGGAAAATGAATGAAAGAAATTAGTAATTAATGAATTCAACAAAGGCTGTCTGAGGGCTGCCTCCGTGTTGAAAAAGTCACCCTGGATCCCCTCACTCTAGGAATGGTGGCAGCCACTTTGTTATTCAGTTTCAAGGCTGCAAGAAGGATGTAATTTTTTTTTTTTTTTGGTGAGACAGGGTCTTACTCTGTTGCCCAGGTTGAAGTGACATGGTGTGATCTCTGCTCACTGCTAATTTTTGCAGTTTTTGTAGAGATGGGGTCACTTCCTATGTTGTCCAGGCTTATCTCAAACTCCTGGGCTCAAAGGATCCTCCTACCTCAGCCTCCCAAAGTGCTGGGATTACACATGTGAGCTACCCTGCCTGGCTCCTAATTCATATGTTAATCTCTTGCTTGGGCTCCCCCAGAAGGTGGTGAAATTACTCCAGCTCAATGCATTTCACATGGCTGCTCCTGTGTCATGGGCTCAGGTGCATCTGCTGGCACAGCTGCTAGGTTACCAGAACGGACCCTTCCTCCACCTCAGCTCGGAGCATAGTGATGACTTGTGACTCTCTTTCCCAACAGAACTTCAAATTTCTGAAGACAGGGGCAAGTGCTTGAGCATTTGTACTCATGGTTTTGTTTGAGGGATGATAGCTAGAACACAATACCTCTTAGCATGGAAAGGTTGTCACTTGTCACAATGAACAGGCTTTCAACTCATGGAAATTCATTCCCTTGTTCACTTTCCCTCTGGCAGTGACTATGGCTGGACTCTTACAAGAAGCAAGCAGCTGTCCCGTCTGTGCAGCCTACCTAGAAAAACCAGTGTCCCTGGAGTGTGGATGCACCATCTGCCTCAAGTGCATCAATTCACTGCAGATGGAGCCCCCATGGGCAGGAGCTATTTTACTATTGCTGTTCCACGGTGTCCAAGAAGAAAACCATGTCCAATCAGCAACTGAGGAGGTTGTTTTCTCACATGAAGGAACTGGAGCCCAAACTGAAGATTTCTACAGATAAATTCAAGGATGTGGAAGTTCCACGGTAAGGAAATCTGTGTACCCTGTCCCCTTCCTACGACCAGGCCAAAAAAATCACTTGTGTATTAGCTTCCCATTCCTTATGGTGATTAGCTGCTGTCTGGCACCTAAAATTAACATGTTCCTCCAGCATCAGTCTCAGCCCTGATAATTTACAGAATCACCTGGTGATCCCCAAGAAAAATTATCGATGTCCAGGTCATGGCCCAGACAAGGGATTTCTTAAATCTTACTGTGCTCCAATTACCTGGGGATCTTGTTAGAATGCAAATTCTGAACTGGGAGATCTCAGGATCGGTATCCTTTCATTGGGAACTTTGCTGAGCAGCAAGAAACATAGAGCAACTGAATTTGAATTTCTTTCTAGCTGAGGTTCCCAGGACTCTGATATTAAGATTGCCCTGATAATTCTAACATGCAGTGAATGCTGGCACCTATTGCACCAAGCAACCTCACCCCAGGGCTGGGAAGAGTTTGGAACCAAGCACCTGCGGTGTTTGTTCCTGTGTGAGGCGAGTTGCAGACTCTGGTCTCCTCATCTGTGCCCCATGGGCTTCAACAGTGGCCCTGGCTCCACGAAATACTATCAGACTGCATAACACCGGAGGGAAGGGACATTTAAATGAAGAGATCGCGGTCAGCCTGGGCAAAGAACTACACCTATAAATGGCAGTGGGCTCCTATGATGTCCCGACATTGCTGGCTCCTGCACGGTATCTTCCCCGACACTCATGATCTCCCCTCATCCACCTACCAACACCTGACTGCCTCTCTACTGAAACATGGAGGACAGATTCACTCTGCCCACATTTTGTTTGGCGCCCCCTTCCTCCTTCCTTGTCTATTTCCACTCAACTCATTTCTTTCACTAATTTACCACTAAACAACAATCAATCCCCTGATGTCTTATTGTAATCTATAAAATCCACATTGGTGAACATATTCATTTTTTTTCACTTGAAGGATAACATGTTCTGTAGATTTTTTTTCACAATGTTCTGGACAATGTTTTTCTTTTTTTTTTTTTTTTTGAGACGGAGTTTGCTCTATCACCCAGGCAGGAGTGCAGTGGCATGATCCAGGCTCATTATAATCTCCGCCTCCTGGGTTCAAGTGATTCTCCTGCCTCAGCCTCCTGAGTAGCTGGAATTATAGGTGTCCACTGCCATGCCCAGCTAATTTTTGTATTTTCAGTAGACACACGGTTTCACCAGGTTGACCAGCCTGCTCTGGAACTCCTGACCTCAGGTGATCCACCTGCCTCACCCTCAAAAAGTGCTGGGATTACAGGCGTGAGCCACCGCAACTGGTGGCGTTTTTGTTTTTTGAGATGGAGTCTTGCTCTCTCGCCTAGGCTGGAGGGCAGAGGCACGATCTCGGCTCACTGCAGCCTCTGCCTCCTGGGTTCAAGTGATTCTCATGCCTCAGCCTCCCAGGTAGCTAAGACTACAGGCGCCCACCACCACACCCAGCTAATTTTTGTATTTTTAGGAGAGTTTCACCATGTTGGCCAGGCTGGTCTTGAACTCCTGACCTCAAGTGACCCGTCTGCCTTGGCCTCCCAAAGTGCTGGGATTAGAGGCATGAGCCCCCACGCATGGCCTGACAAATTTTCTCTAGGCCAAATTATACTGCTTCCCTTCCTTTCTTCCTCCATGAACATTGGTGGCTTCAACTCTCAGCCACATACCCAATGCCTTAAATTATACACCTTTGTATTTGCTGCCCCTTTCCCCTACAGTCACTGATGGTTAACAAGTTTCAAATACCTTTCTCTTGGCTTTTAAATTTACCATTGTTTTGCTTAAGGCCTCACCGCCCATGTAGGATGGAAACCATTCTTCCATCTAGGCCCCCTTCCTCCCCTTGGCCTTGGATTCTCTTAATGTCCAGGACTGGTACCTCTGTCATCACACCATCAGCTACAGAGATAGACCACCTGCTGTCAAAACTGTGCATAATTTGTTTACAAACATGGAAAACAAAAAGCTGGAATTATGCTCTAGGGACTATTTAAATTGGAGCAATAAAATGTGGAAAGAGAAATATTTCATTTAATATTGGTCACTTGCATTGTCTTAATTATCATTTGTTCATGCATCAAACTGGTAGAAAGAGGGTCATGATGTCTGCCTTCACAGACCCTCCACTCTAAATGAAGAAAAGTCCAATGAAGCAAACACATGACAGAGAGTACAACAAAAATTTCTACTGTGAATAAGAGGTATCACTAGCCAGGCATGGCAACTCATGCCTGTAATCCCAGCACCTTAGGAGGCTGAGGCCAGTGGGTCACCTGAGGTTGGGAGTTCGAGACCATCCTGGCCGACATGGTGAAACCTGTTCTCTACTAAAAACGCAAAAATTAGCCAGATGTGTGGCGCATGCCTGTAATACCAGTTACTCAGGAGGCTGAGGTGGGATAATTGCTTGAACCCGGGAGGCAGACGTTGCAGTCAGCCGAGATCATGCCACTGCACTCCAGCCTGGGTGACAGAGTGAAACTGTCTCAAAAAAAAAAAAAAAAAAAAAAAAAAAAAAAAAAAAAAAAGTGTCAGGTATTTCCACCAAGCATACCTGAGAGAATTGGAACTAGTCAGGGAAGTTGCCTCATAAAAAGTTTTTTTTTTTTTTTTTTTTTTGAGGCGGAGTCTCGCTCTGTCGCCTGGACTGGAGTGCAGTGGCCAGATCTCAGCTCACTGCAAGCTCCACCTCCTGGGTTTACGCCATTCTCCTGCCTCAGCCTCCCGAGTAGCTAGGACTACAGGCGCCCGCCACCTTGCCTGGCTAGTTTTTGTATTTTTAGTAGAGACGGGGTTTCACCGTGTTAGCCAGGATGGTCTCGATCTCCTGACCTCGTGATCCACCCGTCTCGGCCTCCCAAAGTGCTGGGATTACAGGCTTGAGCCACCGCGCCCGGCCTTCATAAAAAGTTTTGAGTTCAGGATAAGCAGCAGAATTAAAGTAACTGAAGTCAAGAGATATTTGGGACTTTGAAGTAGATGGGAGACATGGACTTGGCTTCTGTCCATTTGCTGAGTAGGTGACCTGTTTTTCTTGTCACAACCGATGTGACCTTGGATGCCCACACGGCCAGCAACTTCCCCCTCATTTCTGATGACTCAGGAGCATCCAATCTGGGCGCAGCAGACCGAATCGGCAAGACCTTGCTCAGAGATTCCGTTTGTCCGTGTGTGTCCTGGGCTCCCCTTGCTTCATCTGTGGCCACCACTACTGGGAGGTGGACATGGGAACAGGCATGGAATGGGACCTGAGAGTCTGCAGAAAAACCATCCACTGAAAAGGGTGGATCCCACATCTATACATTCAGGAGAGTCTCTGCTGAAGAGCCCCTGAGCCCTTTCTTGGCTCCTTCAATTACACCTAACAGTGATCAGGGTGTCCTATCTGCCTTGTAATGAACCCAGCCACCGTAATGCTTCAGGCCATCCTGAGGCCAAATAAAACACTAGCTGCAAAGAAACAGTAATTTTCTGAATTACTTGGTGGTGTAGGAAGTTTCTGCTTGTCTGCACTATACGAAGTCATAGGAGAGTAATATTGGACATTTCATGATTATAATTAATGTAATTTGATTAGATTACAAATTGAGCCCTAAGTGTTATTGTCACCATCTCATTGAACCTTATGTTCTATATGTCGTTTCCTATACAAACGTTCTATATTCTGGGATCCATTTCCAAATGCTTTCCTTTTTATTTCTGTAAGTTCAAATTAATGTATTATGGAAGTTATGAGTTAAACATTTGGAGATCACCTAATGGATTATGTGATTTACTAAATGATACCAGTGCAATAGATTTTATTCCTAGTAAAAACGTGTGTGTGCATGTGTATTTGAACAGACAACTGGAGAAATGCCTACGTCCTATTCAGAACCGAAAAGAAACGTTTTCACCACCATGTATCAGTGTAGGTGACATTTTCTTGGATGTGTGTATCATCTACATTAACAATGAGAATCCCCCTCAGGGGGATGGACTGTTTTGTCTCAAGTGTTCTCCTGGTAATAACCTGACCCTGATTGGCTAAATCTTCCTCCTCCCTTTTCCCACGTGGAGTCCTCAGTGCCATGCTCCCCCCACCCCCCCAGCCACGCTGACACAGCCCTGCTCACTGCAGAGACGCATGCTGGGGACCAAGCAATCCTGCTGTAATCCCAAGGCAGTTCCCCACAGGAAGGATCTGCTGAACCTAGTGCTTTTTCAAGCGCTTCCTCTGCATATTCCAAAGCAATTCAAAATGGATTAGAGACTTCAATGTAAGACCTGAAAACATGAAACTACGAGAAGAAAACAGGGGAAAAGCTTCCTGATGTTGGTCTGGGCAATGTTTTTGGATACAGCACCAAAAGCACAGACAATACACAGACAAGTGGGGTTGCGTCCAACTAAAAAGCTTCTGCACGACAGAGGAAAACGACATTCAAGCAGCCTACAGACTAGCAGAAGGTATTTGCAAACTGCACAACTCATGAGGCTGCAATATCCAGAATATATACGGAACTCACGCAACACAGTAGTCAAAAACAAATCACCTGATTCAACATGGGCAAAGCACCTAACCAGATATTTATCAAAAGACATATAAATGCCCAACGGGTGTAAGAAAAAGTGCTAAACAGCACTAATCATTAAGGAAATGCAAATCAAAAATCAAAACCTCTATGAGATATCATCTCATACCTGTTAGAACGGCTATCATCCAAAAGAAGATAACAAGTGTTGTGTCCGTAATTGGTGGGTTCTCGGTCTTAGTGACTTCAAGAAATTAAGCCACAGACCCTTGCGGTAAAACTGTCACAGTTCTTAAAGATGGCGAGTCTGGAGTTCTTTCAGATGTTTCCGCAGTTTTTTCGTTCTACTGGATTCTTGCTCTCACTGTTTTCAAAGGCAATGCTGCAAACCTTCCTGAAGACTGTTACAGCTCATAAAAACAGTCCCAGACCCAGTCACTAAACAACTATATTCATTGCAAACAGACAAAGAACAACCCCACCACATTACAAATACAAAACCCAAGCATGTTGCCAGCAGCTGGTGCCCGCAGCCTGCATTTATTCCCTTATCTGGCCCCACCCACATCCTGCTGATTGGTCCATTTTGTAGAGAGCTGATTGGTCCATTTTACAGAAAGCTGATTGGTCCATTTCACAGAGAGCTGATTGGCCCACTTCACAGAGTGTTCATTGGACCATTTTTGACAGGGTGCTGATTGGTGCGTTTATAATCCCTGAGCTAGACACAGAGTGCTGATTGGTGCATTTACAATCCCCTAGCTAGGCATAAAAGTTCTCCAAATCCCCTCTAGACGCAGGAGCCTAGCTAGTTCCACCTAGTGGTTTTTCGCTAGGGCGGCAGGCGGAGTTGCCTGCCACTGCTGCGCCATGCACTGCACTGCACTGCACTGCACTGCACTGCACTGCACTCGTACTCCTCAGGCCCTGGTGGTTGATGGGACCGGGCGCCGCGGAGCAGGGGACGGCGCTCGTCGGGGCGGCTCGGGCCGCGCGGGAGCCCACGTTGGGGCAGGGCGGGCTGCAGGTCTCGAGCCCTGCCCCGCGGGCAGGCAGTTGAGGCCTGGTGAGAACTCAAGCGCAGCACCGGCGGGCCGGCACTGCTGGGGGACCCGGTGCACCCTCTGCAGCTGCTGGCGTTGGTGCTAAGCCCCTCACTGCCCAGGGCCGGCAGCGCCGGCAGGCTGCTCCAAGTGCAGGGCCCGCCGAGCCCAGGCCCACCCGGAACTCGCGCTGGTCGGCTAGAGCCACGCAGCCCCGGTTCCCGCCCGCGCTTCTCCGTCCACACCTCCCCGCAAGCAGAGGGAGCCGGCTCTGGCCTCCGCCAGCCCGGAGACGGGCTCCCACAGTGCCCTGGCAGGCTGAAGGGCTCCTAAAGCGCCGCCAGAGTGGACGCCGAGGCCGAGGAGGCGCCTAGAGCTAGGGCTGCTAGCATGTTGTCACCTCTCATTGAGGATGTGGGGGAAAGGGAATGCTGTACACTGTTAGTAAAAATGTAAATTTGTACAGTGTACAGCCGTTATGGAAAATAACGTCCATCCACAGATGAATGGATGAGGGAAACGTGTCTACACAACGGAATATTATTCAGCCCCCAAAAAGAAGGAAATCCTGTCATTTCCCACAGCCTGGATGAACCTGTTGTGCTAAGTGAGATAAGCAAGTACAGAAACACTAATACTACATGATCTTGGCCTGGTGCCGTGGCTCACCCTTGTAATTCCAACACTTAGGGAGGCTGAGGCAGGTGGATCACCTGAGGTCAGGAGTTTGAGACCAGCATGGCCAATACGGTGAAACTCCATCTCTATTAAAAATACAAAAATAGATTGTGGTGGTGCACGCCTGTAGTTCCAGCTACTCGGGAGGCTGAGGCAGAATCGCTTGAACGCAAGAGGCAGAGGTTGCAGTGAACCAAGATGGCACCACTGCACTCCAGCCTGGGAGACACAGCAAGACTCTGTCTCAAGAAAAAAAAATAAATACTGCATGATCTCACTTATATCTGGAATCTAAAATAATCAAACTCATAGAAGCAGAAAATAGAACAGTGGTTGCCAGAGATTAAGGGTGGGAAAAAATGGGGTGTTGTTTAATGGGTATAAAGTTTCAGTTATACAAGATGAGTAAGTTCTGATGATGTAAATGTACAGCGTGTAACAACACTCCATTGTATACCTGAAATTTCTTGAGAGTAGATCTTAACATCCTTAACCACCCCACCTCCAAAAAAGAAAGAAAGCGGTAACAATATAAGATGATGCGTGTGTTAGTTTGCCGTGATCATTTCACAATGTGTGTGAAACATCTGGGTGCCCACTTTAAATATATACAATGTTTACTTTTCAAGCATACTCAGATAAAGCTGGGGGAAAACAAACAGTCTTTCTGGGGCCATTGTTTGCAGACCCCTGAGTTATGGCATGCTGTGATGGCTAGATCAGTTTCACTTCAGCATGGTAAGAGGCAGGTGACAAAAACTGGCATGAAAGGAGCTGTTGGAACGAAGGGGCAGGAGAGGACTGACCTATAGGATCAGCCAGAAGACAGACGGGCATTCCAGGAAGAGAGTAAATTCTGGAGGAAATAAAGGATTTTCGTTTTAAGGGGTTGGGAGGCAAGAGAGAAGGCCGAGAGGGTTTGTGTCTGAAATGGGGTCTCTAGGTGAGAAAACGTGTGAGACAAAGTGCAAGGCTGGAAACGCGTGCACGTGTGCAGGAGGTGGGAATCTACCGCACCGAGTGTGCACATTTGCATGTACGGTGGGGGCGTCTGCGGCTGTGGGTAGAGAGAAAATTCTGGAGCATACATCTGAGAGAGGTGGTGTGGGTGGGAGTGGGAGGGTGTGTAAGAGAGAGCGTGGGTTGTGACAGGTGAGGGGCTCATGTGTGCAACTGTGCGTTCTGCGAGAGTGAGGAGGTCTCAGATTGAGGAACTGCGTTCAGTGTTCAGAGTGGAGTCCCCACGCAAGAGCCTGGGGAGTCAACCAGAAAGACCCGCACGTAGGGCAGGCCCGGCGACCTCGGGCGCCGTCTACTGATTTACAGACGCCACTACCTGAGAAAGGCCCCTTCAGTTCGCTCATTGCGCAGCTGTGGACCCTAAACGGAGCCACAACCGTCCTGCCAACCCACGACAGCAGAAAAGCCCTGTGGGAGGGCGTGTGTTCACTTCTGCTCCTCTGGGCAAAGATGCCCAGGTCAGAAACACCCACCCGACCCTCCCACCACCCAGAGACAGCCCCACCTGCACAGCTCAGAGCAGGACCGCTGACCTTCTGGCTCTCCGGTCATATTTGCTATTGAAGACCAGAATAAAGTATATTTATCAGGATTGAATACATGGGTCATGAATGAATAAATTCATTCTCCTTACATGTCGGTTCCTATTGAGAAATATGGTGGCGAGAATTTATTTCCTCCGGAAAGAGTAATAAATGTGGAGCCCCTGGGTTTGGTGCTATTTGTTATGCATTTCTCTGATGTTGTAAGAAAAGAAAGAGATTCAGAAGAAATACCACATTTCGGCCGTGAACTTATGTAGCTTGCTGCCGCCCTAGGTGATTTACTTAGATTGGCTTCTGCATTTTGACAAATAAGGAAATTGGGAGAATTAAAGCCTCTGGTTTTAAAGCCTGCTGCCGAGTCAAGTAGAACTGTGACTTTGTTTGTTTGTTTGTTTAGAGAGTCTCGCTGTGTCACCCAGGCTGGAGTGCAATGGCACAATCTCAGCTCACTGCAACCTCCACCTCCCGGTCTCAAGCGATTCTCCTGCCTCAGCCTCCCAAGACCTGGGTCTACAGGTGTCTGCCACCACACCAGGCTACTTTTTTTGCATTTTTAGTAGAGATGGAGTTTCACCGTGTTGGCCAGGCTGGTCTCAAACTCCTGACCTCAAATAACCCACCCACCTCAGCCTTCCAAAGTGCTGGGATCACAGGTGTGAGCCACCATGCCCAGCCCAGATCTATGACGTTTTATTTTTGTTTTTATCTGTTTCTTTGAAAAGAAATGGAGTGAAGATGCAGAGACATGAAATAAATTATTTAAACACATTATTATTATTATTATTTTTGAGTCAGAATTTCGCTCTTGTTGCCCAGGCTGGAGTGCAATGGCACGATCTCAACTCACTGCAACCTCCACCTCGTGGGTTCAAGTTATTCTCTTGCCTCCCCCTCCCCCTCCCAAGTACCTGGGATTACAGGCATGCGCCACCCTGTCGGGCTTTTTTTTTTTTTTAGTTGAGATGGGTTTCTCCATGTTGGTCAGGCTGGTCTCAAACGCCCGACCTCAGGTGATCCGCCCACCTCGGCCTCCCAGAGTGCTGGGATTACAGGTGTGAGCCACCACGCCCTGCCTTAAACACATGATTAAATCAGTAAAATGAAGGGCCTGACAAATAAATGACCACTGAGCTAGGATGTAGAAGACCAAGGCCTGGAAGAAGGGGGTCCGCCTCTTCTGTCTCTGGTGAGCTAGGACCTTCCCTGCAGGCACATCCTACTCTGTCCTTCAGGCTGGCTCTCCATGCCCTCAGGGGCCTTAGTCCAAACATCTGGACAAAGGCGCTATGAAAGGACCTCTAACAAAGTGTTTTTCACCATGTTCAGTTAAAGAGTTGCATGTTTTTCTGTTTTTCCTAATGAGAACACGGGACTTGAGAACTAATCATGTGTCTTTGCTTTAATTTGAAATGATCAGAATAATCTGAAAAAAACAGAGAACTATTGCCCAGGAAATGAGAGAGAACTGAACTCAATCACTTAAATATATAATCAAATCCCTTCCCCAGCCTTCCCGCATGTGTGCTGGTTTTTTCATTCTCACTCTTCAAACTGATCACCTATAAATCATCTAAAACCACAACGAAATGCTTTTGAAAACTTTTTAAAAAGAAGTGCATCTCATTTTATGTAAGTTGTGATATAAGAAAAAGAGTAAGATTGTAAAAATATTTTTTACTTTTGATATGGTGACTTGCAAAGGTTAAAAAAAAAAATAGGACTTTGAATGGTCATCTCATTGTCTGGGAAGAGGTTTTGGATTTATTTACCAAGCTTCTAAACATGAATCTTCCTAATCATGGAGAAAAAGCCCTTTCAAAGCAGTTGTTGTAGGCCGGGTGCTGTGGCTCAGGCCTGTAATCCCAACACTTCGGGAGGCTGAGGCAGGTGGATCACCTGAGGTCAGGAGTTTGAGACCAGCATGGCCAACATGGTGAAACTCCATCTCTATTAAAAATACAAAAATAGATTGTGGTGGTGCACGCCTGTAGTCCCAACTACTCGGGAGGCTGAGGCAAGAGAATCACTTGAATCCAGGAGGTGGAGGTCGCGGTGAGCCAAGATTGTGCCATTGCACTCCAGCCTGGGCAACAAGAGTGAAACTACATCTCAAATAATAATAATAATAATAACAATTTGAAAGGTTGGTGCAAAATAGATAGTACACCCTGGAAGAGAGAATTTTGTTGCTCATAAGGGCAAGACAGCAAAAACTGGCACTAGGAAGACTGCCTTTATGAGAGTCTTACAAGATTATTCATAAAGGGTTAGAAAAGGTGTTGCTAGTAAGCATCTTCTGGGTGGTCCTCTGGCCCATGCACAGTAGCTGTACATGCTTGTTCATACATTGCATATCTCATTTGCATTTTAATCTCCACCCAGGGGTGGTTTTTTTTTACTATTAGAATGAGCAAAGGGTCAGTTTGAGGACAGGTAAAATCAAACTGTGCATGCTCTCTAGAGGGGAAAGTCCCTACTGAAGATAGCTTTGCTTGAATGAGCTCAATTACAATGCAAATACTGAGGCTTAATGTGTTGATTGTATAGTCACCACAGTTACTACATCCTGAGAACATGGTTACTTCTTTGACTACCTATCCTGCTTCATGATCAAGTGGGATTCATCCCAGAAATGCAAGGATGGTTCAACACATGCAGATCAATAAACATGATATATCACATAAACAGAAGCAAAAACAAAAACAATATGATTATTTCAATAAATGCTGGAAAATAATTTGGTAAAGTTTAGCATATTAAAAACCCTCATCAAAATGGATATAGAAATAACATAGCTCAAAAAAAAGTGGAGGCCATGTATAACAAACCCATAGCTAACATTGTACTGAATGAGGAAAAATGGAAGGCCTTTCCTCTAAGTACTGGAATAAGACAAGGATGCTCACTTTCACCACTATTATTCAACATAATACTAGAAGTCCTGGCCAGAGCATTAGGCAAGAACAAGAAATAAAGGGCATCCAAAATTGAAAGGAAGAAGTCAAATAAGCCTTGTTCACAGATGACATATCTTATACCTGAAAAAATCTAAAAACTCTACCAAAAAACTGTTAGAACTGATCAACAAATTTAGTAAAGTTGCAGAATACAAAATCAACATACAAAAATCAGTAGCATTTCTATTTTTTTTTTTTAGACAAAGTCTCACTGTGTTGCCCAGGCTGGAGTGCAGTGGCACGAACATGGCTCACTGCAGCCTTGATCTCTTGGACCTAAGCGATCCTCTCACTTCAGCCTCCCAAGTAGCTGGGACCACAGGTGCACACCATCATACCTGGCTAGATTTTTTAAAAATTTTGTAGAGATAAGATGGGGTCTCACCATGTTGCCCAGGCTAGTACCAGTTCTATACACCAACAAAGAACATTCTGAAAAAGAAATCAAGAAAGAAAGCTCATTTACAATAGCACCAAAATAAAAATAAAACACACAGGAATAAATTTACCAAGAAGTGAAAGAGCTCTACAAGGAAAACTATAAAACACTAATGAAAGAATTTAATGAGGACACAAAAAGTGGAAAGATATTACATGTTATGTTCATGGGTTGCAAGGATTTTATTGTTAAAATTATAATACTACCCAAAGCAATTTACAGATTCAATGCAATCCCTATCAAAACCAATGACATTCGGCCGGGCGCGGTGGCTCAAGCCTGTAATCCCAGCACTTTGGGAGGCCGAGACGGGCGGATCACGAGGTCAGGAGATCGAGACCATCCTGGCTAACACGGTGAAACCCCGTCTCTACTAAAAATACAAAAACTAGCCGGGCGAGGTGGCGGGCGCCTGTAGTCCCAGCTACTCGGGAGGCTGAGGCAGGAGAATGGCGTAAACCCGGGAGGCGGAGTTTGCAGTGAGCTGAGATCTGGCCACTGCACTCCAGTCCGGGCGACAGAGCGAGACTCCACCTCAAAAAAAAAAAAAAAAAAAAAAAAACCAATGACATTCTTCATAGAAAAAGAAAAAACATATAAAATTTATGTGAAACCACAGAAGACCTCAAATAACCAAAACAATCCTGAGCAAAAAGAACAAAACTGGATGCATCACACTATCAGACTTCAAAATATACTACACAGCTATAGTAACCAAAACAGCATGGTACTGGCATAAAAACAGACCACATAGATGAATAGTATGGTATAGGGAATCCTGATATAAATCCATGAATATGAATTTACAACTAATTTTTTTTTTTTTTTTTTTTTTTTGAGACGGAGTGTTCTTGCTCTGTCACCCAGGCTGGAGTGCAGTGGCACAATCTCAGCTCACTGAAACCTCCACCTCCCAAGTTCAAGCAATTTTCCTGCCTCAGCCTCTGGGACTACAGGCATGTGCCATCATGCCCGGCTAATTTTTGTATTTTTAGTAGAGATGGGGTTTCATCATGTCCTGACCTCAGGTGATCCACCCACCTCAGACTCCCAAAGTGCTGGGATTACAGGCATGAGCCACTGAGCCCAGCCTTACAACTAACTCATCTTTGACAAAGGTTCCAAGAACATACACTGGGAAAAGGTCAGTCTTTTCACTAAATGGTGCTGGGGAAACTGGATAAGTATATGCAGAAGAATGAAACTAAACTATTTCTTGCCTCTCACCACACACAACAATCAAATCAAAATGGAATAAAGACTTAAAACTTTCTGGAGGCAGAATCTTGCTCTGTCACCCAGGCTGGAGTGCAGGGGCATTATCCTGGCTCATTGCAGCCTTGACCTTCCCAGGCTCCAGTGACCTTCCTGCCTCAGCCCCCCGAGTAGCTGGGACTGTACAGACACACACCACCATGCCCAGCTAATTTTTGTATTTTTGTAGAGATAGGGTTTTGCCATGTTGCCTAGGCTGTTCTCGACCTCGTGAACTCAAGCAATCCTCCGGCTCGGCCTCCCAAAGTTCTGGGATTACAGACCTGCACCACCATGCCCAGCAAGACTTAAATCTAAGACCTGAAACTATGAAACTACTGGAAGAAAACATTTGGAAAATGTTCCAGGACATTGCTCTAGGGAAAGATTTTTTGTGTAGGACCTCAAAAGCACAGGCAACCAAAGCAAAAATAGACAGTTGGAATTACGTCAAGTGAAAAAATAAGGGAAACAACGAAGTGAAGAGACTGATGCAGGGCAGTTGAACCCCAAAATTAGCCCGGGAGGGTTCTTGGCTTTGCCCAGGAAATAATTCAAGGGCGAGCTGGTGGTGTTAGGCAGCAACTTTCATTGAAGCAGCAGTGTACAGCAGCAACAGAGGTACTGCCCCCTGTTCAGCAGGGCCACCCCATAAGCAGTGTGTCCAGAGTAGCAGCTCAGGGGCAGTTCTGCAGTCCTATTTATACCTACTTTTAATTATATGCAAATTAAGAGGTGAATTATGCAGAAATTTCTAGAAAAAGGGTAACTTCCAGGTCGTTGAGTTGTTGCCATGGAAGGGGGCAGTAACTTCCAGATATTGCCATGGCAACGGTAAACTGACATGGCACAATGGTGGCCACGTCTTATGGAGAGGTGCTTTTGCCTCTTCCTGTTTTAGCTAGTCCTCAATCTGGTCTGATGTCTGAGCCCTGCCACTGGCATCAAGTCCCACCTCCTACTTCAAGACAACCCGTTGGATAGGAGAAAATATTTGCAAACCATCTCAAAAGGGATTGATAACCAGAATATATAAGGAGCTCAAACAACTCAATAGCAAAAAAACCCAAACAATCCAATTTAAAAATGGGCAAATGATCTGATCAGATATTTCTCAAAAGCAGACATTAAAATGGCCAACGTGGCTGGGTGTCAGTGGCTCATGCCTGTAATCCCAGCACACTGGGAGGCCAAGGTGGAAGAATCACTTGAGGCCAGCAGTTCAGGACAAGCTTGGACAACACAATGTAATTGTGTTTCTATAAAACATAAAAAATTACCTGGGCATGGTGGCATGTGCCTGTAGCCCCAACTACTCAGGAGGGTGAAGCAGGAGGCTTGCTTTATCCCAGGATAAAGAAGATGTCGCATATAAACATTCAGCCATACAAAAGAATGACATCTTGTCATATGCAGCAACATGGATGGACCTGGAGACCATTATGTGAAGAGAAACAAGCCCAGCATAGAAAGACAAATATCACATGTCCTTACTCATCTGTGGGAGCTAAATAAGCAGATCTCATGAAGATGGAGAGTGGATTGATGATTACCAGAAGCCAGCAAATGAAAGAGGGAAAGGGAGATACAAGGGGGAAAAGGAATATATATAACTGTATTTATTACCACCAATTTTCACTTAAAAATGGTAAAGATGGCCAGGCACAGCGGCTCATACCTATAATCTCAGCATTCTGGGAGGCCAAGGTGGGAGGATTGCTTGAGCCCAGAGTGCAAGGTTACAGTGGCCTATGATCAAGCCACTGCACCCCAGCCTGGGTGACAGAGTGAGATCCTGTTTCAAGAAAAAAAAAAAAAAGGTAAAGCCAGGCACAGTGGCTCATGCCTGTAATCCTAGCACTTTGGGAGGCCGAGATGGGCAGATCACCTGAGGTCAGGAGTTGGAGACCAGCCTGGCCAACATGATGAAAACCCTGTCTCTACTAAAAATACAAAAATTAGCCAGGTGTGATGTCAGGCACCTGTAGTCCCAGCTACTCCAGAGGCTGAGGCAGGAGAATCACTTGAACCCGGGAGGCAGAGGTTGCATGAGCCAAGATGGTGCCACTGCACTCCAGCCTGGGTGACAGACCGAGACTCTGTCTCAAAAATAAAAAATAAAAAAAAGAAAAATAAATAAAGGTAAAGATGATAAATTATATGTGTATATTTTACTTCAATAAAAAGAGTGTTGTTAACTTCCACATTTTTTAATTTTCCTGTTTTCCTTCTGCTATTCATCTCTAGTTTCGTGGCACTGGATATTCAATACAGACCCATTTTGGGCTCATTTATGTAATACCTTGTTCAGATCTATTCTCTTATAATTTCTCTTTCTCCACACACAGAAAAAGCCAATAATTTGTCATTCTGACCCTGATTTGACTTTCTCTGGGAAATCAAGTCCCTCTTCCTACAACATAAAAAGCAAAGGCTTGACAGAGCCCTGGCTTCACTTTCATCAATCTATAAAGTGTTTTCAATTGAGAGTTTTACCAATGAGGTCCGTTTAGATCCAGCAAAGAGAAGAATCTGCTGACAGTCACATGGAACAGAGGCAACTAAAATAAAAGCCAATTCTTGGCCCAGTGATTATTGGGTACACCAGAGTATGTTATCCATGAATTCAGTATACCTTTACTGGAAGATTCTGCTTATTGAAAAAGTGCATGGGCCAGGCGCAGTGGCTCACGCCTGTAATCCCATCACTTTGAGAGGCCAAGGCAGGTGGATCACTTGAGGTCAGGAGTTCAAGACCAACCTAGCCAACATGGTGAAACCCCATCTCTACTAAAAATACAAAAATTACCCGGTGTAGTGGTGGGCACCTTTAATGTCAGCTTCTCCAAAGGCTGAGGCAGGAAAATCATTTGAACCCAGGAGGCAGAGGCTGCAATGAGCCAAAATCATGCCACTGCACTCCAGCCTGGGTGACAGAATGAGACTCTGTCTCAAAAATAAATTAAAAAAAAAAAAGAGTTCATGGAATTTTGATTCAGAATGACTAATACAAGTTATTAGTCATATTCTAGTACAATACTGGGCTTTAAATAAAAAATAAAAATTTCTGAGCTTCTAGACAAAAAAGCAGAAGTGACATGTAAGGGAAAGAAATTAGAATCTACCTTTTTGAGAGCAATACTTTGTACCTGAGGAAAATGGAGTACATATTTAAGAAAAGAAACTATAAGCCATGAATGTTATATCCAGCAAAACTAACATTCAGGTAGAAAAGACCCTGACATGCCACACTGTGACAGAAGACCTCAGGTGCTATTATTCCCATGATCTCTTCCGGAGAAGTAACAAACTTCAGACAACAAAATGCCTAGAAAGACATCCATACAGGGCAGATCTTGAGTCCTAAATTTGCTACTTGTATAAATAAGACTAAATGAGGGTGATTTGAGAGGGTGTGGGGCCCCTCCCAGTATCAGGTTCACAGGGTGCTAAGACCTGTTTGCTGCTCTTTCCTGAGTGTATGATCTGTCCACAGAGAGTGTCTATAAATGTCTTACAGGAGCAAATTAATCCGGGCATTTACCTAGGCAGTCCTCAGGAGACTGGTGCCCTGGCTAATGAAACAGGTACAGATGAAAGAGAAGGTCTGTAGGACTGCACAATGAAATGACAGAGTCCTGGCTGGGCATGGTGGCTCATGTCTATAATCCCAGCATTTTGATAGGCTGAGGCAGGTGGATCACCTGAGATCAGGAGCTCAAGAACAGCCTGGCCAACATGGTGAAACCCCATCTCTGCAAAAATACAAAAATTACCTGGGCATGATGGCAGGTGCCTATAATCCCAGCTACCTGGGAGGCTGAGGTGGGAGAATCACTTGAACCCAGAGGCGCAGATTGCAGTGAGCCAAGATGGCACCATTGCACTCCAGCCTGGGTGACAGAGTGAGACTCTGTCTCAAAAAAAAAAAAAAAAGAAAAGAAAAGAAAAGAAAAAAAGAAAGAAAAGAAAAAACAGAGTCCCATGTACCTGGGCCGTGTGAGGAGCCAGAGGTCTGGTGACATGGAGCAGTTGGGGGGGATAGTGGCGACCCTGTCCCTCTACCTGAACCATCAATATGATCCAGCCAGGAGGCCTGCGTATTAAATATAGACAGCATCCTGGAGCTCTTTTCTTTTTCTGCTAATAATCACTATTCTCTCTACCACCACCAGCACCAAACTTTGCCTCTGCCTTTAAAAAAAAAAACAAATCACAGAGGGTGGAGCAGGATGGCTGAATAGAAGCCAACACCATGTGGCCGGGCACGGTGGCTCACGCCTGTAATCCCAGCACTTCGGGAGGCTAAGGCGGGCGGATCACGAGGTCAGGAGATGGAGACCATCCTGGCTAACACTGTGAAATCCCATCTCTACTAAAAATACAAAAAAATTAGCTGGGTATGGTGGCGGGTGCCTGTAGTCCCAGCTACTTGGGAGACTGAGGCAGGAGAATGGCATGAACCCAGGAGGCGGAGCTTGCAGTGAGCCCAGATAGCACCACTGCACTCCAGTCTGGGTGACAGAGCAAGACTCTGTCTCAAAAAAGAAAGAAAGAAAGAAAAGAAGGAAAGAAAGAAAGAAAAGAAGGAAAGAAAGAAAGAAAGGAAAGAAAGGAAAGAAAGAAAGAAACCTACATCATTTGATCATTTGACCCCTCACAGGAACACTAAATTTTAACAGCTAACAACACACAGAAAGAACCATTGCAAGAACCAAAAATCAGGTGAGCAATCACAGCACCCGGTTTCAACCTTATATCGCTGAAAGAGATGTTGAAGAGGGCAGGAAAGACAGTCTTGAGTTGCTGATGCCACCCATCCCCCACCCCCCAGCAGCAGCCCCGTGGCATGGAGTATTGGTGTGCTTTGGAGAGGAAGAGCACAGTGATTATGAGACTTCGCATTGTCACAGCAGAAAGCAGAATCCAAGTGTACTTAGCTAACACTGGCTCACACAGGGAGTGCTTGGACTGGCACTCACCGGAATTGCCCATCCTGGCAGTTGGAGCTTGAGTTCTGGCAAGCCTTGCCACTGTGAGCTGGAGTGCTCTGGGGCCCTTAGCAGACTTGAGGGGCAGTTTAGGCCATCGGGACTGCAATTCACAGGCAAACCTGAGTGCCGAGCTGGGCTCACACTCCACAGTGGACTGTGGAGTCAGAGGCACACAACCTCCTGAGACATTAGCTGGGGCAGCTAAGGGAGTTCTTGGGCCACCCCCCCACTCCCACCCCTGGCAGTGACCATGTGGCACAGACAGATCTGTGCACGTGGGAGATGGAGAGCTAGCAACTTGGGGACTTCACATTGAACTCAGGGCTGTCCCATCACAGCAGAGACCTGGCAGCATTCACCATCTGCTGACGAAGGAGCCCCAGGGCCCTGTATAACCAACAGCCATAGCCAGGTAATATGCTGCGGGCATCTACAGCCAACTCAGCTGGCCGAGTTCCTCGCCTCATGGGGGTCCAGTGTACAATGGCTACAAACAGCAGCTTCCTTGATGGTGCACGCAGCCTGTTTCTTGTATGGACTGCTCTAAGGGACCTTGGAGACGGGCCCTTCAGATGGATGTTCGTGTCTCTGACCTCGCACTACCCCAGTGTAGGCTCCAAACAGATATGCGAGGTGCTTTTGGAAAGCCCCAGGGCACTGTGGCTGGGTTCACATTGGCCAAGTTATCATGTCCATCCGCCTTGAACCCGGAGAACAAGGAGCATGTAGTTAAGGCCCCGCTCACAGCCAAGTTCAAGTTCCCTGGCCGCCAGAAGATCCACATCTCACAGAAGTGGGGCTTCACCAAGTTCAATGAAGATGAATTTGAAGATATGGTAGCTGAGAAGCGGCTCATCTGAAATGTGTGTACGTCTCACAAGTACATCCCCATTGCGGCCCTCTGGACAAGTAGTGGGCCCTGCGCTCATGAGAGCTTCCACTGTGCTGCCCCTTCTTAATACTCACCACTAAATCCTACTTCCTGTCCACCGGTGGGCACTGGGCTTTGAGACATGCTGGCTTCAGGTGTGACCCAGCACATTCCCAGCTGTGGTGGCTACAGTGAAAGATGCCTTCTGTTCGAGAAAAGCAGGAGGAAGAGTAAAGGGGACCTGTCTTGCCCCTTAGGTACCAGCTCAGCCACAGTCGGGTGGAGCACCAAGCAGCCTCTTGGGGTCCCTGAGTACAGGCCTAGGCTGTTGGTCAGCATTTGCAGACCTGCCCTGGGCCAAGGGGAGCCCATTGCCCTGAAGGATGAGTCACAGGCCTGAGAGCATTCATCACAGGCTGCCTGAAGAGCCCTGGGGCTTTAAGTGAACATCCGCAGTGGCCTGGCAGAACTCCTTATAGGCTGGTGGTAGTGGTGGCCACAAGGAGAGGTTCCTCTGACTGAGGAAAGGGGAGTGAAGAGTGGGAAGGACTTTGTCTTGCGGTTTGAGTGCCAGCTTACCTGCAGTGGAATAGTACGTCTATAGAATTCTATTCTATCTTAATACATCTATAGAATGGTTTATGACTTCAATCCCTGGCTCCCAGACAGCATCTCTGGACCCACCCAGAGCCTAGGGGAACTCACTGCCCTGCAGGGAGCGACAACACCCTGGCTGGGTTTGCCATTTGCTGATTGTAGAGCCCCAGGCCCTTGAGTGAACTCAGGTGGTGGCCAGGTAGCATTTCTAGCAGACCTTAGGTGAGACCCAGTGCTGGGCTGCTTCAGGTCTGAACCAATGCAGTCCCACAGGGGTTCTTGTGTCCTTCCACCCCCAGTTCCAAGAGGCCTAGCTCAGAAAGAGAGGGAGAGACTCCGTTTGTTTGGAAGAAAGTAAGGGAAAAGAACAAGAACTTCTGCCTGGTAATGCAGAGAATTCTTCCGGATCTTATCCAGGACCACTAAGGCAGTACCTTTAGGAGTCCGCAAGAACCACAGTGTTATTGGGTTTGGGGTTCAAGTCCCTTTGAATACCTGGAAAGCCTTCCCAAGAATCACAGGCACAAACAAGCCCAGATGGTGAAGACGACAATAAATGCCTAACTCTTCACTGCTCAGACACTGATGAATATCTATAAGCATCAACACCACGCAGGAAAACATGACCTCACCAAACTGAATAAGGCACCGGGGACCAACCCGCAGAAACAGAAATAGGCAACCTTTCAGGTAGACAATTTGAAAGAGCTGTATTGAGGAAACTCAAAGAAATGCAAGACAACACAGAGAAGGAATTCAGATTTTCCATCAGATGAATGTAACAAGGAGACAGAAATAATTAAAAAGAGTCAAGCAGAAATTCTAGAGTTGAAAATGAAATTGACATACTGAAGAATGCATCAGAGTCTTTTTTTTTTTTAAACGCTCATTTATTCTCAAGTACTTGTGCAGGGCTGATTTCAGAGTTTAGGAATGCACCAGTCATGAAATAATGATCCCATCATAGGGCTTAAAATGCTAGACCTCAGAAAAGATGACCATCTTTCAAAAGAATTGAGGAAAAATAATGAAAACCAGGTCGCAGAAAAGTTGTGATCAGAGAAAATAACACAAGAAAACACTGGAGCACACAGTATACAGTTGAAGGGAGAACCGTTTATCCTTCTAGAACCATTACTATTATCAATACAGACTAGAGATACTTTCCTGAAAGGTTAATTTGGTTAATAAGAAATGAAAGCCACTATTAGATGATGTGAGCCAAATTATCTACAAGAGAGAAAAAGAAAACTATATGGAAAAAGCCTGAGGCAAGAGCTAATTAGCTGGTCTGCAAGAAGATCCAAGAAAAATGCCCTAATTTTAGACACGTTAGATATTGCACACTCAAAAAAGAAAAAGAAACATTTAGAAAACTATTTTAAATGTCTTTAATTGCTGAATGCCTCTTTGGAAGATCATTATTTAGTCCTACAACTGACGCATTGTTCCACTTTCCCATCATTTTGTTTGCAAACCACTAAAAGTCTTATTTCCTCATCTCTTTGACACATTACCAAAGTGGACCCTATCCTGTAATCACACAGAATAATGTTGGAAAGTATGAATATCTAAATTATTTTTTAAAGGTACTATGCTTTTTCCTTCTGTTTTCAAATCATTTCTGACCGTTTCTAAAGACATGGTCACAGCTGCCTGAAGCATGTCTTCTTCACCCATAGCATCACCTAGATCACTCCCAAGTGCTCCTGAACTGGTGGTTGGCCTTTCACATGGATGTGAACTCTGTCCCGATAGGTCCCCCTGCTGCTCCTGCTGCTGCTGCTGCTGCTTCTGCTGCTGCTTCTGCTGTTGCTGCTTTTGCTGCTCTTTTCCAAAGTAGGCTTCTCGTCTCTTCCAAAGCTCTTCTGAAGTAAGGTTTGTACCTGATGTCCGTGGAATATCTTGAGATATATTTCTGCAACTTGCATACTTAGCTGAATAGCCCTGTGGAGATCTGCTTCCTCATCTTCCATGTCAATTTCCTGGCGACTTAGTGCCAGAGCCCTCGGCAAATCCTCCTCATCTTCGTCTAACATTGCTGAGCCATCATTTGCTTCTAACACTCGTTCCAGGTCTGTTTTATGGACTCTTTCAGTTGTGCTAATTCTTCTCCAATAGGTTTTGGTCGGTGCATCTGTTGGACCCTGATCATCTGCAGGAGTTGGTCAGCTTCGCAATCTGGCAGGTCACCCTTAACAACAAACATAGAATAACCTTCCTGTTGTAGTTGAGCCAAGAAAAGTGCAAGATATGCATCTGATACTAATTCTGGACCCATCAAGAGAGAATTCAAGTTAAACCACTGTTTTCCTAATTTTCTAACTGTAAACCAGTGTTCCTTATAATTGCATATAAATGATCTTTCATTTATAGGATCAATCCTGAGCCTCTGATACTCTGGACTGTTGAACAGGATTAGTTCTAAACCCCAAACTTTCAAGGCATTGCTTATAACCTGAATAGAGAAAAAACCACTGTCATCCATATTTCCAGAAGGCTGCTGTAAAAACGTGTGATAATCTTCACTAGTAACTCCCCCTTCTGCCATTCTCATCCTCTCCTCCTCATCCAGCTGATGTGCAATTGAGGATAATTCCACAGGGCTAAAATATTCTCCTTGCAATAAATTATTCAGGCAATGTTGAGCAGAAAGTGAGCCTTCTTGTTGCTCGTGGAAGATGGACTCCATGTTTATTTGTCTGGGCCAACGGCCCCCACGCCGAACCACCCCCTCCAGCTCCGCCCCTGTCCCTGCATCAGAGTCTAAATAGCAGAATTGATCAAGCAGAAGGCCACACACAGTGGCTCACGCCTGTAATCCCAGCGCTTTGGGAGACCAAGGTGGGTGGATCACTTGAAGTCAGGAGTTCGAGACCAGCCTAGCCAACATGGTAAAACCCCATCTATATTAAAAATATAAAAATTTGCCAGGCAAGGTGGTGTGCACCTGTTATCCCAGCTACTCAGGAGGCTGAGGCCAGAGAATCGCTTGAACCTGGGAGGTAAAGGTTGCAGTGAGCCGAGATCACACCACTGCACTCTGGCTCGGTAAACAAAGTGAGACTCTGTCAAAAAAAAAAAAAAGACTTTGAGACCAGACTGGCCTACATGGTGAAACCCCACCTCTATTCAAATTACAGAAATTATCTAGGTATGGTGGGAGGTTGAGGCAGGAGGATAGCTTGAACCTGGGAGGTGGAGGTTGCAGTGAGCCGAGATGGCACCACTGCACTCCAGCCCGGGCAACAGAGCCAGACTTTGTCTCAAAAAGACACTAAAAACCAAAAACCGAAACCCAAAACAAAAAACATCAAAAGACCATGAAAAGCAGTGATTGGATGTTTGGGGTGTGGATATCGGAATCTGGAGCTGGGGACAAGTGTGTCATTTGATAGTCTCTTTTGAGAACCACTGTTGATCTAAAGCTAGTCCAGTTCCCTAGTGGATTGCTAATAACGGGTCAGCTGCTGAGATGGGGGAAAGGGGCCTAATTCCTTTTGCAAAACAAGGAGCAATATTTGCATGAGAACTCAGTACATTTCATCACATAAAAACTGCAAAACACCAGGCTCTGCCATTTTTAAGCTAATATTTCTGGGAGTCCACCAAACAGCCTCTAAGATGGAACTGATTGTGAATATGCTGGTGCCAAGTGCAATGGCTCACACCTGTAATCCCAGCTACTTGGGAGGCTAAGGTGGGAGGATCACTTGAAGCCAGGAGTTTGAGGCCATCCTGGGCAACATAGCGAGACTTTGTCTCTTAAAAAAAAAAAGCTAAGCCAAATGATACAGCCTCTAGAAACCATAGTTTGCTCATTTACAAACTGGAGGAGAATAAGATGAGAATTGTCGATATTGAGGATCAGAAAGTGCTTCATGATGCATAAAGCAGGTAATGGATTACCAATGCTTTGCTGCTCAGACATACAGCAATGGGTTCATACCATTCTGAGAGTCTAAATTTAGGATGTGTTATGACTAAAATTACCAGTAATTAAGTTTCTTATGCTTCTGAGGCTCTGCTTCCTCATCTGTACACTGTGGCAAGACCTTGTTCTGACTATGCACTGAGGATAATATAAGGCTTTTTGAAAAAGAGAATGACACAGACCACTAATTAATGATTTCAATGTTCCTGTCCAAGGTCAGGCAAAAGTAATGCAGCTCCATAGAGAATGTTGGTGCAACACTGCCCTCTGCTGGTCAGTAGCAGCACCACCATGGTTACAGAGAGGAAAAGGTCTTTACAGAGGGATTCCTGGGAAACTGAGGCAGAGAGGGGAAGGGATTTGCTCAAGGTCACAGAGTTAGCTTTGGACAAAGTGATGGCTCAAATTTGAGATTCCTGATTCCTAGTTCTTTCTAGAGGGAGAAAAATAAGGGCTGGAAACTAGTGGATTGTGGTTTCATTCTCACCAGGCTCTGCTCGGCGTTTTAAATAGCTGACTGGAATTTCTCGGAAGCTGGGATCTGAGCGCTCACTTGAGACCCCAAGGCCCACAATCTATTTGCCACCAAAAAACAAGACAAAGCAAAACACCATGGTAACTTGTGTTGAAAAAGATAGATCTTGTGTTTTTTTATTTCCCCGAATGGTATTTGCTGGGTAGACATGTGTATGTACAGGGTAGCAGTCAGGATGGACCACAGGCCCCCATACCATGAAACTCTTCAGACTCTCCCCTAGAAATGAGGGGAACTGAGCCGGGTGCAGTGGCTCATGCCCGTAATCCCAACTTGGGAGACTGAGGCAGGAGGATCGCTTGAATCGAGGAGTTCAAGGCTGCAGTGAGCCATGATTGTGCCACTGCACTCCAGCCTGGGAGACAGAGTGAGATTCTAACTCAAGAAAAAGAAAGGAAGGAAGGAGGAGGCCAGGCGCAGTGGCTCAAGTCTGTAATCCTAGCACTTTGGGAGGCTGAGACGGGTGGATCACAAGGTCAGGAGATCGAGACCATCCTGGCTAGCATGGTGAAACCCCGTCTCTACTAAAAATACAAAAAACCAGCCAGGCGAGGTGGCAGGTGCCTGTAGTCCTGGCTACTCGGGAGGCTGAAGCAGGAGAATGGCGTAAACCCGGGAGGTGGAGCTTGCAGTGAGCTGAGATCCGGCCACTGCACTCCAGCCTGGGCGACAGAGCGAGACTCCGTCTCAAAAAAAAAATAAAATAAAAAAATAAAATAAAATTAGCCAGGCATGGTGGCATACACCTGTAGTCCCAGCTATTCGGGAGGCTGAGGCAGCTTGCACCCAGCAGGTGGAAGTTGCAGTGAGCTGAGATCGCACCGCTGCACTCCAACCTGGGCGACAGAGAGAGACTCCATCAAAAAAATAAAATAAAAAAAACAAAATTCTCGGAGCCAAGGAGAATGCATTAAATGTGCTCAGGAATAATTGCAATATCAGATACAACATGAGAAGCCACATTATGAAGGGACACAGAGATGCTAGATTATCCAAGACTCTTGGTCAAAAGGGATAGGTGTGCCTGTTCCAATTGGCTTAAGCAATAAAGGGAGGTTATTGGCTCCTAAATCTAGTTGAGGTTTCAGGTATGGCTTGATCAGGGTGTCCAAATGATGTTATCGGAAATCCCTCCATCATTTCCCTCTGGTTTTTTCTAAGTCAACTTAATTCCCTGCTGGCATGATGGCCACCAAGAACTTTAGGCTTATATCCTGCCAGCTTAGCAACTCCAGCTCAAAGAGCACCACTTTTTCAATGATTTTAGCCAAAATTCCAGAACTTGTCTTAGACCAACCTGAATCATGTGCCTGCTCTTGAACAAAGCACAGTAGCCAGGGGAAAATCGTGCTTTGATTATCTAGGACTGAGTCCTGGACCCGCCCCTGCAACTTGTGGAAGGGGACAGCTCGACCTGAGCCATATCAACTGAGAACATAGGAAGCATGGTTCTACCAAGAGATGTCTATTCCAGGTATGATGGAACCTCAGAGGAGAGCATGACTGTCTTTCAGCTGGTGAATCAGGGAATAGTCCAATAAGCCACAGCTACGGATATGAAGGTCTGTTGATTTCAGATTCAGCTAGAGGAGGAAGTTGGGCATGACAGAAAAAGCTATCAATCTCTGCTATAGTTAAATATTTGAATATTGGATTGTTTGCAGAACTTGTGAAATCAGTGACCTCTGGGTCATGTAGGAACCCAGCACATGCCCACAGGACACAGCCTAGCAGCTGATCAGAGCAATAGTTCATACCTGAGACCCCGGACTTTCAGACCCTCCCCCAGCCCCCACCAGCCTCTGTCAGTGCCGAGCTGGACCGAACAAACCACATGAGGTTGGTCGGGCCTCTACCCCATGGAAAAACACAGAATGGTCATGTTTTGCCTGTACATTCCTGGACAAATAAATTCTCTTTTGGGAGCTTTTTCCTGGCTGGGCTATGTTATATGCCTCAGAGCTGCCCAGATCCCCTGGGAACCCAAAGATTTCCTTGCATGTGTAGGACAGGCTACTCATTCAGCCCAGGTCAGAGGACTGTTTCATGGGTGTTGGTGGCAGGAATTCTTGGTTGTCTTCAATATCTGGATCCCTGATTTTCGGTGGGGAACATGGTCAGCAGAATAAGGACTGCATTTCCCACCTTCTACTGCAGGTAGGTGTAACCGCGTGACTACGCTCTGGCCAATGACCTGCAAGTGGCAGTGACAGACCACATCCTTCAAGGGAGGACCACGCCCTATCTTTCTCCTTCCCTCCTTCTTCCAGGCTTTTTATTTTTTATTCTTATTTATTTATTTATTTTATTATTATTATTTTTGTTTTGTTTTTTGTTTTTTTTTTTTTGAGATGGAGTCTCGCACTTTCGCCCAGGCTGGAGTGCCAGTGGTGCAATCTCAGCTCACTGCAAGCTCCGCCTCCCGGGCTTACGCCATTCTCCTGCCTCAGCCTCCCGAGTAGCTGGGACTACAGGCGCCCGCCACCACGCCCAGCTAATTTTTTTTTTTGTATTTTTAGTAGAGACGGGGTTTCACTCGTTAGCCAGGATGGTCTTGATCTCCTGACCTTGTGATCCATCCGCCTTGGCCTCCCAAAGTGTTGGGATTACAGGCGTGAGCCACAGCACCCAGCCTATTTATTTATTTTTTGAAATGGAGTCTTGCTCTGTCACCCAGGCTGGAGTGTAGTGGTGCGATCTCGGCTCACTGCAACCTCTGCCTCCCAGGTTCAAGCGATTCTCCTGCTTCAGCTTCCCAAGTAGCTGGGATTACAGGCATGCACCACCATGCCCAGCTAATTTTTTGTATTTTTAGTAAAGACAGGGTTTCACCACGTAGGCCAGGTGGGCCTCGAACTCCTGACCTCAGGTGATCCACCTGCCTCAGCCTCCCAAAGTGCTTCCAGCATTTTTAGAATTCACTTCTGGTGGGAACCATTTTGGATCATGCTCATGAGAGTAACACCATAGAGATGGCAGAGCTGGGGTTGGGTCTGGTGGCTCACGCTTATAATCCTACCACTCTGGGAGGCCGAGATGGAAGGATTGCTTGAGCCCAGGAGTTTGAGACCAGTCTGGGCAACATAGTGAAACCTCATCTTTACAAATAAACTCTTGGCTCAAGTGATCTTCCCATCTCAGCCTCCCAAGATCTCTGTGCTTCTCGCTGCCCATGGCACAGCTCTTACCAAAACTCCCTCTTTTCACTGGCCTTTTATTCAGTCAAACCAAATTTCCCTTGGCGCTCTCTCCTGCTCTCTCTCTCACTCGCTTTTTTTCATACCCACCCCCATTTCTCTTATGCCTGGAACAGTCTCCCACTTAGCATCTGCCTGCCCAGTTCTTTGCCTTCCTTTATAACCCCACCTACCACGTAGTTTCTCTAAGTGGCTAATTAACTGAAAGTTGAATAATTATACCTCTTTCCCCAAAACACATCTCTGAAATCCCACATGCCCCTGGGGTTGTGATCCATGAAGAAAGGTCTCTGACTACCTAATTTTCATTAAGGGAATTCAATGAGATGACTAATTACAAGCACCATGCCTGGTACATAATAATGTTCAGTGAACTGCAGCTATTAATAATGATATGTTAATAATAATAAAATAATAATAGGATATAAGCTCTTAGAAGACAAGGACAGTGGTTCCTCTATGCCAAGTTTCAATAATCCAATATTCAACATTTTTTTTTTTTTTTCGAGACGCAGTCTCGCTCTGTTGCCCAGCCTGGAGTGCAGTGGCGCGATCTCGGCTCACTGTAACCTCAGCCTCCTGGGTTCAAGCAATTCTCTGCCTCAGCCTCCCGAGTAGCTGGGATTAAAGGCACCTGCCACCAGGCCCAGCTATCACCATCCCCTCTCCTCTTCCTGCAGGTTACCCACCTGCAGGAAGGAGCCAAGGTAGGCAACCCAGAGCCAACCTAGAGCCAAGGTGCCCTCCCTACGCCTTCTTCCCGGGGCTGCCAGCGACCCTGAGCTCATCCTCCTGACCTGCAGACCCCTTGGCTCTGGCCCTCACATCCTGCTTGCTGTATGTACCTGCTTTATCCCACATCACCATCTCCATTCTCCAGCCTCGTGACAATCCTGGTTCCTACCCATTCCATTGGCTTCTCCATTTGGCTTGGAGCTCTTTAGCTGGATTGAGACGACTACTCTGATGAGTGCCATGTCACTGGCTCAACAGAATGGGCCCAAGTGAGTCAATGTCATTGACACGAAAGTGCTGTCAGTTTGGTGGGGACCAAGGAATGAGACTGTGTTTCAGTTGTGTTCGTTTGAACAATTACACACTTAGGGCTTTTTTTTTTTTTTTTTTTTGAGACGGAGTCTTGCTCTGCCGCCCAGGCTGGAGTGCAGTGGCCGTCTCTCAGCTCACTGCAAGCTCCGCCTCTCGGGTTCAAGCCATTCTCCTGTCTCAGCCTCCCGAGTAGCTGGGACTACAGGCGCCTGCCTCGTCGCCCGGCTAGTTTTTTTTTGTATTTTTTAGTAGAGACGGGGTTTCACCATATTAGCCAGGATGGTCTCGATCTCCTGACCTCGTGATCCGCCCGTCTCGGCCTCCCAAAGTGCTGGGATTACAGGCTTGAGCCACCGCGCCCGGCCAACTTAGGGCTTTTTATGCGGATGCTCAGAGAGAAATATGGAAGACAAGATCTCATAGAAAACAAGAAGACACGTTTTCTTGTCTTCCTGGAGTCCAGGACTAGGGAGGACCTCTCTATTGTGGATCACTCGAGGGAGTCTTGGGGCTGGTGGTCTTCACGTCAAAGCCCCATAACTCAGCTCTTCTCTTTCTTCTCTCAGTCTCTCTGCTTCTGTTTTTTGTCTCATGTACTAAACGTTCAACTATTCAGCATAACTGTATTCTGCTTCCCCTCTCTATCCTCTGTAGCAAAACGCACTGTTGGAATTACATTTTTATTTTTTTAAGACAGAGTCTCACTCATTCCCTAGGCTGGAGTGCAGTGGTGTGATCTCAACTCACTGCAACCTCCACCTCCCAGATTCAAGTGATCCCCCTGCCTCAGCCTCCTGAGTAGCTGGGACTACAGGTGCCTACCACCTTGCCCAGTTATTTTTTGTATTTTTAGTAGAGACGGGATTTCACCATGTTGGCCAGGCTGGTCTCGAACCCCTGACCTCAGATGATCCACCTGCCTCGGCCTCCCAAAATGCTGGGGTTACAGGCATGAGCCACTGCGCCCAGCTGGAATTAAATTAATAATTTTTATTTCTGCTTTAGCAAGAGAGGTGGTGACTCGCTGATACAAGGAAGATATCTCCCCTTCCAAGGGTGATGTATTTAGCTTTTGGGTTAAAAAGGAGATGCTGTCAGGCGCGTGTGGCTATCCTGATAGATTACATAAAAACACAGGGGAAGTGCTCTTTGTGTTAAAACAAGAAAAAAGAAAAAACAAAATTTGTTTCTTCAAAAGCTTAAATACAGAATTACCACACGACCCAGCAATTCTACTACAGGCTGTATCCCCTCAAAGAACTGAAAGCAGGAACATGAACAGGAATCTGTAGAACCATGTTTATACCAGCATTATCCACAGTAGCCAAAAAAGTGGAAAGAAACTACATGTTTATCAACAGATTAATAGATAAACAAAATGTAGAATATCTGTACAGCAGAATATTATTCAGCCTTTAAAAGAAATGAAATTCTGGGCCAGGCGCAGTGGCTCACACCTACAATCCCAGCACTTTGGGAGGCTGAGGCAGACAGATTTCTTGAGCCCAGCAACATGATGAAACCTCATCTCTCCCAAAAATACAAAAATTAGCCCAGTGTGGGGGTGCACGCCTATAGCCCCAGCTACTACGAGGCTGAGGCAGGAGGATCGCTTGAGCCCTGGAGGTCTAGGCTGCAGTGAGCTATGATGATGCCACTGCATTCTAACCTGGATGACAAAGCAAGATCTTGTCTCAGAAAAGAAAGAGAGAGAGAGAGAGGAAGGAGGAAGGAAAGAAGGAAGGAAGGAAGGAAGGGAGGGAGGGAGGGAGGGAGGGAGGGAGGGAGGGAGGGAGGGAGGGAGGGAGGGAGGGAGGGAGGGAAGGAAAGGAAGGAAGGGAAGGAAGGAAGGAGCTAGTTAGAGGCAGTCAACCCCCCCATTATTTGAATGAGAGTATCTCTTCTGTGTTAGTTGGACTAAAGGAGAAGCTGCCAGAACTCTCAAGGGGAATGAGAAAATGGAAGGGAATTGAGGCTTTGGGTCTATAAGGTAGTAGACACCTGAGCCACATTCCAGTACCTTATTCCAGGACCTGTCGATGACCAGGAAGATGCCAGGGAAAGGACACCACAGGAAGATGCCAGGGTGGGCGGCCCATTGTGTGCTGGATCTGAGACTGATCCCAGCACCCAGGCAGGTTGCCTCCAGCAGGAAGATGTTTGCCTGGCTCTGTACCGCAGCGATGCTGTGGTCAGTCTTCCGATCATCACAGAATTCTTTGGCTATGAGTAAATGAAAGCCCAGTTAAAATGGCTTAAATAATATTTCAGAGAGAGAGAGAGAGAGAGAAAGAGCGAGAGAGAGTCCCAAGGTAGGGTGGCTCCTGGGTTAGTTAACTCAGCAGTTCAAACCAAGTTCTTTCCATCATTCTGCTCTGCCATGCAGAGCATGTCATTTCAGAAGGGCCATCTCTTCATGTGTCTGTTTCTTAGGAATTACTCCTTCCTTTTTTCATTCCCTCCTTCCTTCCTTCCTGGCTTCTTTCCTACTTTCCTTCATTTCTTCTGTCCTCCCTCCTGCCCTCCCTCCTTCCTTCCTTGATGGGATCTCAGTCTGTCACCCAGGTTGGAGTGCAGTGATGTGCAACCTTGACTCTTGGGCTCAAGTGACCCTTCCACCTCAGCCTCCCAAGCAGCTGGGACTGTAAGTGTGCACCACTCATGCCTGGCTAGTTTTTAACATTTTTGTAGATGGGTTTCACCATGTTGCCCAGGCTGGTCTTGAACTCCTGATCTCAAGCAATCCTCCCACCTCAGCCTCCCAAAGTGTTGAGATTACAGGTGTGAGCCACTGTGCCCAGCCCCTACATCTTTCTTTAGAAGCCCCCCAACAAGTTTCCTCTCATGTTTCATAGCCATATACTCATCTTCATATCCATTCCTACACCAGTCACCCACAAGCAGAATAAGACTAACGTGAATACTCCTGAATTGGGGATGAAGTTGTCTTTCTCAAGGGTTTCAAACCTGAACAAAATTGGGGATTCTGTTAATAAGGAAAATAGAATGGATTATTTATTATTTATTGAGATAGGGTCTCAGCACTCCAGGCTGGAGTGCAGTGGCGTGATCATGGCTCACCTCTACCTCCTGGGCTCAAATGATCCCCGCAACCGCCACCCAGCTTCCAGAGTGGCTGGGACCTAGGCTCATGCCCACCACACCTGGTTATTTTTTCTATTTTTGGTAGAGAAAAGGGGTCTCACTATGTTGCCCAGGCTGGTCTCAAACTCCTGGGTTCAAGGGATCCTCCTGCCTCAGCCTCCCAAAGTGCTAGGTTTACAGGCATAAGCCACTGTGCCATACCTATAATGGATTTTGAATGGGCAATTAGGAGTGTCTGCTACACCCCTGATACTGACAAGCTCTAAGGATTAATGGACACATGGGAAGGATTTCAAGCATGTTTCAAGCATGCTTCTATTACCAATTAGCAGGTAGGGATATGACCCAAACTCTGGGTCAAAGGTGGCTCACCCACAGATGCTCATTCCAGCCTGTGAGATGGAGAAAAGGAAGAGTGGAGCGTGCTCTTTATCTTTAAGGTCCTGACCTCTGCATACAAAGTTCCCTCTACTTCCTGCCCCGAGTAAGACCTGGCTCTCTTCCCTGACAGTTCTTGAAGCCCTTCCCAGAGGATGGTGGTCCGTCTCCCACCTCCATGGTGTCCTCTACACTCCGCACCTCTATTTCCAGATCCATAGTCCTCTATCTTGAGTAAGTGCTGAGGCTCCTGACATCTGCCTGTACCACCTTCTGCGCCTTCTCATTGATGAGGCCTACTCATCAATCAATCAATCAACCTTTATTTATGCCTACTCATCAATCAATCAATCAACTCTTATTCTCAGAGGGCTTTGGCAACTGGCTTATCCTTCTCGCCCCAGTTCCTACTGCCATATTGGTGACTTTAATGAGCCAGGACCTAGCCGAACTCCTGGCCCCTCAACTCCTGTCCCTTCTTATTCCAATGACCTTCACCTCCACTCTACTTTAGCCACCATCTCCCTGGACCATGTACTGGCCCTCATTTTCTCCTGGAATGAATCTTCCTCTAAAGTCTCGCATTTCTCTGATCACAGACTTGTACCTTCTGCTCTTTTGATCATTCCAGCTTAGCAGTTCTTTGAACTCTAGAATCCCTTGGCCCTTCCACTTTCTCCCTCTCAGGACCCTCCTTCCTCCAATTCCTTTCCCATCCAGCCTAGATTCATTGATCTTTGCTATACCCAGGCATGGACGTTGTGAACGACTCCTCGACATCCATTCCAACCCAGACGGTTGGTCCACGCCGGT
Source organism: Rhinopithecus roxellana (assembly GCF_007565055.1). Classification (NCBI taxonomy): domain Eukaryota; kingdom Metazoa; phylum Chordata; class Mammalia; order Primates; family Cercopithecidae; genus Rhinopithecus; species Rhinopithecus roxellana. Next base: position 84,510,216 of record NC_044558.1, on the reverse strand, counting down.
CACGGTCATTCCCTGTCTCTTATCAGGAGCGGAACAGTCATGTGACTCACTTCTAGTACTACAGGGTAGAGTGAGGTGGGGTAAAGAGGACTCTGGGAAAGATTTTCCCATGAAAGAGACAAAAGAATTGATGATCCTTCTTTCTGAGGATGAACCCAACAACAAGGGTGGCAGTGCAGAGAGACAGAAAGAACCCAGATCCTTGATGATGTTGTCAAGCCACTAACTCAACCCCATCTGAAGTATCTTCCCCCAGGATATCCTAATACATGAAATAATAATTTATTTCATATTCAAGCCAGCTTGAGTCAGGCATTCTGCTACTTTCAGACAAAAGCACCCTAAATAACATAATTTGCAACTTGCAGCAAAAGCCCCGTCCTGGATCAATGTAAATTTCCTTCCATTCTGTTTTTATACCTGTTCTGCTTAGACTGGTGGAGAAAACAATAGGTCCTCAGTCCTCCAGAAACCTCAGACGTCTCTCTACCCATCCACCATTAGGAGAGCCTTTCCCCATCCATCTCCAGTTTTTGTTTAGGGTTGCAGAAGCCGTGGGTTGTTATGTAAAATGGCCAGCTGTCTTGACTATGAAACAGATATTTTTTAAAGTTCCTGAGGATAGCATGGGTATTTGACTTGGGTAGAGGGGAACAGAGGGGAGATCTTGAGGTTAAAAGAAATCCAGCATTCATAAGAAGGTAGGGTAGTTATACCCAGATTTAGTTGAGTGAACCAAGTCATTCCCAGTGGCTGAGGTGAGTTAGGGGACAAAGAGAAGCTTCCTGCCCCCTGTTGTGGCCTGGCAGGGGTGCAAGCCCCAGGGAAGGGTGACCTATGGGAAAGCAATAGAATCAGCCTTCTGCTCCTGTATCTTGGGCCTGGCTAGTTACTGTCCCAGTAACACATGTTGACACCATAACAAACATAGTAGATACCAATGATGACACATCTTAAAACTATGTGAACCAGTTGGCAAGTCCTGGTGGGTTGCTGAGTGTGGAGGTGGGAGGCGGTTCCTGTTGGTGGGAAGGCCCCAGGCCCGTAGCATAATCTCAGTCACCTAGACTGTTGGCAATAACACATTCATGGTCTCTAATTCTTACCACTACCCCGGAATTCCTGTTTTCCCTGTTGGCTCCCTCCTCCCATTCACCATAGCAACTATTTTGAATCTTCTCGACACTCATCCCACCTCCCACCTGCCTGCCTTCCCTCTCACTCTCAGGCACCCCTGCCTCCCCTTCCTGCCTGCCTCCCTCCCTCTCTCTCTCTTTTTCTCTTTCTTTCTTCTTTCTCTCTCTCCCTCTTTCTCTCTCTTTCCTTCCTCCCTCCCTTCTTCCCTCCCTCCCTCCCCCCTTCCTTCTTTCCTTCCTTCTTTCCTTCGAATCTTCTCTACACTCATCCCACCATCCCACCCACCTGCCTTCCCTCTCACTCTTGGGCAACTCTGCCTCCTATTGCTTTTTCTCTCTCTTTCTTTCCTTTCTTTCTTTCTTTCTTTTTTTTTTTTTTTTTTTTTTCAGCGTCTTGTTCTGTTGCCCAGACTGGGGTGCAGTGGTGTAATCATGGCTTACTGCAGCCTTGACCTCCTGGGCTCAGGTGATCCTCCCTCCTTAGCCTCCCAAGTAGCTGGGACTACACTGCCTCCTATTTCACACAGAAAATTTTTTTTTTAAATTTTCATTTCGTTATGTTGCCCAGGCTGGTCTCAGACTCCTGACCTCAAGTGATCCTCCCACCTCAGCTTCCCAAGTAGCTGAGACTACAGGTGTGAGCCACCACACAAGGCTTCACACAAAATAGATGCCATCTATCTGATTGGGACTATCCTTACCTTCCTTGCTTACCCACAACTGTTGTAGCACTGTCCAACTGAGCTTTCTATACTGCTGGGCAAGTTCTGTATATCTTTGCTGTTCAATATGGTAGCCACTAGCTACATGTGGCTATCAAAATATGGCTTGTACAGCTGAAAATGTGAATTTTAAATTTTACTTCATTTTAATTAATTAATTTATTTATTTATTTTATTTTATTTTTTTTTTTGAGACGGAGTCTCGCTGTGTCGCCCAGGCTGGAGTGCAGTGGCCGGATCTCAGCTCACTGCAAGCTCCGCCTCCTGGGTTTACGCCATTCTCCTGCCTCAGCCTCCCGAGTAGCTGGGACTACAGGCGCCCGCCACCTCGCCCAGCTAGTTTTTTGTATTTTTAGTAGAGACGGGGTTTCACCGTGTTAGCCAGGATGGTCTCGATCTCCTGACCTCGTGATCCGCCCGTCTCGGCCTCCCAAAGTGCTGGGATTACAGGCTTGAGCCACCGCGCCCGGCCATTTTAATTAATTTAAATTGAACTAGGTGTGAGTGGCTGCCCTATTAGGCAGCACCAGTTTAGCATAACTAAAAGAAAACATTTGTGGATACCAAGGCACTGGGGTTTCTGCTAACCCTCTGACACCACTAGGCAATAGGCTATTGACCAACCATTACAGGAATTCTGAATTAGATGATGAGAAGGAATTAAGAGAGAGTTAAAAAAAAAAAAAAAAAAAAAAAAAAAAAAGTACATTCGGCAGAGTGTAGTGGCTCACACCTGTAATCCCAGCACTTTGGGAGGCCGAGGCAGGCGAATCACGAAGTTAGGAGTTCATGATCAGTCTGGCCAACATGGTGAAACCTCATCCCTACTAAAAATACAAAAAAAAAAAAAAATTAGCTGGGCATGGTGGCGTACGCCTGTAATCCCAGCTACTCGGGAGGCTGAAGCAGAATCACTTGAACCCAGGAGGCGGAGGTTGCAGTGAACAGAGATCATGCCATTACACTCCAGTCCAGACGACACAGTGAGACTCCATCTCAAAAAAAAAAGGAAAAAGAAATTTAAAAAGGCACATTCACTGAGAAATTGCCCCGGAGAAATATAGAGGAAAAAAATATTGCTTTGGCATGTTGTTTTAGTTGTGGCAGTTATGAAGAAAGAAACCACACAGTGAACCATGGCTGGAACATTTGTTCCATGGTGGTACATGGCTCTGTACACCTGACAGACAAGAAAAGCCTTGTATCATGGCTGCAAAGCCCCACTGATACTGACATGCTCACAGCGTCTGTGGGAGGAAAAATGGAACACCATCCAAGTAGAGAAGAGAGTGAGGTGTCGTCATCATCAGTTGAGTAACTTCAAAGGGCATCCAGTTATCCTTGTTTGCATTTTCTACCTTTCATGCCAAATGTATGCAACACAAACAGATTGGTAACTTGCAGGTCCCATTTCGTGTGGCTGATTTTGCTCACTTTTGGAGACTTTGTTGCTGGGGCAGTCCTGGAGAAATAGCTGAGGGAGCAAACCAGCTGAATACTCATTATTTTCTTAAGCAGTAGATAGCTGCAAAAGCTCCCTTTCGTTTCTCAAACAGTTTCTTTCAGTCTCTTTACCTGTAGGTATGCTTGTTTGCAAGGACTCCAGATGGCCTGGGGGCTTCAGAACCTTTCGCCAATTATCAGAGGAAGGTAAAGGCTGCTGGAAACCAGAGCAAACCAGAATCAGGGACTCCTTGTTATCTTTAGACCATTAATATGTCATTATAATACTAAAATTCCCACCTATAGAAGAAAATTGCTATTTTCCTTTTTTTTTTTTTCTTTTTTCTGAGACAGTCTCACTCTGTCGCCCAGGCTGGAGTGCTGTGGTGCAATCTTGGCTCACTGCAACCTCCACCTCCTGGGTTCAAGTGATTCTTCTGTCTCAGCCTCCCCAGTAGCTGGGAGTCTCAAGCTGTGTGCCGCCACACCTGGCTAATCTTTGCAGAAAATTGCCATTTTCTAAACATGCATCCTGTGAAGAGACATGTTTATGATTTGTACCTGCACATCTAAAGTTCCTCCCTGCACAAACATACAAACCTCCCCACCCCATATCTAACTCCCTAAAATTCCCCCAGATACCCACACCTTGGGGAGGAGGAGGTGTCTCCGGAGCGAGTGGTCATTCCTTCTCCTTCTCTGGCCAAAGAGTAAATCCCAGTTGGCTTCCCCCCGCCCACCCTGCAATTTGTGTGTTCTTTCTTTGCAACTGATACAAAGTAGGGAAAGGAGTCAGTTTACCCATGACAGTTCTATCACATTATAAATAGTTACACACCTTTGTAAATCTGTAAAATTTGAGTACATTTTCCTGTCTCCTCTGACCTCCCCTGAACGAGCAGCCAATTGTTTAAAGATCCTATTTGGAGAAATTTCTTTCTCCCCTGATTTAAATGCTTTTATTACACACTAAGTTCCTACTCTTTTTTTTTTTTTTTTTTTTTTTTTCATTATTGCATACAGAGTCTTACTCTGTGGCCCAGGCTGGAGTACAGTAACATAATCTTGGCTCAATGCAGCCTTGACCTTCCGAGGTGAAGCGATCCTCCCATTTCAGCCTTTCGACAAGCCGGAACTACAGCTGTACACTCCCACAACTGGCTAATTTTTTTATTTTTTTGTAGAGACAGGGTTTTGCCATGTTGCCCAGGCTGGCCCCGAACTTCTGGGCTCAAGCAATCCTCCTGCCTTGGCCTCCCAAAGTGCTGAGACTACAGGTGTGAGCCACCGCACCCGGCCTGCACCTATCTTTGTGTTTAATACTTGACTCCACTCTGTTCCAATAATGTATCTGTCAGTTCCCTTACTAGAGCTGCTTTAATTACACAGCTTTACCATCGCTCTTAATATCTCCTTGGCCACCGGCTTATTTGTGAAGTGTTCATCCTGTGGCCTCTGGGGACTCACTGTCTCCCGGCTTTCCTCTCCTCCTTACTCTGCCTCAGCTTGGTCTCCTTGGTGTTGGTGTCCCTCAGGGATCTGTCTTCGGTCCCCTCCATATCACTGTGCCCTCTCCCTGGGCAGATCCCTGGCTCCACTCTTGCCCCTTCCGCCCATTTTCCATGGTGCAACCAGAGTGCTCTGACTGAGCTGCAAATGAGATCATGCCATACCCGTTTATAAACCTACCTATTGTTCTCAGAGTAAAGTCCAGACAGACTCCTTAACAGCAGCACATAAGGCTGGGCGAGATTCAGGTGCAAGTAGTTTGTTTCGGAGGTGAGCCAGGAAGAGGAGTGGAGAAGTGAGACCCGGAAGGGAAAGCAGCCAACACAGGAAGCATTAAAGAGCAGGTCAGCAGGCTGGACGCAGTGGCTCACGCCTGTAATCCCAGCACTTGGGGAGGCTGAGGCAGGCGGATCACCTGAGGTCGGCAGTTCTAGACCAGCCTGGGCAACATAGTGAAACCCCAACTCTACTAAAAATACAAAAATTAGCCGGGAGTGGTGGCACGTGCCTGTAGTCCCTGCTAATCGGGAGACTGAGGCAGGAGAAGCACTTGAACCCAGGAGGCAGAGGTTGCAGTGAGCCGTGATTGCACTACTGCACTCCAGCCTGGGCCACAGAGCAAGCCTCTATCTCAAAAAAATAAATAAAATTAATTAATTAAAGAGCAGGTCACAGCTGTGGGCGTCTGGGCTCAGTCTCCCTCAGGCCCTCTGGAGACGGCCTAGACGTATCTCAGAGTTGTCCCACCTTGGGGAGGAATTGGGGTATTTAACCAGCAGTCCCTCAGCCTTGGAGCCTCTGTTCTCTGAGAGTCACATTCTCTCTCTCTCTCCCTCTCTCTCTCCCCACCCCTCTCCTCTCTCTCTCTCTCTGTCTCTCCCACCTTCCTTTCTTTCCTCCCTCCTTTCTCCCCTCATGGACGCTGGCCCTTTTCGCCACATTTGATTATGGCCCCACCCACAGCCATAGCTGATTGGACCAGGGATAAAGAATTAGGCCAATCAGATTCATTTCTCTTGAGTCCTTGCGTTCTGCAACTGGGCAGGGGTCTGGGCTTGCATTTGAACTGTGGAACTTAACTTGGAGAGCATTGCGGAACCACGTGCCCTGGGAGAAACAGAGGAAGTCGGTGTTTAGCGACTCGCAACGGGCACACAGAGAGACAAACAGAGGCGGGTTTCAGACAAACTGAAAGAGCAACCTCGGCACAGGACAGTTTTCTGATTCTATTAATAGGTTCTCATGAGGTTGGGCACGTTTCCTGCACTGGCAGTCTGTCAGATAAGTGATTCCTCAAAAAAAAAAAAAAAAAAAAAAAAAAAAGGCCTCCCTTTCCTGCTGAAGAATGTCACTTGATTTTCTGTAAATTGTAAACACACCCACACACTCACACAACTAAGAAATCCACCATTCAATCCCCAATTTTTTTTTTTTTTTTTTTTTTTTGGTAACTTTACATTGTTTCCATCACGAGGTCAGAACATTTCATTGCTGCTGTGAGACTCTCCAGAGTTCTCATTAAAGAGTTCAAGACAGTGGCTGTTCCGTTAGCCTCGATATCTGAGTGATTACAGAGAGCAGAGCCTTCTGGGAGACCCATGATGGCCATATAGTGTGAGTGAGAATTAATGCATCACTGCTATAAGCCATGAGACACTGAGAGTGCTTTGTTATTGCAGCATAACCTGTCCTATCGTGATAGAATCATAAAAAGTGCTGAGAAACAATTTGCTGGACACGGGACCCAGGAAAGTCATGGAAACCAAGGGAAAAAAACTGGTCCAAGATGCAGAAAGTGGCCAGTGATGTTGAATGCATCCAAGAGATCAAGTAAAATAAGGAATAAAATATATCCACCCAGTCTGGCAACTGAGAAGTCTTTGGTAACCTCGTTGAGAACAGAATCCATGGAGTGGTGGAGGTGGCAGTGGTGAAATAGCGGACAAGGGCTGAAGGAGTGGAGAGGGGAGAGCATGAAGGACCAGTGCAAGAGTGCAGCAGAAAGACAAGAAAACAGGCCGAGTGTAGTGGCTCACGCCTGTAATCCCAACACTTTGGTAGGCTAAGGCAGGCAGATCGCTTGTGACCAGGAGTTTGAGACCAACCTAGCCAACATGGTGAAACCCCATCTCTACTAAAAATACAAAAATTAGCCGAGTGTGGCGGTGCATGGCTGTAATTGCAGATACTCAGGAGGCTGAGGCACAAGAATTGCTTGAACCCAGGAGGCAGGGGTTGCAGTGACCCAAAATCTTGCCACTGCACTACAACCTGAGCAACAGAGGGAGACTCCATCTCAAAAAAAAAGAAAAAAAAGAAAAGAAAAGAAAAAGAAAAAAGAAAGACAAGAAAATAGATGTCTTTGAGTGGTAGCAAGAGCAACGCTGAAGTGATTTGCCTATTCTGGACATTTCCTATAAATGGAGTCATAAAAGATGTATCCTTTTGTGTCTGGCTTCTTTCACTTAGCGTAATGTTTTCAAGGTTCATCCATATTGGAGCATGGGTCACTGTTTCATTCCTTTTCATGACTGAATAATATTTGCTTATATGGACTTTTGTCCTTTTGTGTATCCATCCATCAGTGGATGGACATTTGACTTGTCTGCCTGTTCACTGCTATATCTACTATTCCTGGTGCTCTTGGGAATAAGTGAATGAATGAGTGACTGAATAGCATAAACAGAGCTGTCCAAGGTCACAGAGCTGGTAAAATGTGAAGCCAGGATTGGAAGCCAGACCGACCATTAGTCCCCTAGAGCCTATGTTCTAAGCATCAGGCTTTACCTACGAATCCCCTCTTTTTATAGACGAAGATGGCTGTATCATTCAGATTCCCGGCAGGAAAGCAATGGCATACTCAGGTGGGGTAACTAATGATGGAACCATCTACAAAGGTGTGGACAGAGTTAAGGAAAAGCAATAGGGGATAGTGAGCTGCCTGGGGCTGGCAAGAGTGGGAAGCCCTTATCAATCTCAGGACTCAAGGAGGGAGTGGTGCCCAGAAGCCCCGCCTATATGCAACGGAGAAGGGCAGGGCCAGGGAGTCCCGTCCATCCTCACTGCTCTCCAGTCTCCTGAACTGGAAGCCAGAGGGTGAGGGGAACCCTGATGCAGTTTGTATGCGTGGGAAAGTACAATTAGTTTAGACTGAAAAACTAAAAATCTACCTGGCCACTTAGCAGGCTGGAATAACAGAAATGGATCAAGCCAGCTGTAAAGACAACAGGGAACAATATTTCTCTGTAGCTGTCAAGTGATAATACAACCCAGCATCTTTGAGTGACTGCTGAAACATTGTCCTTTAAAATCAGAGACCTTCAGAAACTTTGCTGTTTGAAATTACATGACCAAGACTGAAATATTCCAATTTTGCCTGGAGGATCTAAGTCATCTTGACACAGGGAAGCAGCCTCAATTTACAACTCAGGAGCAGAGCTTCAGATAAAGAGTTTCTGGACACATTTGACATTTATCTTAGCTATGTTGCTTCCTAGGAAGCAGGGCCCTGGGTCATCTTTGCAATCCAGACTTGACGGTGACTGCTTTGTACAAACCTGTTGTGCTTGTAGTCTATCAAAACATGGCTTCTTCATTTAGATTCTATCTAAACTCCACTTTCCTCGGAATCCTATAATAAATCGCTGTCTTCCTTTGTTTGGTGATGTGCTATAGCTCTTCTGGTGGGTGGTGTCCCTCACTGAATAGGTCAATAAACCTAACTTTGTTGGACTGCCACTGTGTCCCTGGTGATGTTCAGCTGATTCAGGTCTAGGTCATGGGTCGACCTTCCGGGGTGCAGAGCAGAGTGGAGAGTAACTCAGAGGGTCAAGCACGAAAGATCTGGCAGAAAAATAAAGCCCCTCCACCCCCACCACGCCTACCCCTGCAAATCTGATTTCCCCCACCAACTGCAGACCAGAGTATTATAAGGGGCGGCGGAAGAAGAGACAGACATCTTCATTTACTCAGAGCTCCTATACAGCAGGGGCTGAATAAAGGGTTGTAGAAATGAATGAATCAATCTCTGAGTGGGGCTTCAGGCAATGGAAAGATCTCAGCCCTTTTCTGAGGCACAATGGAAGCTCCGGGTCTTGTGACATTTGCACGGCTGCCCCTTTCTTCCAACAGAAATGAAACCAAAAAAGTGAAAGGAAAGGGGGAAACAGAGAATTCTAAAAATGCCCGTCCTCTGAACACCATCTTTGTGTAGGCATCTGGGGGAGGCCAGCTGGGGCGAGGTCATCTGCCAGCCAGGCCCGTAGGACTTGGCTCTTCTTGTTTATCGCGGCCGCATCTGGGGCAACTGCCAGGGCCCGCCCCAACTCTGCAGTCATTGGAGGAGCTTGAAGTTAAAGGCTCCTGCTAAAAATCAGTACGTTTCATTTTGCATTTACTGGGAGGGGGCTTGCTGTGGCCCCGTCAGGAAGAGTAGAGCTCTGGTCCAGCTCCGCGCAGGGACGGAGACTGTCACCATGCCAGCCTGCTGCAGCTGCAGTGATGTTTTCCAGTATGAGACGACCAAAGTCACTCGGATCCAGAGCATGAATTATGGCACCATTAAGTGGTTCTTCCACGTGATCGTCTTTTCCTACGTTAGGTAAGTGGGATGTGAGGAGGATTCAGATCTCTGCAGTGGCTGACAGCACAGAAAGCCCCAGGGGGCAGCTTCAGGTGCACAGTCTGAATCTCACATGGTTTTCGAATCTGAGACGTGCTCTCAGCAAGCTGGGCGGGAGGGAGGAAGCAGCAGCAGCAGGCAAGAGGAAACGGTGCCAGGCTGCAGCAGAGGGAAGCCACAGGACGGGCGGGATTCCTTTCTGCTCTACTCCAGGCCCACCAGGGCGAGCAGGGCAGGGCACACCTGGGGAAGTTGGGAAAGCGCAGGGCAACACCCTGGATCCCCAGGGAGGAGGCAAGGATCTCAGGGCACACCTGGTGATCATGCTGGCGTCTGAGTCACCGTGCTTGGGAGGAATAACACCCTCCCAAGGTGATAATACAGGCTTGAAAATGTATTATAACTTTAGGTCTTCACCAATGTCAGGAAGGCCCTGCTTTTTGATTTTTGTTTTTTCTAAAAGAAACTTACTGAGATATAATTTATACACCATACAATTTACCCATTTAAAGCGTATCATTGAATGATTTTCAGATTATTCACAGAGTTGTGCAACCATCTCCACAATCAATTTTCATCGACTCAAAAGGAATCCCACACTCCTTGGCCATAATTTCCAACACTGTTCCTCCTCCTTCCTACCCATCAATTTACTTTCTGCCTGTATGGATTTGCCGATTCTGGACATTTCACATAAAGGGAATCGCACAGCCTTTGTGCCTGGCTGTTTGCACTTAGCATGTTTTCAGTGCTCATCCATGTTGTAGCATGTGTTAATACTTCATTCAATTTTTTTTTAAGAGATGGGGTCTCACTATGTGGTCCAGGCTGGCCTCAAACTCCTAGACTCAAGTGATCTGCCTGCCTCGGCCTCCCGAAGTGTCAGGATTACAGGCATGAGCCATTGCACCCGGCTGATACTTCATTCCTTTTTATGGCTGAGTAATATTCCATTGCATGGATAGACCACTTTTATCTATCCATTCATCCACTGATGGGCATTGGGGTTGTGTCCTTTTTTGGCTATCATGAAAAATGCCATGCGAACATTTGTGTACAAGGTTTTATGTGGATACATATATTCTCCTTTCTCTTGATTATGTACCTAAGAATAAAATTGCTGGGTCATATGTTAACTATGCTTCACCTTTGGGGGAAATGTGGAGCTGAATTTCACAGCAGCTGCCGTTTTTACATCCCCATCAGCAGAGTATGAGAGGTCCAGTTTCTCCACATCCTCACCAATGCTTGTTATCATCTGTCTTTTTGGGTTTTGTTGCTGTTGTTTTGTTTTTGTTTTTGAGATGGAGTCTTGCTCTGCTGCCCAGGCTGGAGTGCAGTGGTGCAATCTCAGCTCACTGCAACCTCCACCTCCCTGGTTCAAGCGATTCTCCTGCCTCACCCTCCCAAGTAGTTGGGATTACAGGTGTGCGTCACCACTCCTGGCTTATTTTTGTATTTTTAGTAGAGACGTGGTTTCGCCATGTTGGCCAGGCTAGTCTTGAACTCCTGACCTCAAGTGATCCACCCACCTCGGCCTCCCAAAGTGCTAGGATTACAGGCGTGAGCCACCATGCCTGGCCAGTTGTCTGTCTTTTTTATCATAGCCATGCTAGTGGGTGTGAAGTGGTAGTTCACTGTGGTTGTGATTTGAATTTCCCTGATGGTGAGTGCCTCTTATTCTCTGTGCTGATTGATAATGATGATGGAGGCAACTTTTGTCTATAGACTGTGGCAGTGTAGTTTACTAAGAGTTAGGGTAACTTTTTTCATAATACTGGCTATGTCTTCTGGGCCAAGTCATTAATTTCTCTGAGCCTCAGTTTCTGCATCTGGTCGTAGGGTTGTGACAACCAAAAAGAAAAAAAAAGGCATGAGCAGCCCTTATTATGATGACTGACATAGGATAAGAGCTGGTATCTATTTTTAAAAATAATCTTTCTGAGTCCGGGCGCGGTGGCTCACAGCTATAATCCCAACACTTTGGGAGGCCGAGGCAGGTGGATCATGAAATCAGGAGTTTGAGACCAGCCGGGCCAATATGGTGAAACCCCATCTCTACTAAAAATACAAAAATTACTGGGGCATGGTGGTGGGCGCCTGTAATCCCAGTTACTCCAGAGGCTGAGGCAGGAGAATCGCTTGAACCCGGAGGCAGAGGTTGCAGTGAGCCAAGGTGGAGCCACTGCACTCCAGTGTGGGTGACAGAGCAAGACTCCATCTCAAAGTAATAATAATAATAATAATCTTTTTGATTATATAATAGTATATATGTACATAAAATACACATATGTATTTTTATATACATCCTCTGCTCTGACCCTCAAAGTAATCATGTCCAAGTTCAGCATTTGAGATCTGGAAATGTGGATTCAAAAATCCTTCACTTCTTTGAGCTTTGGTTTCGTCATCTGTAAAATGGGGAGCATTGTTGATAGGAATATTAAATGAACTAATAAATCCAAAGTTGTTTGAGAACTATATGGCATATAGCAATCCCTGATTAAGTGTTAGTTCTTACTATTAATAATGCTATTATTAGGATTATTATTATTAGATTCATACATTTACCGTTCAACAAACATTGAATGGTAAACATATATGCTGGGTCGGGCATGGTGGCCCATGCCTGTAATTCCAGCACTTTGGGAGGCCAAGGCGGACAGGTCACTTGAGGTCAGGAGTTTGAGACCAGCCTGGCCAAGGTGGTGGAAACCCCATCTGTATTAAAAATACAAAAATTAGCCGGGCATGGTGGTGGGCACCTGTAATCCCAGCTACTTGGGAGACTGAGGCAGGATAATCGCTTGAACCCAGGAAGCGGAGGTTGCAATGAGCTGAGATTGCACCGCTGCACTCCAACCTGAGCCACAGAGCTAGACTCTGTCTCAAAAATATATATATATATATAGTATTTTTAGAAGAAACAGGGTTTTGCCATCTCTACTAAATATATATTTTTAATATATTTTATATATTTATATATTTATATATATATATATATATGTGTGCTGAAATCTAAAATAAGAGATATTACTTAAACCAGCTATCATATGACCAATGGTAAAGAGCATAATTAGTAAATGCCCCCTTCTGTATTAATACATAGATTGTATGTCAAAATTTCATGTAGCAGGTGATGGGACTTCCTGACATTCTTGGGCTCAGTATACAGTCTTTTTATTTCTTTCTTTTTTAGAGACAGGGTCTCATTGTGTCACCCTAGGCTGGAGTGCAGTGGCATGATCACAGCCCACCACAGCCTCACCTTCTCAGGCTCAAGTGACCTCCTGCCTCATCCTCCCAAGTAGCAGGGACCATAGGCACACGCCATGATGTCTAATTTTTTATCTGTTTTGTAGAGATGAGGGTCTCCATATGTTGCTCAGGCTGGTCTCAAACTCCTGGCCTCAAGTGATCCTCCTGCTTTGACCTCCCAAAGTGCTGGGATTATAGAAGTGAGCCACTGGGTCGGGCCAACAATTCCTTTTTTCTTTTCTTTTCTTTTTGAGATGAGGTCTCACTCTGTCACCTAGGCTGTACTGCAGTCTTATGATCTCAGCTCACTGCAACCTACCCAGGCCCAAGCAATCCTCTCACCTTAGCCTCTCGAGTAGCTGGGACTACAGGTGTACACCACCACGCCCAGCTAATTTTTTGTATTTTTGGTAGAGAGAGTTTCACCATAGTTGTCCAGGCTGGTCTTGAACTCCTGAGCTCAAGCAATCCACCCGCCTTGGCCTCCCAAAGTGCTGGGATTACAGGTGTGAGCCACCATGCCCAGCCTTCAATTTCTTAAAAGTAGATTATTGTATAATAATAAATTTTCTAAAAACAGATTACTATGAGAACACCTTGTAATGATAAATATTTTTCACATGGTGAAATCATAGCTTACCTGTATTTAACTCCCTCAGATTCAGTCATACATGTTCCATGGGGACATGGAGAGAGAGAACAATATAAATAATGCAATGATTCAGCAACCAGGTTCCCTGGAGTAGGTGTGAGACGGGATACTGGCATCTGGGGTTCCCTCCGTCAATCTCTGTTCCCACATGCTTTTTAGCGAGCATCTTGCTGCTCTACGTATTAATCTGGGTACATATTTTTCAGCCACGTGGCCCCTAAAATAAGTCAACTCCTTCACCTTCACCTGGAGCGAAACTGTCAAAACAGTAACTTGTTCTAGAGCTGGAGGCAAAATTGGCTCCAGCAGACCCACTAGGAAGTGGGAGGCATTTGCTATGCTTTGTGGACAATTTAAGGGTTTAAAAGGCCATTTTGATGAGCCATGATTTTCATCTTAAGTGCCACCTTTAGAAGATAACCTTCACATAAAAGTTTCTCTACTGTTTGTATTTTAAAATATAAAATGGAAGAAAGAACTATCGCCAGCTTTGCTTTTTTCCTCTTGCTTAATGGACTATCTATTAACATCTCACTAAATGGCCAAATGGAGTCTCACAGTACACAGTTTGGGAAATGCTGCCTTAAGTTGCACTGTGAAGCCTTCAGTTCATGTAACCGTGACTTAGCCATCTGTGAAATGGGTAGACCCATGGGGCATAGGAATTGGGGAATGTAGTTTGCATCAAGCAGGACTGGTGTGGACCATAGGTGGAAATCCAGACAGGCTTGAGCAATGTTCAGGACACAGCAGCAAGTGACATGTTCTGACCAGGTGTTCCTACTGGGGCTGGAAGGACTAAGAGCCAGGATAAGGAGACAGGGCCTCAGTTATTGAAAATAGAATACAAAGCAGGGACTGGTTATGGGGGAAATTAACCAAGAGGCTGTTCAGCTTCTCTTATTCTCACAACCAAGTTCAGATCTGGAGTCAAAGGCAGGGATGCAGCTACAAGAGGAGTTTGTGTTGGAGGTCTGTGCAGATAGGATGCTAAGCAGGGCTGTGTCAGCCAGGATCGTTTGGGCAGTAAGTGACAGAAACCCAACTTATGTTAACCACAAAGCCTCAAAGGGGAATTTATTGGATCATGTAACTGGGCAGTTAAAGAGATGGTGCTATCGTCGGACATGAATGAAGATAAGAGTTCAAACTATGTCATTAGGGCGGAAAACTATGTCATCGGGGCGCATCCCTCTCCCTACATCCTGGCTCCATTTGCTTCTATTTGGCTTCCTTCTTGAACAGCTCTCTATGTAGCAAGATACCCTCACATTCTCTTCTTTTAACAACCTTAGAGGAGTAAACAAGTCTTTCTTGATAGCTCTGCTAGGAGAGTCCCAGGAAAGACTCTGAATGATCAGATGTGAGTTACAGATCCATCCCTGAATCAATCACTGTGGCCATGGCCAAGGTGTCATCTGATTGGCCAGCCTGGGTCACGTGCTGGCTCCCGTGGCAGGAAGTAGGTAGAAGACAAGGGAGCCGTGTGAGCCCTACCTGAACCACATCCAGTGGATTTTCCTTAGGAAGGAAGATTCTGTTAACAGACAAAATGGGAAAAGGAAATGGGGAGGGTAGGCAGACAAAAATCAGTGATCTATTACAAGGTCTTTCCAAAAACCAGAAATTAGGGATTTCTGAAGTCTGCTTCTGTAGTCCTGGCTTGTCTCAGCCCTGCAGCTGGGCTGCGGAGACTTTATCTGGGCAACTGCTGAGCTCGTATTCTTACCTCGGCCCCTTCCTCAGTCCCACCAGGAGCCCTGCTCCTCATCTCGGACCTGCTGCTTGGCCTACGGAGGCTGCCAGCTCACCTTGGTACTTTACTACTATTTGGTTTCTTTGACCACCAAGCTGTTGCTTAAACCAAGCCGCCTATGATGGCACCACCTTGGAGAATTCTTTTTTATTTTTATTTTTTATTTTTTGAGACAGGTTATCACTGTTTACCAAGACTGGAATACAGTGGTATGATCTTGGCTCACTGCAGCCTCGACCTCCCGGGCTCAGGTGATTTTCCCACCTCAGGCTCCCCAGTAGCTGGGACTATGGGTGCATGCCACCACATCCAGCTAATTTTTGTATTTTTAGTAGAGACGGGGTTTCAACATGTGGGCCAGGCTGATCTCGAACTCCTGACCTCAGGTGATCTGCCCACCTCAGCCTCTCAAAGTGCTGAAATTACAGGCGTGAGCTACTGCGCCCGGCTGGAGAATTCTTTCGATTTTATTCCGAGTGGGTTGAGAAGCCATGGGAAGACTTCAAGCAAAGGAATAAACGATGGTTGCATTCTCTTTGGAGGATTTCCCTCTTCCCTGGAGACCAGTCCTCACAGAAGCTTTTCCAATGGCCACAGAAGACTAAGGAAGATTGAGAGAGGCACAGGAAACAATTCCACTCAGAGCTGCTGCTTCTTCACTGCCCAGTCAGCCTCCACTGGCGCCAACAGTGAGCCTGTGCTGTCATTCCTGGTCCCAGGCTGGCTGTCGCCATGGAGATGGTGCTGCTATGCTAGTTTGTGGCTGTTAAAATGGAGCTCCTGGCTGAACACCTGTTTCCCAGCGGGTGGCCACAAACCTGTGAGTCTGGGCCTCTTCCAGCTGAGTCGAAGTGAGCCCAGCACAGAGGCCAGGGAGGCACCAGACACCAGGAGGAGCAAATCCAAATCCAACCCAAGCATGGCCCCTCTGACCATCTTTTTTTTTTTTTTTTTTTTTTTTGAGACAAGAGTCTCCCTCTGTCATCCAGACTGGAGTGCAGTGGCACAATCTTGGCTCATTGCAACCCCCACCTCCTGAGTTCAAGCGATTCTCCTGCCTCAGCCTCCCTAGTAGAGACTACAAGCACACGCCACCACACCCAGATCATTTTTGTATTTTTAGTGGAGATGGGGTTCTGCCATTTTGGCTAGGCTGGTCTTGAACTCCTGGCCTCAAGTGAGCCTCCCGCCTTGCCTTCCCAAAATGCTGAGATTACAGGTGTGAGCCACCCTTGCCCAGCCTGCCCTTGACCGTCTTCAGAGAAGTCGAAGCAGGAGGTCTGCCACATTCTCATCCAAACCCTGACACCTGGGTGATGTGCTAGAACTTGAGGGGGAGGGTCAGAGATAACCCAGTTAAGGAAGTGACCCCGTAGGAGGAGAAGAATCCAATCACGTGACACACAGCATGAAGAGAACAGTAAATGCAAAGATCTGGAAACACAGGAGGAACAGCAAGGACGGCATGTCCCAGAACCTGGGGAGAGAGGAGGGAGCAGCCAGAGCTGAGGGCAGGTCGGGGGAAGAGTTGCAGTTTGATTTTCAGTGCCATGGGAAGCCACTGAAAAGTGTTATGCAGAGAAGTGAAAGCATCTGACTCATGTTTCCAGAAGCCTTATGGGTCACGATGCAGAGCACAGAGTGTGGTGGGACAAGAATGATGGTGAGGGACCAGTGAGAAGGTTCCTGGAGTCACCAGATGTGAGGAGACGGAGCCTTGGGCTAAAATGGGATGGCGGAGCTGGAGAGAGGTGGACAAAGCCGGGATGTGTTTTAGAGGCAGAACTGACAGATTTGCTAGGAGGTGAAAGATGACTCTGGGTTCCTGAGGTACGATGATGCCTTTTACCAACTTGAAGAAAACCAAGGAGAGGCTTGAGGACTAACATGGCACTGTGAAGGAGGCCAGGCAAAGGTGGAGACTGCTGTGAGCTGTGGCTAGGTGACAGACAGACCCTGTCTTAAAATATTTATGTAATAATAAATAAAGGACCAGGCGCAGTGGCTCAAGACTGTAATCCCAACACTTTGAGAGGCTGAGGCAGGCGGATCACCTGAGGTCAGAAGTTCGAGACCAGCCTGGCCAACATGGCGTAATCCTGTCTCTACTAAAAATACAAAAATTAGTCGGGCATGGTGGCACACACCTGTAATCCCAGCTACTTGGGAGGCTGAGTCAGGAGAATCACTTGAACCCGGCAGGCAGAGGTTGCAGTGAGCCTAAATCGCACCACTGCACTCCCACCTGGGCGACAGAGAGAGACCCTATCTCAAAAATAAATAAATAAATGAATAAATAAATAAATCAAGGATATCAGACAAGCAATTAAAACACCTGCCTACTACCATCTATCCACATCCTTTTTTTCATGTCTAACACTAAAATAGCTGGAAGCACATCATCTCAAAAGATAAGCATGGTTCTTTCAAATAAATGGCTGTAGCCTTATGAAAAGCTACCGCTGTGTCTGATTTTCTTGTTTTGAGGGGTAATGATGGAGGCTTCTCTCCTGCACCCACAGGCCTCTGGGGATGCCACCCCAGCCCAGCCTCCCACCCTGGACTGGAGCCTCCCAGCCCCTCTGCGTGGGTAGCACAGTGTTGGGAAGAGGAAGGAACAGTTTGTCCAGCTTTTTCACAGGCCCACAGCTGGCCGGTGCAATGGCAGAGAAAGTGGGGCTGGAGAAGCCAGCAGGGGCCGGATCATGGAGCGCCTTGAGCTGCATCCCACAGGCACTAGAAAGCATGGAGAGCTGTCCCCCCAGCTCCCAGCATCTTATTAGAAAATATTCAAACATACAGAAAACATGAAGGGTTTTATGCTCATGTTTTCATTTTAGAGAGATCATTCTGCTTGAAATATAACACCTACTGAGTACTGCTGAGGACTTAGCATGTGTCGAGTTCTGTTCTTAGCATGTGAAGTGTATTGGCCTATTTGATCCTCCTACATAATCCTGGAAGATTGGTTGTGGGAGTGGGTGATCATGACCTGAACAGCCTAACCATGTTTAGGGAATGCTCTGTGTTAGGAGTTCCAACCCCCCCAATCCATGTCACAGCTGAATGTCCCAGTTTCCCTTGCGGCCGGGACACAACAGGAGACCCAAGCTTTCCAAACATATGCCCCAGGCAACATTTTGATACACAAGGAATAACACAGGATGCTGGGCGTGCGCAGAATTCAAATTCAGGAATGGAGAGAAGTACTGCTCTTTGACCCATACAATAGGGGATCCCCTTCCTTGGACCCTGCCTTAGAGGGCCCCACTCCCACTGCACACTGTGAGCTGCCCTATGGAATGAGGGGTGTCTGAGGCTGGATTAATTTCTATTTGTTACAAGCAGTGGAAACTAACACAGTCCCACAAGCCTAAACCAAGGTGCCAGCGGGCTGAGTTCCCGTCTGGAGACTCTGGGGAAAATTCACTTCCAATCTCATTTTTGTTGTTGGCAAAATTCAATCCCTTGAGGCTGCAGGACTGGGCTCTGCTCCTTGCTGGCTGTCAGCCTGGGGCCACTCTCAGATTCTGAAGTCCTCCCATATTCCACGCCACGTGGTCCTCTCCATCTCCAAGCCTACTATGACACAACACATTGTTCTCATGCTTCAAACCTCTGACTTCTCTCCTGGGACCAGTAGAATACTCTCTGGTTTTAAGGGGCTCATGTGATTGGGTCAGGTCAATTCTACCATATCATGGAGGCTCGCCATCTTGCCCAGGCTGGTCTTGAACACCTGGGCTCACGTGATCCTCCTGCCTCAGCCTCCCAAAGTGCTGGGATTACAGGCAGGAGCTGCTGTGCCCAGCCAAAGCCAGCATCTTCAGACCTCTCTGCCCTGTTTTCATATGGCCTTCTCCTCTTTGTGTGTGTCAAATCTCCTTCTGCCTGTCTCTTATAAGGACATGTGTAATGGCATTTAGGGCACACCTGGATGACACAAGGTCCTCTCACCATCTCAAAATTGTTAACTTTGGCTGGGTGCAGTGGCTCATGCCTGTAATCTCAGCACTTTGGGAGGCTGAGGCAGGCAGATCACTTGAGGTCAGAAGTTCGAGACCAGCCTGGCCAGCATGGTGAAACCCTATCTCTACTAAAAATACAAAAGTTAGCTGGGCATGTGCCTGTAGTCCCAGCTACTCAGGAGGCTGAGGCAAAAGAATCGCTAGAACCTGGGAAGCAGAGATTGCAGCGAGCCAAGATTATGCCACTGCACTCCAGCCTGGGGGACAGAGCGACTGGGCACGGTGGCTCACACCTGTAATCCCAGCACTTTGGGAGGCCCAGGTGGGCAGATCACTTGGGGTCAGGAGTTCATTCAAGACCAGCCTGGCCAACATGGTGAAAGTCTATCTCTACTAAAAAAAAAAAAAAAAAAAAAAAATTACCCAAACGTGGTGGCAGATGCCTGTAATCCCAGCTACTTGGCAGGCCGAGGCAGGAGAATCACTTAAACCTGGGAGGCGGAGGGTGCAGCGAGCTGAGATCACTCTGCTGCACTCCAGCCTGGGCAACAGGCGAAACTCTGTCTCAAAAAAAAAAAATTAGCCAGGCATGGTGCTGCATGCCTGTAGTCCCAGCTACTGGGAAGGCTGAGGTGGAAGGATTGCTTGATCCTGGGAGGGTGAGGCTGCAGTGAATTGTGTTTGTGCCACTGTACTCCAGCCTGGGTGAGAGAGTGAGACCTTATCTCAAAAAAAGTAGTATCAGTCAAATGCAGTGGCTCTGTAATCCCAGAACTCTGGGAGACCTAAGTGGGTGGATCACCTGAGGTCAGGAGTTCGAGACCAGCCTGACCAACATGATGAAATCCCGTCTCTACTAAAAATACAAAAATTAGCTGGGTATTTTGGGGGCACATGTAATCCCAGCTACTCGGGAGGCTGAGGCAGGAGAATTGCTTGAACTCAGGAGGCGGAGGTTGCAGTGAGCCGAGGTCACGCCATTGCACACCAGCCTGGTGGCAGAGTGAGGCTCCATCTCAAAAAAAAAGTCTCTTTTTACAACTTTTTTGAGGTATAACTTACATATCATAAAATTGCCTGTTTTAAATATACATTTCAATGACTTTTACTAAATTTACCAAGTTGTGCAACCATCATCACGATCCAGTTTCAGAACATTTCATCAGCCCAGTAAGAGCCCTCACACCCATTAACAGTCACTCCCCACCATGGTTGCTCAACCCAGGTAACCAAGAATCTACTCTCTGCCTCTGGAGATTTGTCTTTTCTGGACAATCTTTCTTCTTAAACTCAGCAGAGTGAATTCTGTTGTTTAGAACTAGAAACCCTGCCCAATAGAATACTAATATCCTCTTGTTTTGCGGGGGAGACAGAGTCTCACTCTGTCGCCCAGGCTGGAGTGCAGTGGTATGATCACACCTCACTTCAACCTCCACCTCCCGGATTCAAGCGATTCTCCTACCTCAGATTCCTGAGTAGCTGGGATTACTCAGCAATCTCATCTCTACTAAAAGTACAAAAATTAGCCAGGTGTGTTGTGCACCAACACACCTGGTTAATTTTTGTACTTTTAGTAGAGATGGATCTCACCATGTTGGCCAAGCTGGTCTTGAACTCCTGACCTCCAATGAGCCACCCGCCTTGGCCTCCCGAAGTTCTGGGATTACAGGCGTGAGCCACTGCACCCAGCCCTAATATCCTCTTATTACAGAAGAAGAAACAATGACTCAGAAAGGTTAAGTCACTTGCCCAAGGTCGTGTAGCCAGTAAACGGTAGAGCTGAAATTGAACCTCACTCCAGAGTCCATGCTCTCACTAAAGTATTGCAGTGTGGAGAGTGGAGGGGACAGGGTGAGACTGGAGGAATGGAGGCCATTTAGGAGACTATTGGGATGTCCAGATCTGAGAGCTGATGGTGACCTGCACTGGGGAGGTGATAGAGGCAGAAGAGAGAAGTAGATGAATTTGAGCAATATTAGGAAGTGAAACAGTAGGATTTGGCAACTGAATGGGTAGGTGGACAAGAGGGAGAGGATGAGTCAAGGAATGTGCCATGCTTCTGGCTTGGGCAACTGATGGGTGCTGGAATAGCTTGCTGGGATAGGAAATGCAGGAGAAACAGCCAATTTGGTGTGGAAGATGAGGTCAGAACTGAAGGCATTGAGTTTGAGGTGTCTATGGAATGTACAAATGGAGATGTTGAATGGGTGGTTGGATATATAAATCTGGAGCTGAGATGTAGGTTTCTATATCACCAGCATATAGATGACAACCAGAACTCTGGAAGAAGCTGCAACCGACCAGCAGGAGAAGATGTAGATGAGAAAGCAAAAGGGCCTAGAACACGCCCCCGAGGAGTGCTAACCTTTAAGGGGTGGGAGCACAGAAATCCCCAAAAGATTCTAAGAAGGGTAGCCACAGAGATCCAATGAAAGTCAGGCACAAGTGGATTCCTGCAAGCTAAGGGAAGGAGGTGAGGGAAGTGGGGCATGGTCACAGTCAGTGTCAACTGCTGCTGAGAGTTCCAGCAAGATCAGGTCTGTCATGTATCTATTGGATTTAGTGACAATGACGTTGTTGTTTACTTGGCAAGAGAGGCTTTAGAGAAGGGATGGGGGTGGGAGCCAGACTGGAATGGGTAGAGGAGTGAGTGAATTGAGATGCGGAAGTGGATGTGATGACTCACTCTTTCTTTTTCTTTTTTTTTTTTTTTTTAAGTTATTTGAGACGCAGTCTTTCTCTGTTGCCCAGGCTGGAGTGCAATGGTGTGATCTCCACTCACCACAACCTCCGCCTCCCAGGTTCAAGCGATTCTCCTGCTTCAGCCCTCCAAGTAACTGCGATTACAGGCATGTGCCACCACACCGGCTAATTTTTTGTATTTTTAGTAGAGACAGGGTTTCACCATGTTGGCCGGGCTGGTCTCAAACTCCTGACCTCGTGATCCACCTGCCTCAGCCTCCCAAAGTAGTGATTTGGCTATAAAGAAAAGAGGAATGGAGTGGTGGTAGGAGGGATTAAGCTGGGGAGGGGAGGCATTTTTAAGAGGAGAAATGATGTTTAAATGCAGATGGAAATGGGACAGGAGAGAAAGGAAAGTTGATGGGGTAAATGAAAATTATCTTCATCATCTTCCTCACCATCACCAGCAGCAACCACAAGGAAAGCTTGTTCTGCTCTGGGACTGCCCTGTTAGACATTTCTTCCTTATACTGAGCCACAGTCTATCTCCCCGTAACTTTTGCCTTTGGTTAGAGTTCTGCCTTGTGTCCCTCTTCTACTCTTCAAATGGCTGCACACTGCTACTATGTCTCTCCTCTTCTTCAAACTCACATCCCCCATCCTATGGGCCATGTGCTCCCAGCCTGGCTACCAGACCCTCTACTGTCCCAGCCAAGTTCACATGACAGTCCTCTTATTTGTCAAGCCCCTCTTTTTTTTTTTTTATTTTTGAGATGGAGTCTCACTCTGTCGCCCAGGCTGGAGGGCATGGTGCAATCTCGGCTCACTGCAACCTCTGCCTCCTGGTTTCAAGCGATTCTCCTGCCTCAGCCTCCCGAATGCTGGGATTACAGGCACACATCACCATGCCTGGTTATTTTTTGTATTTTTAGTAGAGACGGGGTTTCACCATGTTGGCCAGGCTGGTCTTGAACTCCTGACCTCCAGTGATCCGCCCGCCTCAGCTTCCCAAAGTGCTGGAATTACAGGCATGAGCCACTGAGCTGGGCCAAGCCCCTCCGAAGAGGCAGTGTGCACACTCTTGCTTTGCTGATAGAAGCATGAAATGGTTCAAGCTTTTGTGATTTGGGAAAATGAACTCAGATATAAAATGTGCACACCCTTTGACCCAGAAGTTGTCCTATGGACTTAATGCCTTAGGTGTGAGAAGAAGCTTGTGCAGGGATTCCTGGCAACATGAATGCGGGGTGAACAGACAGTAAGCACAGTGGTTAGGAGCACAGCATGAGATGAGGCACAGGACAAGGATGCCCACTTTTCACCACTGCTGTTAAACATTGTACTGGAAGTTCTAGCCAGAGCAATTCGGCAAGAAAAAGCAATAACAGGCATCCAGATGGGAAAGGATGAAGTAAAACTACCTTTAGTTACAGGTGGCACCATCCCATATAGGGAGAATTCCAAAGAATTCACAAGAAAACTGTTAGAGCAAAGAAACCACTGCAGTCAAGTTGCAAGGAACAAGATAAACACACAAAAATTAATTGTGTGTGTGTGTTTTTTTTTTATACCAGCAATGAACATCTGAAAAGGATATTGGAAAAAGAATTCCATTTACTGTAGCATTTAAGAAAGCTGAGGCTGCAAAGCCACGTGGCTGTGTTTGGAGCTGGTGCTGCTATTTACTACGTGGCCTTGGACAAGCTTCTCACTTCATTCATGCCACAGTTTATTTAGCTATCAGGTGGAGGTAATACTAGTACCTTCCTCATAGAGTTGGGGTTTGTTTGTTTGTTTGTTTTTGGTTTTGCTTTCGTTTTTGATGGGGGAGAGTAAGGATTGCAAGAGTTAATATATGTTAGCAAAATGGACTTAGAAGAGTGGTTGGCATATGGTAAGGACTATATTAGGGTTACCAAAAATGTTTATAATTGGGAAAATTGAACAAAGGTTCCAGTAATTATCCATCCCTGAAGGCTGGTTGGCAAATTAGCACAATGTACCTTTTAGCTTGAACCGTATGGAGCTGCCGATATTCTATAGCTATGGCCTGCAAAATGCAAAATGGGCAGTTTTGTTTGTTTGTTTGTTTTGGAGACAGTCTCACTCTGTGGCCAGGCTGAAGTGCAGTGGCACAATCTTGGCTCACTGCAAATTCTGTCTCCCGGGTTCAAGCAATTCTCTTGCCTCAGCCTCCCAAGTAGCTGGGATTACAGGTGTGCACCCCCATGCCCAGCTAATTTTTGTATTTTTAGTAGAGATGGTGTTTCCACCATGTTGGCCAGGCTGGTCTTGAACTCCTGGCCTCAAGTGATCTGCCTTTCTCAGCCTCCCAGAGTTCTGGGATTACAGGCGTCAGTCACCGCACCCAGTCAAAATGGGCCGTTTCATACATTCAATCTAAACACTAGGATACTCTTTAGCCACTGAGAATGACTGTGTATCACAGATCTATCTTTATCACAGATCTGTCTTTACTGTCATAGAAAGAATTAATAACGTATTATTGAGTAAAAAGAACAAGTTACAAAACAGCCTGCAGCCATGTTTGTAACATCAGTATATCTATTCATGTGTCTAGGCGTGGACATAAAGCGATATCTAGAAGACACTCCCATTGCCTATGGGAATGACTTGTACTGGGATCTTTCTATTTATTTATTTAGAGACAGAGTCTTGCTCTGTCATCTAGGCTGGAGTGCAATGGCGTAATCTTGGCTCACTGCAACCTCCGCCTCCCAGGTTCAAACGATTCTCCCACCTCAGCCTCCCAAGTAGCTGGGATTATAGGCGCTCACCACCTCACCTGGCTAATTTTTGCATTTTTAGTAGAAATGGGGTTTTGCCATGTTGCCCAGGCTGGTCTCAAACTCTTGATCTCAAATGATCCACCTGCCTCAGCCTCCCAAAGTGCTGGAGTTACAGGCGTGAGTCACTGCACCCAGCTGTGATCTTAACTTATATTTTTTCTTTTTAACCCTTGATTTTTACTCTGTTAGACTGACTTTAGGAATCTGACCCCCAAAACTGCAAAAGAATAAATTAGTGTTGTTGAAAGCCACCAAGTTTGTGGTAATTTGTTAGAGCAACAACCAGAAATTAATACAATCAGGATTTAACTTGCCTTGGGGGTGGGTGCTGGCTCCCCGCCACTTTCTTCTCAGAGCATCTCTTGGGTCCTCGCCCCTTGCTGAGCCCCCACCATGGCCAGCTGGACCAGCGATGGACCTGATCAGATTCTCCTCTTAGGATTTTAAATAAGAGATGCAGAGGCTGCACACCAAGCTTCTCCGTGCCGTACTGCAGGCACAGTGCCTGGCGCTACCGTTCTTTAGGGGTCCATGAAGACGTTTGTTGGCCTGCATTAGGCGTGAACTAAGAGATACAAGGGATACACTTTGGGGGCTCAGCCCTCTGATGTCACCTTTGCTCTGGAAGCCCAGGGGCTGTCAGGTGGAGAGGAACTTTGCTGAAAGGCAGGTCCTCCCTGCAGAGCTTGAAGAACAATCTAACCATGCTGGCATGGGGCCCATCCTACCTGCAATGCCAGTGTAAGTCTGTGACAGTCACTTATGTTCAGAGCATGTGGCTGAGGCTCTGAAGAACGACTTTATGATGGGCACCTTTATCTCCATTTGGTGGGTCCAGAGCAAGCTGCCTGAGGGTCCCATGGGCCCAACCTCACCCTCCATCCTTATTTCCCTGCCACTCCAGGGCTCCTCCTCAGCCAGACGTGCCTGTGAATGCTCCTTGATGGCTGTATGAGTCTGTTCTCACACTGCTAATAAAGACATACCCAAGACTGGGTAATTTATAAAGGAAAGAGGTTTGATGGGCCCACAGTTCCACATGGCCAGGGAGGCCTCACAATCATGGCAGAGGGTGAAAGGCATGTCTTACATGGTGGCAGGCAAAAAGCGAATGAGAGCCAAGCAAAAGAAGAAACCTCTTATAAAACCATCAGATTCCATGAGATTTATTAACTACCATGAGAACAGTATGGGGGAAACCGCCCCCATGATTCAGTGATCTCCCACCAGGCCCCTCCCACAACACATGGAAATTATGGGAGCTACAATTCAAGATGAGATTTGGGTGGGGACACAGCCAAACCATATCAATGGCCCTGGCTTCCCTCCCGTTAGCTCTCTTCTACTTCCCAGAATCTTTCCAGCTTTGTTCTTCGTCTTCTTTTTTAGAGACTGAAGTCTCACTGTGTTGCCTAGGTTTGTCTTGAACTCCTGGGCTCAAGGGATCCTCCCTACCTTGGTCTAACAAGTAGCTGCGACTATAGGTGGCGCACATCCTCCCGCCCCACAACTTACCCCTCCTCCCCAGCCCAGTGAAATCCCTAGGTTCTTCACACTCCTGTTAGCTCCAGGCACCAGCGGCTTTGCCTGCTACAGAATGAATAACAGGATAGCCTCTTACAGCAAAAAGGTCATGGGGACTGGGGAGGCTGGGAGTTCTCTCTTCATTCAGGGATTAAACCGACCACCTGGAGGGGTGACATGGCTTGCCTTAGTCACCAAGCAAGGTTGGGAGAGTATTTCTGGGATAGTCATTAGCACTTTCTTTCCAGAAGGAGGACACCACAAACTCACTTTCATGATCACGGTATCCCCCTGACAGGTAAAGTGTGCAAACTCGCTTTCATTCCCTTTTTGTCTTTGATGCAGCTCTGAAGCATTTTAATTCTTAAAATTTACATGTTCATGATGACACAGAGACAGGTTTTCTGTTCAGGAGAGGGCCTGACTCCATTAAGGCTGATCGATCATATGTTGCACGTTCTGGAATGAACATGAGAGATCAGAACTGAGCTTCCCAAATGGTGGGTCACATGACCAAGTGTTGTTCCAGGAGAACATTGCAACATCCAGTATGAGAGCGCTGTACACACCATGTATGTGTTGGGATGCTGGGCTGAAATGTATTATTGAGCAAGTGTTATCATATTTGTCTATGGAATTCTATTTAATAGCTCTATCTCATATATGCTGATTGGGTCTCAAATCTGGATCTCTTACCCCAACATCTTTCTTGAAAATCCTTCTTTTTAAATAAATGTTGGCCGTGTGCAGTGGCTCATACCTGTAATCCTAACACTTTGGGAGGCCAAGGCGGGTAGATCACCTGAGGTCAGGAGTTCAAGACCACCCTGACCAACATGGGGAAACCCTGTCTCTACTAAAAATGCAAAAATTACTGGGCATGATGGTGGGTGCCTGTAATCCCAGCTACTTGGGAGGCTGAGGCAGGAGAATCGCTTGAACCTGGGAAGCGGAGGTTGCAGTGAGCCGAGATCACACCATTGCACTCCAGCCTGGGCAACAGAGTAAGACTCCGTCTCAAATAAGTAATAAATAAACGTTATGGAAATACTAAAATATATTGTGAATAATATAACACCCACGTACCACCATCCAAGTTAAGAAATAAAGCATTACTAATCCAGTTTTGCTCCCTGCAAACTCATCCTTCATCCCATTCTCTTTCCTTTTGTTTTATAAACATCCTACTGGGAGGATCACTTGAGCCCAGGAGTTTGTGGTGGTAGTGTGCTAACTGCACCTGTGAAATGACCACTGTGTTCCAGCATAGGTAACATAGCAAGACTCCATCTCTAAACGAAATCCTTTTTTTTTTTTTTCTTTTTGAGACGGAGTCTCACTCTATCACACAGGCTGGAGTGCAGTGGTGCCATCTCGGCTCACTGCAACCTCCATCTCCCGGGTTCCTGCCTCAGCCTCCGGAGTAGCTGGGACTACAGGCACACGCCACCACAACTGACTAATTTTTGTATTTTTAGTAGAGACAGGGTTTTGCCATGTTTGCCAGGTTGGTTTCGAACCCAGGGTCTCAGATGATCCACCTGCCTCGGCCTCCCAAAGTGCTGGGATTACAGGCATGAGCCACCATGCCCAGCCTAAAAGAAATCCTGAATTTGACATTTGTCATTCCCTTGTTTGTTTTAATACTTGTACAGCACATATATGTCTACATATGTAAAAAATATAATTTTTTATTGGGGTAAAATTCACATAACAAAATTAACCACTGTAAACATGAACAATTCAGTGGCATTTAGGACATTCACAGTGCTGTGCAACCACCACATCTATCTATTCCAGAACATTTTCATCACCCCAAAAGGACGCCCCATGCCCCTTAGGAGTCACTCCCCATTTCTCTCCCCTCTGTTTCCTGCAACCACCAATCTACTCTCTGTCTCTGTGGTTTTACCTATTCTGGATGTTTCATACAAATGGAATTATACAATATGTAGCCTTTTGTGACTGGTCTCTTTGACTTAGCTGGGTGTGGTGGCGCGAGCCTGTAATCCCACCTACTCGGGAGGCTGAGGCAGGAGAATCACTTGAACTCCAGCCATAAATTATATAGTTTTCAAGGTTCATCAATGTTACTCACCCAGGCTGGAGTGCAGTAGTGTGACCTTGGCCCCCTGCAACCTCCACCTCCCCAGTTCAAACGATTCTCCTGCCTCAGCCTCCTGAGTAACTGGGATTACAGGTGCATGCCACCATGCCCGGCTAATTTTTTAT
Organism: Rhinopithecus roxellana; assembly: GCF_007565055.1. Taxonomy (NCBI): domain Eukaryota; kingdom Metazoa; phylum Chordata; class Mammalia; order Primates; family Cercopithecidae; genus Rhinopithecus; species Rhinopithecus roxellana. The sequence continues at coordinate 84,481,903 of NC_044558.1, read as the reverse complement.
ATTTTTAGTAGAGACAGAGTTTCACCATGTTGGTCAGGCTGGTCCTGAACTCCTAACCTCAAGTGATCCACCCACCTTGGCCTCCCAAAATGCCGAGATTACAGGTGTGATTCGCTATGCCCAGCCTAGTCGATTCATTTTCACTGCTGCAAAGCATCCCATTTTTAAAAATTATTTTATTATTATTATTATTTTGAGACAGGGTCTCACTCTGTTGCCCAGGCTGGAGTACAGGGGTGCAATCATAACTTACTATAGCTTTGACCTCCTGGGCCCAAGCAATCCTCCCACCTTGGCCTCCAGAGTAGCTGGGACTACAGGCATGTGCCACCACATCCAGCAAATTTTTGTTCTTTGTTTTTTGTTTTGTTTTGTTTTTTGAGACAGAGCTTCGCTCTTGTCGCCCAGGCTGGAGTGCAGTGGCGCGATCTCAGCTCACTGGAACCTCCATCTCCCAGGTTCAAGCAATTCTCCTGCCTCAGCCTCCCGAGTAGGTGGGATTACAGGCTCACGCCACCGTACCCAGCTAATTTTTATTTTTAGTAGAGACAAGTTTTCACCATATTGGCCAGGATGGCCTCGAACTCCTGACCTCAGGTGATCCACCTGCCTCAGCCTCCCAAAGTTCTGGAATTACAGGCGTGAGCCACTGTGCCTGGCCCAAAGCATCTCATTGTATGAATCCAACAATTTATTTATCCATTCGTTGTTTGAGTACATTTAGGTTATTTCCTGCTTTCCCTCTTACAAGCAATGCTGCAGAAACATTCTGGCCCATAGCTCCTCCGGCACTGTACAAGAGTTTCCCTAGGGCACATACATAAGAGTTGTATTGCTGGGTCATGGGGAATGCTCTTCTTCAAATGTACTTGCTATTGTCAAACCTGAGCTGTCTTTTCAGGAGCCTACTAGTGGTTCTCAGCCCTGGCTATGCATTAGAATCACTTGGGAACTGTTTAAAAATATGTGGGTATCTGGATAACTCCCCTGACCCATGGAATCATAGTCTCCAGGAATGGGACTGGGGACCTGCAATTTTGAAAGCTCCCTGGGTGGTTACACAGCCAAGGTGGAGAACAGCTGGGACTGAGTCTTGGCCCACTCTGTCTCAGCTTCCCAAGGTCAGCTTATAGAGGGCAGCCATCATCTTAGACTTGCTAATATCACTTAGCAGCTGGGCAGAGAGAAGGGACTAAATAAGTAAAGTCTGAATGAGTAAACAAAACATTTAAAACAAACCCTGTAGGGCTGGGCACGGTGGGTCATGCCTGTAATCCCAGCACTTTGGGAGGCCAAGGCAGGTGTATCACTTGAGGTTAGACTTTCAAGACCAGCCTGACCAACATGGTGAAACCTTGTCTCTACTAAAAATAGAAAAATTAGCCAGGCGTGGTGGCTCACACCTGTAATCCCAGCACTTTGGGAGGCTGAGGCGAGTGGATTACTTGAGATTGGGCGTTCAAGACCAGCCTGACCAACATGGCAAAACCTTGTCTCTACTAAAAATACAAAAATTAGCCAAGTGTGGTGGTACGTGTCTGTAATCCCAGCTACTCAGGAGGCTGAGGCAGGAGAATCACTTGAGCCCGGGAGGCAGAGGTTGCAGTGAGCTGAGATGGAGCCACTGCACTCCAGCCTGCGCTACAGAGCAAGACTCCATCTCAAAAAAACGTAATAAAACAAACCCTTTAGGCTAGGTGCGGTGGCGCATACTGGTAATCCCGCTAACTATCTCCTACTGTTGTGAGGGTTAAAGCAAGGAGATGGTGCATGTAGAGCACTTGGCACACATGAAGTGCTCAAGAAAGAGCAGCTCCTGCAGCCTAGTGCAGTGGCCCACACCTGTAACCACGTGTTGGGAGGCTGAGGCAGGAGAATTACTTGAGGCCAAGAGTTCGAGACCAGCCTGGGCAACATAAAGAGACCCCACCCGCCCCGTCTCTACAAAAAATAATAAAAACTAGCTGAATGTGGTAGTACATACCTGTAGTTCCAGCTACTCAGGAGGCTGAGGTGGTAGGATCAACTTGAGCTCGGGAGTTGGAGGCTGCAGTGAGCTCCACGCCACTGTACTCCAGCCTAGGTGACAGAGCAAGGCCCTTTCTCTGGAATACAAAAAAAAAAAAAAAAAAAAAAGAGAGAGGCTGGGCGCAATGTCTCACGCCTGTAATCCCAGCTACTTGGGAGGCTGAGGCAGGAGAATTACTTGAACCTGGGAGGTGGAAGTTGCAGTGAGCTGAGATCCTACCATCGCACTCCAGTCTGGGCAACAAGAGCAAAACGCTGTCTCAAAAAAAAAAAAGAGAGAGAGAGAGAGTAGCTGCCATTTTTAATGTTATTGATAAAGCAGGTGGGTGTTTCTGAAAATGCACCAGACACTGTCTTAGACTGGAAGGTGCTGATGTGTTACTGAACCTCCAGACAAAGCTGGCGAACCTACCGGGGCGGGACTTTCTGACTTGAGAAGCTGTCCTATCTATGAGGGTCCATGTTAGAGAATATTAAAGAGTAGGATTGGGGGCAGTAGCTTTCCTGTGGCAAGTACTCACTAGGTGCCAGATACTGGGCAAAGGAGTTTGCAGACATCTCTCATTTCATCCTCGCAATCCATGAGGCAGGTATGACTATTCTTCCCAGTGTCCAGAGAGGGAAAACCGCACATGGAAGCAAGTCATGCAGCAGAGCTAGGATTGGAACGGAAGTGCCTGCATCCTCCAGTACCTGCATCCCAACCCACTGTGCTATGCCTCCCGCTGATGCTTTCCCATGTCTGCCATTTAGCTTTGCTCTGCATCCTCCAGCACCTGCATCCCAACCCACTGTGCTATGCCTCCCACTGATGCTTTCCCATGTCTGCCATTTAGCTTTGCTCTGGTGAGTGACAAGTTGTACCAGCGGAAAGAGCCTGTCATTAGTTCTGTGCACACCAAGGTGAAGGGGATAGCAGAGGTGAAAGAGGAGATCGTGGAGAATGGAGTGAAGAAGTTGGTGCACAGTGTCTTTGACACTGCAGACTACACCTTCCCTTTGCAGGTAAGCACCTCATAGCATTCTCCCAGGCTCGTCGCTGGTCACCGTCGCCAGGGCCTTGCTCCCTTCCCCTAGGATCTAGAGCCTCACTCCAGAAAAAACGTTGGCCCTATTTTAAAAGCTCTGTGAACATCTCAACTGAGAAAACCTAAAAATTGCAAACCTGGGTGAGATCCAGGAGATAATCCTTTGCTTTATCAAGTCCTACAGGGTTTCTCAAAATAGCCGCATGTCCTGGTACATCGAAAACAGGATTTGATTCCCTTACACTTGATTTATATGCAGTTTTTAGAGGCACAGCCACCAAGCCAGCAAGGTTTGCCTAGATTCAGAAGGACAGAGAACTTTCTACCGAAGAGTACCAGCCCTTCTAGATTGTGTGGCGTTTTATCAACAAAAACGACTCCAGGAGACCATTCTTGGGTACATTTTTCCACCAAGAAAGGATGTAAATGACAAAAAGAAGAAAGGCATCGGTCACTGAGAGAAGGCGTGTGACTTCTAAATTTGCAAGCAGGGAAAATGAAAGCAGAATTGTCAAAAAGAAGAAATTAAAGTAGGGTTGAGGAGGCCAAAAAACAGAGAAGGGGGCGGGAGGGACGAAGGGGCACGTTTGTGGCCTGGGGAGCTAAAATGCTTTGCAAAACCCTATAAAGCCCAAGTTGCTATCTATTTGTTTCTAACAGTCGGTCATTAAAATCCTGTGATTGCTCAGGTGGTGGGATGCCTAGTGCCTTTCATTAAAGTCCGGGAAAATCTGAACAGTGTTCTGATGAAGGCTGCTCCCCTACCCTTGCCTCCCCAGGTCTCTTGAGTTTCAATTTAATGAGATTTTACGGTGTTAAAAAAAAAAAAACACGAAAAGGCTGCTTTTGAGACTCCAGTGGCAAATGACTCCTCAACCCATGCAAATGCCCCTTCGCTCTCCCTCAGCTCAGCAGGGCTGCCCGTCCAGCTTTGATGTTAAGCCCTCGGCATATTCCAAGTTGCCCACAGACCCTGATTTCTAGAAGCTTAGAAAAGTGGAGAGGTTCGCCCAGCAAGCTGGATTATTATAATTAAGTAGTTCTCTTTTCAAAGGCTTTGCATTTCCTTAGCCTCTCCTTCTCCACAGGGGAACTCTTTCTTCGTGATGACAAACTTTCTCAAAACAGAAGGCCAACAGCAGCGGTTATGTCCCGAGGTAAGGAGGGGACCTGGAGTGGTGAGTCAGGTCGTACGAGTTCCTGGAGGAGGTGCAAGTCAGAAGAAGCAGAAATTAGGACCCTGGGGTGTATTTCAGCCCACAAATATTTACCGGCCTCTTTTCTGGGGTAGGGCTGGGCTGAGTGGAGGAAGGGAGAGAACACATGGCAGTGTCTCTCCATGGCCACCAGATCTTTGTCTGCCTGCCTCAATCTCCGGTTCTAGCACTAGGGACCCATGCAGACGTCAACCCTGCTCTTTCTATCTCTGGCTCTCTTCGCAGCTTATGACAATGGTGATTCTTGGCATTTGCATAACATTTCACATTTGCTTCGAGGCTCACAATGACTTTAGGAGAAAAATGGCATTTTACAAACCAGAACACAGATTCAGAGAGGTTGTGACTTCCCCAGGGTCACACAGCTTGCTGCAGGCACAGCCAGGGTTAGGACCTGAGTGTGCTCACTCACAGCTTCTCCTACCATGGTTCACAGCGAACTGTCTGCACGGCCAGTTTTGGGAAACCCTGGCACACAGCTCTCTTGCTCATTCACCCACTTCTTAGAGTCTCAGCCTCTCCATCAGGTGCATGGGCCCCCATAGCTCCCTGCCACCAACCCAGACAATCTTTCCCAGCTTGGCTCTGCCCTCTCCACAATGCTGCCTCTTTCTGGAAGAGCTTCTCCCCTATCAAATCATATTTGTTTTATTCTGGGTCAGGCACGGTGGCTCACACCTATAATCCCAGCACTTTGGGAGGCCAAGGCAGGAGGATCACTGGAGCCCAGGAGTTCAAGACCAGCCTGGGCAACATAGTGAGACCTTGTCTCTAAAAACAAAACAAAACAAAAACTGTATTTGTCCCATTCTGTACCTCACCATCCTGCTCTCTGCTCTTCAAGATGAAAACCAGCTATTTTTCTAAGTTTATCTATACCAGCGTGTTACCGCTAGGCATTACCAGCAACTCCCAACCTCCCAGCCTCCCCTCTCAGGTCATGTAACTGTGCTGTACCAGGGACCATTCCCAACACTGACAGTTGCAGCAGCGCTGGTGGTACCCAGCCAGATCCTCCACGGATGAGTAGGCCCAGCCCTGCCGGTGGGGTTTTGCTCACGGGCCCACTCTGGCAACAAGGTCTAGCTTCCTGAGTGTCCAGGAACTCTGGGCAAAAGTGCTGTCTTTGAGTACAGTCTTTGCCATCATTTGTACCCAAACTCAGAACCAAGATAACTTTCCCTTGGTGTCTATCTTGATAACACTCCCCCTAAAAGGAGAGCTTTCTTTCTTTGTTTAGTCCTCATCGCCCCTTAACTGTCCTTGCTGTTCAGGTGAAATCTCTGACAGCCAGGCCAGCCAAGCCCTCCCTTCTGTCTCCCTTCCCAGCAGTGTTCTGTCTCCAGTCCAGTTTGGGGGCCCTGGTTCTCTTTTGTCCCATCCTTTGGTCATCTCTACACCACACTCCACCCCCATGTACACATAAAGACACTTTTGGAGTTACTGAGACTTGGAAGAAAGAGAGTTAGGATAGCCCAGAGATTAAGAGCCTGGGCTCAGAAGCTAGACTGCTAAAGGTTCAAAACTTAAAATTCTTAGCTCTGTGACCTCAGGCAGGTGACTCTTCACCTCTCTGTGCCAAGTTGTGTGCATCTATAAAATGGGGCTGAGAACAAAACCAAGGTGTTCAGATCGTTGAAACAAATGAGTGAATACCTGTGACATGCTTAAAACAAGGCATAGTACATTATAAGCACTCAGTGAATGTCAGCTGTTATGATTCAAATGACATGTTACTCCTCAGAAGGGATGTCACTCAGAGTGGCTGGAACCCAACAGGTTCCATGGAGGCACTGCCAGCCCAGAGAGCACATGTGACACTTTGGGATATTAACTTATGCTCCAGGCTGGTTTGGGCTGGTCTAATTGGACATTCACCTCTCTCTGCCCATCAACACCCTTCTATCTCTGGTTGTCTCGGTAAATATGACCAAGTTCCAGTTACACACCAACCTGAATAGATATTTGCTCCAGTTACCTGTGGCTTCAAAACAAACTACCCTGATCATGGTGGGCTTAACACAAGCATTTTATTAACTTCCACAGTTCAGTGGTTGACTGAGTTCAGCTGGGTAGTTCTTCTACTGATGTCACTAGGGATCTCTCAAGGAGCTGCAGTCAGATGGCAGCTGGGGTTGGCATCCCTTGGAGCCTCAATTGGCACCCAGGGATAGCTAGACATCTCTTCCTCTCTGGGAACCCCTAAGAGTTTCCCTCTCTTCAAGGTCTCTCCACATTGTCTCTCCAGCAGGGTAGTCAAACTTTCCAATAGTGGCTCAGGTTCCTCAAAACAAAACAAAACAAAACAAAACAAAACAAAAAAATAGAAGCTTCCTGGCCTTCTTAAGGCGTAGGCCTGGAACTGGCAACAGTGTTCCTTCTGCTGCTTCTATTGGTTTTGCAGTCACAGCACAGGTTCAGCTTCAGAAAGGAGAGGAAACACTCCACTTCTCAATGGGGAAAGTGACCAAGAATTTGTGGCCATCTTTAATCCATGCAACAATCACAAAAGAGAAGATTACAACAAAACTAATGCTGTTTTTTTTTATTTTATTTTAGAATTCCTTTTGGAGAGCAAAATAAAATTGATTTCTCTTCTTTCCTGAGATTCATCTCCAGTTGATAATGAAAATGTAACTTTCCATGAGCAACAGTGAATGATCACACATTCCTTCCTTCCATGACTATCAAGACCTACTATTTGCCAGGCACATGGGCTACAAAGATATGACCTTTGCTCTGTATTCAAAGGGTTCATAGTCTAATTTGGGGAGTCACAAGGGGAGGAGACCAACAGCATGCCATGTGACTAAGGCAGCCTGGGAAATAAAGAGATCATGACAGAGTTTGAAAACTACAAGAAACATTCATTGAGCATGTACTATGTGCTAAACCCTTTCTTTTCATAACTCATTTAATCTTCACAACAACCATGCAAGACAAATCTGTTGGCTGGGCACGGTGGCTCATGCCTGTAATCCCAGCACTTTGGGAGGCTGAGGCAGGCGGATCACGAGGTCAGGAGTTCAAGACCAGCCTGGCCAAGATGGTAAAAAATCATCTCTACTAAAACTACAAAAATTAGCCAGGCATGGTGGCATGTGCCTGTAATCCCAGCTACTTGGGAGGCTGAGGCAGGAGAATTGCTTGAACCCAGGAGGTGGAGGTTACAGTGAGCCAAGATCACATCACTGCACTCTAACCTGGTCAACAGAGCAAGACTCTGTCTCAAAAAAAAAAAAAAAAAAAGGCAAATCTGTTCACCCTGCTTTTACAGATGAGGAAACTGAGGCTCAGAGAAGTGAGTGAGTTGGCTGAGGTCTCTCAGCTAGAAAATGGTGCAGCTACTGCTGAACCAGGTATACCTGGGTCCAAGACCTAGGTCCTTGGCCTGAATCACTGTAGAAGCCACAAATTGCACAGATGACAAGGAGCAGAGGCTATTTTCACACCTATGTCATATTCTGGCTTCCTCACGACTGGCCATGAAGTCTGCTCCCTAGAAAACAGGAAGAGAAATATGCATAAACCAGGGCAGCTCATTTCTGTCTTCCAGGTTCTGTCCTTCAGCCCTGAGACCCAGCTGGTCTCGTTTTCTTGGGCCAGGCGAGTGCCCTGGCCAATGTCTCTCAGTTCCATGTGTCCTGCTGAGTCTCCGCACCTGTTTGCCCTGCTTAGTCCTTTCAGCCACAGGGCCACTTGGACCAAACCACCTGTCCTCCACCCCAGCCAGCATCCCTGAAAGTGATTCCTAGCTGCCCAGACTTCTGCTTTACCCATTTTTATTCATTTTTATTGGGATATAATTTACATACCATAAACCCCACCATTTTAAAGTGTACAATTCAGTGGTTTTGGTATATTCACAGAGTTGTGCAACCATCACCACCATCTAATTCCAGAACATCTTCCTTTCTTTCTTTTCTTTTTTTTTCTTCCTTCCTTCCTTCCCTCCTCCTTCCCTCCCTCCCTCCCTCCCTCCCTTCCTTCCTTCCTTCCTTTCCTTCCTTCCTTGTGGAGTTTTGCTCTTGTCACCCAGGCTGGAGTGCAGTGGCACAATCTCAGCTCACTGCAACCTCCGCCTCCCGCATTCAAGCGATTCTCCTGCCTCAGCCTCCCTAGTAGCTGGGATTACAGGCGCACACCACCATGCCTGATAATTTTTGTATTTTTAGTAGAGATGGGGTTTCACCACATTGGACAGGTTGGTCTCAGACTCCTGACCTCAGGTGATTGACCTCCCAAAGTGCTGGGATTACAGGCGTGATGAGCCATGGCGCCCGGCCTCCAGAACATTTTCATCCCCCACAAAGGAAATCCCAAACCCATAAGCAGTCACTCCCCATTCTCCCCTTCCCCTGGTCCCTGGCCACCACCCAATCTGCTTTCTGTCTCTATAGATGCCTTCTGGACATTTCCTATAAATAGAATCGTACATGGTGTGGCCTTTTGTGTCTGGCTTCTTTCACTCAGCATCATGTTCTCAAGGTCCATCCATGTTGTACACTGCGTCAGCGCTTCATCCTTCTTACGGCTAAATAAGATCCTGTGTATGAACGTGCCACATTTTATTTGTCCGTTCATCTGTCAGTGGACACTTGCGTGGTTTCCACTTTTTGGCAGTTCTGAGTAGTGCTGCTCTAAGCATTCGTGTGCACATCCTGGTGGATATCGAATCTCTTCTCCATGTCTTAGTAACACATGTCACTTACTCCCCATTCTCTCATCCTTCTCTCTGCAGTATCCCACCCGCAGGACGCTCTGCTCCTCTGACCGGGGTTGTAAAAAGGGATGGATGGACCCACAGAGCAAAGGTACCTTCTGTTTCTTTTCCCGAGACCCTAGGGTTGGATGGTCAGGCCTCTTGGTGACATTTGTGATGCCCAGTTCAGGTCTTCAGCCTCTGCTCTCAGCTGTCCTCTTCCACCATCACCAAGCCAGAGGCGAGTCTGCCCATGCTTTGGCTCTGTCCCCAGCAGACCAGCTGCTGACTGTAAACATGACTCCAGTTTTCCAATGAGAGAAGCTCCTAAAAACCCAGCAGATTCAGGTTCTAATCAGTAGAAAAATCACATGGCCTATAGTATCATCTGAATATTCTAAACTTCCCCTGAATCTCCTCAAAGGTTGAGGACCATGAACTTATACCCCCAGGGAACCTGGCAGTAATACCCATATTCACCTGCAAAGTTTTTATTTTATTTTATTTTTTACTTTTCAAAAATTTTTTGTACTGTTTTATTTTACTTTTGATTTTATTTATATCTAAGAACAATGCTATGGTGAAACCTGCAGAATTTCTTTATCTCATGTTTTAATTTAGAAAGGCACAGGGCACTGGGTGCAGAGGCTCGTGCCTGTAATCCCAGCACTTTGGGAGGGTGAGGCAGATGGATGCTTGAGGTCAGGGGTTCGAGACTAGCCTGGAAAACATGGTGAAACCGCATCTCTACTAAAAATACAAAAATTAGCCAGGCATGGTGGTGCATGGTTATAATCCCAGCTACTTGGGAGGCTGAGACATGAGAATCACTTGAACCTGGAAGGCGGAGGTTGCAGTGAGCCAAGATCGTGCCACTGCATTCCAGCATGGGTGACAAAACTAGACTCCGTAAAAAAAAAAAAAAAAAAAAGCACAGGACAATTTTCAAAATACTGCAAAAAAAAAAAAAAAATCAGTGGTTATAATGCAAATGCACACAAAAAGGCATATGCCCATTACTGCATTCTACTCCATACTATATGTGTATTCGAGTTGGTATAAAGATTATTTTAACATTTCTCACTATTTAATTAATTCTCCCTTGGAAACCGGTTAATCATCCTGACACTCCAGGAAGATGCGCCATGCTTAGTTCATGGCTTGGCGCATCTTGGACAGGCTGTGTACCCCTTGAGGGACTTGTGCCCTTTGGAGAGGCCATGTTCTAGTCCATTTATACTAAGTGAGAGCATACACCTGTTCCGCTCCCCTCGTGAGTAAAAAAAAGAGTTTCTTTACTCTTTTCTTGTAAAGAAACAAAAGAGCCAGCAGAATCCACAGTCTTTCTGTGTCCCGTCTGATCTCTATTACGTTTTGCTCGTTTGCCTTGCCTTGTGTTCGTTGTGGTTAGGACGGGCTTGACGGAAGCTGAAGCTGCATGGGTTGGAAAGCCTGGTCAAAGCCTAGTCTCTTGCCTGGATTGAGTTCATGATGTCCCTCCTGGAGAACTTCCTCTCCGCAGTTCTTTCACATCTGTGGTTCTACGATGCTTTGGCCCCTATAGGAATTCAGACCGGAAGGTGTGTAGTGTATGAAGGGAACCGGAAGACCTGTGAAGTCTCTGCCTGGTGCCCCATCGAGGCAGTGGGAGAGGCCCCCCGGTGAGTCGCATGGGGAGACAGACACAGTGGCCCTCAGCAGCGACCAGATGAGCCCTTGCCGAGGCTGCTTGGGCCTTCCCCTCTCAGCACAGCCCTGCAAAGTCCTGGGTCCTACTGGCTTGGGGACCCCTGCGCTCTAGATACACTGCTTGGCACAAACTAGTGTCTCTGGGAGGGCCCTGGTGGTTGGTAAACTATTGTAACAATTCTGTAGCAACTGGTAAATAGCTACTACCCTGAGCATCCTTGGGTGTCCCTGGCCCCCTTCCCTCCCCCAGATCTTCCAGGGTACCCCCAGACCCCCTCCTCTAGTGCCACAGCAGGGTCCCTTCTGACTTGTCAGTGTCCATACTGAGTGATTAAGGATAGGAAGGAAGGAGGAGATGGAAGGGAAGGATGAAGCAAGGAAAGAGAAGAGGAAGGGGAGGAAAAAGGAGAAGGGGGGAGGATAAAAGAGGGGAGGGAAAGGAAGTTTTCTCAAATTAAATGCTCACAATGACATACAGATTTGGTGGTCCCTTGTATTGATGCTTCGCTTCAATACACAAAATCATGATGTCAAATCTCAGAAGCCACAAGGGCTGATGTATTTCAGCAGAGAAAGAAAGACCTGGATTCAATTCCTAGCTCTAACACTTTTTGCTGTGTGTCCTTGGGCAAGTGGCTTAACCTCTCTGAGTTTCAGTGTCCTCACCTGTAAAAGCAAAATAATAATTTCACCAACCTCATAGGGCTGTTGTAAGGACTAAATGAGATGATACTTGTACAGTTACTGTAAGGTAAGCCCCATGCCTGGCTTACACACACACACAAAATCTACCCCTGGAGGTGTGGTGGTTCTAGACCAGCACTGTCCAGTAGAACTTTATGCAGTGTGGAAATGTTCTGTATCTGTGCTGTCCAATAGGGCAGCTACTAGGTACATGTGGCTATTGAGTACATGAAGTGTGACTACTGAATTTTTGAAAGATAGATAGATGATAGAGGATAGATAGATAGATAGATAGATAGATAGATAGATAGATAGATAGATAATAGATAGATAGAGTCTTGCTATGTTGCCCAGGCTGGTTTTGAACTCCTGGGCTCAAGCGATCCTCCTCCTGCCTTGGCCTCCCAAAGTTTTGGGATTACAGGTGTGAGCCATTGCTCCCAGCCTGAGTTTTTCATTTAATTTAATTTTAAATCGCCACACGTCTAGTGGCTACCATATTGGACAGCGCAGTTCTAGACCAACGTGATTCAGGATCATTCCCTCAGCATCGTGGAGCAAAGAGAAAATTGCCCCAAGCTGGCTCATAGAAGGCTCAGGCGAAGGTTTCCCAATGCCTGGACAGGGGGTGTGCTCAGCAGCATCACCCCTTATGGTTCTCAATCGCCAGTAGCTCCACTCAGGTTCATTTCTAGGTCAGGGGCATTTCTTTGTCACAGAAGGAATCATCCAGTTCTGGGAGATACAGCAGCCTCCACTCAGATAGTCCTTGGTTCAAGACAAGCGGCCCTTGACTGACTGTGGTTTCAGTTCCAGCTCTGCCATCAACTCACTCATTAAATAAACTGCATCTCCAGTGTGCCTGCCACTGGGCTGGATTTTGATGTGACCTGGGCAAGCAACTCCCTGAACTTCAGTTTCTCATATATTATATGAATTAGCTAAGATGGTTCATTTAATCATTCATTCAACACATCCATCACCATATAGTAGGTGTTAGATATTTATCTCATACGTAACTATGCATAAGAGACTTTGCCAAGGTTTAGGTAAAGTACAAGTCCCAGATATCGAGCAAGTCCCAACCACTGTACATACCTGAATGTGTAATTATATCAGTGTGAGAGGTGCCACAGTAAATGCCACTGGGTCTTGTATTAGTCCATTCTCACACAAAGAACTACCTAGCCAGGTGCGGTGGCTCATACCTGTAATCCCAGCACTTTGGGAGGTTAAGGCAGGCGGATCACTTGAGGTCAGGAGTTCGATACCAGCCTGGCCAACATGGCGAAACCCTGTCTCTACTAAAACATACAGAAATTAGCCAGGTGTGGTGGCACACACCTGCAATCCTGGCTACTCGGGAGGCTGAGGCAGGAGAATCACTTGAACCCAGGAGGTGGAGGTTGCAGTGACCCGAGATGTGCCACTGCACTCCAGCCTGGGTGACAGAGTGAGACTCCGTCTCAAAAAAAAAAAAAAAAAAAAAAAAAAAAAACTACCTTTTTTTTTCGGTAAGAGACCGAATACTTTATGAAAAAAAGAAGTTTAATTGACTCACAGTTCCACAGGCTTCACAGGAAGCCTCAGGAGACGCACAATCATGGCAGAAGGCAAAGGGGAAGCAAACACATCTTACCATGATGGAGCAGGAGGGGGCTGCGGGGGATGTGCCGCGCACTTCAGATCAGGAGAACAGCAAGGGGGAAGTCCAGCCCCATGATTCAGTCACCTCCCACCAGGCCCCTCCTCTGGCACATAGGGATTACAATTCGAGATGAGATTTGGGTGGGGACACAGAGAAAAACCATATCAGATCTCAAGAAGGAGAACTTCTTCTTGGAGGAGCTAGAGGGGCTTTGTGGAGAGTTTCAGAATGCTTTGCCCACTGGGTTTGCTGTATCCATTTCTCTTCACGCATCCCAAAGACCAAACCAAGAAACCAGAAACCTCTGGTCCCACTGGCCCATGGGCTCCCTCGGTCCCCACTGTCACTAATGGCCATTTTGCACGTCTCTCTCCCAGGCCTGCTCTCTTGAACAGTGCGGAAAACTTCACTGTGCTCATCAAAAACAATATCGACTTCCCCGGCCACAACTACACCACGTAAGTGCCCAGGCTGCCTCGCTGTCTTAGTTATCTACTGCTGTGTAATAAATTATCCCAAACCTCAGAAGCATGAAACAAGAAATGCCTATTGTCTCCCATGGTTTCTGTGGGTCAGGAATCTGGGAATGACTTTGCTGTGTGGTTCTCGCTCAAGGTCTGTCAGGTTGTAGCCAAGCTGTCAACCAGGGCTGCAATCATTTCTAGGCTTGACTGGAGCTGGAGAACCCTTTTCCAAGCTCTCACACAGTTGCTGGTGAGAGGGCTCAGTTCCTCGCCCTAGGACCACTTGAGTATCCTTGGTATACGGCGGCTGGCTTCTCCCAGAGCAAGTGACCCAAGAGAGATAGAGCAAGCAACCGAGAGTATAACCGAGATGCAACCAAGAGCCTAACCAAGAAGCAACCAAGATTATAACCAAGATGGAAGCCACAGTCTTTGGGAGCAACACTTCTGCCATATGCCATTGGTGACACAGATCAACTCTGGTCCAGTGTGAGAGGCCACTGCCCAGGGGCCCCAGGAGGCAGGGATCGTTTGGGGCTTTCATGGAACCTCTCCACCACACTGGGTCACTCCTGGGAAAGAGACAGATCTTTTTCACTCGAGATGTTTGTTTGTTTGCTTTTAATTATGCACAGGAGAAACATCTTGCCTGGTTTAAACATCACTTGTACCTTCCACAAGACTCAGAATCCACAGTGTCCCATTTTCCGACTAGGAGACATCTTCCGAGAAACAGGCGATAATTTTTCAGATGTGGCAATTCAGGTTGGTGGTGCTTTGTACACTGGGATGTGGGGCTATGTGTCTGGGGATGGAGGATGTCAAACGGCCAAGAGGCCGGGCCACTGGGTCTTCATAATGTGGCTCACATTTACTGAGCATTTAGTAAATTCACCCACTGTGCTAAGGGCTTTACCTACGCTACCTCATCAAATCCCAAAACAATCTTATGAGCGAGAGCTACTTGGTGTATTCCTTTCCTATGGCTGATGTAACAAATTACCAAAGCTTACCGGCTTAAAACAACACATATTTGCTTATGTTGCCAGAGATCAGAAGTTGGAGACGATTTTCCCTGAGCCAGGGCCATGCTCCCTCCGGGGCTTTAGGGGAGAATGCAGTTCCTCGGCTTTTCCACCTTCTGGAGCTGCATTCCTTGCATTTCTTCAAAGCCAGCAGCATGGAATCTTGCCTCAGTGGCCACTTTCACTCCCTATCCTGTGTCCAATCTCTCTCTGCCTCTGTCTTATAAAGAGAGGGTGCACTTACAAGAGGGGGCATTTAAGGACCAGCTGGATAATCCAGGATAATCTCCCATTTCAAAATCCTTCATTTAGGATGGGCGCGGTGGCTCATGCCTGTAATCCCAGCACTTTGGGAGGCTGAAGTGGGCAGATCACCTGAGGTCAGGAGTTCAACACCAGCCTGGTCAACATGGTGAAACCCCATCTCTACTAAAGATACAAAAAAAAAAAATAGCCAGGCATGGTGGTGGGCGCCTGTAAGCCCAGCTACTTGGGAGGTTGAGACAGGAGAATCACTTGAACCTGGCAGGTGGAGGTTGCAGTGAACTGAGATCATGCCGTTGCCCTCCAGCTTGGGTGACTAAAGCGAGACTCCTTCTCAAAAAAAAAAAAAAAAAATCCTTCATGTAATCGCATCTGCAAAGAGCTTTCCCTGGGGGAGTACTAGGAGGTAAAGCAGAAAATATATTTGATAGAATGCCCTGAATTCCAGTCTAATAAATTTGGACTTGATCTTTAATGGGGGTGTGGGGGGCACTAAAGGTGTCTGAGTACAGGAGTGGTCTGTTGAAAGTTGTATTTTAGGACACTGAGTTTAACGGTGGTGTGTCCCAGACAGGGGTAGGGAGAGTGAGGACATGCGTTTGTGGCCACCACATGCGAGTTAGATGGGGTTGTACACATGGTTCTTCAATCAGCATTTTTCCTCTAAAAATCTTAAGCAATCATGCCTATGCAGGGAGATGTCTGGTGGTTGCATAACTCACACCCAGCAGCCATAGAGATTGTCTCTTGTTGATCCTTCAGGGCGGAATAATGGGCATTGAGATCTACTGGGACTGCAACCTAGACCGTTGGTTCCATCACTGCCGTCCCAAATACAGTTTCCGTCGCCTTGACGACAAGACCACCAACGTGTCCTTGTACCCTGGCTACAACTTCAGGTAACTCCAAGGCTCCAGGTCAAACTCACCCAGTGGCTGAATCTCATTCCCAGCAATTGGTGAGACTAATTTTGGTTTCCAAGGCAACAAGATGAATGAAAAAAGACTTTCTCTAAGAACTAGGTGATAACTGAATTTTTTCCATAATTTTTTAAAAATTCTCAAAGAGATGCACACTGTTTATTTTTTATTTAGTTATTTTTTTGAAATGGAGTCTTGCTCTGTCACCCAGTCTGGAGTGCAATGGTGCCATCTCGGTCACTGCAAACTTCCACCTCCCAGGTTCAAGCGACTCTCCTGCATCAGCCTCCCAAGTAGCTAAGATTACAGGCGGATGCACACTCTTTATAAAGCAAAACTACTGGGAAACAGAAAAGCATAGAGGGGGATCAAAATCACCCATAATTCCCCTACCCTGAAATAATCAATGATAACCCTAGGGGGAATTTTCCTCATCTGCACCAATTATTTCATACAGCTCCTATGCAATCATAGCATGCATACATATATATATACATGTATAGTGGCACTCTGTGGGGTTTTTCATACCCCAGTCACTCAAAATTCTTTGTAACCATCACATTAATGATCATAACATTCCATTTTGTAGGTGAACAAATAACAAAATAACAACTGCTACAATTCAGGGAGTGTTTTCTTTTCTTTTTTTGTTTTTTGTGTTTGTTGTTGTTTGTTTTTTTAGATGGAGTCACACTCTGTTTGCCCAGGCTGGAGTGCAGTAGCACCATCTCAGCTCACTGCAACCTCTGCCTCCTGGGTTCAAGCGATCCTCCCGCCTCCCAAGTATCTGGGACCACAGGCATGTGCCACCACACCCAGCTAGTTTTTGTATATTCAGTAGAGACGGGGTTTCACTATGTTGGCCAGTCTGGTCTCGAACTCTTGACCTCAAGTGATCTGCCCACCTCGGCTTCCCAAAGTGCTAGGATTACAGGCATGAGCCACTGCGCCTGGCCCAAGGAGGGTTTTCCATATACCAAGCACTCCCTGTCACCATCCCTAAAATCTCCCAACAACCCTGGAAGAAAGATATTATTGTTTCTAGAAGATGATTTGCCCAAGACCCACAGCTGATAATACATGCTGCATAATTCTAACCCTCGTCACTCTGACCCCACACTCACACTCCATCCCTTCCTTCCCATCTCATGATTTTCTCACCCATGCCTCCATGATTGAATATTTAAGTTGCTTCCAGTTTTTCTATTACAAATAACCACAGTGTGCATCTTTGCACATAAACTTTTGTTTGAATTCCAGGTTACTGCCTTAGGATAAATTTCTAGACTTATTAAATCAAAGGCTGTGAACATTTTATCATATGCTTTCAGATTTTTTAAAATATCTATGGTTATAATGTTTTGTTTTGTTTCTGAGACAGAGTCTCACTCTGTCACCCAGGTCGGAGTGGACTTGGTGCGATTATAGCTCACTGCAACCTCTGCCTCCCAGGCTCAAGCGATCCTCCCACCTCAGCCTCCTGAGTAGCTAAGATTACAGGTGCACGCCACCACGCCCAGCTAATTTTTAAAATTTTTTTGTGAGACGGAGTCTCATTATATTGCCCAGGCTGGTCTCAAACTCCTAGCTCAAGCAATCCACCTGCCTCGGCCTCCTAAAGTGTTAGGATTGCAGGTGTGAGCCACTGCGCCTGGTCTATACTTTTCATTTCTAGGATTTTTATTTGGTTCTTTTTCAAAGTCATCTATTATTGTTCCAGTGAGTCCCATTCTTACCTTAAGGATCCTACTACTTCTGTCCATTCTATTATATCATTCCTTTCATACCGACCTATTATCCAGAGTAACTTGGGTGGGAGTTCTCCTCGTGGGCTTTGAAATACTGTCTTCAGTAGAAAAGATCTTATGCAAAGTTCTACATGTGCTGTATGTTATGGAGGTATTCCTTATATATTACTCAAAGCAGCCTCATAAACTGGCAGGCAGCCCCTTAAATGTCTTTCTGTTTCTGGTTTTGTTTTGTTTTTTGGCCTGCATGATGTTTTAAAACTTGAGACAGGCCAGGTACAGTGGCTCATGCCTGTAATCCCAGCACTTTGGGAGGCCAAGGTGGGAGGATCACTTGAACCCAGGAATTTGAGGCTAGCCTGGGCAACATAGGGAGACCCCATCTCTACAAATAATAATTTTTAAAACATCAGCCAGGTGTGGGCACATGCACCTCTGGTCCCAGCTACTCAGGAGGCTGAGGTGGGAGGATTGTTTGTACCTGGGAGGTTGAGGCTGCAGTGAGCTGTGGTTGTGCCATTGCACTCCAGCCCGGGTGACACAGTAAGACCCTGTCTCAAAAATAAATAAATAAATAAATAATAAAATTTGAGACATTCTATGTAAAACCTTGGACTTCCTGCTTTTCTTGAAAAATTAAACTATTTGATTAAAAAAAATTAAACTATTTGACACCCCAAGGTCCATATCTTACATGGTGGCTGCGGGCTGGAGCTGAGTATCAGTGGTCCTATTTAGAAAGGGTCTGGGCTTTCTGGTTCATCACTGTCACTGCCACTCCTCAGTGCTTATACCTGGCCCGCATCCTCATTTCTGTCATCTGCCTGGCCCCTGTAGGCATTTGAGTTTGAAACCCTTGACGTAAAGATGGGCTGATGCTTTTTGCTTCCTTTGGGTCAATGGAATTTCATCCAGGGCACTGAAACCAGCTTCCAGTTGAGATAACTTTTTGATCATCCCCTGCCGCTCTGCTGAATAGGCCCATGGCCATTAGTAAGAAGAGAGGACAGGATGAGTGGTCCCCTGACTGCCCTTCCAGGGTATTTTTTTTAGCTGTCAGCAGAAGCATGCGGGGCAGTGTACAATCAGGTGTCAGCAAACGTCCTTCCAGTGGCTGAGTTGAGCCCAAGAACATCCGCTCCCGAAGAGATCTGAGCCCTCTGAAGGCCTGAGCCAGTTATGATGTTAATATTCTTTTAGAACAAAGTGGTAGAGCATTTCTTGTCTGGAATGAGCACCAGAAGAAATCTTTGGCCAAAAACAAATTGTTGAGGGCCAGGAGCGGTGGCTTATGCCTGTAATCCCAACACTGTGGGAGGCCGAAGCTGGAGGATTACCTGAGGTCAGGAGTTCGAGACCAGCCTGGCCAACATGGCGAAACCCTGTATCTCCTAAAAATACAAAAATTAGCTGGACGTGGTGACAGGTGCCTATCATACAGCTACTTGGGAGGCTGAGGCAGGGAGAACTGCTTGAACCTGGAAGGTGGAGGTTGCAGTGAGCCGGGGTCATGCCACTTCACTCCAGCCTGGGTGACAGAGCAAGACTCTGTCTCAAAAAAAAAAACTTAAATAAATAAATAAATAAATAAATAAATAAATAAATAAATCGTTGAGGTCTGATGAGTAAGTGGACAAGTTATTTTCCAGCAGACACACAAGAGAAGGAAATTACAGGTTATAGGAGGTATTTCAGAAAATATAACTTTCTAAAACATAGGAAGTTGAAGAAGTTGATCACATTACAGAATTCTGTCCCTTACAAAACAATCCGTGCTGAAATGTCCTTACTCAGTGAATAGGTGATTCCGCTCATGCACGACCTGTGTGAAGTGGATCAGGCCACATAGAATGCACGACGCGCTTCTCAGGCCCAGCAGGAGTACGTGTCTGTGTTAATTTCCTGTGGCTGCTATGACTAATTGCCACAAGTGTGGCAGCTTCAAACAACAGAAATTAATCCTCTTCTAGTTCTGGAAGCCAGAAGTTTGGAATCAAGATGTCAGCAGGGCCACACTTGCTCTGATGCTCTATGGGAGGGTCCTCTCTTGCCTCTTCGAGCGTCTGGTGGCTCCAGGCATTTCATAACTTTATGGCGGCGTCACTCAAATCTCTGCCTCCATCCTCACAGGGCCTTCTCCCCTGTGTCTCGATGTCTTCAATTTCTCTCTCTCTTTTTTTTTTTTTTGTTTTTTGTTTTTTGTTTTTTGAGACAGGGTTTCACTCCAGTCTCCTAGACTGAAGTGCGATGGCATAATTTCAGCTCACTGTAACCTCTGCCTCCTGGGCTCAAGCAATTTGATCTCTCCTTTATCTTATAAAGATACTAGTCATTGGATTTGGGGCTTACCCTAAATCCAGGATAATCTCATCTTGAGATGTTTAACTTAATTATATCTATCTGCAAACACTGTATTTCTACATAAGGTCATATCACAGCCACTAGGGATTAGATACTTGAACATATCTTATTTAGGGGGCTCAACCCATTCCAGTGTGCAAAAAACATTCTTCTTCAAGGCCCGATGTTTCTCAGGGCATTGCCCACTGACTACTTGGTACCTTTACTGGAAATATAGACTCCTAGAAACATCTCAGGGCTTCTGCAACCACTCTTTGGGGGAGGGGCCTAGGAGTCTGCCTTTGAACACACTCACCCCAAGTGATCCTTTTTTTTTTTTTTTTTTTTTTTGAGACAGAGTCTTGCTCTGTCACCCAGGCTGGAGTGTAGTGGCACGATCTTGGCTCACTGCAAGCTCCGCCTCCCGGGTTCACACCATTCTCCTGCCTCAGCCTCCCCAGTAGCTGGGACTACAGGCGCCTACCACCATGTCCGGCTAATTTTTTGTATTTTTAGTAGAGATGGGGTTTCACCATGTTAGCCAGGATGGTCTCGATCTGCTGACCTTGTGATCACCTGCCTCGGCCTCCCAAAGTGCCGGGATTACAGGTGTGAGCCACTGAGCCTGGCCGTCACCCCAAGTGATTCTTGCCTTCAGTTTAAGAGCCACCATAACAAGACACTGGAAGCAGAAATTCACACGCTTACTACACAATGTTAACCTTCCCAGGCAAACCAACTCACATAGGGAGATAATGCCAAGCCCAGGGCAGGCAGTGGCGATGCATGCTTGCTTGTGTATTAAAAAACAAATCACTGGCTGGGCACGTTGGCTCATGCCTATAATCCCAACACTTTGGGAGGCTGAGATGGGTACATCACTTGAGCTCAGGAGTTCAAACCAGCCTGGGCAACACAGTGAGACCCTCATCTCTATAACAATTTTAAAAAATTCGTCAGGTGTAATGGTTTGCACCTATAGTCCCAGCTCCCCGGAGGCTGAGGTGGGAGTATGACTTGAACGCCGGAGGCGGAGGCTGCAGTGAGCTGTGTTCGAGCCACTGCACTCCAGCCTGGGCGACAGAGCCAGATCCTGTCTCAGTAAACAAAAACAACAACAAGAACAACAACAAAGATAAATCACTCAATATAGCATCAGGAGAAAAAGCTCTCTTGAAATAGTCACATGCAAAGAAATTGAATTCCCTCCAGTCAGAAAGAGGCACTAAAGTGCCTGAGAATATCTGATCGATTTCAATGTCAGATTTTGAGAGGTTTTTTAAAAAGTTTCAGATGTTTCTTACTATTTTTTGGCAGAACATCTGTCATCTGCTTTCTTCTCTCCCCACATCTTGTAACTAGATGGTGAATTAATAACTCAGAAAAATATATATGTATATGTAACCTTATCTAAAAGCAATCATCAAAATGTGAGAAGAAGGGGCAGATTTAAAAGTTTTATGAAGCATTCGTTTTAAGCCTCCTTAATTATTCTTGAAAAACAAAACACACCACTTTTCCTGACTGCAGCACTGGGGAGGGTTGCATATTACGGGTGACTGATGATTTGTGCCTGGGGCTTAATTTTTAAAGTTAGCACTGGGTGATGACAGAGAAAGGTCAATGCCACTGAAAGAATAATTTTTTTTTTTTTTTTTTTTTTTTTTTTGAGATGGGGTCTCACTCTATCACCCAGGCCGGAGTGCAGTGGTGTGATCTTGGCTCACTGCAACCTCTGCCTCCTGGGTTCAAGTGATACTCCTGCCTCAGCTTCCCGAGTAGCTGGGATTACAGACGTCTGCCACCATACCCAGCTAATTTTTGTATTTTTAGTAGAGACGGGATTTCACCATGTTGGCCAGGCTGCTCTCAAACTCCTGACCTGAGGTGATCTGCCTACCTTGGCCTCCCAAAGTGCTAGGATTACAGGCGTTAGCCACTGCACCTGGCCAAGAAGAATTTATTACATACTTTTCCCAAGAGATAGGGCCACACCACATGATGCCAGGCCACACCAGGCCATGCCACGCTAGACAGGGCCACAGGAGGAAGTACCAGATTCGGTCAAGAGGCAGAATAAAGGGGAAAGAATGGTCCAGAGCTTTATTGTGTTTCCCAATGGAAGGGCAAGGCAGGACTGGGGAAACAGCTTGGGGTGAACTACTTTGAATAATGCCAGTGGGTTCTGAGTTACAAGAATGGTCTCTAAATGTCTGGCCCTCACCCTACCTGTCCCTAAGGAGAAATACTGGAGAGTTAGAAAAGGAAGTGATTGAGGGATTGGTTGGAGGGTTTGTAATATGATTTTCACACCCTCACAAAAGCTGGATTGCAGGGGAGATGTAAACAACTTCAGCCTTGGGAGGCCAAGATGAAAGGATGGCTTGAAGCCAGGAGTTCAAGGCTGCAACAAGCTATGAGCACACCACTGCACTCCAGCCTGGTTGAAAGAATGAGATCCTGACTCTACAAAACATTTTTGAAAAAAATTTTTTTTCTTTTTTCTTTTTTCTTTTTTTTTGAGACAGTCACCCAGGCTGGAGTGCAGTGGTACGATCCTGGCTCACTGCAACCTCCGTCTCCTGGGTTCAAGTGATTCTTGTGCCTCAGTATCCTGAGTAGCTGGGATTACAGGCATGTGCCACCATGCCTGGCTAATTTTTGTATTTTTAGTAGAGATGGGGTTTCACCATGATGTCCAGGCTGGTCTCAAACTCCTGACCTCAAGTGATCCACCTGCCTCGGCCTCCCAAAGTGCTGGGATTATAGATGTAAGCCACCGTGCCCAGTTGAAAATTTTAAAAATAAAAATTATCCACGTGTGATGGTGCACACTTGTAGTCCCACCCAGCCACTTGGGAGGCTGAAGTGGGAGTATCACTTGGGCCCAGGAGGTGGAGGCTGCAGTGAGCTCTGATCATCTGATCATGCCAGTGCTCTCCAACCTGGGTGACAGAACAAGACCCCACCTCAAAACAAACAAACAAAACAAAAAACACAACTTCAGCCTTTAGTTTGGCCCTGTGATTAATGATTGCCAAATAGACATATACAGAATCTAAGAAAATACAGTTTGCTGAGGTGTGCCTGTCCCCAGTCCAGTAATCAGTATCTAAGATTTACCACCATCCACTCCTGCTTTGTTCTAGATGCCAAATCTCTTCTTCCCCCTTAAGGAATAGTCATATTGCTTGAAGCTATTTTTTTTTAATTTATCTGCTTGTTGTTAATCCTGTATTGTTTTAAAATGCATTTTTTTTTTTTTTTTTTGAGACGGAGTCTCGCACTGCTACCCAGGCTGGAGTGCTGTGGCCGGATCTCAGCTCACTGCAAGCTCCGCCTCCCGGGTTCACTCCATTCTCCTGCCTCAGCCTCCCGAGTAGCTGGGACTACAGGCGCCCGCCACCTCGCCCGGCTAATTTTTTTGTACTTTTTAGTAGAGACGGGGTTTCACCGTGTTAGCCAGGATGGTCTCGATCTCCTGACCTCGTGATCCGCCCGTCTCGGCCTCCCAAAGTGCTGGGATTACAGGCTTGAGCCACCGCGCCTGGCCTAAAATGCATTTTAATCTTAAGCGACAAGCTGATTTTCCGTCCCTCTGAGATGATGCAAGTACAGGTGGTGACACGGGGAGGGGGATGCTCTTTGGTTGCAGGTGGTTGGAGAGAGTCACCCAGGGCTTTGGATTGTGTTCCTTCCCCTGCCACCTGTCACAGAGCCAGGGGACAGACCAGGAGGACTAGATGGGCCACTGTTTTGGCTTTTCCTTCCATAAAATACTAGCATTTTTTGCCAGATGCAGTGGCTTATGCCTGTAACCCCAACACTTTGGGAACCTGAGGCAGGCAAATCACTTGAGCTCAGGAGTTTGAGACCAGCCTGGGCAACACGGCAAAAGCCCATCTCTACAAAAAATACAAAAAATTAGCTGAGCATGGTGGTGCATGCCTGTAGTCCCACCTGGCTGGGAGACTGAAGTGGGAGAATCTCCTGAGCCTAGGAAGTCAAGGCTGCAGTGAGCAGTAATCCTGCTGCTACACTCCAGCCTGGGCAACAGAGTGAGACCCTGTCTCAAAAAAAATCCCAAAAGCCCAACACCTTCAAAGAGATCTTATAAATACAGATCCTTTTCTTCCTACAGATATGCCAAGTACTACAAGGAAAACAATGTTGAGAAACGGACTCTGATAAAAGTCTTCGGGATCCGTTTTGACATCCTGGTTTTTGGCACTGTGAGTCTCCTTTCCCAGCTCCGGGCACCGGCATCCTATGACTGTGTCCTAATTACTGCTGTGGGGCCTCCATGGAGGGAAGGGTTTTGGTCACAGCCATTAGCTAGCACTGGGCATTTTGCACATGGCATAAAAGAGGAAGAAGATGTCCTCGGGGTGCTGTCCCTGAATGAGTCATCTGACGAGTACAGGACTGGGCCTGGAAAGCAATTCTAACATTTGGCTTTAAAAATATTCTGATACTTAACAAGAGAGAGAAAGAAATCTCCTGTAAAATAGTTTCTAAGTAACAGAATCCAATTCAAAATGGCTTAAGGGGGAAAAAAAAAAAAAACACTTTCAGTGGGCTTTTTTGGGTTCACATAACTGAAAAAATTCCAGGGGTTATTTTTAAGCTACAAGCATGGTTGGATCCAGGTGTTAAAACAACATCATCATCATCAAGAACTTGCCACCCTCTGTGTCTTGTATACGTCCTCCTCAGTCTTGGTATCATCCCCAGACCAGCCATCTCTCTATGAAGGTATCAAGCAGCACCTTCAATTTGACTGGTTTAGCAACCTCAGTGAAAAGAAAATGCCTCTTTGCCAGAAGGTTCAGCAAAGGTCTCAGACAAATGTCATTGGCTCTGATTGGCCCACCATGGATGACATGCCCACCACTGAACTAATCACTATGACCAGGGTCATGCCATACTCCCAATGGCTGGTCTCGAACCAACCCTAACCCAGCCCAGGAGCCAGCAGAGAGGCCAACACCCCAGCCCCTTTAACACACACACACACACACACCACACGGACTGAAAAGAAAATTGGAGTGTTGCCCTCTGAAGATAGAAGGAAAAGATGCCAGGTATGCAAAAATCAACATATCCCATGACATGGTGTCCAAGAGCATGTTATCTGTGTAAGATGGTGATAAGCAGGACGAGAAGCAATGAGATATAGCTGAAAGAATGCAAAGACCACTGGGAATAAAAACCACGAGGCGGCCGGGCGCGGTGGCTCAAGCCTGTAATCCCAGCACTTTGGGAGGCCGAGACGGGCGGATCACGAGGTCAGGAGATCGAGACCATCCTGGCTAACACGGTGAAACCCCGTCTCTACTAAAAAGTACAAAAAAATTAGCCGGGCGAGGTGGCGGGCGCCTGTAGTCCCAGCTACTCGGGAGGCTGAGGCAGGAGAATGGCGTAAACCCGGGAGGCGGAGCTTGCAGTGAGCTGAGATCCGGCCACTGCACTCCAGCCCGGGCGACAGAGTGAGACTCCGTCTCAAAAAAAAAAAAAAAACCACGAGGCTGGGCCAGGCACAGTGGCTCATGCCTGTAATCCAAGCTCTTTGGGAGGCTGAGGTGGGTGGATCACGAGGTCAGGAGTTCAAGATCAGCCTGGCCAACATGGTGAAACCCTGTCTCTACTAAAAATGCAAAAAATTAGGTGGGCGTGGTGGTGGGTGCCTGTAATCCCAGCTACTTGGGAGGCTGAGGCAGGAGAATCACTTGAACCCAGGAGGTGGAGCTTGCAGTGAGCTGAGATCACACCACTGCACTCCAGCCAGGGCAATAGTGTAAGACTCTGTCTCAAAAAAAAAAAAAAAAAAAAAAAAAACCATGAGGCCACCCAGACATTCCTTCCCTCTGCTTCTGAAGTAATGTCAAACCTTTGGGAGAAGAAGCTTGTCTGAAACCCTCACCTTGTATGAATAAATGACAGCGCTTTGGTGGGTCTCCCCTTAATGTGTGGGCCCCAGTGCTTCTTCATGTAAAACCTTTATGGGTCTAAGCACACCCTGCACGGCTGAAGCAGGATGCCTGAGAGTCAGTTTCAGTCTGCGTAGTCTCTGCCTCGGCCAATACTTGAATGCATCTATCCAAGTCACAGTAGGAGGCTCCGCTCCCTGATAGAACCAACCATTGCACGCTGAAACAAAACAGCGCTGCTCTGAATTTCACCTGAGTAAACTCCCACTCTGTTTTAGGGAGGAAAATTTGACATTATCCAGCTGGTTGTGTACGTCGGCTCAACCCTCTCCTACTTCGGTCTGGTAAGAGATTCTCTTTTCCGCGCATTAGGAAAATGGTTTGGAGAGGGAAGTTACTAACGTGGCACTTGTCTGCATTTTCCACAGGCCACCGTGTTCATTGACTTCCTCATCAACACTTACTCCAGTAACTACTGTCGCTCCCATATTTATCCCTGGTGCAAGTGCTGTCAGCCCTGTGTGGTCAACGAATACTACTACAGGAAGAAGTGCGAGTCCATTGTGGAGCCAAAGCCGGTGAGGCCGCTGTGTTCATAGGACACCAAAACATGGAGAGATTCCGTGAAATCACTGAGCAATGCACGAAAGTTAGGCCCAAATCACAGGCTTCCTCCTGTAGTGGATACGTCTCTGGGCTCTACCCCGATCAACCAACTCTCAGATAAATTCTTGGGTCTTAGAGAAGAATAGAAACAAAAAATGGAGGGGCAAGATAGAGGGAAGGCAATTTTTTATGTCCAGGACTTGCCAATTTTGTCATTTATTTATTTATTTATTTTCAGATGGAGTCTTGCTCTATCACCCAGGCTGGAGCGTCTCCCAGGTTTAAGTGATTCTCCTGCCTCAACCTCCCACGTAGCTGGGACCACAAGTACACACCACCACACCCAGCTAATTTTTATATTTTTAGTAGAGCCGGTGTTTAGCTATGTTGGCCAGGCTGGTCTCAAACTCCTGACTTCAAATGATCCACCCACTCTGCCAGCCACAGTGCTGAGATTACAAGTGTAAGCCACTGAGCCCAGTCTGTTTTGTCATTTATTAAATTGGTATAGCCAAAAAAAAAAAGAAAAGAATAACGACTTTAGAGAACAATTTGGCAGTGACTAATGTTTAAATGGGACATACTTTACAGCCTGGCATTTTCAGTTCTCCACACCTGCCCTAGAAAAATACTCACATGAGTACCCAAGCAATACACGAGTGCAAGATGTTCAAAGCAGGATTGTTTATTAAATTATCAATCATATATGATTATTAACAGTGAAGAAATAGTATCTAACCAAATATCCAACAGGTGAATGGTGAAAGAAACTATGGTAAATCCATAGAAAGGAATACCAGTCACCAGTTTAAAAAAATGAGATCGATAATAATAATGGCAAAACTTACACAGCACTTCTTTTCTTTTTTTTTTTTTTTTTTTTTTTTTTTTTATAAGTGATAGAGCTGGGATTTTATTTTATTTTATTTTATTTTATTATTATTTTTTTTTATTATACTTTAAGTTCTAGGGTACATGTGCATAACGTGCAGGTTTGTTACATATGTATACTTATTCCATGTTGGTGTGCTGCACCCATCAACTCGTCAGCACCCATCAATTCATCATTTATATCATGTATAACTCCCCAATGCAATCCCTCCCTCCTCCCCCCTCCCCCCTCCCCATAATAGGCCCCAGTGCGTGATGTTCCCCTTCCCGAGTCCAAGTGATCTCATTGTTCAGTTCCCACCTATGAGTGAGAACACGCGGTGTTTGGTTTTCTGTTCTTGTGATAGTTTGCTAAGAATGATGGTTTCCAGCTGCATCCATGTCCCTACAAAGGATGCAAACTCATCCTTTTTTATGGCTGCATAGTATTCCATGGTGTATATGTGCCATACACAGCACTTCTAAATGCTTTATACATTAACTCACTGAATCTTCACAACAACCTGATGTAGACAGATGCTACTATTATCTCTTTCTATAGATGAGGAAATTGAGCCACAGGAAGGTTAAATAATTGGCCCAAGGCTGGGCACAGTGGCTCATGCCTGTAATCCCAACACTTTGGGAGGCTGAGGCAGGCAGATCACTTGAGGTCAACAGTTTGAGACCAGCCTCGCCAACATGGTGAAACCCCATCTCTACTAAAAATACAAAAATTAGCCAGGTGTGGTGGTGCATGCCTGAAGTCTCAGCTGCTTGGGAGGCTGAGGCAGGAGAGTTGCTTGAACCTGGTTGGCAGAGGTTGCAGTGAGCCGAGATTATGCCACTGCACTCCAGCCTGGGTGACAGAGGGAAACTCTGTCACAAAAAAAAAAAAAAAAAAAAAAAAAAATTATAGGGCTTGACAAGAGCAGATCTCCAAGACACTTGTTAAAAGAAAAAAAAAGCAAACTGTAGAACAACATATATTATATGATATATAGGATAAAAAAAACCACTAGACTCAGAAGCTAATCTATATATTTTCTGCATGTATATTCCATATATACAGAAGTGTACACACACATACATATACATATGTGTGGCTGTATATATGTACACAAAATTGTACCAGTGGCTGCTTCTGGAAAGGACCTTAGGTGGGAGAGTAGTCAAAGAGATTTCAGCGTCATCTGTATTGTTTCGATTTGATTAATTTGGACTTTATTAAGCAGGTCCTCTGCATTCAACTCCATGATTTTCCCCAAAGAGAAATCTCTGGTACCTAAAAACAAAGGTGATTGGCTGGACGCGGTGGTTCACGCCTGTAATCCCAGCACTTTGGGAGGCCAAGGTGGGCGGATCACATGAGGTCAGGAGTTCAAAACCAGCCTGGCCAACATGGAGAAACCCCGTCTCTACTAGAAATACAAAAAATTAGTGGGGTGTGGTGGCGCATGCCTGTAATCCCAGCTTCTCCAGAGGCTGAGGCAGGAGAATCACTTGAACCCAGGAGGTGGAGGTTGCGGTGAGTCAGGATCGCGCCATTGCACTCCAGCCTGGGCAACAAGAGCGAAACTCCGTCTCAAAAAAAAAAGACAATATCTTTGTCTTTCCCTCATCCAGGAACATGATTGTCCTGTTCCAGCAGCTGAATGCACAATTCACTGTCCATTGTATATGCATTCACAATTTGAAATAAAAGTTCATCTTTGCAGCTAAAACTAATCACTACTTCATGGCCCAAGATGAGATGAAATTTAACAAACATATAAATAATTTAAGTTGCAATAGTACAACTTTCTGGAGATACTGAATCTAGAGTTACTGAAATTGAGATAATACCACATAGAAATTGTACGCGGCAATTGGGGGATCCAATGTAAAAACATTAAGCAGTAAGCTGTGGCTGTGTTGAATTTACAAATTAAGATGCATGGGGTTCTGCCCAGCGCGGTGGCTCATGCCTGTAATTCCAGCACTTTGGGAGGCCAAGGTGGGGGGATCACCTGAGGTCGGGAGTTCAAGACCAGCCTGACCAACATGGAGAAACCCCATCTCTACTAAAAATACAAAATTAACTGGGCATGGAGGTGCATGCCTGTAATCCCAGCTACTTAGGAGGCTGAGGCAGGAGAATCACTTGAACCCAGGAGGCGGAGGTTGCAGTGAGCCAGGATTGCGCCACTGCACTCCAGCCTGGGCAACAAGAGCGAACTCCGTTTCAAAAAAAGAAAAAAAAAAAAGCATGGGGTTCCATTTCTGATTTACCTTTAGACTCAGAAATCATTTATTCTTGGTCAATGAGAGTTTTGAGCCAGTTTGTTCAATAGTCTATCGTTTGGCAAATAGGAATTACAATTGCCTTTAAATAGGCAATTCTTGGTAATTCTGTACAAAAAATGGGTAAACTTTTAAACCGTCTTTTCCTAGACATTAAAGTATGTGTCCTTTGTGGATGAATCCCACATTAGGATGGTGAACCAGAAGCTACTAGGGAGAAGTCTGCAAGATGTCAAGGGCCAAGAAGTCCCAGTAAGTTAAATAATTTTGTCTTTATTTTTTAAAGAAAATTTACTATTAAATATAAACACATCTAGAAACTTATACAAATCAAAACTGATGGATTTTAACAAAGTAAACATACTCATGTAACCAGCACTCAGATTAAACAACTGAAAATTACTAGCAGGAGTCCCTTTTATGCCCCCCTCCAATCACTACCCTCTCTTTCTCTTTTCTTAATTTTTAAAATTTGGCTGGGCATGGTGGCTCACACCTGCAATCCCAGCACTTTGGGAAGCCGAGGCAGGTGGATCACCTGAGGTCAGGAGTTCAAGACCAACCTGGCCAACATGGTGAAACCCCGTCTCTACTAAAAATAAAAAAATCAGCCAGGTGGTGTGGTGGCATACATGTAATCCCAGCTACTCAGGAGGCTGAGGCAGGAGAATCGCTTGAACCCAGGAGGTGGAGTTTGCAGTGAGCCAAGATTGTGCCATTACACTCCAGCCTGGGTGACACAGCAAGACTCCATCTCAAAAAAAAAGAGAAAAAAAATGTATATTTTTAAATTCAAACAAGGTCTCACTATGTTGCCCAGGATGGTCTCAAGCAGTCCTCCCGCCTCGGCTCTACCAAGTCCACCCAACTGCCCTCTCTTAAAAGTAGTCATTATCCTGTATCCAAAGATTAATTTTACTTCTGCCAGAAGTTTCTAAAAGTTGAATCATGTAGTGTGTAAGCGGTATATACTCGGTTGAGTGTCTGGCTTCCTTTACTCGACATTATTTTTGCGAGAATCGTTCATGACGCTGTGTATAGCTCATTCCCATTGTATAATTCCGTTTTATAAGCATCCAACTTAGCCATCCTACTGTTAATGGACATTTGGGTAGTGTCCAGTTTGGGGCTAATGCCAATAACGCTGCTATGCTCAACATACGGTACTCTACTGGTCAGTTACCTAAGAGTGGAATTGCTGAGTCATAAGGCAGACATATATTCAGTTTTAGGAGATACTAACAAACAGTGCTACAAAATGGTTGTTGTCATTCACACTCTCCCCAACAGTTCTGGCTGCTGGGCATCTTCAGTTTCCTAGGGCTGAATTACCACAAACTAAGCGGTGTAAAACAACAGAAATGGCTGGTGGCTCACGCCTATAATCCCAGCACTTTGGGAGGCCGAGGCAGGCAGATCACCTGAGGTCAGGAGTTTGAGACCAGCCTGACCAACATGGAGAAACCCCATCTCTACTAAAAATACCAAAATTAGCCAGGCATGGTAGCGCATGCCTGTAATCCCAGCTGCTCGGGAGGCTGAGGCAGGAAAATTGCTTGAACCTGGGAGGTAGATGTTGCAGTGAGCTGAGATCGCGCCACTGCACTCCAGCCTAGGCAACAAGAGCAAAACTCCGTCTCAAAAACACCACCACCACCAACGGAGACATATTCTGTCACAGTTCTGGAGCCTGGAAGTCTGAAATTAACGTGTTGGTAGGGCCCTCTCTATCTGAAGGCTCTAGGGAGGAATCTTTCCTTGCCTCTTCCTGGCATCTAATGTCTTATGACATTGACCAGGACCTCCAGTACAATACTGAACAGAAATGGTGACAGCAGCCATCTCTGCCTCATTCCCTATCTTAGGGAGAAAGGCTTTTATACTTCGCTATTCATTATACTATTTGCAGTAAGTTTTTGTTTGTTTGTTTGTTTGTTTTGAGATGCAGTCTCACTCTGACGCCCAGGCTGGAGTGCAGTAGTGCAATCTTGGCTCACCACGACCTCTGCCTCCTAGGTTCAAGCAATCCTCCTGCCTCAGCCTCCCAAGTAGCTGAGACTACAGGTGTGCACTACCATGCCTGGCTAATTTTTGTGTTTTTAGTAGAGACAGGGTTTTGCCATGTTGGCCAGGCTCGTCTCCAACTCCTGACCACAGGCGATCTGCCCACCTCAGCCTCCCAAAGTGCTGGGATTACAGGAGTGAGCCACTGCATCCAGCCTGCAGTATGTTTTTCAGAATGTGCTATTAGGTAAGAAAATTCCCTTCTGTTTCTAGTTTGCTAAGCACTTTTACCATTAATAGATATTGATTTCTGAAATAATGTCTTTTTTGTTTTCTGGCCGGGTGCAGTGGCTCATGCCTGCAATCCCAGCACTTTGAGAGGCCTAGGTGGGCAGATCACCTGAGGTCATGAGCTCAAGAACAGCCTGGCCAACATGGCGAAACCCTGTCTCTGTTAAAAGTACAAAAATTAGCCGGGCATGGTGGTGCACACCTGTAATCCCAGCTACTCAGGACTGAGGTGGGAGAATTGATTGAACCTGTGAGGTGGAGGCTGCAGTTAGCTGAGATCATGCCACTGCACTCTAGCCTGGGCAACAGAACAAGACTCCATCTCAAAAAAAAAAAAAAAGTTTTTTTCTGCTCCTTTTGAAATATCAATGAGTTTTCTTCTTTTTTTCTGTTAGGTGGTGAATTGCACTGATTGATTTTCAAACATTAAGCCAACCTTGCATTCCTGAAGTAAACTCAATTTGAATGTGTTGTACTATTCTTTATATTTATTGCTGAATTCCATTCACTAATATTTAGGATTTTTACATCTCTTCTTGAGACTGACCAAAGTGTTTCCATTCTTGTAATATTCTTATTGGATTTGTGTATGAAGTGAACTACGGTCATGTGTCACTTAATGATGGGGATATGTTCTGAAAAATGCATCAGTAGGTGATTCTGTGGTTGTTTGAATATCATAGACTCTATTTACACAAACCGAAATGGAATCGCCTATTATACACTTAGGTTACATGGTGTAGTCTACTGCTCCTAGGCTGCAAACCTGTACAGCATGTTACTGTACTGAATACTGTAAGCAACTGTAACAGAATGGTAAGATTTGTGTATCTATATATAGAAAAGGTACAGTGAAAATATGATATATAAAGCTAAAAAATGGTACATCTACATAGGGCACTTACCATGAATGGAGCTTGTAGGACTGAAAGTTGCTCTGGGTGAGTCGGTCAGTGAGTGAGTGGTGAGTGAATGTGAAAGCCTAGGTTGTTACTGTGCACTACAGTAGACTTCATAAACACTGTATGCTTAGGCTACACTAAATTTATTTCAAAACATTTCTCTTTCTTCAATAAAGTAATCTTAGCTTACTGTGACTTTTTTACTTTATAAATTTTTAAATTTTTTAAACTTTGTACGGTGGTATAAAAATACTTTCTTTCGGCCGGGCGTGGTGGCTCAAGCCTGTAATCCCAGCACTTTGGGAGGCTGAGGCAGGCGGATCACGAGGTCAGGAGATCGAGACCATCCTGGCTAACACAGTGAAACCCCATTTCTACTAAAAATACAAAAAATTAGCCGGGCGTGGTGGCAGGCGCCTGTAGTCCCAGCTACTTGGAGGCTGAGGCGGGAGAATGGCATGAACCCGGGAGGCAGAGCTTGCAGTGAGCCGAGATCACGCCACTGCACTCCAGCCTGGGCGACACAGCGAGACTCCGTCTCAAAAAAAAAAGAGAAAAAGAAAAAGAAAAAAAAAATTTTCTTTCTCACCGGGTACGGTAGCTCACGCCTACAATCCCAGCACTTTGGGAGGTCGAGGTGGGTGGATCACAAGGTCAGGAGATTGAGACCATCCTGGCCAACATGGTGAAACCCCTCTCTGCTAAAAATACAAAAAAATAGCCAGGCGTGGTGGTGGGCACCTGTTGTCCTACCTACTCGGGAGGCTGAGGTAGGAGAATAGCATGAACCCAGGAGGCAGAGCTTGCAGTGAGCCAAGATCACGCCACTGCACTCCAGCCTGGGTAATAGAGCAAGATTCCATCTCAAAATAACAACAATAATAATAATAATAATAATAATAATAATAATAATAATTCTTTCTCTATATCTTTATATATTCTATATACTGTTTTCTATTTTTAACATTTTTTATTTTTATTTAAACATTTTTTTTAAAAACCAAGTCACGGCTGGGTGTGGTGGCTAACGCTTGTAATCCCAGCACTTTGGGAGGCTGAGGTGGGTGGATCACTCGAGGTCAGGAGTTCAACACCAGCCTGGCCAATGTGGTGAAACTCTGTCTCTACTAAAAATATAAAAATTAGCCGGGTGTGGTGGTGCACGCCTGTAGTCCCAGCTACTCAGGAGGCTGAGGCAGAAGAATCGCTTGAACCCAGGAGGTGGAGGTTGCAGTGAGCCGAGATCATGCCACTGCACTCCAGCCTGGGAGACAGAGCAAGACTCCCTCTCAAAAAAAAAAAAAAAAAAAAAAAAAATTCCAATAGTGCGAAGTCCTGGGAAGAATGTGGAATACCACAGTGTGATAAGGGAATCACGTGGGATAAAACCTGCTAGATAGGGTGGTCAGGACAGGAGGTGACATCTCAACAGAGGCCTGGCTTTTCTGAATTTCATTTTCCAAAATCTATAAAATAGGCCGGGTGCAGTGGTTCATGCCTGTAATCCCAGCACTTTGGGAGGCTGAGGCGGGCAAATCACCTGAGGTCAGGAGTTCCAAACCAGCCTGGCCAATATGTTGAAATACCGTTTCTACTAGAAATGCAAAAGAATTAGCTGGGCATGGTGGCGTACACCTGTAATCCAAGCTACTTAAGAGGCTAAGGCATGAAAATTGCCTGAACCTGGGAGGTGGAGGTTAGAGTGAGCTGAGAGGTCACACAACTGTGCTCCAGCCTAAGCGAGAGTGAGACCCTCTTTCAAAAAAAAAAAAAAAAATCTGTAAAATAGAGACAAGGATGCATTACCTCACAAGCATCTTCAAAGACTTGAATGAGGCAATGCTTACAGAACAGATGCATGGTCCTGGTATCTACACCTAATCAATGACGGCTACTATAACTCATGTAACATTAAATGTAACTTTGTAAGTTAATAAAATTAAAGAACCTAGAACCTGAGGGCTTGTCATTGCTAATAGGTTTGGAAACTTGCTTTTTCAGAGACCTGCAGTGGACTTCACAGATTTGTCCAAGCTGCCCCTGGCCCTCCATGACCCACCCCTGATTCCTGGACAACCAGGGGAGATGCAGCCGCTTAGAGAGGAGGTGACTCCTAAATCCAGGGACAGCCCCGTCTGGTGCCAGTGTGGAAACTGCCTTCCGTCCCAACTCCCCAAGAGCCACAGGTGCCTGGAGGAGCTGTGCTGCCGGAAAAAGCCAGGGGCCTGCATCACCACCTCAGAGCTGTTCAGGAAGCTGGTCCTGTCCAGACACGTCCTGCAGTTCCTCCTGCTCTACCAGGAGCCCTTGCTGGCGCTGGATGTGGATTCCACCAACAGCCGGCTGCGGCACTGTGCCTACAGGTGCTACGCCACCTGGCGCTTCGGCTCCCAGGACATGGCTGACTTTGCCATCTTGCCCAGCTGCTGCCGCTGGAGGATCCGAAAAGAGTTTCCCAAGAGTGAAGGGCAGTACAGTGGCTTCAAGAGTCCTTACTAAAGCCAGGCACCATGGCTCATGTCTGTAATCCCAGCCCTTTTGGAGGCCGAGGCAGGCAGATCACCCGAGGTTGGGAGTTGGAGACCAGCCTGGCTAACAAGGCGAAATCCCGTTTGTACTAAAAATACAAAAATCAGCCAGACATGGTGGCGTGCACCTGTAATCCCAGCTACTCGGGAGGCCGAGGCACGAGAATCACTTGAACCTGGGAGGCGGAGGTTGTAGTGAGCCGACATTGTGCCACTGCACTCCAGCCTGGGAGGCACAGCAAACTGTCTCAAAAAAAAAAAAAAGAGTCCTTACCGATAGCAGGGGCTGCAGTAGCCATATTAACATGACCTTTCCTAGCAACTTGAACTTCACCTGCAAAACACTGTGGCCACATTTTTAGCCAAAGGGAAATGTGCTTTCATGTTCTATAGCTCTGTGTCTGAGAGCAAAGTGACCTGGTTAAACAAACCAGAATCCCTCTGCATGGACTGAGAGCAAAGAGATTGAGATGTAAGTTTCAACTCTGTCCCTAGGAAGTTGTGTGACCCTAGGCCTCTCACCTCTGTGCCTCTGTCTCCTCGTTGCCCAACTACTATCTCAGAGATATTGTGAGAACAAATTGAGACAGTGCACATGAACTGTCTTGTTAATGTGTAATGATCTACATGAATGCAAAACATTTCATTATGAGGTCAGACTAGGATAATGTCCAACTGAAAACAAACCCTTTTTGTCCTGGTTGAAGAATGTGGAGGACTAAAAGTGGCCACAGATTCTTTGACTCTCAAGTCCCCCAAGACCTAAGGGTTTTATCTCCTGCCCTTGAGTATGGGTGGCTCTGATTGTTTATCCAAAAGTGGAAGTGACCTTGTGTCAGTTTCAGATCCTGGTCTTAAGAGGCTGACAGCTTCTACTTCCTGTCCCTTGGAACTGTTGCTATCGGGGAAGCCAGACTCCATTTACAAGTCTGCCTATCCTGGTCAGGCGTGGTGGCTCACACCTGTAATCCCAGCACTTTGGGAGACCAAGGTGGGCGGACCACTTAAAGTCAGGAGTCCGAGACCAGACTCGCCAACATGGTGAAACCATATCTCTAATAAAAATACAAAAATTATCTGGGCATGGTGGCAGGCACCTGTAGCCCTAGCTATCAGGAGGCTGAGACAGGAGAAACACTTGAACCTGGGAGGTGGAGGTTGTATTGAGCTGAGATCGTGCCACTGCACTCCAGATTGGGTGACAGAGTGAGACTCCATCTCAAAAACAAAAAAGTCTGCCTATCCTGAGACCACCCTGCTGTGAGGAAGCCCAAGCAGCCATGTGGACAGTGCCTGACCAGCCCCAGCTTTCAAGCCATCCAAGCCCAGTCACCAAACATGAGAGAGAAGAAGCCTTCAGGTGATTCTGGACTCTACTAACATATGACTGATACCACATGATACATCCCAAGTGAGAACTGCCCCATAAATTCAGAAAACCAAATTGCTATCTTAAGTCACTAAGTTTTGGGCTTGTTTGTTCCACAGCAACAGATAACTGGAACAGAGAGCAAGCCTGACG
Organism: Rhinopithecus roxellana; assembly: GCF_007565055.1. Lineage (NCBI taxonomy): Eukaryota > Metazoa > Chordata > Mammalia > Primates > Cercopithecidae > Rhinopithecus > Rhinopithecus roxellana. The sequence goes on along the minus strand of NC_044558.1, from coordinate 84,445,210 downwards.
AATGGGCACACAGACTCAGCCCATACCTTCCCTGGTTCTAATGTTCTTAGGGAGCCCAGACTAACCCTGGAACTCTCAGGAACTTAGGTGTCCACTGGACAGTTCTAGAAGGGCTATGGACCAAATCAGGTAACTCACCAGACCTGCCTTGGAATCTATCAAATCTAACTGCTGAGCTACACAATGCATTCCAATCCTCATCACAATTCTATGACTGAAGGCCGGATGCAATGGCTCAAGCCTGTAATCCCAGCACTTTGGGAGGCCGAGGCAGGTGGATCACCTGAGGTCAGGAGTTTGAGACCAGCCTGGCCAACATGGTGAAACCCTGTCTCTACTAAGAATACAAAAATTAGATGGGCGTGGTGGTGAGCGCCTGTAATCTCAGCTACTTGGGAGGCTGAGTCAGGAGAATCTCTTGAACCCGGAAGGTGGAGTTTGCAATGAACCAAGATAGTGCCACTGCACTCCAGCCTGGACGACAGAGCAAGACTCTGTCTCAAAAACAAAAACCAAAAAACAAAACAAAACAATTCCATGATTGAAACTGACTCAAAAGCTGCCTTTATGCTATTAACACCCTGTACTTTGCAGCCAATCAGAACTGACACAGTCTGGGTGCTAGCTACTTCAAAAGCAACCCACACCACACCTTTACCATTTCCACACATCAACTGCTAAGAATATGAAAATGCAGTGACAGATTTTAGGATCCTGCTTCAGAATTTCCTTTTCCTGGTTTGGTCACTAGAGTTGGCTATTTATCTGTTTCTAAACAACTGCCATTTTATCGAATAGTTTAGAGACCACTATTAAATATTGTGACTGATGAAAGATCTGTGAATTTTTTTATACATATTCTAAGAATTACCATTTTGATACCTTTTAAAAACCAGCAGCTTTCTACTATATTCATGTAAAACAGCATGAATAAAAATGTTTTTTGATACAGGGTTTTATCTGGTTTTAAACTCAGGAACCAAGTTAATTATGCCAGATTGAACTTTGATTTTTACTACCTTTTCAAAGACATTTTAAAAAGTGGATAATTATACATATATAATATGCATAATATTTCTTTGGAGCTGACATTTCTTTACTCCACGAATTCTATGTTACTGTTACATCTTTCCATTCTGATGGCCTCTGGGCCTTTGTACCTTTGCTTTTGGTGCCTTATTCCTAGTATGTTTCCATCACCTTAATGAGGCCGCAGATGGAGTCAGAATGTGAAATTACAAATAATCACTGGATCCATCTACTGTTTTCCATCACCTTCCCCACTGATGCTCTGGGTAAGACAGTGATGTGTCACTTCAACTGTGTGTAGTATGTCAGACACGTCCTATAATAACAGGCATCACATTTGTATTCTTATTTTTAGTTTACTGTAGAAAATAATGGCATCACCAAAGGTGATGAGAGTTTTTGTAGGATCTGTTTTCTTATACTTAAAGACAGTCTTCTGTTATGGTAATTGCCAGTATTCATGGCTTCCTCTCTGCGTCAGAAGAGAAGGGATCTGCTTTCTCTTGGCTGATTTCACATAGTATTGGTAATAGATAATAGACTTGCATTTCTCTTTCTAAAGGGGAATAACTTTTTAAACCCTTCCTGATTTTAGCCTGGCAATGTAAGTGTCCTTAATGTGACTGTTTTGGTAATTAAAAAAAAAATGTATAATTTGTTTATTTAAATCTTTCCTTTCTTTTCAGAAGGTCCCCAAATCACAGTTAACTCATTCATGGACGCATTCATTCAACAACTATTCAATGAGGCACTCTCTAGAGACCAAGGATAAATAAGGTTGCCAGTCTCATGGAGATATGAGGAGATGGAAATTAATCAAATAATTCAAGCAAATGGAATCTTGCAACTTGTGCTGAGTATCATGGTGAAAAGGCAAATGATGGCATGAGAGCTTATAGTAGGGGAATTTGGCCTATTTGGGAAGATCAGCCTACCTGAGGAAGGAATGTTTTAGCTAAAATCTGAAGGATGAGTACTACTTAACTAGTGAGTGGGGGAGGAAAGAGCATTCTAGCAGAGAGAACAGTATGTGCAAAGGTCCTGGGGCAGGAAAAGCAGAGCAGGTTTTTAGAACTTAAAGGAGACCTGTATGACTGTGCCATAAACAGTACAGAGAAGTAAGGCATGAGTCACAGCTGGACAAGCAGGCAGAGGCTAGCAGCCTGTGGGCCATGGTAGAGTTTGTCTTTATCCTAAGATCTAAGCCAGGTAAGGGTTCTAATCAGGAGCCTGTTAAGATCACATTTAATTTTTATTTTTATTTATTTATTTTTATTTATTTTATTTTATTTTTTTGAGATGGAGTCTTGCTCTGTTGCCCAGGCTGGAGTGCAGTGGCTCAACCTCAGCTCACTGCAACCTCTGCCTCCTGGGTTCAAGTGATTCTCCTGCCTCAGCCTCTCGAGTGTCTGGGATTACAGGCGCCTGCCACCACGCCCCAGCTAATTTTTGTATTTTTAATAGAGATGGGTTTCACCATGTTGGCCGGGCTGGTCACGAATGCCTGACCTCGAGTGATCTGCCGGCCTCAGCCTCCCGCAGTGCTGGGATTACGAGCATGAGCCACGACATCCAGCCTTATTTTTCTTTTCTATTCTATTGTATTCTATTGTATTCTATTCTATTCTATTCTATTTTGAGATGCAGTTTCACTCTTGTTTCCCAGGCTGGAGTGCAATGGCACTATCTCAGCTCACTGCAACCTCTACCTCCTGGGTTCAATCAATTCTCCTGCCTCAGCCTCCTGAGTAGCCAGGATTATAGGCACCTGCCATCATGCGTGGCTAATTTTTATATTTTTAGTAGAGACGGAGTTTCTCCACGTTGGCCAGGCTGGTCCCGAATGCCTGACCTTAAGTGATCCACTGGTCTCGGCCTCCCGAAGTGCTGGGATTACAGGCTTGAGCCACCGCGCCCAGCCACCATATTAATGTTTAAAAGATCACTGTGATCGCTGTGTGGAAAATGAGCTGGGAGTGGTGGTGGGTGTAGTTTTTGTTTCAGTCTTTCGCTACTCCATGAAACATTTGCCCCACATAAGCAGCCACACTGAATGTTTTTCTTTTCTCCCCTCCTCTTCCTCTTGGGAAGTCACCAAAAAAAAAAAAAGGACAAAAAAATCAGCAGCAAGAGAAAAGGAGGAATAGCTGTGGTGTGCCTTGAATTTTGGAATGGCCCCTGTCCCAGGCTGGCAGGGATGAGTCTGCGTGTTGAGCTTCAGATCACAGGAAGGAGTGCACCAAATCAGGAGACGAAGGGCAGTCAGCAGGACCCACTGGGTACCCATCCTGCGGTGTAAGGCCTAAAATCAAGCTCTAATATGAGGTGCTGCCTTGACATCAGGTGAAATCAGGAGTGCCTGGAATAGCCTCACCCCAAGTTTCTCTCCCAGTCCTCCCTTGGCAAAGGGTGCCCAGTGAAACAGCCTTCCTTATCAAACAGACCAGATGCAGTTCCTGCTAATCCCTAAGCAGCAGGTGTGAGTCTCTGGCCAACCCATGGAATTATCCAAATGAGCCAGTCACATCCTCCAGGGAACCAGGGCCTCCTCACCCTCTTGGTGCTACAACGCCTACCCCCCACTGGCCCTGGCTGTTCACTCTGTTTCTGTGTGGCCCTGCACGGAATGTGGGGTCTTCCTCCCTGAGCTGTGTGACCAAAAACTGCTGCCAATCTCATCTGCCAAGTGTTGGGTGTCATGTGTTCAGCCACCCCCATTACCCTGGGGTGGGAACTGGGAATCCCTCCCTCACCACTGAGGTAAAGAGGAGGTTATTAAAACATCCCTAATTCAGCCGGGCGTGGTGGCTCACGCCTACAATCCCAGCACTTTGGGAGGCTGAGGCAGGTGGATCACCTGAGGTCAGGAGTTCAAGACCAGCCTGGCCAACATGGGGAAACCTTGTTTCTATTAAAAATACAAAAAATTAGTCAGGCATGGTGGCAGGCACCTAAATCTCAGCTGCTTGGGAGGCTGAGGCAGGAGAATTGCTTGAACCAGAGAGGCTGAGGTTGCAGTGACCCACAATTGCACCACTGCTCTCCAGCCTGCACAACAAGAGCGAAACTCCGTCTCAAAAAAAAAAAAAAAAAAAAAAAAAAAAAAAAAAAAATCCCTAATTCCAGGCCAACCAGCGGCCCTAAAAAATTAATCTTGGTTTGGCTTCTGCCCAAAGTCATGGTCTACACAAAGCCCTGCCTACTAGAGGCAATAAAGAACCATGACCACCACTCCCATTTATTCAGATTACCCACTGGAATGCACCGAGTGGGATTTTGCCCTCTGCTGCTTGTATGTTTCTCAACCCATGTTCTAATCCCATGCAGTCATCATTCAGGGATCCCCTGACTCAACTTTTCCTTTTTGAATAGAATAGAAATTCCTCTCTTCTTTCACTTTTATTGTGACTTTTCAGCTTCCTGTTTTCCATTCCTGAGGGCTATGAATCATATTTCCAAAATAAATGATGATCTATGGAGAGGATTTTGCATTTCCAACATCCTTAGCTAACTTTAATGAATTATCATGGTCACATGATCCTAAGGCTTCAGGAATCAGAGGAAGTGGCTGACACTGACTTACCATTTTAACCAAATAATCACCACACTAAGCTTGGATAAGGGTTAACTAAAAGTAACAGGGCTCTTATGCAAGCCCTTCGAGTCTGGTAAGTTATGAGTATTTATGTTTTATCTCCCCCCAAAAAACAATAAGACCCTCAGAGGCAAGGAACTCATCTTAGTTTTTGTCCCTTACACACCTATCTCAGCCTAGTGGTATGGTGGGCACTGGAAACAGACCACCTGGGTTCAAATCCTGGCTTAGTCACTTATTGGCCAAGTGGCCTGATATGGTTTGGCTGTGTCCCCACCCAAATCTCATCTTGAATTGTAGCTCCCATAATTCCCATGTGTTGTGGGAGGGACCTGGTGGGCGATAATTGAATTATGGGGGCAGTTTCCCCCATACTGTTCTCGTGGTAGTGAATACATCTCACGAGATCTGAGGGTTTTATAAGGGGTTCCCCCTTTTGCTTGGCTCTCATTCTCGTTTTGCCTGCCACCGTGTAAGACGTGGCTTTGCTCCTCTGTGCCTTTGCCATGATTGTGAGGCTTCCCCAGCCCTGTGGAACTGTGAGTCAATTAAACCTTTCCTTTATAAATTACCTGGTCTTGGATGTGTCTTTATTAGCAGCGTGAGAACAGACTAATACATGGCTTCGGGCAGCTTCTCATGTCTAGCCATGGGAGCTATTCTTATGATTTGGATGGTACCCAATCATCACTCTTGAGTTCCAGGCCCATACATTAAATTACCTCCAGAAATTCTATACTTAAATGGTTTAGAGGTAACTCAAACAGGTACAAAAGACAAATCATGATCTCAGTTCACCCCACCCACATATGAGTCCCAGAGCTCCCAAGATCAGCCAGTAGCACCACCTGCCATCAGTTCAACTTCCCAAACCAGAAATTCAAAGGATACCTATTGGGGGAACGAGCCCCCAATATTTCAATGTACATTCTTTTCTATTTTCCCTAAGTGTCAGCCAGTCTGAGAAATAGAGAAAGAGTACAAAGAGAGAAATTTTACAGCTGGGCCTCCGAGGGTGACATCACATGTCGGCAAGTTCCGGGATGCCTACCTGAGCTGCAAAACCAGCAAGCTTTTATTAGGGATTTCAAAAGGGGAGGGGTATACGAATAGGGAGTAGGTCACAGGGATCACATGCTTCAGAGGGCAACAAAAGATCACAAGGCAGAGGCAGAGAGCGAAATTAGAATTACTGATGAGGTTCCATGTCCCACTGGGCATGCATTGTCTTGATAAACATCTTAACAGGAAACAGGGTTCGAGAGCAGATAACCTGGTCTGACTAGAATTCACCAGGCTGGAATTTCCCAATCCTGGTAAGCCTGAGGACACTGCAGGAGACCAGGGCATATTTCATCCCTTATCTTCAACTGTATAAGACAGGCACTCCCAGAGCAGTCGTTGATAGGCCTACCCCTGGGAATGCATTCCTTCCCCAGGGTTATTCCTTGCTAGGAAAAGAATTCAGCAATATTTCTCCTATTTGCTTTCTGCAAGAAGAAAAATATGACTCTATTCTGCCCAACCCCGCAGGCAGTGAGACCTTAAGGTTATCTTCCCTTGTGCCCTGAAGATTGCTGTTGTTCTGTTCTTTTTCAGGGTGCCCTGATTTCATATTGTTCAAACACACATTTTACAAACAATTTGTACAGTTAATGCAATCATCACAGGGTCCTGAGGCGACATACATCCTCAGCTTACAAAGATGACAGGATTAAGAGATTAAAGTAAAGACAGGCATAGAAAATTATAAGAGTATTGATTGGGGAAGTGATAAATGGCCAGGAAATCTTCACAATTTAAATTCAGAGACTGCAGTAAAGACAGGCGTAAGAAACTATAAAAGTATTAATTTGGGGAACTGATAAATATCCATGAAATCTTCACAATTGCCGGGCGCAGTGGCTCAAGCCTGTAATCCCAGCACTTTGGGAGGCCGAGACGGGCGGATCACGAGGTCAGGAGATCGAGACCATCCTGGCTAACATGGTGAAACCCTGTCTCTACTAAAAATACAAAAAAACTAGCCGGGCGAGGTGGCGGGCACCTGTAGTCCCAGCTACTCGGGAGGCTGAGGCAGGAGAATGGTGTGAACCCGGGAGGCGGAGCTTGCAGTGAGCTGAGATCCGGCCACTGCACTCCAGCCTGGGTGACAGAGCGAGACTCCGCCTCAAAAAAAAAAAATAAAATAAAATAAAATAAAATAAAAAAATAAAAAAATAAAAAAAAAAAAAGAAAGAAATCTTCACAATTTATGTTCTTCTGCCACAGCTTCAGCCAGTCCCTGCATTCGGGGTCCCTGACTTCCTGCAACAGATACCTTGATGTCTCCCTTCTCCTTCCCCATTCTGTCCAATCTCATCTGTTTATTCAGCGAACACTTACTGAGCACCCTGGCACTGTAAAGGAGCTAGGGATGAACAGGTGAATAAGACAGGCTCTTTGGGAGGTTAGGTGCAGTGGGGAAGACAGGCAATCACAGTGAAAATAAATGGGGCGAGGACAGCTTGGGATACAGAGTTTGAAAGAAACAAGCAGGATGCTGTGATAGGAGCAAGGGAGTTACTTCTGACAGGGGGCAGGGATGGTGTCTCCAAGGAAGTAACATTTACCCTAGATCTGAATATCGAGAAGGAGCCAGCTGTAATGAGTTGAAAGAAGGGCATTCCAGGAAGAGGGAAGGAAAACACAAAGCTGAGGGGTGAGACAGAAATAAGAGTGTTCCAGAGCCTGGTGCAGGGGCACATACCTGTAGTCCCAGCGACAAGAGATCATCCCTTAAGCCCAGGAGTTTGAGGCCAGCCTGGGTAACACAGTAATAATCTATCTCAGAAAGAAAAAAAAAAAGAAAGAAAGGAAAGAAAGAAAGAAGGGAAGAAGGAAGGAAGGAAGGAAGGAAGGAAGGAAGGAAGGAAGGAAGGAAGGAAGGAGAGAGAGAAAGAAAGAAAGAGAGAGAGAGAGAGAAAGAAAGAAAGAAAGAAAGAAAGAAAGAAAGAAAGAAAAGAAAAGAAAAGAAAAGAAAAGAAAAGAAAAGAAAAGAGAAAAGAAAAGAAAAGAAAAGAAAAGAAAAGAAAAGAAAAGAAAAGAAAAGAGAGTGTGTTCCAGGAACTGTCAGATGGCCAGAAAGAAAGAAAGAAAGAAAGAAAAGAAATGAGTGTGTTCCAGGAACTGTCAGATGGCCAGAAAGAAAGAAAGAAAGAAAAGAAATGAGTGTGTTCCAGGAACTGTCAGATGGCCAGTGCAACTATGCGATGAGATACACAGGCTTGCTTGTTTTCTTACTGCCTCCTAAACTGAGTGGTTCCATCTCACTGAAACAGACGCTCAAAGAAAGGTGAAATTCGTACAGGCAAGCACAGTCTTGGGAGGGTTATGAAGCTCGTGAGATGTAAGCGGGCCCTCACTGGAGGAAGGGGCTGGAAACAGTGGGATGAGAGGAAGCATTCCCAACAGGACCAGCAGCACAAGCCAGGCCCAGAAACAAGTGACTATGATAGTGGAGGGAGATTAAATGGGACTGATTTGGGGAAATCTTCAAAAAGAAAAAAAAGCTGAGATCTTTGAACCAGTTGCAAAGTTAAGATGGAGCCATTCTTGTGGCTGACGGAGGACAAGAGAAAAGCAATGATTTAAGAACATCCCAGCTGGGCGCGGTGGCTCACCACCCCTGGCTGAGGCAGGAGAATCACCTGAACACAGGAGGTGGAGGTTGCAGTGAGCCGAGATCGCGCCACTGCACTCCAGCCTGGGCGACAGAGCGAGACTCCTTCTCAAAATTTAAAAAAAGAAAAGAAAAATCCCTCAGACAGACATGAGGACGTGGGATGGGAGGGGAAGCCTGGGGAAGTGACATCATTTAGAAGTCAGCTGGGATTGGCCAGGCGCGGTGGCTCAAGCCTGTAATCCCAGCACTTTGGGAGGCCAAGACGGGCGGATCACGAGGTCAGGAGATCGAGACCATCCTGGCTAACACGGTGAAACCCCATCTCTACTGAAAATACAAAAAACTAGCCAGGCGAGGTGGCGGGCGCCTGTAGTCCCAGCTACTCGGGAGGCTGAGGCAGGAGAACGGCCCAAACCCGGGAGGCGGAGCTTGCAGTGAGCTGAGATCCGGCCACTGCACTCCAGCCTGGGCGGCAGAGCGAGACTCCGTCTCAAAAAAAAAAAAAAAAGAAACAAAAATTTGTTGTGAAAATCACATACAGGATTGACGAATTCAGGGCTGCCTCTTGTTTTCAGCAGTATCGGACAGTTCCCCCACACTGCCTCTTGCAGTCACGGGTTATTCTCCATCCACCTTTTATTCTATGCTGCCTATCAAAGGGTGTGATCTCTGAGATCTTTTACAGCCTAGAGACTGAATGCCAAATGTGCTAAGATGTCAAGATCCAGGTATTAGAATAGGTCTAGCTCATCTGCAGGAATATCATCCTTCCCCGTCTCCTCCATTTCAACAACCTGTAATTCCTCCCACTCACTGAATGGGAGGAAACATCTATAGATCATATATCTGATATGGAATTTGTATCTAGAATACATAAAGAAGTCTTACACCTTAAAACCATAATACAAATGGCTGGCATGGTGGTTTATGCCTGTAATCCCAGCAATTTGGGAGGCTGAAGTGGGCGGATCATCTGAGGTCAGGAGTTTGAGACCAGCCTGATCAACACAGTGAAACTTCATCTCTACTAAAAATACAAAAATTAGCAGGGCATGGTGCTGGGTGCCTGTAATCCCAGCTACTTGGGAGGCTGAGGCAGAAGAATTGCTTGAACCTGGGAGGCGGAAGTTGCAGTGAGCTGAGATCCCGCCACTGCACTCCAGCCTGGCAACAGAGAGAGACCCTGTGTCAAAAAAACAAAAAGGACATTGGGTCTGATGGGGCTGAGAGGATTATCTGTGATCAACATATGGCCTATTAGATAAGAGTCAGGGTTTTTCTGTTCTGTTTTTTGCTTTTTTCTTTGTTGTTGTTGTTGTTCCACAATAGATTCAGTCTTAAGGACTACCCGGGGAAAGCAACAGCAAAATTATAAAATAATTTATTCCTCGCTTCTGCTATCAACTTGTTCTTTATTTAGACGTTCTGTTTCTGGAAGTATATATAATCATACTGTGTGCCACACGTATCTGTCATTCTGTTATACAATGACGTATTTCACAATGTCTGTGTGCCAGATAAGCGAGTCTTACATCTTTAAATGCCTAAACATTTAATTTAAACATTCTTTCATTATAGATTCTCCTGAACAAATGACACTGTCTCTTCTGACTGGCCTTTTGCAGCTCAAGGCCATTGTGACAAATGTCAGTCTTACATAACTGTAACCAAATAACACCCTAAGGCACATTGAGGTCTCTAAACTAAATGGCCCCAGACTGATGAGTTTTTTGGAGTTCTTGGCTCTGCTTTTTATAGAAACATTTCTTTTTTATGGGCTATTTGTGTATTGCTGCTCTTAGTACTGGTGGCCTTGGGCAATGCATCCCACCTCTTTCTAATTTACTGCATTCAAACAAATGTTTGTTTTACCACCTACTTTACTGGTGACATTATACATTTTTCATCTGTTAGATCCTAGGGCTATAGCCATAGTCTTTTCAATTCCAAGTTTCAGAAGGCTAGTAGCTTAAGGAAAAAATGAACATTTATTATAAGATTATGGCGGTATCTCAAAGGTAAAGGTGAACGGGGGGAGGGGACAAAACCAGGAAGTGGAAGCTCAGCAGAAACCAGAGGCTGTTCTCTTTGTCTCTCTCACCTCTGTGCGTCTTTGTCCAGCTGTTTCATTATTTTGCTTCTGCAGATTACCGTTCTCAGCTTCTCCATGCATGCGATGGTTATGTCAAATCAGTTCCAATCACCTGCAGAGAAGAAAGAGTTGTCTGTATCCCAATGCCAAAGCCAAAGGAGAGACTGGCCCGGTTAGGTCAGTTTCCCACCTGTGGTCCAGTCAGCTATGGCCAGGAGGATAAGGTCACATAGTATAAAAACGGCTGCTGCACCACCTCTGCGAGAAATCACAGCCCAGAGGAAGCGCGTACTGATGAACTGGCTTCACCAGCAACAAAGGAACTGGAAAATCGAAACTGCTCCAGTCGCATCTGAACTAAAAAGAGGCCAGGCACAGTGGCTCACGACTGTAATCCTGCATTTTGGGAGGCTAAGGCACATAGATCGCTTGAACTCAGGAGTTCAAGACCAGCCTGGGCAACCTGATGAAACTCCATCTCTACCAAAAATACAAAAAATTAGCTGTGGCACATGCCTGTAGTCCTAGCTATTTGGGAGGCTGAGGTTGGAGGATTGCTCAAACCCAGGAAGCGAAGGTTGCAGTGAGCCGAGATCATGCCGCTGCATTCCAGCCCAGGTGACACAGTGAGACCCTGTCTCAAAAAGAGAGAGAGAAAAAAAAGAAAGCTTGATGTGAGGGCCTGAGACGCTCCCCTATGAAGAAAGAATATGAGGTCTGGCCCCATAGATTCATGGTATATACTTTGCTTTTCTTGAGACGTTGGTTGTTTACTCCCTGTTTATTGGATTATCACTGAGACATAACTCACATATCATACAATTTACTCTTTTTAAATGTACAATTCAGCAGCTTTTAGTATATTCACAGGTTCCGCAACTATCACTACTTCCTTTTCCAGCACATTTTCATCACCCTAAATGGAAACCTTGTACTCATTAGTAGTTACTTTCCAACCTTTCTTTCCCCCAGCTCCTGGCAACCACTAATCTACTTTCAGTTTTTTGTTTTGTTTTGTTTTGTTTTGAGAGGGAGTTTTGCCCTTGTTGCCCAGGTTGGAGTGCAATGGTGCGATCTCAGATTACCGCAACCTCCGCCTCCCAGGTTCAAGCAATTTTCCTGCCTCAGCCTCCCAAGTAGCTGGGATTACAGGCGTGCACCACCATGCCCAGCTAATGTTGTATTTTTAGTAGAGATGGAGTATCTCTATGTTGGTCAGGCTGGTCTCGAACTCCCGACCTCAGGTGATCTGCCCACCTCAGCCTCCCAAAGTGCTGGGATTATAGGTGTGAGCTACCGCACCTGGCCTCTACTTTCAGTTTCTATGGATTTGCCTATTCCAGACATTTCCTATACATAGAATCACACAATAAGTGCCCTGTCACGTCTGGCTTCTCTCACTCAGCGTGGTGTTTTCAAGGGTCATCTGTGGTATGGCGCGTGTCAGTGCTTCATTCCTTTCTGTGGCTGAATCACAGTCCATTGTAGGGATGCACCACACCGTGTTTACGTGTTCATTAGTTGATGGACATTTAGGTTGTTTCCACGTTTGGGCCATTATGAATGCTGCTACGAATACTCACGTACAAGTTTTTGCATGAACATCTTTTTTTTTTTTTTTCAGAGCGGGGGTGGAAGTTTATTTGAAATGCCTTAGAACAGGAAAGGAAGCTGTACTTGGAAGAGACCCAAGTGGGCATGGGAAGGTTAAAGAGACAAGGTCAAATGCCAAACATATCTTTTTCTTTCTTTTTTTTTTTTTACCTTGAGACGGAGTCTCGCTCTGTCACCCAGGCTGGAGTGCAATGGTGTGATCTCGGCTCACTGCAAACTCCACCTCCCAGGTTCAAGTGATTCTCTTGCCTCAGCCTCCTGAGTAGATGATTACAGGGATTACAGGCGTGCACCACCATGCCTGGCTAATTTTTGTATTTTTAGTAGAGATGGGGCTTCTCCAGGCTGCCCAGCCTGGTTTTGAACTCCTGGCCTCAAGTGATCCACCTGCCTCGGCCTCCCAAAGTGCTGGGATGACAGGCGTGAACCACTGAGCCCCGCCCAGAACATATCTTTTTAATTCTCTGGGGAAATCCTGGAAGAGGAATATCTTGGTCCTACAGTAATTCTATGTTTAACATTTTGAGGAACTGCTGTTTTCCAAAGGAGCTGGACCATTTTACATTCCCACGAGTAATGTGTGAGGGTTCCAGTTTCTCCACATCCTTGCCAGCTTTTTGATTGTCCATCTTTTTAATCATAACCATGCTAGTGGGGAGGAAATGGTATCTCACTGTGGCTTTGATTCGCATTTCCCTAACGATAATGATATTGAGAATCTTCTCGTGTTTATTGATCTCATGTGTATATCTTCTTCGGAGCAATGTCTATTCAGATATGTTTGCCCATTTTTAAATAGGGTTGTCATTTTATTAGTGAGTTGTAGGAGTTCTTACGATATCTGAAATATTAGATCCTTAACAGATACAGGATTTGTGAATATTTTTCTCATTCTGTGGATTTTTCCCTTTCTTGATGGCAACTTTGAACAGCAAACTTTTTGGTTTTGACTGAGTAGTCCAATTTATCTATTTTTTTCTTTTGTTGCCTTGCTTTAGGCAACAAAATCTAAATCTAAAACACCACTGTCTAATCTGAGGTCACAAAGATTTGCCCCTATGTTTTCATCAGAGATATTTATAATTTTAGCTCTTATGTCTTTGATCCATTTTTAATTTTCTTTATCTCTCTTTCCTTATTTTTATTATTATTTTTAAGACAGAGTCTCATGTGTCACCCAGGCTGGAGTGCAGTGGCACGATCTTAGCTCACTGCAGCCTCCACCTGCTGGGTTCAAGCGATTCTCCTACCTCAACCTCCCAAGTAGCTGGGATTACAGGCATGCGCCACCACACCCAGCTAATTTTTGTATTTTTAGTAGAGAGGGGGTTTCACCATGTTGGTCAGGCTGGTCTCAAACTCCCAAACTCAAGTGATCCACCTGCCTCGACCTCTGAAAATGCTGGGATTACAGGTGTGAGCCACGCCTGGCCAATTTATTTATTTTTTTTAATTTATATAGCTAGGACTACAGGTGCGTGCTACCATGCCCAGCTAATTTTTGTACTTTTTGTAGAGATGGGGTTTCACCATGTTGCCCAGGCTGGTCTGGAACTCCTGAGCTCAAGTGATCCACCCACCTTGGCCTCCCAAAGTGCTGTGATTACAGGCGTGAGCCACCACGCCTGGTCTTCTTATTTATTTTTGAGACAGGGTCTCATTCTGTCACCCAGGCTGCAGTGTAGTAGCACAATTGCAGCTCACTGCAGCCTTGACCTCCTAAACTCAAGTGATCCTCCTGCCTCAGCCTCCCAAGTAGCTGGGACCACCAGCGTGCACCAGCATGCCTGGCTGATTTTTAAAGTATTTCTAGAGATGGGGGTCTCCCTATGTTGTCCAGGCTAGTCTCAAACTCTTGGGCTCAAGCAATCCTCCAACTTAGTCTCTCAAACTGCTGGGATTATAGGAATGGGCCACTGTGTCTGGTCAATAAGTTACTTTTTAAAAAGACAGAAACCAAGGGCAACAGTGTAAACAAAATAATTTTCTTTTCCAAATCATTTTTTAGGATCAACTTCTTTGGTCGGGCCTAATGATGTTACCTACTAGTAATTTATAAAAACTTGCATTTCTACATTTTTCTTAACTGACCCCATTCCAAAACACAAGCAAATCATCTAAATTCAAGATTTGTAAGGTTGGGACTAACTCAATACTATAGGGTAAGCATGAATGAAGGCTGGAAATGTGTTTTGATTGCTGCCATTATTTTTTATTTATTTTTTTCTGAGATGGAGTTTCACTCTTGCCACCCAGGCTGGAGTGCAATGGCGTGATCTCAGCTCACGGCAACCTCTGCCTCCTTGGTTCAAGCAATTCTCCTGCCTCAGCCTCCTGAGTAGCTGGGATTACAGGCATGCGCCACCACGCCCAGCTAATTTTTTGTTTATTATTCACCTTTCTATACTGGGAAAAACAAGTTGGTGTGGTTTACTTAGGAATCTCACATCCAGGAAATGAACTAAAAATGTTGTATCAAAGATTATGCACAGGATCCACAAACTAAGAAGCAAGCAGATGAGAGCAGTTAGAGACATCATGGTATATTTTCCAGAAGAAATGGTCCATGGATTAAAAATTATTATGATGAGTCTGCAGTAATATAGAAACTAAGTAGTGTGAATCAGAAAATGAAAAGCACAGCCACTGACTGTGATTACAGACTAAAACTTTATACCAATTACCTGCTGGAATTTATGCTGCATGAAGGCAGGATATTTTGCTTGTCCTGTTCACTGGACAGTACCTGGCATACGGGATGTGCTTATTAATATTTTCTGAATGCATTAGGGAAACTAAATATAACATTCACCTATGAAAACATATCTGGGCCAGGCGCAGTGGCTCACGCCTGTAATCCCAACACTTTGGAAGCCCGAGGCCGGCAGATCATGGGAGGTCAGGAGCTGGAGACCAGCCTGGCCAACATGGTGAAAACCTGTCTCTACTGAAAATACAAAAATTAGCTGGGTGTGGTGGCGGGTGCCTGTAACCCCAGCTACTCAAGAGGCTGAGGCAAGAGAATTGCTTGAACCTGGGAGGTGGAGGTTGCAGTGAGCCAAGATGGTGCCACTGTACTCCAGCCTGGACAAGAGTGAAACTCGGTCTCCAAAAAAAAAAAAAAAGAAAGAAAGAAAAAGAAAAGAAAACATATCTGAGGGGCATGAACACATATACATGCGGAAAACTGTATTCGTAGGGTAGAACGGTGGCTGTTTCCCCCACTTTCACTATTTCCCAATTCTCCCCTTGAGTTGTGATAGCGTTTTCTCAGTGGAAAGGATGACCACAGAATCATCTCCCCTGGGCTGCAACTAAGGAAGTATCTGAATTGGAGTGAGAATGCGGCCAGGCTTCAAATCCAGGAGGGGCATTTTACAGGGCGTGTGGCTCTCACCCAGGGCTCACAGGACACCTGATACTTAGGACTGTTTCCCAAGAGGCTGAGGACAGCGCGGCCCCAGCTCCCCCAGTTTAGGAGCCTGCACTGGTGAGCGATGGCTGCTCCGCACAGCCCCCGGGTCCTCTACGGAAGTCCCTGGCACCTATCTGGACCCCTAAGGGAGGTCGCTTGTTACCCCTCACTCGAACTCCGTCCCAAATGAGAAGCGGCCCCCATCTTCCCCGAAAGGGTCTCTTGTTCTCCCTGGCCCTCCTGCGAAGGTCATTACTCCCCAACTCGCCTTTTTTGATGTTTTTTGGTTCCTGGTTTTTTGAGGCAGGGTCTCGCTTCGTCTCACAGACTGGGGTGCAGTGGCGCCATCACAGCTCACGGCAGCCTCGACCTCCTGGGATCAAGCGATCCTCTCACCTCAACCTCCCGAGTACCTGGGACCACAGGCGAGCGTCACTACGCCCGGCTTCTTTGCTTTTGTGTTTTGTTCGTTTTGTTGTTTGTTTGATAGAGACGAGGTCTCGCTATGTTGTCCAGGCTGGTCTCTAACTCAAAGGATCCTCTCACCTAGGCCTCCGAAACTGCTGGGATGACAGGTGTAAGCCACCGCGCCCGGCCCCTCGCCAGCCTTTTGAAGGAGCCTTTCGTCCTCAAGGCCAAGGGCAAGGCCACCCCCTCCCCGCGAGTTCCATGCCCCCTAGAGGGTCACAGTTCCAGACGGGGAGGTGGCGCCCTCCCCTAGGCCCCGGGCCCCGACCGCCCGGTGCCGCCTCCTTCCGGGCCCTCCCCGTGATGACGGCGTTGCGGGCAGGCCGGGCGGACTAGGCGGGGCTCCGAGCGGGGACTGGGACCCAGACGGGCTCGGGGACGGGGAGCAAGCGGCGTGGCCATGGCGGGCTGCTGCGCCGCGCTGGCGGCCTTCCTGTTCGAGTACGACACGCCGCGCATCGTGCTCATCCGCAGCCGCAAAGTGGGGCTCATGAATCGCGCCGTGCAGCTGCTCATCCTGGCCTACGTCATCGGGTGAGCGCGGCCGCGCGGGGCCGGGCGGGGGGCGCCGCGGGGGACGCGGCGGGGGCTGCCCTCGGGTCCGCCCCGTGCGGCGGCTCCTCCCGGCTTCGGTCACCTGGGCGAGTCCGGAGGCGGCGAGCCGAGGTGGTGACACCTTCCTTGGGCCCCAGCCGCCGCGCTGAGCCCCGGGGGCGGGTGGCTGCTTGCTGCTGTTTCAAAGGCATAGCCTGGGCCGGGCGCGGAGGCGCACGCCTGTAATCCCAGCACTTTGGAAGCCCGAGGCGGGACCATCGCCTGAGCCCAGGAGTTCGAAACCAGTTTGGGCAGCATCGTGGGACCCCGTCTCTGCAAAAAATTAAAAATCCGCCCGGCCTGGTGGCGCGCGCCTGGGGTCCCAGCTACTCAGGAGACTGAGGTGGGAGGATCGCTTGAGCCCAAGAGGCTGAGGCTGCAGTGAGCTATGATCATACCACTTAACTCGAGCCTGGGAGACAGTCCGAGACCCTTCTCTTTACAAAATAAATAAAGGCAAAGCCTGGCTAGGCCATTGCCCTCTCCTGTCTGACCCCCCATAGTGCCCCTTGGCTGTAGGGGCTTCGCCCTGAACGTCTCAATCTTCGCTCTCCACTTCCCATCCTGCTGCTTTGCCGACGAAACCAAAGCTTGGAATTTCCGCTTGGTTCCTTCTGGGTCGGTGGCTTCTGGTCATTTCTTTTGATCACTAGGCGGTATCACTGTGTGGTAGTAGCGAGGTCAGACTTCAAGAGTAGTTAAAGTTTGCTTCCTTTGGTTTGTGGGATTGTGGGACTTTTATGGTACCTGCCCTAGCCTAGTCAGTCATTCCTCATTCTGCCCTCTTAGGCTAGAGATGCCCTGCCGCCCTCAGGCCTCGCTGAATGTGCCATTGTACTTGAAGGCACCTGTTAGTTTTTTTTTTTTTTTTTTTTTGAGACGGAGTTTCTCTCTTGTCGCCCGGGCTGAAGTGCAATGACACGATCTCGGCTCACTGCAACCTCCGGCTCCTGGGTTCAAGCAATTCTTCTGTCTCAGTCTCCCGAGTGGCAGGGATTACTGGCTCCCGCCACCACGCCCGGCCAATTTTTGTATTGTTTAGTAGAGACGGTGTTTCACCATGTTAGCCAGGCTGGTCCTGAACTGACCTCAGGTGATCCGCCAACCTCAGCCTCCCAAAGTGCTTGGATTAGAGGTGTGAGCCCCCGCGCCCAGCTGGCACCTGTTGCTATTGAATACAACCCGAGAGAGAAGATGAGAATTACCTTGCCACCTGGGGCCACTTTAAAGGCTTACCTGGAGTGTTCTCGTGTCTACAGCTGCTGGGCTGACACGTATTGCCTAGTGCAGTGGTCCCCAAACCGCACATTGGAACCATCTGAGAATCTTTGGCTCCCATCCCCAGACCCTTTTTTTTTTTTTTTTTTTTTTTTTTTTTAAGATGGAGTCTCCCACGCTGGAGTGCAGTGGTGCAATCTAGACTCACTGCAACCTCCACCTCCCTGGTTCAAGCGATTCTCCTGCTTCAGCCTCCCGAGTAGCTAGGATTTACAGGCTCCCACCACCATGCCTGGCTACTTTTTGTATTTTTAGTAGAGACGGGGTTTTGCCATGTTGTCCAGGCTGTTCTCGAACTCCTGACCTCAGGTGATCCACCCGCCTCGGCCTCCCAGAGTGCTGGGATTACAGACATGAGCCACCGCGCCCAGACGCATACCCAGACCTTCTGATTTAATTGCTGTAGAGTATGATCAGCAGCCCAGGTGATTCTGATGTTCAGCAATGTTTCAGAACCAATGAACTGTGTTTCCCAAGTTTACCTGATCATGGAAGACTCGTGAGGAATTGTTTAAAAGCAACAAATCCCCCTCTTTGGGGTGAGGTTTGGAATCTTAACTGCCCAAGGGAATTCCCATGACGGAGCAGGTTTGGCTTCCAATATCTGTCAGCAGCAGCAGTAGGTACAGACAGTATTCAAGAGGATGGCTTTCCAGGTGCAGACTCAACATCAGAACCACCTGGCCCACACCCAGATTTGGACTCATTGGCTCACACCTGTAGTCCCAGTGCTTTGGGAGGTCAAGGTGGGAGGACTGCTTGAGGCCAGGAGCTCAAGACCAGCCTGGACAACATAGTGAGACCCCATCTCTAAAAGAAAAATAAAGGTTAAAGTGGTAAATTTTACTGATGGAGTTGTGTAAAACAAAGAAAAAATTTTTTTTTTGGCCGAGTGCAGTGGCTCATGCCTATAATCCCAGCACTTTAGGAGGCCGAGGCAGGTGAGGTCAGGAGTTCAAGACCAGCCTGACCAACATGGTGAAACTCCATCTCTACTAAAATTACAAAAAAATTAGCCAGGCCTAATCAAAAAACTAGCTGAGGGCTGTAATCCCAGCTACTTGGGAGGCTGAGGCAGGAGAATCACTTGAATCCAGGAGGTGGAGGTTGCAGTGAGCCGAGATTGCGCCACTGCACTCCAGCCTGGGCAACAAGAGCAAAACTCCATCTCAAATATATATATGTATACATATTATATATATATACACACATATGTGTATATATACACATATATACACACACATACAAATATATATATATATATTTGAGACCCACTGCTAGCCAGTGAATTGAACTCACATTCCTGGTTGGACCTGAAGCATTTGGGGGCAGGAGCTCCCCTGCAGCTTTTTGCTTTTGGCATTTGCTGCTAGTGGGAGGATCAGTGCTCATCTACCTTAGGGTACCTGTAAAATTACGACTGTGGAAAATATCCATAGTGGTGTTGCACTGTATGGTAGCCACTAGTAACTTGTACCTGTTGAACACTTTAACCGTCCCTACTCTAAATTGAGATGTGCTGTAACTGTAAAATACACACTGGATTTCAAAGACATAAGTTCAGAAAAAGAGGCTGGGCACAGTGGCTTATGCCTGAGATCACAGTACTTTGGGAGGCTGAGGTGGGAAGATCGCTTGAGCTCAAGAGTTTGAGACAAACCTGGGCAACATAGCGAGAACTTGCCTCTACAAAGGAATACAAAAATTAGCCTGGCATGGTACACATGCCTATAGTCCTACCTATTTGGGAGGTTGAGGCAGAAGGACTGTTTGAGCCTGGGAGGTTGAGGCCGCAGAAAGCTGTGATCATACCACCACACTCCAGCCTGGGCAACAGAGCGAGATGCTGTCTCAAAAAAAAAAACAGGCCGGGCGCGGTGGCTCAAGCCTGTAATCCCAGCACTTTGGGAGGCCGAGACGGGCGGATCATGAGGTCAGGAAATCGAAACCATCCTGGCTAATACGGTGAAACCCTGTCTCTACTTAAAAAAACAAAAAACAAAAAACTAGCCTGGCGATGTGGCGGGCGCCTGTGGTCCCAGCTGCTCGGGAGGCTGAGGCAGGAGAATGGCGTAAACCCAGGAGGCGGAGCTTGCAGTGAGCTGAGATCCGGCCACTGCACTCCAGCCTGGGTGACAGAGCGAGACTCCGTCTCAAAAAAAAAAAAAAAAAAGAGTACCACTGTCACATCAATACATTTTTTATTGATGACATGTTAAAATATTTTGGATATATTGGGTTACACAGAATATATCATTATAATTAATTTTTCCTGTCTCTTTTCTTTTCTTTTTTCTTTTTTTCTTTTTAAACGGGGTCTCGCTTTGTCACCCAGACTGGAGTGCAGTGCACTGCAACCTCCACCTCCCAGGCTCAAGTGATTCTACCATCTCAGCCTCTGGAATTATGGGACTACAGGTGCACACCACCACGACTGGCTAATTATTATTTTGTTTTGTTTTGTAGAGATGAGATTTCTCATCTCTACAATCATGAGGTTTCCCTGTTGCCCAAGCTGGTCTCGAACTCCTGAGCTCTAGCAATCTGTCTGCCTCGGCCTCCCAGAGTGCTGGGATTACAGGCAGGAGCCACCGTGCCTGGCTCTTCCTATTTCTTTTTACTTTTTGACATGGCTATGAGAAACTTTTAAATTACAAGGTCTTGCTCTGTGGTAGCTCACGCCTGTAATCCCAATACTTTGGGAGGCTGAGGCAGGTGGATTCCTTGAACTTAGGAAATTTGAGACCAGCCTGGGCAACATAGTGAAACCTCATCTCTACCAAAAATACAAAAAATTAGCTCGGCATAGTGGCGCACACCTGTAGACTCAGCTACTTGGGAGGCTGAGGTGGGAGGATCACTGTAGCCTGGGAAGCAGAGGTTGCAGTGAACCAAGATTGTGCCACTGCACTTCAGCCTGGGCAACACAGCGAGAGCCTGTCTCAAAAAAAAAAAAATTATGTGGCTCGCATTATGTTTTTATTGGACAGCACAGCTCTGTAGGATTCCTTATGACGTGTTCACTAGCTCAGTCATGAGAATCTTTAAAGCAGTAAATGCTTTGCTTTTGTCCATCTTGCTGTAATCAAAACTGACTCAGGACCTGAATTAAGGCTTTTTTTTTTTTAACCTCATCTCCTGACTTTTTCATCCAACTCATCTTGGTGAAATTGTGGTCTCCTCTTACAGCAACCCTTCCTCAAAAAGAGACCGAACACGCAATTCTTATCTATCTAACTCTGTTAACAATCATGAGATGAGGAAATAATCACATGATAATGAGTGGCATGAAACCCTGTGTCTCTAAATTAAGCAACTCACTGTGCTTAATGAGTACATCAGTCTTCCTGCCCCAAGCTTTTGTGTGTCGGACTGGAATTAAATGGAAGCTTACACTGCAGCTGAGTTCCTAGAAGCCCTAGACTTCTCAGGGGAAAAGCCCATCTGGGGAAAGCCCATCTCTAGGCTGGGCAATGAACTTGGAGACTGCTTGATCAGACACACTCATAAGTAACCAAAACGGTTCATTTCTTTTCTTCTCTTTTCTTTCTTTCTTTTTTTTTTTTTTTTTAAGACAGTCTCACTCTGTTGCCCAGGCTGGAGTGCAGTGGCATGATCTCAGCTCACTGCAATCTCCACCTCCCAGGTTCAAGTGATTCTCCTGCCTCAGCCTCCCAAGTATCTGGGACCACAGGCACCCACCACCACACCCAGCTGATTTTTTGTATTTTTAGTAGAGACAGGATTTTACAATGTTGGCCAGGCTGGTCTTGGACTCTTGACCTCAACAAAACCGGTGAATTTCTGACGTCTCAGCATCTATGACTTAGAAGAAGGAGAAATCTAGCATTTCCTGATTCTATGAATAACAACACTAATAGTCTGTAGTAGATGTTTAACAGCAGTTCGGAGGGGAGGGGTACTGGCCAATTTCCACGGTGTTAATACTTGCTCCATGACCAACCATGACTCACAAACATTGTTGTAAACATTTGACATAGATTAGTTCATTTACCCTCACAACAACCCTGTGAAGTTCTACTGTCATTCCCAGATTATAGAGGGGAAAACTGAGGCACAATGAGGTTAAGCACCTTGGCCAAAGTTATGTCTCGTGAATGATGGAGCTGAGCCATGAACCAAGACCTGCTGCCTCCAGTGTGTCCTAACCCCTATAAGCGAATGCCTGTAGATGTTGTTTTTGTTTTTGTTTTTGTTTTCGTTTTTTTGAGACAGGGTCTTGCCCTGTCGCCCAGGCTGGAGTGCGGTGGCATCACAGCTCACTACAGCCTCCATCTCCTAGGCTCAAGTGATCCTCCCACCTCAGCCTCCCAAGTAGCTGGGATTGCAAGCATGTGCCACCATGCCTGGCTAATTTTTTATTTTTGTAGAGATCCCTATGTTGTCCAGGCTTGTCTCAAGCTCTTAGGCACAATGGATCTTCCCCTCTTGACCTCCCAAAGTGCTGAAATTACAGGCATGAGCCACTGTACCCAGCCCCTTTGGATTTGTAATTGTTCAAACTGGTAGTCATATTCCCACTTCAGAGGAGAGAACCATGTATGTGACCAGAATTCTTGGGGAAAAGTAAGAAACTACAAACTACTCTTAAAAGTTCCTTAAAGGGTAGAATTCTCTTTTTTAGAAAGAGTAGCCTAGGGGTGTCCAATCTTTTGGCTTCCCTGGGCCACATTGGAAGAAGAAGAATTATCTTGGGCCATGCATAAAATACACTAACACTAACAATAGCTGATGAACTAAAAAACAAAAATGTTTTAATCACAAAAAAAACTCATCATGTTTTAAGAAAGTTTACGAATTTGTTTTGGGCTTCATTCAAAGCCGTCCTGGGCTGCATGCGGCCTGTGTGCTGTGGGTTGGAGGAGCTTAGAGTAGAGAATAGTGGGTGAGAGAAAAGGCTTCAGATGCTTCTAGCTTCAATTCAAATCCTGACTCTGCCACTCACTAGCTGTGTGACCTTGGGCAAGTGACTTAACCTTTCTGGGTCTCCATTTCCTCCTCTGTAAAATGGAAATAATAATAATGATACCTGCCTCATAAAGCGGTCAGGATTAAATGAGTTAATACATATAAAGAGCTTAGATGAGTGCCTGGTGCCTATAAACACTCCAGTGGTAACTATTAAAATTTGTATTATCTCTTGGTGATTCCCGTAGGTCACAGGCATTGAAAGTGCTCAAATGGCTGGGCACGGTGGCTCACGCCTGTAATCCCAGCACTTTGGAAGGTTGAGGTGGGTGGATCACCTGAGGTCAGGAGTTTGAGACCAGCCTGGCCAACATGGTGAAACCCCGTCTCTACTAAAAATAGAAATTAGCCGGGCGTGGTGGCGCATGCCTGTAATCCCAGCTACCTGGGAGGCTGAGGCAGGAGAATTGCCTGAACCCTGGAGGCAGAGGTTGCAGTGAGCCAAGATCGTGCCATTGCACTCCAGCTTGTGCAACAAGAGTAAAACTTTGTCTCAAAAAAAGAAAGAAAAAGTTCTCAAATGTAATAAAGACAATATTCATGGAGCGTTTTCTCTGTGCCGTCAGTGTGCTGAGTGCTTTACCTGCACCACCTCATTTGTTTCCCACAAACGCTACTGTGGTTTAGGTGCTACTATCCCCATTTGGCAGAAGTGGAGATGGAGCCCCCTAGAAGGTATGTAGCTTTGTAGAAAGTCACGTAATTAGCCAACACCGTACTTCCAGCCACTGGCCAGCAGAGGGTTCCCCATCAGTTCAAATCCATTGAATCCTAATGGCAATTTAAGAGACCTGTTTTATTTTATAGGTGGGTGTTTGTGTGGGAAAAGGGCTACCAGGAAACTGACTCCGTGGTCAGCTCCGTTACGACCAAGGTCAAGGGCGTGGCTGTGACCAACACTTCTAAACTTGGATTCCGGATCTGGGATGTGGCGGATTATGTGATACCAGCTCAGGTGTGTCTCCCACTGTTTCTTCTAACACTGACACCTTGCTCTTTACTGACTTTGCACACTTGATTAATGATTGACGTGGACTGAGTCCTGACGTCACCAATGCCCAGAATAATTGTTTTAGTCCAAGAAAGTGGTGCAGCCAAATCTCTTTTCAGCTTAGGATCTAACAGAGTGTATCCAACAGAGTGTATTTCAGCATGGAAGGCTGAAAGACAAGAAGCTTTCCAGGTGGACATCTCAGCCTATCTCAGGCCCGGAAAGATGAGAAAACAAATGTCTTAAATCCTGATAAAAATTCAAGTGGAAATATCACCTTTCCACATTTTGGGTTTGCGTTATTGTCCCAAACCCACAAGGTAAATCTTTTCAGACAGTGTAAAAACTTTAGGCCGGGCGCGGTAGCTCACACCTGTAATCCCAGTGCTTTGGGAGGCCAAGGCAGGCAGATCCCTTGAGCCCAGGAGTTCGAGACCAGCCTGGGCAATGTGGTGAAACCCTGTCTCTACAAAAGAAAAGAAAAGAAAAGAAAAAAATTAAAAGACCAGAACCCAAACAAGAAGGAAACAGAGACAGCAGCACAGGACTCCATCGAGAACAAAGGGAAGGGAAGATATTGTTTACTGCTACATAGTAGTCTTCAGGCTGTTAATCTGCAAAGCTCCAAGTTAAACATTGACTCTTTAGTCCTGGTAACAGCCTCTGCACCACACAGTCAAACCCTGACACAGTCAAACCCTGACACAGCCCTCCAGATGGCTTATGTGCTGAGGGATCGAGGGTAACCAGTATAGATTAGCTGCCAACTCTTGGCTCAGAGCTCGTGCCAGGGAAAACAAGAACTTCAGAAACTCTTTCTTCAGGTGTGTGCTTCCCCTGCCTTCTTAAGAGAAGGGTCTGATGGGGGTGCCTAGAGAGGAGACCGAGCTAATGAGCCATAAAGGTCAAGTGGAAGGGCTGGGCACGTTGGCTCATGCCTGTAATCCCAGCACTTTGGGAGGCTGAGGCAGGTGTATCATGAGGTCAAGAGATTGAGACCATCCTGGCCAACATGGTGTAACTCTGTCTCTACTAAAAATACGAAAATTAGCCGGGTGTGGTGGCGGGTGCCTGTAGTCCCAGCTACTAGGGAGGCTGAGGCGGGAGAATCGCTTAAACCTGGGAGGTGAAGGTTGTAGTGAGCTGAGAGCACGCCACTGCACTCCAGCCTGGTGACAGAGCAAGACTCTATCTCAAAAAAAAAAAAAAAAAAAAAAGATCAAGTGGAACAGGGGACTTGTAGTTGGCTGGAGGGGACAGTGCTGTTAGCATGCACCTGTCTCAGCAGAGAGACAGCTGCCGCCTGTGTAGGCGTAGCCTCGTCCCGGCAAGCTCTAGGAATGTCATGCTTGGTGTGTTTACTGGGCGGATGAGGAAGGGCACAAGCCCTGCTTTTGTCCCTTGGTGGAAAGGAGGACCCCACAACTCAGCCTTCCGTGGTGGATCTGGGCAGGGGCCGTGTGGGTTCCCCAGGGCTTTCCTCATGAGCTTTCACGATGTCTGTGCTCTTCGTAGATGGAACACAGTCATCTATTGGCAGCCTCTTGGCTCATCTCCAGACTGAAAATCCCCTTAATTTGAAGTAGATAAGAGATAGGAAACAGGCCACGTGCGGTGGTTCAAGCCTGTAATCTCAACGCTTTTGGAAGCTGAGGCAGAAGGATCGCTTGAGCCCACGAGTTTGAGGCTGAAGTGAACTGTGATCATGCCACTGCACTCCAGCTAGGGCAACAGAGCAAGACCCCAACTCTAAAAGAGAGAGAAAAAAAGGAGAGAGAGGAAACAAAAAGTAGACCATACTGAATTGTTCCAAGTATAACTCAGGAGAGTCTCAGGAGTAGCCTTCTCTAACACCAAACGAGGAGTGTATTTATACATTGAACACCTGGGAACATGACAGCGTGGTGGGAGAGAAGCTGTAGCTCATGCCACATCCTCATGCCTCCTCCTGTGGCCTTCTCCTTGTCTCCCAACATAGTTTGCCCTGGGCCTTTGGAAGATGCCAGCTCTTCCTAGAGCTTCTACCACTTGTCAGATGTGGGGTTGGGGATATCTACAGACTGATTGGTTTCTGAGTTGCCCTGATCCCCAAGATGGCTCCCACTACTGACTGTTCTTCTCAGGAGTGTGAAATGCTGAAAGCTTTGGGCATCTCCTTTTAAAATGCCTGGACCCAGCCAGGTGCAGTGGCTCATGCCTGTAGTCCCAGCACTTTTGGAGGCCAAGGCAGGAGGATCATTGGAGCAGGAGTTCAATACCAGCCCGAGCAATATAGTGAGACCCCATCTTGATTGCATGGGTGGTGGGTGGATGGATGGATGGATGGATGGATGGATGGATGGATGGATGGATAGATCTATAGAGAGACAGATAGAATAGATAAATGATAGGACAGAAGAAAAAAGAAGGAAGGAAGGAATGGAAGGAAAGGAAGGAAAGGAAAGAAGAGAAAGGAAAGAAAGAAAAAGGAAAGAAAAAGAGAAAGAAAAGACAGAAAGAGAAAAGAAAGAAGGAAGGAAAGGATAGATTAGATGACAGATAGATAGATGGTAGGATAGATTAGATAGGTGATAGATGATAAATAGAAAACATGGTAGATATAGAATAGATTAGATAGATAGGATAGATTAGATAGATAGATAGAGAGAGAGAGAGAGAGATAATAGATTAGATAGATGGATACCAGCACCCAATGAGAGGAGGATCCAACTAGAATCTTTTGGGGTCTTTGCCTTTTATTCCTTAGATGAGGAGGTCATTGTCAGCAATTCTTCAGTCTCATCCTAGCAAATTGCTGTCCAGAAACTCTAAATCAATTATTTGGCACCTTTATATGTATGAGGAGGAAACAGAACCTTCTCAAAGAGAAATGTCACTTGCTGACCCTGACTGAGTCTTCTCTAGAATGTTTTATTTATAATTTCAGTTAGGAAAGAAAACCAGCCAGATTTGAGCCCCGTGAGGCCTCATGTTTTTATTCCTCTGAGATAATCTGGTTGTCAGGGAATGTTTTTAGCAGTTGTTGGCTCTTTCCCTCAATAAGTCAAGCTCGATTGAGAAACCATTGCTTCCCCTTGCAGATCCCCCCTTTTTTTTAACTGCAGTCAAATTCACTTACAGAAATTAACCATTTTAAGTCGGGCACAGTGGCTCATGCTCGTAATCCTAGCACTTTGGGAGGGTGAGGCAGGTAGATCACTTGAGGCCAAGAGTTTGAGACCAGCCTGGCCAACATGGTGAAACCCTATCTCTACTAAAAATACGAAAATTAGCCAGGTGTGGTGGTGCGCACCTGTAGTCCCAGCTACTCAGGAGGCTGGAGAATTGCTTGAACCCGGGAGGCAGAGATTGCAGTGAGCCGAGATCGTGCCACTGCCCTGCAGCCTGGGCGACACAGCAAGGCTCCATCTCAAATAAATAAATAAGAAAGAAATTAACCATTTTAAAATAAAAAATTCAGCACATTTAGTGCATTCACAGTGTTGTGCAAGCATCACCTCTATCTAGTTCAAAACATTTCCATCACCCCAAAGAGAAGCCTCGTATATTACACAGCCACTCCCCATTCCCCACTTCCCTCACTCCCTGGCAACCCCTAAGTGCTTTGTCTCTATGGACTTGACTGTTCTGGAAATTTCACATCAATGTGATCGTATCTTATGTGGCTTTTATGTCTGGCTTCTTTCAACATCATGTTTTTGGGGTTCATCAATGTTGTAGCCTGTGTCAGTGCTTTATTCCTTTATTTTATTATTTTATTTTTTGAGACAAAGTCTCACTCCGTCACCCAGGCTGGAGTGCACTGGCGTGGTTTTGGCTCACTGCAAACTCCACCTCCCAGGTTCCAGTGATTCTCCTGGCTCAGCCTCCTGAGTAGCTGGGATTACAGGTGCCCACCACCACACCTGGCTCCGTGTGTGTGTGTGTGTGTGTGTGTGTGTGTTTAGTAGAGACGAAGTTTCACTATGTTGGCCAGGCTGATCTGGAATTCTTGATCTCAGGTGATCCGCCTGCCTCAGCCTCCCAAAGTACTGGGATTATAGGTGTGAGCCACCGTGCCCGGCCCCTTCATTCCTTTTTATTCATGGCTGAATCACATTCTATTGTGTGACTAGACTAGGACAGACATTTGGGCTGTTTCCACCTTTTTGTTTTTTTGAGACAGTCTCGTGTCATCCAGGCTGGAGTGCAGTGTCACGATCTCGGCTCATTGCAACCTCCGACTCCTGGGTTCAAGCAATTCTCCTGCCTCAGCCTCCCAAGTAGCTGGGACTACAGGCACCTGCCACCACGCCCGGCTAATTTTTGTATTTTTAGTAAAGATGAGGTTTCACTATGTTGACCAGGCTGGTCGTGAACTCCTGATCTCATGATCCGCCTGCTTCAGCCTCCCAAAGTGCTGGGATTATAGGCTTGAGCCACCGCGCCCAACCTGTTTCCACCTTTTGGCTCTTATGAAAAGTGTTACACTGACTATGCATATACAAGGACTTGTTTGAGTCGCTGTTTTCCATTCGGTTATAAACTTGGATGGGAGAGAACCGGAGACCATGCAGTCAGTTTTTGAGTTGTCCTCTTCAGTCAACGTCTGTCCTCTTCAGTCAACGTCTGACTCGGCTCTCTGTGAGTCCTCTGAGCGTGACTTGCCCGTGCTCCCCTCTGCAGGAGGAAAACTCTCTCTTCGTCATGACCAACATGATCCTCACCATGAACCAGACCCAGGACCTGTGTCCCGAGGTAGGAGGCCCCCCGGGAAGAGCCCCAGGCCCCACATGCCTCTCCACGCCTGTCCGCCTGTGTGTGGGCCACATGGCGCTTGTTTTCACTCCTTCTTTTTCCAGATTCCAGATGAGACCACTGTGTGTAAATCAGATGCCAACTGTACTGCTGGCTCTGCCGGCACCCACAGTAATGGTACGAGCTTGCAGCCTCCTGGGGAGGGAGGTCCCTGAGCAGATGCCCCCACCGTGGAGCCTTTCTGATAGAGAAATCCCCCCAGTTCCTTCACATGACCATGGGTGAGCCGGGTGTCGAGGTTGGGGTCCTGGAACCCTCTCTACATTCACTGCTGTCAGTGGAGCCCCAGAGGCCATCCTAGCTCTTGCCCTATTCTGTTTTTTCTCTTCTTCTTCTTCTTTTTTTGAGCCAGAGTCTTGCTCTGTCGCCCAAGCTGGAGTGCAGTGGCATGATCTAGGCTCACTGCAACCTCCACCTCCCGCGTTCAAGCAATTCTCCTGCCTCAGCCTCCCGAATAGCTGGGATTACAGGCACACGCCACCACGCCCAGCTAATTTTTGTCTTTTTTGTAGAGATAGGGTTTTACCATGTTAGCCAGGCTGGTCTCGAACTCCTGACCTCAGGTGATCCACCCACCTCAGCCCCCCAAAGTGCTAGGATTACAGGCATGAGTTACTGCGCCCAGCCTCTTGTCCCATTCTTTAGCTTGGCATCACCCTGGCTGAGATGTGGCTGGCACACAGGTGACTGTCTTCCTCCAATTCTAACTCCTGGACACTGACACTGTCTAAATCCCAGATTTGCACAGCTCAAGATTGGCCGCATGGGAGGCTGGATGGGGCTCTCCCTCTCTACTCCAAAAAAGTAGAAAATGAGAGACCCCTGTGGACGTGGGATCCCCCTTTGTGTTTGTAGGAGTCTCAACAGGCAGATGCGTACCTTTCAATCAGTCCATCAAGACGTGTGAGGTGGCAGCCTGGTGCCCAGTGGAGGATGACACACACGTGCCACAGTGAGTCCAGCACTAGGGAAGGAAGTGCCTTTTTATTTATTTATTTATTTATTTTTGAGACACAATGTCACTCTGTACCCCAGGCTAGAGTGTAGTGGTGTGATCTTGGCTCACCACAACCTCCGCCTCCTGGGTTCGAATAATTTTCTGTGCCTCAGCCTCCCAAGTAGATGAGATTATAGGCGCCCATCACCACGCCCAGCTAATTTTTGTATTTTTAGTAGAGACGGGGTCTTGCTATGTCGGCCAGGCTGGTCTCGAACTCCTGACCTCAAGTGATCCACCTGCCTTGGCCTCCCAAAGTGCTAGGATTACAGGCGGGAGCCACCATACCCAGCTGGAAGCACCTTCAACTCTGGGTGTCAGCCCTGAGCAGAGGTGGTCAAGGAGTCACACCTGTGTGTTGTGGCTTTTTGTGTGTTTCTGGTGTCTGTGTGGAGTCAGACTGCCCTAAGATGGCTGCTCTCAACCACAAGGCAGCGACCATCAGTGGCAAGGTGGGCCACAAGTGTCTGTCACTCACGAGAAGGGTGCAGCTGACTTCCTTGTATGTTAGGACTGTCAGTTGCAAATAACTGACAGGAAACAGTTCTCAGTGCCTTAAGCACATGTGCACAAACACACACACACATACACATGCGTGCATACCGGGCGGCAGTGTATTGTTCGGCTAACCAAAAAGATCCAGCGTGGCCATGAGAATCTCGTGCCAGGCTGAGGCGGAAGAATCTCTTGAACCGGGGAGGCAGTGGTTGCTGAGCTGAGATGGTGCCACTGCACTCCCTCCTGGGCGACAGAGGCCACTGCACTCCCGCCTGGGCGACAGAGGCCACTGCACTCCTGCCTGGGCGACAGAGTGAGGGATAAAGGACAACACCCTAGTCTCCCCTCCTGGCTCTGCGTCCCTCCGTGCCAGCTTCACTTGCAGGACCCACAGCATAGCCCAGGAGGCAGCACTGCACTTACAGCCCTCCAAGGCTGAGTGCCCCTTCCCAACTGTTCCTGGAGATTCTAGACCTGTCCATCATCACATCAACGGCCGTATCTCTCAACCCATCTCTGTGGCTGGGGCATGGGTTTCGCTTAGCAGCTTGGGCCTGGGTCACATGCCCACCTCTGCAGCTGGGGTTAGAGTCAGACCCACCCAAGTGACACAGGCAAGCATCGGGGAGATATGGCTTCCAAAGGACATTTGGGGTTCTGTTACCAGAAAAGCTGGGCGCAGATGCTGGTAAGAAAACAACAGATATTTGCTACAATGTATTTTAAACTAAACTAGACAGGTTTGTCCTGGCGCAGTGGCTCATGCTATAATCCTAGCACTTTGGGAGGCTGAGGCAGGCGGATCATCTGAGACCAGGAGTTTGAGACCAGCCCAACATGGAGAAACCCCGTCTCTACTAAAAAATACAAAAATTAGCCAGGCATAGTGGCGGTCGCCTGTAATCCCAGCTACTTGGGAGACTGAGGTAGAAGAATCGCTTGAACCCGGGAAGTGGAGGTCCCGGTGATCTCAGTGAGCTGAGATCTCGCTTCTGCACTCTAGCCTGGGTGACAGAGAGAGGCTCTGTCTCAAAAAATAAAAATTAAATAAATAAATAAATAAAAATTTAAATATCAACTAAACTAGCCAGGTTCCAGGGTTGTTCTAGAATAACATTCTTCCTGGTGGTAATTGGCTGGACTTCGTGGGGTGGAGTCCGGGCAGCGCTCTGAGAAGTGTGTGCAGCCCAGGGCCTTTCTCACCAAGAGCTCAGACCGAGGCCTCCATGAGCCCCGGGGAGCAGGAAGCCACTAAACCTCATCCTGGGTGTGTTGAGACGGAAGGAAAGGCTGAGAACTGCAGATTTAGAGATTGCTAAGGCAAGGGAAGGAGACAGAAAAAGAAAAGGAATCCTGACATCTTAGAGCCGGGGAGGATCTTGCAGAGCTGTGCTCTCCAACACAGGAGACTCTGGCCACACGTGGCTATTGAAAATAGAAATATGACTGGGTCCAAAAGAAGATGGGCTGCCCATAGGAAGTGCACTCATCATCGAATCGGATTTTATTTTTTCTTTTTTTTGAGTCAAAGTCTCGCTCTGTCGTCCAGGCTGGAGTACAGTGGCGTGATCTCGGCTCACCGCAACCTCTGCCTCCCGGGTTTAAGTGATTCTCCTGCCTCTGCCTCCTGAGTAGCTGGGATTATAGGCACCCACCACCACACCTTGCTAATTTTTGTGTTTTTAGTAGAGAGTGGGTTTCACCATGTTGGCCAGGCTGGTCTCAAACTCCTGACCTCAGTTGATCCACCTGCCTCAGCCTCCCGAAGTGCTGGGATTACAGGTGTGAGCCACCGCGCCCAGCCTGATTCTGAACATTTATTTATTTATTTATTTTATTTTGTTTTTTGAGATGGAGTCTCACTCTGTCGCCCAGGCTGGAGTGCAGTGGTGCCATCTCTGCTCACTGCAAGCTCTGCCTTCTGGGTTCACACCATTCTCCTGCCTCAGCCTCCCAAGTAGCTGGGACTACAGGCGCCCGCCACCATGCCCAGCTAACTTTTTTGTATTTTTAGTAGAGACCAGGTTTCACCATGTTAGCCAGGATGGTCTTGATCTGACCTCATGATCCGCCTGCCTTGGCCTCCCAAAGTGCTGGGATTACAGGCGTGAGTCACCGTGCCCGGCCCTGAATATTTATTATGAAAAAAAGAATGTATAATATCTCATTGATTTTTTATGTTGGTTATATGTTGAAGTTATATTTTGGGTAATTGTATAAAATTGTACTTGTTTCTTTTACTTTGTAATGTGGCTCTTAGGAAACTTTAAATTGGAGTGTGGCTTGTAGTTGTGTCTCATAAGATACTTTTGTTTTGAGATAGGATCTTGCTCTGTCACCCAGTGCAGTGATAACCACCATGGCTCACTGCAGCCTCGAACTCCTGGACTCAAGTGATCTTCCCGCCTCATCCTCCTGGTGTAGCTGGAACCACAGGGGCGCACCACCATGCCCAGCTAACTTATTTTTTGTAGAGACAGGATTTCGCCATGTTGCCCAGGCTGGTCCTGAACTCCTGGGCTCAAGCAACCCACCTGCCTTAGTCTCCCGAAGTGCTGGGATTACAGGGTGAGCCACCACACCTGACCTCATAATATACTTTCATTGGACCTCACTGTTATAGATCTAATCCAGTGTAGAATGATTTTTAAGTGCACACTAATAAAAGAAATAACATTGGCCAGGCACAGTGGCTCACACCTATAATCCCAGCACTTTGGGAGGCAGAGACGGGTGGATCACTTGAGACCAGGAGTTCAAAACCAGCCTGTCCAACATGGTGAAACCCCCTTCTACTAAAAATAGAAAAATTAGCCAGGCATCGTGGTGTGCGCCTGTAATCCCAGCCACTCAGGAAGCTGAGGCACAAGAATTGCTTGAACCTGGAAGACGGAGGTTGCAGTGAGCCGAGATCATACCACCGCACTCCAGCCTGGGCGACAGAATAAGACTCTGTCTCAAAAACAAAACAAAAACTAAAACGTTTTGGAACTAGATAGAGGTGATGATTGCACAACATTATGAATGTACTTAATGCCACAGAATTGTCCAGTTTAAAATGGTTAATTTTATGTTATGTGAATTTCATCTCAATTTCTCTAAAAAGGTGAGTTGATCTTAAAGTATTACATATGAGGTACACAGTTGTGGGGGTGTGTTATGGTACAGGAAATGACAAAACTTGAACACCCCTGTTGTAAGCCATCCCTCTTGAGGGAGTGGGGACTTTGAAAACCTGAGAGAAGGCCAGGTATGGTGGCCCGTGCCTGTAATCCCAGCACTTTGGGAGGCCGAGGTGGGTGGATCACCTGAGATTGGGAGTTTGACACCAGCCTGGCCAACATGGTGAAACCCCATCTCTACTAAAAATATGAAAAAATTAGCCAGGCGTGGTGGTGCACGCCTGTAACCCTAGCTACTCGGGAGGCTGAGGCAGGAGAATCACTTGAACCCAGAGGTTGCAGTGAGCCAAGATTGCAGCATTACACTCCAGCCTGAGCAACAGGAGCGAGACTCCATCTCAAAAAAAAAAAAAAAAAAAACCTGAGAGAAGCCCCTTGGTCCCAGCCTTTCTCTGACAGCAGCAGTGACAGGCTCAGCTCTCCTCAGAGTACAGCCCTGTCACTGGCCTTGCTCCTGTCTCAGGGCTGGGGAGACTGTTGATGTTGTCATTCCAAAGATCCCACCTGGATTAGGGAACATTCCCCACAGAAGGGTCAGCCGTACAGTGCCAGATTCTCCAGGAGAAATTCACCAAAGAAGTGGAGTCCCCTTGGGGACAGATTCAACTTGTGCTGTCAGCCAGGAGCTGACGTGGCACT
This sequence comes from Rhinopithecus roxellana, assembly GCF_007565055.1. Taxonomy (NCBI): domain Eukaryota; kingdom Metazoa; phylum Chordata; class Mammalia; order Primates; family Cercopithecidae; genus Rhinopithecus; species Rhinopithecus roxellana. The sequence continues at coordinate 84,411,368 of NC_044558.1, read as the reverse complement.
TCTGAGAAGAGGCGGGTGCACCTGCTGGCAGGTGCTTTGTGCACTTTTCAGACAGGTCAAGATCCAGCCTGTAGGCAAATTTACTTTTGCTTTGGCGTGTAAAACCGGATCTGCCCAGCCTTCATTCTTTCCCTGGAGAACGCCTAAGGCCCCGAAGCCCCTAAGGCCTGGAAGCCCGGCCTACTGCTTTCCAGTGAGGCCATGAATCCCCTCCCTGGTTAGCAATTCGGTTTTCACTGCCTTGGGGGAGAGGGCCTGCCTTTCCTTGAGAGGAAGAACCTGGAAGGCTCGGCTCAGTCTCTTATGTTGGAAGAGAAGAGTGTGTGTGCAGAAGAGAGTAGAAAATGTTAGAGGTGTTTCATCTTCTTGACAAAATGACATTGTAAGATGTGTGTATATGTTTTTAAAAATAGTACATAGGGGCTGAACATGGTGGCTCACTCCTGTAGTCCAGTACAGGGAGGCGGAGGTGGGAGTATCGCTTGAGGTCAGGAGTTCCAGACCAGCCTGGGCAATGTAGGAAGACTTCATCTCTACAAAAAAAAAAAAAAAAAAAAAAAACAGAAAGAAAGAAATTTTAATTAGCCAGGCATGGTGATGCATGCCTATAGTTCCAGCTACTTGAGAGGCTGAAGTGGGAGACCTCCCTGGAGCCTAGGAGGTTGAGGCTACAAGAAGCTGTGTTCATGCAACTGTACTCCAGCCTGGGCAACAGAGCAAGGCCCCGTCTCAAAAATATTTATAGGCTGGGCGCGGTGGCTCACATCTATAATCCCAACACTTTGGGAGGCTGAAGCAGGCGGATCACTTGAGGCCAGGAGTTGGAGACCAGCCTGACCAACATGGTGGAACCCTGTCTCTACTAAAAATACAAAAAAAGTTAACCAGGCATGGTGGTGCACACCTGTAATCCCAGCTACTCAGGAGGCTGAGGCAGGAGAATTGCCTGAACTCAGGAGGCTGAGGTTGCAGTGAGCTGAGATCGCACCATTGCACTCAAGTCTGGGTGATAGAATGACTCCATCTCAAAAAAAAATAATAAATATATATATATAACATACGTATGTGAGTATTTGTATATATTTGTATTTCATTAACAGTAATGTTATCATTGTTTTTCAGACCTGCTTTTTTAAAGGCTGCAGAAAACTTCACTCTTTTGGTTAAGAACAACATCTGGTATCCCAAATTTAATTTCAGCAAGTAAGTGGTGGCCGCGCGTGTTGCGTGAGTTCACCAGGGTCTTGGAGAAACTTCTGGCTCTTCTCTCTTCTCTGAGGTTTTCATTGCTCTGATTTTCTGCTTCCTCTCGACTTTAGGAGGAATATCCTTCCCAACATCACCACTACTTACCTCAAGTCATGCATTTATGACGCTAAAACAGATCCCTTCTGCCCCATATTCCGTCTTGGCAAAATAGTGGAGAATGCAGGACACAGCTTCCAGGACATGGCCGTGGAGGTGGGTGCGGGTCCTGGCTCTCCTGACCCAGCCCTGGAGGCATCTCGTGCCAGGCGCTGAGGAAAGCCTCGCCATGTCTCTGCTGCTCACCCCCAGGGAGGCATCATGGGCATCCAGGTCAACTGGGACTGCAACCTGGACAGAGCCGCCTCCCTCTGCTTGCCCAGGTACTCCTTCCGCCGCCTCGATACACGGGATGTCGAGCACAACGTGTCTCCTGGCTACAATTTCAGGTGGGCGTGAGCTTGGACCCCTCGCTCATGTTGTGTGGGGGGTGCTGGTGGCTGGGTACACACCAGTGGGGGCACCCACGCCCGCTGAAGACTCAGGCAGCACCCCAAGGACAGGCTGCTGGTCCCCCATCCAAGGCAGCAGGAAGGCCATGCCGGGAAAATGCGCTTAGTGGTGTCCTGCTCCAGGGCCATCCCAGCCCCCGAGAACCCTCCTTGCCCTTTCCTGCCACAAGAAACATGTTGAGATAGTTCTTAGAGCAGCCAGGAGAGGCTGGGGGCTTGAGCTTTCCAGCGCCAGCCTCAGCCATGACCTCCATTCACTGTCTCGAGGAGCAGATGATCCATGATCCTCCAGTCCAAAGGCCTCTGGGGCCTGGCCCAGGAATTGGTTTCTCAAAGGTTGAACCTGTGCCAGAATCTCCAGAGTGCAGGGGACACAGGTTTGAGGCCCCTGAAAGGCCTTGCTTGGTTCCCTGCTGCAAATGCTGGCATCTTGGTGTCCTCGGGTAGTTGTAAGCAAGTCCTACAAACAGTGGCTTGCAACCACAGGACTTGGTTTTCTCACAGTTCTGGAGGCCACAACCTAAAATCCAGGCATCAGCAGGGCCGTGCTCGCTCTGAAGGCTCTAGAGAGAGTCCTTGCTTGTCTCTCCCGGCTTCTGGTAGCCCATGGCATTCCTTGGCTTGTGGACGCATCACTCCAGTACTCTGCCTCTGCCGTCATGAGGCCTTCTGCCCTGTGTGTGTCTCTGTGTCTTTTCTTCTTGTAAGGACAGCAGTCACTGAATTTAGGGCCCACCCTACTCCAGTAGGACCTCATCTTAACAAATTACGTCTGCCAAGATCTTATTTCCAAATAAGGTCACACTCCCAGGCTTCAGGTAGATGTGAATTTTGGGGGACACACTGTTCAACCCACTACAGCTGATGATCTCATGACAGGGTCTTATTGCCACTTCCTTGAGGCAGCAGAATCTGTAGCCAGGTACATTTCCATGTACCCTTTGTTGCATTTTTCACACTCCTTGAAAAAGAGGCCCTCCAGGCTGGGCACAGTGACTCATGCCTGTAATCCTAGCACTTTGGGAGGCCAAGGCGGGCAGATCACCTGAGGTCGGGAGTTCAAGACCAGCCTGGCCAGCATGGCGAAAACCCATCTCTACTAAAAAAAAAATACAAAAATTAGCTGGGCATGATGGCGCATGCCTGTAATCCCAGCTACTTGGGAGGCTGAGGCAGGAGAATCGCTTGAGCCAGGGAGGCGGAGGTTGCAGTGAGCCGAGATCGCACCACTGCACTCCAGCCCCAGCGACAAAGCAAGTCTCCGTCTCAGGGGCAAAAAAAAAAAAGAGGCCCTGCAAGGACCTTCCTGGGCGCATTCAGCGGCGCTTTGGGCTGCACTTGCCTCCCTCTAGTGGTGACATGTGGAATCCGATCCATACGGGATCCTAAGACCTGTAATTGTGGGATCTGCTGTCTTTTTGAAACTTCTGGCTCACTGAGTAAAGCAGGTATTTGAATTTTTCTTTTCTAACAGTTAGACTTGTGTTATTCCATCTCTGCTGTCACATACTTCTTGTGGAAACCTCAAGCTTAGGTCAGAGCCCTAAAACAGAAAGACCTCAGGACGCCTATCCCCTGACCTCGGCCAGCACCAGGCCCTGCCTGTGTCTCCCAGGCCTGGCCCATGGCATGGAAGTTGTGGGCCAGATAAAGCATGGACCTAGGGTGTGGGCCGAGGCTCCTGTGGGTCCCTGGAGAACACGGGGTAGCAGATGGTATGTCTTGATGGCTCTTCACCAACCACCCATCCCCTGCTCACGCGTGTGGGCCTCTCACTCTCGCCCGTGCGCTTTCTTTTCTTTTAAGGGAGTGACTTGCTCTGTCCCCCAGGTTGGAGTGCAGTGGTGTGATTTCAGCTCACTGCAACCTTTACCTCCCGGGTTCAAGTGATTCTCCTGCCTCAGCCTTCTGAGTAACTGGGATTACAGGCACCCGCCACCTCACCCAGCTAATTTTTTGTATTTCTCTAATGAGACGGGGTTTCTCCATGTTGACCAGGTTGGTCTCGAGCTCCTCACCTCAAGTGATCTACCCGCCTCAGCCTCCCAAAGTGCCAGAATTACAGATGTGAGCCACCACGCCTGGCCATATATTTTGAAATGGTCTTATTGAGATGCAATTCACATGCCATACCGTTCACCCATTTGAAGTGCAGAATGCATCGTTTTCACTATATTCACAGATAAGTGCAACCTTCACCACAGTCCATTTTAGAACATTTCCATCATCTCAAAAAGAAACCCTGCACCGTTCTGTCATTCCCCTGCCCCTGGCAACAGTGGTCTACTTTCTGTCTCTGCAGATGCGCCTCTTCTGGGCATTTCGTATAAATCGAATCAATATGTGGCCTTTTGTGTCTGCCTCCTTCCCCTTAGCCTGATGTTTTCAAGCTTCATCCATGTTGTAGCCTGTGTCAGTACCTCATCTTCTTATGGCCAAATATTCTGTTGTGTTGACAGACAACGTTTTGTTCATCTCTTTATCTGTGTGACAAATCAGTGGTTCTTGTTGTTGTTGTTGTTGTTGTTCTCGAAGACTGTGTGCACAGAATCAATGTTTCTTTGAAAAAATAAAAAAGAAAGCCCTGGGTCAAGAGATTGAGATCATCCAGGCCAATGTGGTGAAACCCCATCTCTACTAAACAATCCAAAAATTAGCTGGGCATGATGGCGCGCACCTGTAGTCCCAGCTACTTGGGAGGCTGAGGCAGGATAATTGCTTGAACCCAGGAGGTGGAGGTTGCAGTGAGCTAAGATTGGTGCCCCTACACTCCAGCCTGGCAACAGAGGGAGACTCCATCTCAAAAAAAAAAAAAAAAAAAAAAGGCCCTGCACTGATGCTGTGTTTGGGGCTGGCTTAGTCCCCTCCTGCAGTGCTGGCTGGTCACATTCTTACTGTTAGATGTTGGAGGCCAGGGTCCCTTGAGGGAGGCAGGTGGGATGTAACAAGTGGGATGTTGAGAGCAAACTGTTCAGGTTCAGGAGGGGATGGTGGTGCTGGAGAAGGAGGTCTCCCTGTGTCCCTCCACCTCATGGGCCCCACGTCTTCCTGCTTGCACAGCCTGCCTCAGCCAGGAGAGGCCCCGAGCCGCTCCAGCATCTGTTCAGCCAGCAGAGTGGACCATTCGCCCATGCCAGCTCCACTCTAACATCCTCTCCCAGGGCCCAAGGTCCTGCCCCAGCCATCTCCCCCGATCCATCCTCCTTCTCCTCAGGTTTGCCAAGTACTACAGAGACCTGGCTGGCAAGGAGCAGCGCACGCTCACCAAGGCCTACGGCATCCGCTTCGACATCATCGTGTTTGGGAAGGTAGCTCGCCGCCACTGGCTCCCCTCCGTCACTCCCTGCAGGGACAAGGGGCCTCTCCCTGCCCCTGCAGAAACACTTTTTTCCTTTTTCTCTGTCTTGACAGGCAGGGAAATTTGACATCATCCCCACCATGATCAACATCGGCTCTGGCCTGGCACTGCTGGGCATGGTGAGTGGGTTAGGCCCTGCCTTCACCCTCACGGTGAGGTGAGACCCTGGGCTGGGCTCCTGGTCCTGGCCCTGGGCCCGAGACCTCAGATGTGTTTCTAGACTTGACCCTCTGGCCTTCTTTCCCTTAGCCCCCAGCCCTCCTTCCACCTTCCCTTCACCAAGACCACACCCCTTGGGTCCCAGCCTTCTCCCAAGAGATGGAGGTGCCTTTCCATTCCGGTCAAGATTCCAGGCTTCTCAGGAAGGGGCACGCAAAGAATAAGAGGGGCTGCAATCCTGGCTCACTCTTACCCTGTGCTAAATTCAGGCGACCGTGCTGTGTGACATCATAGTCCTCTACTGCATGAAGAAAAGACTCTACTATCGGGAGAAGAAATATAAATATGTGGAAGATTATGAGCAGGTAGGCCCCTCCTGGCCGCCAGCAGGTGCAGGCCTCTCATCTCCCGGGTGCGGGAGCCCTGGGCGTGGGCCCGTCTGGGGAGGCTGTTCTGCAGAGGCTGGCGCCAGTGTGGCGCAGTGTCCCCGTTAACCCGGGCCGTCCCGCCACTCTCAGCAGCTGCTCCATCCCTAGGCGCCGTACTCGATTGATTCTTTATTTTTTTATTTTTTTTATTTTTTTATTTTTTTTTTAGAGACGGAGTCTTGCTCTGTCGCCCGGGCTGGAGTGCAGTGGCCGGATCTCAGCTCACTGCAAGCTCCGCCTCCTGGGTTTACGCCATTCTCCTGCCTCAGCCTCCCGAGTAGCTGGGACTACAGGCGCCCACCACCTCGCCCGGCTAGTTTTTTGTATTTTTAGTAGAGACGGGGTTTCACCGGGTTAGCCAGGATGGTCTTGATCTCCTGACCTCGTGATCCGCCCGTCTCGGCCTCCCAAAGTGCTGGGATTACAGGCTTGAGCCACCGCGCCCGGCCTCGATTGACTCTTTAAACCCACCCTCGTTTCAGTGAGCGATATCTCAAGTTGGTTATGGTAATGCATGCTCTGAGAATGCCTGTGTGCACACACTACTTCAGTTCACCTTGTGGAACAGGAAAGGTTGGGTTCCAGGCCTGGGACCAGCTTCAGAACCCCTGACAGTGAAGTCCCTGGAGCGCACCTCCCTCCCGCCTGCCACAAGGGGTCCCAGGGGCACCTTGATCTGCTTGTGTCCTTCTTTGCAGGGTCTTGCTAGTGAGCTGGACCCGTGAGGCCTACCCCACACCTGGGCTCTCCAGGGCCCCATCGAAGAACAGAGAGGAGGAGGAGGGAGAAATGGCCACCACATCACCCCAGAGAAGGTTCTGGAATCTGATTGAGTCTCCACTCTGCAAGTACTCAGGGTTCCCCAGCAGCTCCTGTGTGTTGTGTGCAGGATCTGTTTGACCACTCGGCCCAGGAGGTCACCAATCTGTTCTTGGCTGGGTCAACTCTATTATTCCCACAACCTGGGGTTGTGGGGGGGAGCACTGGCCCAAGGAAGTGGCACTGCTGTGACTTTCAGGGCTGGAGCTGGCTTTGCTCAGAAGCCTCCTGTCTCCAGCTCTCTTCTGGACAGGCCCAGTCCTCTGAGGCACGGCGGCTCTGTTGGAGCACTTTATGTGGCAGGGGAGGCCGCCTGGTTGCAGTCATTGGACTTGTAGCAGGCCTGGGCTGCAGGCTTCCCCCAACCATTCCCTGCAGCCATGAGGCAGAGCTGGCATTTCTCCTCAGAGAAGTGCTGTGCTGAAGTGATCGAGGACCAGACATTAAAGCCTGATTTTCTTAATCCCTGTCTGTTGCCTCGTAGCATGTGCTAGAACTTCCCTTCCTACCCTTTACGACAACCAGTAAATCCACTTGTCCGGCTCACTGTGCTCAGAAAAGGTCCATGGGATAGTCTATTTCTGGCGCTTATGCACATTTTCCCCTACTTCTTTATTTATTTTTGAGGCAGAGTCTCACTCTGCCACCCAGGCTGGAGTGCAGTGGCACAATCTCTGCACACTGCAACCTCCACCTCCCAGGTTCAAGCAATTCTCCTGCCTCAGCCTCCCGAGTAGCTGTGATTACAGGCACACGCCACCATGACCAGCTAATTTTTGTATTTTTAGTAGAGGTAGGGTTTCATCATGTTGGCCACGAGGCTGGTCTCAAACTCCTGACCTCAAACGATCCGCCTCCCTTAGCCTCTCAAAGTGCTTGGATTACAGGTGTGCGCCACCATGCCTAGCCTATTTATTTTCATTACCCAGGCTGGAGTGCAGTGGCGTGATCACTGCTTACTGCAGCCTCCATCTGCTGGGCTTAAGTGATCCTCCTACCTCAGCCTCCCATAGTGCTGGGATTACAGGCATGAGCCACCGCACCCAGCTGCCTACTTTTTAAAGCCTAATAATTTCTGTCATTAGCTTGTCTTCCTATACAGTTCACAGGACACTTTTTCTATAGTGACTTTTTTTTTTTTTTTGAGACGGAGTCTCACTGTGTCGCCCAGGCTGGAGTGCAGTGGCCAGATCTCAGCTCATTGCAAGCCTCGCCTCCCGGGTTTACGCCATTCTCCTGCCTCAGCCTCCCGAGTAGCTGGGACTACAGGCGCCCGCCCCCTCGCCCAGCTAGTTTTTTGTATTTTTTAATAGAGATGGGGTTTCACCGGGTTAGCCAGGATGGTCTCAATCTCCTGACCTCGTGATCCGCCCGTCTCGGCCTCCCAAAGTGCTGGGATTACAGGCGTGAGCCACCGCGCCCAGCCTCTATAGTGACATCTTACCTGTGCTTCCTTTTGACATAATATTACAATTCTATGCTGTGGGTAACAATTTTTGGTAACATGGAAGTGGCTTCCTCTACCTTCCCCGTTTGCTTCCCAAAAGTCTCCAACCAAAAGCAGCAGCACGCATACCCAGCTCCACTCAGGTTCGAGATGTTCATGAAGCTATTTCCAGCTGTGACTACATACCAACTAAATTTTTTTGTGTGTTCTTTTGTTTTTGAGACAGAGTCTTGCCCTATTGCCCAGGCTGGAGTGCAGTGGCACAATCTCGGCTCACTGCAACCTTCGCCTCCTGGGTTCAAGCAATTTTCCTGCCTCAGCCTCCCAAGTAGCTGGGATTACAAGCATCTGCCACCACACACGGCTAATTTTTGTGTTTTTAGTAGAGACAGAGGTTCACCACGTTGGCCAGGCTGGTCTCGAACTCCTGACCTCATGATCCACTGCCTCAGCCTCCGAAAGTGCTGGGATTACAGGCGTGAGCTACTGCGCCCGGCCACACACCAGCTGAATTCTGCTTCAGGTATTCAGAATCTCCCTAGAGGAAGCAGTTTGCCCTTCGCCTCTGCCATTAATTCACTTCCAAGTACTGAGGGGAACCATTATTTTAGAAATGCTCTGCGTCTGCTAGATAAATGGCTAACCTGGGCTTTTCTTGCTCTTGGAAAAAAAAAAAAAAAAAGTTTGCCAACTCCCTTTATTGAAGCTCTGGTTCATGCTGCCTTTAAAAAAAAAAAAAAAAAAAAAAAAAAGCTTGTGGCCTGTAATCCCAGGACTTTGGGAGGCCAAGGTGGATCACTTAAGTATAGGCATTCAAGACCAGCCCAGTCAACATGGTGAGACTCTGTCTCTACAAAAAGTTAAATTAGCCAGGTGTGGTGGTGTATATCTGTAGTTCCAGCTACTTGGGTGGCTGAGGCCAGAGGATCACTTGAGCCCAGAGGTTGAGGCTGCAGTGAGCTATGATGGTGCCACTGTACTCCAGCCTGGGCACCAGAATGAGACCCTATCTGAGAAAATAAAAGTGCTTGCCTGGGCACACGGGTCAAATGAAGCTGGAATGCTTAGGACTGCTGATATGGGCTGAAAGTGTCTACCAAAATTCACATGTTGGAAACTTAATCCCCAATGCAACCTTATTGGGAGGTGAAGCCTTGGGGAGGTGACTGAGTCAGGACTGTGCTGCCCTCATGAATGGGGTGGGTGCCCTATACAAGGGCTAGAGAGGGAGATCATCCCGTCTGCCCTGCCACTGTCTGCCATGCGAGGACAACGCATCCTCCCTCCAAAGGATGCAGCACCAAGCACCCTCTTGGAAGCAGACAGCAGCCCTCACCAGATACCAAACCTGCCAGCACCTTGATCTTGAGCTTCCTGGCCTCCAGAAGTATGAGAAATCAATTTTTATTATTTATAAATTACCCAGTCTTAGGTCCTCTGTAACAGCAGCACAAAACAGACTGAAGGCGATGGGTATATCTATGACCTTGCTCGTTAAGGAGTGATGGTCACTGGCTGTCTTCCGAAGTGGGGGAGATGTTGTTTAGCCTTCTCTTTTCTAAAACAGAAGAGTGAAAGCCAGCGTTGGGGTGAGGGATGAGTGTGTTTCCAGATGCCATGAACACCAGCAGGGGGCTGGGTGTGGTGCTGTGCGCCCATCATCCCAGCACTTCGGGAGGCTGAGGCAGGAGGATTACTTGGGCCAAGAGTTTGAGACCAGCCTCAGCAACATAGTGAGACCTCATCCCTACAAATAATTTAAAAATTAGCCAGGCATGGTGGTGCACACCTGTAGTCCCAGCTACTTGGGAGGCTGAGGTGGGAGGATGGCTTGAGTCCAGGAGTTTGAGACCAGGCCTGGCCAATATAGTGAGATTCTGTCTCTATAAAAAATTTAAGAATGGCTGGGCGCGGTGGCTCAAGCCTGTAATCCCAGCACTTTGGGAGGCCGAGACGGGCGGATCACGAGGTCAGGAGATCGAGACCATCCTGGCTAACACGGTGAAACCCTGTCTCTACTAAAAATACAAAAAACTAGCCGGGCGAGGTGGCGGGCGCCTGTAGTCCCAGCTACTCGGGAGGCTGAGGCAGGAGAATGGCGTAAACCCGGGAGGTGGAGCTTGCAGTGAGCTGAGATCCGGCCACTGCACTCCAGCCTGGGCGACAGAGCGAGACTCCGTCTCAACAAAAAAAAAAAAAAAAAAAATTTAAGAATGACCTGGGTGTGGGGGCGGGTGTGGTGGTGGTCCCCTGTGGTCCCAGCTACTTTGGAACCTGAAGTGGATGGATCACTTAAGCCTGAGAGGTGGAGGTTGCAGTGAGCCGAGACTGCCACTGCACTCCAACCTGGGTGACGGAATGAGACCCTGTCTCAAAAAAGAAAAAAAGAAAACCAGGCCGGGCGCGGTGGCTCAAGCCTGTAATCCCAGCACTTTGGGAGGCCGAGACGGGCGGATCACCAGGTCAGGAGATCGAGACCATCCTGGCTAACACAGTGAAACCCTGTCTCTACTAAAAATACAAAAACTAGCCGGGCGAGGTAGCGGGCGCCTGTAGTCCCAGCTACTCGGGAGGCTGAGGCAGGAGAATGGCGTAAACCCGGGAGGCGGAGCTTGCAGTGAGCTGAGATCTGGCCACTGCACTCCAGTCCAGGCGACAGAGCGAGACTCCGCCTCAAAAAAAAAAAAAGAAAAAAAAAAAGAGAACCAGAAGGGTGTTGCTGGCAAATTCTAACCCTTGGACAACTGCCTTAACTTTTGGAGCCTCACCTCACAGATGATGATCCATAAAACGGGGTTAATCCCTACCTTGGGGGGTGAAGTGTCACGTGGTATGCCAGGCCATAGTTCAGTGTGACTGAAACTGCTCCGGGGCTGCACACCTGTCTGGCCTCCACCAGAATCTTGCGATTACCTGCCTGCGAGAGCAGTGCTGCTAAAACTTCAGCATGCAGATGAGTCACCTGGGGAGCAGGTTTAAGCCAAGCCTGGGCATCTGCATTTCTTTTTTTCTTTTAAGTTTTGAGACAGGGTCTCGCCCTGTTGCCCAGTCTGGTGTGCAGTGGCATGATCACAGCTCACTGAAACCTTGACCTCCACGGCTCACACAATCCCCTCACCTCAGCCTCCTGCGTAACTGTGGGACCACAGGCATGCACCACCACACTCGATTAATTTTGTAATTTTTTTTCTTTTTTTTTTTAGAGAGATGGGGGTCTTGCCATGTTGTCCAGGCTGGTCTCGAACTCCTGGACTCAAACAATCCTTCCACCTTGGCCTCTCAAATTGCTGGGATTGCAGGCGTGAACCACCGTGCCCAGCTGGCACCTGCATTTCTAGCCCACTCGCAGGTGACACTGGCGCTGCTGGTCTGGGAACCACACTGAGTAGTGAGGCCCTAGGACATGCTCTAAATTAGAGATCTGCTGAGTACATTAGCCTTGACTTGGGCGTCTGACCTCACTGTCAGCCTGAGGAAGAAATACAGACATCAGGGCAGATGGCCTAAATAAACAACCACCAATACAAACCTCCCAAAGAGGCCCAGGCTTTGCACCATTTTGCTGTTTATTTCAACTTTACAGAGAAGCTTAAACATCTGTGGAAAAACACGAAAGGCTTATTTTTCTCTTAAGTTCATGTACTTTTTAGTGATAAATACACAGTATTTAACTTTATACACCTGATAAAAGGAAAATGCATAGTAGAAAGGGTCAGGAATGAAACAGAAGCATCGGGCGTTGAATTGATCACAGAGTAGAAAAGTCTGCAGTCCCCAGAAACTCGGCCTCCAGCTGGAGAGGGGAACCAGCGTACCCTGAAACTTCCCTAGCACCTTGGAAGCAAGTGGAGGTCATGGTTCTTCCACTCAGCAACGTGAAGCTCCCTGCTGGAAGACAAGTGACAGCAACAGGCCAGGCCTGTGTCCACCTGCACGGGCATTCTCCTTGTTCCAGAAAGGCTCTGAGGATGGGAGCCCTGCCTCTCAGGAAAGGCCAAGCCAGTGGGGAGAGGCCTCTGCAGCCCTAAGTGTCAACAAGGAGCTCAATAAGGCTTTCTGGGAGCCACTGGCGGCTGGTGGGATAGAAGGGGGAGGTGGAAAAGGGTAGAGGAAATGGGAAGTGGATGGAGGGTTTGTGCTTCCTTCGAGGCCACAGGTGCAGGCCACAGGTTGCTTACACCAAATTGGTCCCACAGATGAGCCAGCAATGGAAGAAATTATGGGCGTCCTCTTTGCCCCCCTGGAAGAGCTGCTCATAACAGCACCTCCTTTCCTGACAGAGCTGGCTTTTGAAAAATCAATGTGCTCCAACAGAGTGGCAGCTCAAATGCTCTGTGTTTACAGCTATCTTGGCTTATCCTTTTCATGTGGGGTGGGTCCTTTCCACAGCTTGCTTTGGTACTTCTTCCATTGCCCCCACAGCTGGGTGCTGCCTGATTGCTGGCATTCCCCGGAAGAAATCTTAGATGGAAGTTCCGTGGTGGGGAGAAATGGCATTGTCTGATGCAGCTGTGTAAACAAGAGAAGTCCTGCAGAAGCTCTGAGCACTGCCGCTCCCTGGGCCAGCCACCAGGCCAGGCCAGAGCCCACACAAGCAGGCTGGGCCTAAGACTAGGGACCCGCTGGCTTTAACCTCTGCAAGGTGCTTATTGCAAACTACCCAAGCCCCATCTGGTGCCAGAAGGGGTGGAGCTATTGAGTCCTCTCCCCATAAACGTAAAGTCAGGAGGGCAAGAGGAAGTGCTGGGTTACAAAGACCCAGCAAGCAGGCCAGATGGCCCTCTCTAGGCTACCTGTCCTTTGCTCCTCAAAACCAGCATTCCCTAATTCTGAACTGCTTATAAGATAGCAAAACAAGTCTGGCTAAACTATAGTCAAGAGCTTAGGATCTATGGAAGCCAAGAAGGCCCAGGGCTCCATGAATGGGCTGGGCAGGGGCACACGGTCTTGCCTTTGTCTAAGAAGTCCTCACACCAGGGCTGATCAGATGTAAACGACAGGGAAGCAGAGTTTCCCGGTGCCATCTTTCCCCAGTCCAGATTCTGCCAAGCCCTGGAAAGCAGAGCTGGGAATCTCCCAGAGTCCTTCCAGCTTTCCTCCCCCTCCAACTTTATACTCCCCTACCTGTGACTCTGAAAGGAGTCACACTTGAACCTCAACCAAATTTCCCAATATTAATTGGAAGTCAAAAAGATGAACCCTTTCTTGCTGGACTTTTAGCTACAAAGGGGAACTTCCTGTGCCAAGCCCTGGTTTCCTCATAGCCCGAGGAGTCCTGTGGGTTTCAACAATATTCTCTAAAAGGGTGTCCCAAGGTTATTGTGTGGAGTCTAGGGAAGCTCAGATCCTCAGGATGAACATTTGTCTTTCGGTCCAGTGAAAGCATTTCCCAACTGGCCCTCCAGAAACTGGATATTTCATTGACCACAACAATCAGCTAGGATTTAAAATGAAAACAAAACCTTAGCAGTCTTTAGAATACACAGGTTATGAACTAGCTAAGCTGCTAATATATACAGGTGGGCATAGATTTCATCGGCTCTAACTGATCACATGTCTGAAGCCGTGAAATATATCCTGGAAGCTCTAAATAATTTCTGAACTACTGTGCTTTAGAGTTCAGTCTAGTTAGAGACTTGAAAATTTCTTTTGTTTAATCTTAAGCCATGTAATGTACATGGAAGCATAGGATTTCACCCTGAAGTTTTTGTAATTTGACAAAGAGATTTACCAGAGCTCGGTCAACTTTCTCAGAAACCTACTTTTGAGCAGCTGTCATGAAGAAACACGTTCAGTCTTTCAGGAGAAACTTTTTCCCACCACAGCTGCTGAATACCCTTCCAGGCTTGGAAAATCCCCTTCCAGAAGCACTTATTAAATTTCAAGCCCTTTCTACCTTCCTGACAATTCTACCCATTAAAAAATTTAAAAATCCTTCTTACAAATAAGTTGCATCAAAGCTCCCTGCAGCTACTGAGGGCCAGCCCTGCTCTGACTCCTTGAGACCATGGCTCTGGAAGGTGCCATGGTTTGGGGTTTGTACAAGGAGCCACATCTAGCCCCCTACTCCCTATCAAATGCAGCAAACACCTCCATGGCCTCAGACCACCGGAGTTTTCTGCTCACCTTTCCACAGTTGTCAAACCCCACACACAGTCACTTGGTATATCTGACACGGTTCTGAAAATCACAATGAAGGATTTTTGGCATAAAAACGTTTTAAAAAGCAATTGTCCCAAAATGCACATGGGTTTGGGTCTGCAACTCCTCACACCCGCCTGTTCAGCCAGCCAGCGGCCAAGGTCGACGTCATGGAGTCAAGTCCTTTTTTTTTTTTTTTTTTTTTTTTGGCCCCTTTAAAACAACAAAGGAAAAAACAAATAACCAGAGATGACGATCGAGGCTCTACACACGTGCTGGGTTTCCGTAGGACATGCTGCTATGGAAACACGGTGCAGCAGCCCCCGAGAGGCGATGCGGCGCGCATGCGAGGCCGAGCGATCCAGGCAGCTACTCGGGCTCCATCGCCTCCTCCGGCCCCGGTGGATGCATGCGTGCGGGGGAGCCAGGGGCGGGGGCCCGGCAACTTTCCACGCAGGGACTGCCTCTCACAAGAGCACTTCCTCCTCCCCCACGGGGGGCGGGTCGGTGCCCTGGAGGTTGTCTTCGCTGCCTTGCTTCCTGCTCACCGAACAGAAAACCAAGATTAAGACTCTGAGAAACGCCAGCGAGGCCCTGAGCCAGCTGCTCCCACATCTGGGCCCCCTGCCCAAGTGGGCCGTCGCGCACCCCCTGGAACGTGATCTAGGTAACTCAGTCTTTGATATCCTCTCCCCTTTTCCTTGCTCACATAAATTTTTCAAAGGAGACTTTGCACCCAACTCCTCTGTAAATGAAAGACCAGCATCATTTGCCAAAAATAGCAAGGAACTGTACAACTGTTCCAAAACTATGTAACACCAAAAATCATTGCACAAATCCCAAGTAGAAGGCACCCCCCACCCTGTGGCACCTGTCATACCAGGTTTTTAGGTACTTCGACCCCCCACTTAGGCTATGAGCTCTTACGGGGAAGGGACTGTGAGCTTGTCCTCAGTCACCAGATGTTGAGTTCCTTGTGCGGGGGGCGGGGGGGTGATCAGAGCCTCCCCTGCCTGGCCTGGCACACAGCTGGCCCTCAAGAAAGGGCTGCTGACAGCTGCTCCAGGGATCCTCCCAACTCAGCCTTCCTGCAGCCAGCCCTGAGGGAGGAGCACCTCAGACAGAAGAGGAGGCCCCTTCCTTCTTGAAAGTGGGAGGAGAGCCCTTGTGTCCCTGAAGAGCCCAGGCTGGAGCCACTGGTGTGACAGCATGGATGGTGTGACAAGTGCAACGGGAATCCCCAAGGAGGGGCCCATCCCCTCACCACCATCACACAAGCTCCCCCGTTCTTAGGGAGGCCACTGGACATGCCATGGGTTACTGTCTGTCCCTCCCCAACAACAGTCCGTGTCTCCTGTCCAGGAGGGAGACTGTCCTTACACAAGGGAAGAGAAAGCGTGATGTCTGGCTTGCTATGTTTCTGATGGAGAATGCGGGTAAGGTCCCCGGGGAGAGGTCAGGCCTTCAGTCTCTGCCCTTGCAGTTGCCTGTTGGCAAGGGCTGGGTCTCACTGCAGACGGCAGGCAGGCCTCCAGTCCAAGACCCCCAGTGCCTGAATCAGCTCTGTGGGCTCCCACGACCAAGGCATCCCACCTGCTGGGGGCTGAGGGCAGGGGATCACAGGTGAGGGAAGGAAGGGACAGTACAGTCCTTTGGGCCAGTCGCCATCTGCTGGTCTTGCAATTTCGATCTCACTGAAATTAAGGCCGGGCACAGTGGCTCACGCCTGTAATCCCACTAGTTTGGGAGGCCAAGGCAGGTAGATCACCTGAGGTCAGGAGTTCTAGACCAGCCTGGCCAACATGGTGAAACCCTGTCTTTACTAAAAAAATACAAAAATTAGCTGGGCATGGTGGCATACATCTACAATCCCAGCTACTCAGGAAGCTGAGGCAGGAGAATCGCTTGAGCCTAGGAGGCAGACATTGCAGTGAGCCGAGACCACACCACCATACTCCAACACTCCAGCCTGGGCGACAGAGCGAGAGCCTGTCTCAAAAAAAAAAAAAAAGAAAGAAAATAGAAAAGAAACCAAGAGCAGACTTGCTCACAGACAGGAGGCAGCCCCACTTCGGCAGACCCTAAAATGGAGATTGAGAGGAGGAAGGCCGAGGAAAGGCCAACCCGCTGGGTTTCCACTCCATCATCCGTGAGGCTCACACCCAAGGCTGAGCTGCCCAGGCATCTGTCTGGGCACAAGCTGGGGACTGCGTCTGCCTTCTGAGGCTGCTGAAGACCGGTTCTGCAGGACTGCCATCTTCCCTGCTCTATGCTGGAGGGCAAGGTTTCTCTCAAAAGCATAAACAATTCCCAAACAGGTGTTCCTCCTAGATTACCATATAAGCCCTGACTCCCACAGGGAGTGGCCAATCCATTTCTTTTTCTTTTTTTCTTTTCTTTTTTTTTTTTTTTTGAGACAGATTTTCGCTCTTGTTGCCCAGGCTGGAGTGCAATGGCGCGATCTCAGCTCACCGCACTCTCCACCTCCCAGGTTCAAGTGATTCTCCTGCCTCACCTCCCGAGTAGCTAGGACTACAAACATGTGCCACCACGCCCGGCTAATTTTTGTATTTTTAGTAGAGACAGGGTGTCACCATATTGGCCAGGCTGGTCTCAAACTCCTGACCTCGTGATCCACCTGCCTCGGCCTCCCAAAGTGCTGGGATTACAGGCGTAAGCCACCATGCCCAGCCTGGTGGTCAATCCATTTCATCTTGTAAGCCAGCTCCTAATACTTGTACAGGAATGTTCATAGCATCAGTCTTCATTCAATAGCCAAAAGGTGGAGACAAGTCCATCCACAGAGAAATGGATAAACAAAGTGAGGTGTGTCCATACAATGAAATATTATTCGGCCACAAAAAGGAATGAAGCACTAATACATGTAGAGCATGGATGAACCTTGAAAACATGATGCTGAGTGAAAGAAGCCAGACACAGAAGGCCACGTAGTGTATGATGCCATTTATACGAAATGTCCAGAATCGGCAAATCCATAGAAAACTAAAAGATGAGTGGTTACTGGGGTGGGGGAGTTGGATGGGAACAGCTAAGGAGTGTAGGGTGCCTTCTTGGGCTGATGAAAATGTCGTAAAGTTGATGGTGGTGATGGCTGCAAAACGCTATTAGAAACCACTGAATCATACCCTTCCCATGGGTGAATTACATGGTATGTGAATTGAACCTCAATAAAGCTATTTTTAAGAAACAGAAGTGACTGCCTGGAGCTCCCACTGAGTCAGGTGGCCATGACGGGCTCACTGGGAAGGGCAGTGGGGTCCCCACCCACCACAGCACCTGCAGCAGGGGTGCCCAGCAGGTTCTCCCAGTCTCATAGGGACACAAGGCCTCATCTGTCCTGGGAGGTTCTGGTCACCTGGGCTGGGTATGTGTATGAAGGAAGGGTGGCTGACAGCAAGAAGGTCTGCATCCACTCGGGTGAGGGATCTCTTAAATTACTTTGCAACAGGTGGGAAGGGGACTTATTTTCTAAGTCTAAAAACATCAAAGAAAGAGAAGTGGAGCTGGAGAGCCCCTAGCAAAGAGCCACACAGTGCAACATGCCTGATCTATGCGCTGACCATGCGGACTCGGCCGGGGGCACCCACGGGCCCTGTGACAGAGCTTCAACGCCATTGACGTGCACTGAGAAGACGTGGGTGCCACACGGGATCTTCAGACCTGGGTGCATTCTCAGGCATTCCAGCTGGAGCGCCATGCACCCGCAGCCCCAGCCCACATGCATGACCCACCATCGGGTCCAAGCCCCCGAGGCCCCTCGTTCTAATACTGGGTCTGGAGGCCTGTGGTGAGCCGGGCCACAGAAGCCCAGGCTGGAAGGAGCGTCTGCCTGGGTGGGGATACCCCCGTGCTCTGCAGCTGCCCACCCACCCCCCCTCAGGCCCCAGCAGAGGCTACGGCACAGGCAGGCAGGTGTTACCTTGAGCTCAGACAGGGACTCACATTCCCTGGTTGGTTTTTTGCTGGAATCACCAGAGGGAGGGAAAAGGGAAGTGAGAATGGACGCTTGGGATCCACGAGATGCCCATTCCCCCACCCAGGCACACTCAGACCCCAAACACCAGCTTCACAGAGCTGGAGCCAGGGTGGCATTGACAGCAGGTGAGTGGACACCCCTCTGCGTGGACACCCCTCTGCATGGACACACAGTCCTGAGTGAGACCACACTGCTCGCCCAGCACAGAGCCTCAAACCTCCCCATCAGGCACTCATACTCCTGGGCCACAAAAGTGCTTTTCTTCTGACTGCCAAGAGCCCCCCCAGCTACAGTGCAAGTCCCCAAGAAAGGTAAACTTCAGGTGGATTAGCTGTCAGCAAAAGGAGGTGAGCTGAGTCCAGGCTGGGGTGCTGACTGTCCCAGTGCACCAGGTGGGTCTCATCTGAGTCTCTCCAGATGGTACCACTTCAGGGAGGACCTGTGCAGAGTGGTCTGGGCAGGGCTGCCCCAACCTCGGCCTCCAGCCCCCACTCTCCCACCCAAGAAGGCAGGCGGCCACTCACGTGAGCAGGTTTCCAGGCGCTGACAGGGAACGCTCCTCCCGCCGGCTGCCCTCGAATGGGTTCCCAAAGGAGCGTTTACGTATCATGGTCTTCACCAGGATCTGAAGAGGGAGAAAAGAGGAGGTGGCAGGTGACTGCTTGGCCAGGTGGGGGCGATTCCGGGCAACATCCTCCCTCTTCCTTCTCCCCAGCCCCTGCCAGCACCCAGGGCTGGTGGCTGATGGCAGGCCTTTGAGAGAAACTGGGCAGCCCCCCGCCGCTGCAACCAACCCCCACCGAAAGAATCCTCTGGAAAAAGGTGCTGTCCTGCACCACACCCTCAGCCACTGCTCAGCATCTCTCCCAGGCCTCCCTGCTTTCCACCTCCCTCCCATCCCTTCCAAAACCCAGATCTGGTCCCCTCACTACCTGACTCAGAATCCCCACCCAGAGGGGTCTGGAACTTGGCCTGTGGTCAGCCAGAGAGCCCCGGAAAGTTCTGGAGCAAGGACGTGAACCAGTCACTCTTGGTGATGCTCTTGGCTGCCATTTCCCATGAAGGGAGTGGCCTGCAGACCCCATAAGAGTCACTGGGCCCCTCACCCCACCCCAACCAGGGCGCGGTGCCCCTTCAAGCTGTTTTGGCAATTCATGGAGCTTCTGACTTTTTAAGCATTTGCTGCCAACAAGAAAAATAAGTGTTTAAGAAACACTAATTTACCAAAAGGTGCAAACACCCAAATGCCCATCCACTGAAGAACAGATAAACTCAAAGCGGTCTGTCCGTGCAATGGAACATGATTCAGCCCTAAGAAGGAGTGAAGCACTAATCCTTGTACAACACGAACGGACCGTGAAAACCGGCTACGTCAAAGTAGCCAGGCCCGAAAGGCCTCAGAGTGTAGGATTCCACCAGAATACACAAATCTGTCGCACAGAGTGCAGGTGAGTGGGTGCCAGGGCTGCGGGGAGGGGAATGGAGAGTCACTGCTGATGGGCGGGGGTGTGAAGTAATGAAAATGTTCAGAACCATTGAGGGGATAATTGCATGCCACTGTGAATGTCACAAATGCCACTGAATTGTTCACTTTAATTTTATGTTATGTGAATTCTACCTCAATTTAAAAGAAGGAGCGGGGGGCCGGGCGCAGTGGCTCACACCTGTAATACCAGTTCTTTGGGAGGCTGAGGCGGGCGGATCACCTGAGGTCAGGAGTTTGAGACCAGCTTGGCCAACATGGAGAAACCCCGTCTCCACTAAAAATACAAAAATGAGCTGGGCACGGTGTTGGGCGCCTGTCATCCTAGCTCCTCGGGAGGCTGAGGCAGGAAAATTGCTTGAACCCAGGAGGCGGAGGCTGCAGTGAGCCAAGACCATGCCACTACACTCCAGCCTGGGAAACAAGAGCAAAACTCTATCTCAAAAAAAAAAAAAAGAGAGAGAATGAAGGCCTCTTCCCCGACTGAGGTTCTTACAGTCAGTCACTGGGACACACCAGCCCCTCTTTCCTCTGAGTCTGGGCAAGTGTCACTCCCCCAGGTGAGCCCACTCTGCCACCTCCCCTATCGCCTTGTCACCCCAGGGCAGGAGCTCCTCCTCTGTGAAGCCCCCAGCCCTTGCACCTCTGCACTGGCCTCTGATCACACAGGAGGCTGATTCTTCCCAGGTCCATCTTTCTTATGAGGCCAGGAGCCCCTCCCCCAGCAGCCCTCCCCCAGCCCCTGCCCCCGAGAGCGGGCACTGGGCTGTGCTCATCTTTGACACCTGTGCCTGGCACACACTGGCTGCTCCATGAGTGTTTGCTGAATGATGAACACATGCAGGGGGCCTGGACCTTGCCATCTTGTCCCAAGTCAGACCACTTCCCAATATCTACCTGCCCATCCCTGCTCCAGCTGCCGTGGTTCAAACCCTGATTCAAACCCATGCTCTAGGAGTAAAGATGTGAAACCTCACCACACACTCCCTCCACCTTCCTTGCCCTGCTTCAGCGGCCCCGCCCAGTGTGTGTGAGCCCCTCTGCCCTCTCTCAGCGGAGTTAACACCCTACCATCCTCTCGGTGTCTATCCACTTCTTCCCAGTGGGGCCAAGTGTCCCTCCATTAGGGGCATGTCCTGCGGTCCCTCTACTGCACTGTACATACATTTGTTGGTTTGACCAGCATCTGCCTCTCAAGCATGGCAGAGGCCATGGGGGTTTTGTTCATCACTCCACCCAGCCCCTGCTCCCAGCACAGGCCTGAGAAACCACTTGGTATTCAACAAGTGATTCCCGAATAATGGATGCCTACTCCAGACCTCCAGGGCCAGACGCTTTCTCCGAAGAACCTGCAGCTGAGACCTGGGGAGGAAAGGGAGGGCAACTGATTCAGGACTAGAACATCCTGAGCCTGGAACGGAGTAACCCATGGGGGGTGCAGAGTCCGACAGCAGCTGCCTACTTGTCTATGGGTGCAGGGGGTGGGAGGGTGGCTGAGGAAGGGTCAGTGGGTGTGCATGAGTCTTCAACAGTGAAGGTCACGCGCAGCCCTGGGTGGGGAAAGAGTGGAGGAAGATGCGGCTGGATGCCCCAGCCAGGGCTCAGCTTTGGGAGGAGGAGAGAGGAAGTGTGTGGGGAAGCAGAGAGGAGAGGTGCAAAGCTGGAGGAGCAGGAGCAGCATCCGGGCTCCTACAGGGGCAATCCTTCACAGCTGGACCTTCTGTGCCTTTCCAGCCAGTCTCACGGGTCCCCTCCAGAGCCGAGGGGCCCACCGGCCCACTGGGACTAGTGCTGGCCAACTGCAACCAGGCCTTTCGAGGTGGCTGTGGTGGGACAACCTGCTGGTCTCTGTCCCCAAGCCTGCTGCCTGGAACCTGGATCCCTGGGACTCCTGGTCTCCCTCTTGGAGCTAACTGCCCTCTTGGACAGGGACTGGTCAGTGGCGATTCCCAGAGCCTCAAAGGTTAGGCCTGAGGACTCTACATTCTGGCTCCTTCTTCCTGGGTCAGGATCCAAATTCAAGGCCATAAAAGGGGACCTGCTGGCTCCTAAGCAAAATCCCACCCTCACGAGATGGGCAGAACGTTCTGAGCATGTGCGTGGAAGTCCCTGCCTCTATCCCTGGTGGCTACCCACATGGCAGACGTGATACATGCTACACCATCCACGCTGGAGCCTAAAATTCCAGCCAGGTGGGAATCCTGGCTTAGAGACCTCGGCTCCGGCTCCCAACCCTTGCCTGCCTGATACTTCCCCTAGTTCCTCTCCCCTGATGAGCTCTGAAAGCAGGAATTCCAGAGGGAGAAACTCCCCTTCCCTATGGTAACACGGAACCTGGCTCAGAAGATGCAGGGGTCACCTGGCCTGATGCGTGACCAAGGCCCAGAGGTCAGCAGCTGTGGGTTAGGGGCGGGCCCCGGCCATCTCCTGACTCCCGGGCACCTGCCTGTGTCCGGCCTGTCCTGGCCAGGCCCCACCTCAGGCTCCTGGGTCCCTGCTGTGGGTCAGGGGTCCATCTGCCTTACCACGGTCGCCAGGCTGGGAATGTGTTTGACTGAGTTCTCGACCTCCTCTTCAGTCACTTCGACCAGCGTGCAGTTCTCATCCTCCGACGGCAACGGCTCCGCCCCGTGCCTCGTGACCCAGGGGTGCAGCTTCAACGAACGACAGGAGGAGTGAGGGGCAGATGCGGCTGGCTCCCGGAGGGCCCTGCCAGCGAGCGGAGCCACGAGGGCATGCAGGAGGGAGAGGCGAGGGCCTGTGGTCAGGCATGCAAGACAGCTGGCGAGCAGAGGGCAGGGGTGAGCGAAGGGGCAGAAATGTGAAGATGGAGAGACAGAATGGGAGGAGCTTTGAGGCTGAAATGGGAGCGGGGTGATTCTCCATCCGGCCCCAGGTCTTGGCCGAAGTGACGGGAATTTGGCATCTGCCTTGCCTGGCTGCCCAAGGAGCATCCATCACTCCTCAGCCACAATCCCTGACACCTGGGAGGCTCGGCGCACAGCAGGCAGCATTCCCCCCATCTCACAGCAGGAGAGAGAGACTTGGAGGCATGGTGGGACCAGCTGGCAGGACACGATAAGGAGAGGACCCAGACAGAGGTCTGCCCCCTGGGGTCCAAGCCCCAATCCATGACTTTTTGGGCTGCCTTCTGTTAAGACCTTCAAATGCCAGTTAGCTAGGTGCCTAGGAGGTCCCAGGGCAAATCTCTAGATTTCTTAAAGGGCCAGATATATGTGTGTGGCATTCGTGGAGATGTTTTGGGGGAGTACACTTCCCAAAAAGTGCTTTCTGCAAGAGGGTAGGGATTCAGCAGGCTGGGGAGGTCGAATAGCTCATTAATTTCCTCCCGTCTTCACTGCAGTTTCTCAAAGAGACTGGCCTTTGGAGAGGACCTGAGCTCTGGGAGCAGGGTGTGGAGCACGGAGGCCCCAGGCTGGTCTGCAGAGGGTGGATACCGTCAGCCCATGCCAGCTGGAGCAAGTGCAGGCTGGCCGGTCATAGATCCCACTCCCACAATCACAGTGCACACAATGCCCAAATCTTCCTCCCCAACCCTCAGCAGCCACCAGCAGCTCAGAGGCCCTGGGGCATGGGAGAACAGCGGTGCCAAGGAGGGTGTGGCACTGTGGACATATGGGTGTGGGGTCTGGCTGAGGCAGGGCTGAACCAAACAATCCCAAGCACGGGGCACAGGCCAAGCCAAGGGTACCTTGATTTCGGGCACCACGATCCTTGACTCAGGGTTCTTGTCCAGCATACGGGTGATCAGGTCCTTCAAGTCCTCAGCTATGTCAGGCCTGGGGAGGGAGACGCATTAGGGTGGGAGACACGGGACCGCCAATAACTCGGACAGGAGCAACGCGGGACGGCGGGAGATACTCACTGGTCTGGAAATTCCAGGGCCTGACTCTTGATCTTACTGTGTAAACACATGATCCGCTCGTCCATGAATGGGCACTGCAAAGAGGCCAGCGTCAGAGTGGCAGTCAATCATGGCCACATCTGCCCTTCGAGGGCCACCTGTGCTGTGCCAGTCCACGTAGGATACAGCAGAGAAATCAATCGTGGCCCAGGCTGGGGGCAAGCAGCTCCCATTCTCCCCGAGAATGGCCCAGACATGGGGGTGGGGCCTGGCCGACGCAAGGCGGAGCCAGGAATGGCCCAGGAATGTCCCTCTCAAAGGGCTAGAGCCTTTCCCAAGCACACTGCAGCCTCCCTCTGTAGCGGGGCCTCAGTTTACCTACTTACACCAAAGCAAACAATGCTTATCACCCACTTGCCAGGTGAACAATAGGAACGACATGAATAACATAAAAGACTTTGTGGCAGCAGCAGTGATTTTCAAGGGCTTAGCCTGGACCGCGCCATGCCCTGTCCTGAGGTTTTCATTCACTGTTCCCCGTCCCTGGAATGTTCTTCCCACCAACATCTACGTGGCTTGGTCTCTCCCACCATGCAGGTGTCTGACTAAAGCTCACCTTCTCAGGAAGGCCTTCCTGAAGCCCTGTCTAAAACAGACAACCCCCAATACCGCCACCGCCCACATCACTCCTCATGGTGGCACTTATCCCTGACGTTATCGTACAGATTTATTTGTTTATTGTTTAACCCCTCCCACGGGAATGTTAGCGCCAAGTAAGCAGGGATTTCTGTCTGTCTTGTTCACTGCGGACTCTCCCATGACTAGGTGCATTCCTGGCACAAAGTAAGGGCTCAATACATATCTGCTGAATGGATGGATACTTGAATTACTTCTGTCAATCCTCTCAGAAGTCATCAGAAATAACAAGTAGTATTCTCATTTTACCGAAGAGAAAAACAGAAGTTCAGAGAAATAATGTGCCCCAGGAAGTACGAAGAGCGATTTCAGCCTAGATTCAGCTGACTCCGAAGCCTATCGTTGCACCACCTTCTGGGTGACAAATCGATGCTTTCACTCAGCCGAGGGCCTGACTCAATGGGAGCTCGGTCATGTGTGCTGGAAAAGGAATCTTTACATGGGGCACTGAAAACGCTGGAAAAGGTGGCAGACGGACCTGAACCACCCCGTCTGAGGAAAACGATTTCATTAAGAGCGGTGGCTTGAGCTCTAGCTAGTCACTGCCTTCTAAGGCATTTGGAAGGAAGAGCAGAGATGGTGGTAACTTACTCTGAAACACAATAAGAAACCAGATGGACTGAGGGATGGGTAAGGAATGAACAGACAAGCACAAGAAAAAGTTAATAGTAGAACCAGGTGGTGGGTATGTGGGTGTTCGCGGGACAATTCTTCCAGCTTTGCTATATGATTGAAAACTTTTCTAATCAAATACTGAGAGGCAATCGTTATAAACTCCTTTACTTCTTCACGGGACCAGTTTCTCAGCCTTTCCTCGATAAGAACACAAGCTCAGGAAAGGGAAAACCCTATGTTTTTATTGCTCACATAATCAAACTGAACTTCAGAGTTAAAACAAGAAGGCCAGGCGCGGTGGCTCAGGCCTGTAATCCCAAATCCCAGCACTCTGGGAGTCCCGGGCGGGCAGATCATTTGAAGTCAGGAGTTTGAGACCAGTTTGGCCAACATGGCAAAACACCATCTCTACAAAAACACAAAACTTAGCCGGGCGTGGTGGCTGGCATCTGTAGTCCCAGCTACTCAGGAGGGTGAGGCAGGAGAATGGCGTGAACCCGGGAGGCGGAGGTTGCAGTGAGCTGAGATCGCACCACTACACTCTAGCCTGGGTGACAGAGTGAGACTCCATCTCAAAAAAAAAAAAAAAAAAAAAAAAAAGAGAAGCCCCTAGATATCAATAATAACAAAATAACAACAACAGAAAAGCCCAAAGAGCACTCCCTAAATCAATAATGGTAAACAGCTTTTAACTTCCATTCCAGTGTTACCCCTCCGACAAGAGCTTCTAGGAATACCCTGATGGAAAGAACATCAGAGCAGTATCAGGCTCAGGAGGAACAAGTACGGTTATTGATTAGTGATGTCTGTCTTGGGCTCAGAAATGCGAGAGGTGGCAGAACTGCTGTCCTTGCCCTAAATTTATCAACTATTTATAAACTCTAGAGCCTCTGCAGTCCTTCTGTTTTAACAGATCATTTTTTCATAGATATGATTATGACATACATACACATGTACATTTGAGAAGGCATCCTTTTTCACATTGAGATCTAGGTATAGAAATAAAATAACTCTTATCTTATTTTATTTTATTTTTTGAGACAGAGTCTCGCTCTTGTTGCCTAGGCTGGAATACAATGGCGCAATCTCAGCTCACTGCAAACTCCACCTCCCGGGTTCAGGCGATTCTCCTGCCTCAGGCTCTTGAGTAGCTGGGACTATAGGCACGTGCCACCACGCCCGGCTAATTTTTTGTATTTTTAGTAAAGACGGGGTTTCACCATGTTGGCCAGGCTGGTCTCCAACTCCTAACCTCAGGTGATTCGCCTGCCTCGGCCTCCCAAAGTGCTGGGATTACAGGCATCAGCCACCATGCCCAGCCTAAAATAACTCTTAAGTAAGTACTGTCTCCCTGCAAGGGTGACTATTAACCCAGGGGCTACCCAGCAGCACTGAGGAGACAGGACACCCCACCCTCTTACCTGGCCAAAGACAAAGCAGTATAGTGTCACACCCATGGCCCAAACATCCAAAGCCTGCAAGAAAAAGAGCTTAGTGTGAGGGCACAAGGGGCGGTCCAGCCTCCAATCCTCCAGCTTTCCTTTGGGGAACCATCTCTTGACTCTCAGCCCTTGGAGTTGGGGTGAGACCAATCCTGTCTCCTAGGCTCTGGGGCAGGCACAGGATCCAGGCCAGGCCAATGAGAGCA
The DNA here is from genome assembly GCF_007565055.1 of Rhinopithecus roxellana. Taxonomy (NCBI): domain Eukaryota; kingdom Metazoa; phylum Chordata; class Mammalia; order Primates; family Cercopithecidae; genus Rhinopithecus; species Rhinopithecus roxellana. The sequence goes on along the minus strand of NC_044558.1, from coordinate 84,384,955 downwards.
CAACTACCCCCAGCCATAGTGAATGGCTCAAGCATGGCCACATGACCCACGTTGGGCCAATCAGAGCCAACCCCAGGGTTTTCACAGGAGCTATTCAGAACAAGGAATGCTCTTGCCACAGAGGTTGGCAAATGATAGAAAGTAACCTGGTCCCTGGGTGCCTGACCCACCTGTGGAGGAAACCAAATAAGAAAAACAACTGAAAGATGGAGAGAGATGGTTTCTGTCTGAGTCCCTGGATCTAGCCAAGCCTGACGCCTACCCCTCAGTATCATGATCCAGAGGCTTCACTGTGTAAGCCTATGTGCATTGGATTTCTGCTGCTTACAACCCAAAAGACACTGACACAGGCAGAACTCTGTGGCTGAGGCAGGCCCAAGCTTACCTTCCCAGAGAAGATCTTGCGGGTCTCCGAGAGTGACTCGGGCGCCATGAAGGCAGGTGTGCCCACGGTGTTGGAGAGGAGCGCGTCACTGCCCTTGAACTCATTGCTCACACCGAAGTCAGCAATCTTGATGTGCCCATCTTCTCCGACCAGTAGGTTAGAAGGTTTGATGTCACGGTGGATGATCTTCTGGTAGTGTACTGGGGAGGCGTAGCCAGCAGGTGGGAGATAGGGGCAAGAAAACCCCGTGAGCACCTCTATGCGGCCACATGGCCTGGAGACACAGGCATGGCACCCTTTGGTGCCTTGTCTCCCACAGACCCAGGCCTTTTCCAACCTTCTGCTCCCCAAACCTGCCACACACGGACAGGCTGTAAAAGATGAGGGGGAAAGTGTCTTCAAGGAAGTCCCAACCCACCATCACCCCACCCCTTCCCAACAGTGACACATGAACACTGCCAACAGCAATTCGTAATTGCCTGTTATTTATTAAGTCACAAGTGACAGTGCATGGAAAGTTTTTGCTGGGCTTGGCTCACAGCCAGGAGTGAGAATGACAGCGAAACATAGTTTAATTTACCAACAGCCAATACTCAACTGATTTACCAAACCAACAATGACCTGAGCATGCCGATTTGAAATGTGAACCACACAGAACTGAGGGCTTGGCTAACTCCTCCTGGCTGGATATCAGTCGATAGTACAAGCCAGTTCTAAGGCCTGGAAGACCCAGCTGCCGTTTCTGGGGTGATGATGATGATGAAGATGATTTCAGTAAAAGCAGTAGCAGCTCCCTCTGCAGAGCACCAAGTGAGGGGCCCAGCCCTGCGTTAGGTGTTTCACATTCACATTTTACATTTAATTAAACCTCATAATCATCCTATGTGACAGGCAGGGATAAGAGCTAACATGTTGGCCAGGCACGGTGGCTCACGCCTGTCATCCCAGCACTTTGGAAGGCCAAGGTGGGTGGATCACCTGAGGTCAGGAGTTCAAGACCAGCCTGGCCAACATGGTGAAACCCCATCTCTACGAAAAATACAAAAATTAGCCGGGCATGGTGGCATGTGCCTGTAATCCCAGCTTCTTGGGAGGCTGAGGCACGAGAATCGCTTGAATTCAGGAGGTGGAGGTTGCAGTGAGCTGAGATCATGCCACTGCACTCCAGCCTGGTCGAGAGAGCAAGAATCTCAAAAAAAAAAAAAAAAAAAAAAGACTAAGATGTTTAACAAGTAGAAGCAGAGAGGACGCCTGCCAATCAAACACTGATGTGTACTGGCCGATCTCGGCCCTGGCGAGAGATACGTTATCCCCATTTACAGATAAGGAAGCTCAGGTAACAGGAGGTGAACAGGACTCTGATCCCAGGGTCACTGGCAGAAATAAGAGACAAAAAATTTAAAAATAAAAAATAGAGCCCCAAACAGTGCCTGGTGCACATAGAAAGTGCTAAATGGTCACTACTGCTACTGCTCTTCATTTTGCTGAGTGGCAGGAAGAAGGGTTTTGGCTCACCTGGGCCGTGGCCCTAGAGTGGCTCTCTGCAGCTGGCCCTGATTCTGCATCTCACACAATTCTGTTTCCCACTATGATGGTTAATACTGAGTGTCAACTTGATTGGATTGAAGGATACAAAGTATTAATCCCGGGTGTGTCTATGAGCGTGATGCCAAAGGAGATTAACATTCGAGTCAGCGGGCTGGGGAAGGCTGGGGAAAGCAGACCCACAATCTAATCAGTTGCCAGTGAATATAAAGCAGGCAGAAAAATGTGAAAGGGGAGACTGGCCTAGCCTCCCAGCCTATGTCTCTTTCCCATGCTGGATGCTTCCTGCCCTCAAACATCAGACTGAAGTTCTTCAGTTTTGAGAGTTAGATGGGCTCTCCTTGCTCCTCGAGCTTGCAAGGTCCTTGTGATCGTGTTAAGTTAATACTTAATAAACTCCCCTTTTTATATATAAATATATCCTATTAATTCTGTTCCTCTAGAGAACCCCAATCCACCCGCCCACCTCCTTGTGCTCCAGGAAGAAAAGAGACACTTTCCAATTTGCACCCACGCTCGGAATGCTAACTACCCACTGGGTGAGAGCCCTCCCGCAGGCCCTACTTACAGTACTCGATGCCTTTGATCAGATCCTGGAAGTAGAAACGGGCCTGGTCTTCAGAGAGCGGTTTAAGGGTGGGCACTTCCATCACGGGCCTGAAAGTTCGATACACACATGAAACACAAACCAGACCCGCCCGGCCCTTGCCCTCTCTCATGAGCAGAGCCCGGTGGCACCTCACTCAGCTATACAGCTCGAGAAGCTTCTCACATCACCCCTGCTGGGAGCTGGGACACTCACCCTTGGTTGACCAGTTCGAACACTGTAGGGAAGAAAAGGGAGTGAAACTGTTATATGGGAAACTGAACATCCCTCTCTCTCTCTCTGTCCTCCCCACCTCCCAACCACCTCCAGAAACACCGAGAAAGACAGAAACTAATATTAGAGCTGGGGAGAGGAACAGTCCACTGAACCAAGCTGGCCAAGGTCCTGCTTTGCTAAATTTCCATCAGAAGGCAAAGAACCAGGAATTTCTGACGTCCCCAGGCCCACAGTCTGGCTTGACTTCTAGTGCTCAAATTGGCCCAGGATCCACTGATCAAAGAAAACAAGGCAGGGGGTTGGGCATGGTGGCTCATACCAGTGTAATCCCAGCACTTTGGGAGGCCGAGGTGGGCGGATCACCTGAGGTCAGGAGCTCGAGACCAGCCTGGCCAACATGGCAAAACCCTATCTCTACTAAAAATAGAAAAATTAGCTGGGTGTGGTGGCTGGTGCCTGTAATCCCAGCTACTTGGGAGGCTGAGGCACAAGAATCACTTGAACCTGGGCAGTGGAGGTTGCAGTAAGCTGCGATTGTGCCACTGCACTCCAGCCTGGGCAACAGAGCAAGACTCTGTCTCAAAAACAATTTTTTTTTTTTTTTTTTTTGGTTGAGACAGAGTCTTGCTCTGTCGCCCAGGCTGGAGTGCAGTGGCCGGATCTCAGCTCACTGCAAGCTCCGCCTCCCGGGTTTACGCCATTCTCCTGCCTCAGCCTCCCAAGTAGCTGGGACTACAGGCACCCACCACCTCGCCCGGCTAGTTTTTTGTATTTTTTTTTTTTTAGTAGAGACGGGGTTTCACCGTGTTAGCCAGGATGGTCTCGATCTCCTGACCTCGTGATCCGCCTGTCTCGGCCTCCCAAAGTGCTGGGATTACAGGCTTGAGCCACTGCGCCCGGCCTCAAAAACAATTTTTTTTTAGATGAAATTTACATAACATAAAATTACCCATTTTAAAGTGTGTAATTGAGTGGCATTTAGTATATTCACAATGTTGGGCAAGCATCACAACTATCTAGTTCCAGAACATTCTCATCACCTCAAAAGAAAAACCTCATCCCCATTAGCAGTCACTCCCCATTCTTCCCTCCCTCAAGCCCCTGGCCACCACCAATCTGTTTCCTGTCTCTATAGATTTGCCTGTTCTGGACATTTCATATAAATAGAATTGTACACTATGTGGCCTTTTGTGCCTGGCTTCTTTCACTTAGCATCATTAGCACGTTTTTGAGGTTCATCCACACTGGTGCATGGATCAGTGCTTCACTCCTTTTAATGGCTGAATCATATTCCACTGTATGGATAGACCACGTTTTCTTTGTCCATGCATCTGTTGAGGGGCATATGGACTGTTTCTACTTTTTGGCTATTGGGAAGTGCCGCAGTGAACATTCGTGTACAAGCATTTGTGTGGATATCTGTTTCGGTTCTTTTGGGTATATACTTAGGAGTGGAATTGCTGGATCACGTGGTATAGTTATTTAATTTGATTCTGCTATGACAAGCATAACTGGGAATACAAGGCTGTACTTTAGGAAGTAAAAAAAAAGAGCACAGTCGATTTCAAAATCCAGTGGAGAATGACTTTGGGGCTGCTTGTTGTTCTGGAATCATACACCCACGATGAGATGAGCATGTAATAGAAACCAGAGGGGATACCCCATTTTCCATGATGTGATTATTATGCATTGCATGCTGGTATCAAAACATCTCATGTAACCTATAACTATATCCACCTACAATGTACCCACAAAAATTTTTAAAAACTGTTTTTTTTTTTTGAAATGAAGTCTTGCTCTGTTGCCCAGGCTGGAGTGCAGTGGCACCATCTTGGCTCACTGCAACCTCTGCCTCCCGGGTTCAAGCAATTCTCCTGCCTCAGCCTCCCGAGTAGCTGGGACTACAGGCACTTGCCACCATGCCCAGCTAATTTTTTGTATTTTTAGTGAAGATGGGGTTTCACCATATTGGTCAGGCTGGTCTCGAACTTCTGACCTCAGGTGATCCGCCCACCTCAGCCTCCCTAAGTGCTGGGGTTACAGGCAAAAACATTTTTTTTAAATGAAACCAAAGGGTTGTTTCAAAGCTCTCCAAGGGCTGAGGTGGCCAAGGGGAACAGGGAAGCTACTCAGACAAAAAGAAGGCTTAAAGGTTCTGATCAGGCCAGGCGCGGTGGCTCAAGCCTGTAATCCCAGCACTTTGGGAGGCCGAGACGGGAGGATCACAAGGTCAAGAGATCGAGACCATCCTGGCTAACACAGTGAAACCCTGTCTCTACTAAAAAAAAAAAAAAAATACAAAAAACTAGCCAGGCGAGGTGGTGGGTGCCTGTAGTCCCAGCTACTTGGGAGGCTGAGACAGGAGAATGGCGTGAACCCGGGAGGCAGAGCTTGCAATGAGCCCAGATCGCGCCACTGCACTCCAGCCTGGGCGACAGAGCGAGACTCCTTCTCAAAAAAAAAAAAAGGTTCTGATCAGGAAAAGAACTGAACTCTCCCAGGCCTTCCCCGTCTTCAGTTTCGTCAACCAGCGTGAGTTAGGGCAGATTTGCTGTTGCTTCAGGCTATAGTTAAAAGCAAAGGCAATGCTGCTAAGGTGCAGCTTCTACAGACAGCCCAACGCTGGCCCCCTCAGCTCTGGCCTTTCCTGCCTTGGTTATTTAAGTCTTAACTTGCAAGCTTCATGAATTTCGGCACCATCCTCCCACCCACCCAAGCACCATAAATCCGGTGGCATGAGGGAGGGTGGCCTGTTGAAACAGGTCTATTTTCAGTCGCTGACAGTTCAACCACTTTTGGGGCTGAGCAGTGGGTGGGAATTTTTTAACCTCTAGAAATAGAGATGGAGTTTTCTACCTTTTTTTTTTTTTTTTTTGAGACAAAGTCTTGCTCTGTCATTGGCACAGTCTCGGCTCATTGCAACCTCCGCTTCCCAGGTTGAAGTGATTCTCCTGCTTCACCCTCCCAAGTAGCTGGGATTACAGGCATGTGCCACCACATCTGGCTAATTTTGTATTTTTAGCAGAAACAGGGTTTCACCATGTTGGTTAGGTTGGTCTCAAACTCCTGACCTAAGGTGATCCACCTACCTCGGCCTCCCAAAGTGCTGAGATTACAGGCATGAGCCACCATACCCAGCCCCCTCCCCAACCTTTTTTGTTTTTTGTTTTTTTATTGAGACAGGGTCTTGCTGTGTCGTCCAGGCTGGAGTGCAGTGGCACAATCGTAGCTCACTGCAGCCTCAAACTCCTGGGCTCAAGCAATCCTCCCACCTCAGCCTCCCAAGTGCTGAGGTTACAGGCATGAGCCACCACACCTGGACTGAGTTTTCCACCCTTGGCATGTCAGGCCTGTAGCTGCAGACCCTTCCTGATACCTACTACCTGGCCTCATGCACTGCCCTGTCTGTCTCAGGCTCACACAGCTATGACTGGAAAGTAAAATATAACCGTGTCAGGATTTTCGAAACCACTGGAATCACATACCCCAAATTAGCATGGCTCCTTTCTGCAACTGCCACCTCGAGGAGTGAAAAACTGTCCCTGCAGCTGCCCAGCTCAAGTAAATCAGGAAACTGTTCCTTGAGGCTTGGGCCATGCTCTTTTATACTCATTCCACCCCTCAGCTCAAACCCCCCAATGGCTTCCACCACCCTCAGAGTCAAAGTCAATTTTATTTTATTTTATTTTTTTTTTTTTGAGACAGTCCCACTTCATTGCCCAGGCTGGAATGCAGTGGCGCCATCTTGGCTCACTGCAACCTCCGCCTCCCAGGTTCAAGTGATTATAGGTGCACACCCCCATGCCCAGCTAATTTTTGTATTTTTAGTAGAGACGGGGTTTCGCTATGCTGCCCAGGCTGGTCTCAAACTCCTGAGCTCAGGTAATCCACCTGCCTCGGACTCCCAAAGTGCTAGGATTACAGGGGTGAGCTACTATGTCCGATCCAAGTTCTTTACAATGTTGTAAAACACCTTCTGCCACCTGGTCCCTACTGTTCTGCCCAAATGTCACCTTGGTGAGACATTCCTTGGGGAGCCACTGTATTTCTCCATCCCCCAACCCAAAACTCGCGGCCCCTCGTGCCCTGCTCGGGTTTTTGTTTTGTTACGGTGTTGTCACTTTCGAAACCCATGCATCACACTCAGGCGCGCTCCCCAAGGACGGGGGGTTTTGAATGTTGTCCCTGATGAACCTAGAGCAGGGTCTGACAAACTGTAACATGTGTGGAATGAACAAAGGCACGCCTCAGAAACAGCTCAAAGCCATTCTGACCTGGATCTGGGGTCCCAAGTGAGAGAATTATGCTAAGAATGCCATCCTGGACCAAAATGACTTTTGACATATTGTGATTTCTGTTGTATCTCCCCAAACTTCATTTATTTGCCTACTATGTTTATAATCTGGCCATACCTATATGCCACATAAATTATTTATTTAATGTTTTTCTTTAAATTGACTCAGTTTTTAATTTTTTAGCCTTGTGCTAGATGATAATACCCATGAAATCATGAGTTTGGGGTGCTGGTGATAGTTTTTCCTATACAATGTTAAACTAAATCTAGAATTGTTTTTCTACCTTTTTTCTATGTACCACCTAGAACAGTGCCCACCATATAGGAGGTGGTCAATACATACATGCTTTGGGAGGCCAGTGCAGGAGGATCTCCTGAGCCCAGGCATTTGAGGCCAGGTTGGACAACATAATGAGACTTTGTCTCTACAAAAATTTTAACAATTAGCTGGGTATGGTGGCTCATGCCTGTAATCCAGCTGCTCAGGAGGCTGAGGTGGGAGGATCGCTTGAGCCTGGGAGATCAAGGCTGTAGTGAGCTGTGATCACACCACTGAACTGTAAGCCTGGGCAACAGAGCAAGACCCTGACTCAAAAAAATAAATACATGCAAATGAATGAATAGGAGATACAGATAAAGTTCCAGCAAGAACTCCCTTCCACCTCCTGATCCCAACCAGGAGTATGGCCTCCGGTGGGGCCAGCTGGACCAGGGAAGCGAAAGCTGTCTTTGGTGGAAGGTGCCAGGGCACAGGCTGCCTCAAGAGGACCCCTGGGCATTGGCAGGTGTGGTGCCTCGGTGAGAGTGGCAGAAGAAAAGGGCTTCCTTACCCATGTACAGATGGTCCTCGTTGGGGTCATCCAGGACCTTGGCACAGACACACGGAACAGGCAGGAGACCGACAGCGGGGGAGAAAGAGAGAGAATAGATATGAGCAGGGAGGAGAAGCATCCGCGTGGCTGCGTTTGCCAACAGGAGGGCTGCACCTGGCAGTGTGTTTCCCAGTTAAGACGAAGGGCACAGGGAAAACCCCCAGAGTGTAAGATCCTAATGGCTATTCGGAAAATAAATGCCTCTGTCTGATCCTCAAGGATGTGAACACTCAGAAAGGAGGTTGCAAAAGGGAGGGGCCAAAATACCCCACCGGTAATATCTCATGCTTGAGTAAGAGTCCAACCCGTCTCTGGCCAGGCGCAGTGACTCACGCCTGAAATCCCAGCACTTTGGAAGGCCGAGGCGGGCGGATCACCTGAGGTCAGGAGTTCGATACCAGCCTGACCAACATGGAGAAACCTCATCTCTACTAAAAATACAAAATTAGCTGGGTGTGGTGGCACATGCCTGTAATCCAGCTACTCAGGAGGCTGAGGCAGGAGAATCGCTTGAACCCGGGAGGCAGAGGTTGCAGTGAGCCAAGATTGCGCCATTATACTCCAGCCTGGGCGACAGAGCAAGACTCTGTCTCAAAAGAACAAAAAAAAAGAATCCAATCCATCTCCTAGGAGGCAGCGGTGTTCAGGGTGAAAATTCAAATCCTATCTGGGTTCAAGTGACTCCATGAAGCCTCCCCATTGCCCCTCCCCCCACAGGAAATGATGTCTCCCTGCTCAGAACAGCCATAGCACTTTCTCTCTCTCCAAAAGGCAGGCAGCAGGCTACATTCACCTTGGTTTCCTCGGTGGCGTCCTGTACAGGGCACGGCATACAGAAGGTGCCCAGGGAACATCTGATGAATGAACAAACAGATGGGCTGGCAAAGAGTCTTGTTGGGTGAAAAGGCCAAATGCCATAGGGCAGTGGAGAGAAAAGACACCCTGCCAGGACCCAGGGCCCTTCGCTAACCAAATGCCCTTGGGCTTCCTCGAAAACGGCCAACTCCAGCACCAGTGAGTTGAGATTGTGTGACCGGTGGTGATGGCCTGCAACTGCCATCTCTCTTCTTTGGGAAGAAACAAATGCAGCCTCCCTGGCTAGATTAGTCCCCCTGATTATTCCCCCATCACGTCCGCTTTCTCCAGCCACCCAAGATCAATAAGACAACAGGTCCCAGGAAAGGGAGGCACCCTCGGCAGAGCCTGGGCAAGCAGCCTGAAGCCCTGAGCCATGCCCTGTGGGGAAGGCACACCCAGGACCTTGTCCACCTAGAGTTCTGTACCCGATGAGTCCCAGGCAAGGTGGTAGCTAGCCCTCACATCTCCTGAAGGCACTGTGTGCTGCCCCAAACGGAGGCTTCCAGCCCTTTCCACATGCAGCTCCCTGCCCTGCAGTGCCCTTCCGTGACTTCTCATCCAGGGAACCACCATGGCCATCTCAAACATCACTTCCTCTAAGAGGCCTCTCCCAGCTTCTCCCAGTGAGCTGGCTGCCCCACTCTGTACTCCCATGGCACTCTGAACATCCAGCACAGTGACAAATCCTTGTCATCTAGACCAGAGGTGCTCCAGACATGATCTGGAGACTTCTGCAGATCCCCAAGATGCTTTCAGGGAGTTTACAAGGTTCACTATTTTCACTTTAAAACGAACACAATATTTGCCTTTTTGACTCTCATTCTCCACTAGTCTACAGGGTTTTCCAGAAACCTGATGATATGTGATGTCACAACACATTGAATGCAAAAGCAGATATGAGAATCCAAATGTCTCCTATCAAGCCAAACAGTAACCCAAAAAAGGGAAAAATAAAAAACGAAGCCACTCTTCTACTTTTTATTTTTCATAAAAATGCATTACTTGGCCGGGCGCGGTGGTTCACGCCTGTACTCCCAGCACTTTGGGAGGCCGAGGCAGGCGGATCATGAGTTCTGGAGATCGAGAGCATCCTGGCTAACATGGTGAAACCCCATCTCTACTAAAAATACAAAATAATTAGCCGGGCGTGGTGGCACGCACCTGCAGTCCCAGCTACTTGGGAGGCTGACGCAGGAGAATCGCTTGAATCCAGGAGGCAGAGATTGCAGTGAGCTGAGATTGTGACACTGCACTCCAGCCTAGGCAACAGAGCAAGGCTCTGTCTCAAAAAAAAAGTATTACTCGTGTTAACACATAATAAGCATATTGTTCTCTTTTTGTTTCTTTTCTGTTTTAGAAACAGGGTCTCACTGTGTCTCCTAGGCTAGAGTGCAGTGGCGCAATCATGGCTCACTGCAGCCTCGAACTCCTGGGCTGGTGATGTCTCCCACCTCGGCCTTCAGAATAGCTGGGACCAAAGGCGTGCACCACCATACCCGGCTAATTTTTTTAACTTTTTGTAGAGATGAAGTTTTGCCATGTGGCTCAGGCTGGTCTCAAACTGCTGGCCTCAGGCGATTCTCCCACCTCAGCCTCCCAAAGTGCTGGAATTATAGGCATGAGCCATCGTGCCCAGCCTGTTGTTTTTAAATAATTAATAGTTTAAATTTTCTCAGTTTTAAATTATAATGTGGTAGATATTACTAAATATAACTCATATAAGTGGAAGTGCTTTTGAGTCTTCAAAAAAATTGTTTTTTTTTTTGAGGCAGAGTTTCACTCTTGTCGTCCAGGCTGGGGTGCAGTGGCACGATCTCAGCTCACTGCAACCTCTGCCTCCCAGGTTCAAGCAATTCTCCTGCCTCAGCCTCCCGAAATGGCTGGGATTACAGGTACCCGCCACTACACCCAGCTAATTTTTTTGTATTTTTAATTGAGTACAAAGGCATCCTGAGACCAAAAAGTATGAGAACTGCTGATCTAGAGCAGGAACTGGCAAACTACGGCATGTGGGCCGAATTCAGCCCTCTGCCTGGTTTGTTTGTTTGTTTGCTTTGTATTTTTAGCAGAGACGGGGTTTCACCATGTTGGCCAGGCTGGTCTCAAACTCCTGATCTCAAGTGATCTGCCCACCTCGGCCTCCCAGAGTGCTGTGATTACAAGCATGAGCCACTGCGCCTGGACTTGTTGTTGTAAATAAAGTTTTACTGGAACACAGTCATGCCATGTGTTTCCATCATGTGTGTGGCTGCTTTTGCGCTACAACTACCCATATGTGTAAGTAGAAAGAGAACCAGCTTCAAAGAGACAGAAATGGGTGAAGGGATCCCTCTGAGCCTCAATTCCTTTGTCTGTAAAATGAGAGCAATAAATATCTGACACAAAAACAAAGCAGGCAAAAGACAGAAGGGAAAAAATAGTTAATGTGAGTAATAAATAGTCTTAGGGAGCAGTAAATACGACTCAGCCCTGCAGTGAGTGGTCTGGTGTGACTTGGCTCTCCCTGGAAACCAGCAGCGGGGTGTTTGGGTATTAACAAAGCCAGGGCCTCCCTCCCTCCTCGGCGCCTCCACCCTTACCTCCACCAGCTTCACCACATTGGGGTGGTCCAGCTTCTTGAGGATGGCGATTTCCTGGTACACCTGCTCAATGGGGCCCCTGGGCTGGATGCAACCTCCAGGAGCTGGCCGGGTGCCTCGGGGTGGGGGGCGACCTGAAGGAAACAAAAACAGACCCAGGGTCAGGGCAAAGAGACCTTCGTCCACAGAGGGCAGCTGCAGGTGGGATGCCAAAAGGGGGAGGGTCTCTGCAGGGCTGGGGTGGCTGCTGCCACCAGGGGCTTTAACTAGCCCTCTCCTCCTCTGTCTGCTCTGCTGCTGGAAGTGAGTGAGGGCGGAGCCCTCGGCCGTCCTGTGAATTCCCTCCTTCCTGTCACATCCCCAGTCCATGCCCCAGTCCACAGTGAAAGGCAGGAGTGCTGAGGCAACTGCAGTCTAGTTCAGCAATCTCAACACCCAGGGTGGATCAATCACTTCCCCTCTCTGGGCTCAGTTTTTATAGTTCACAAAATGGACATAAACATTAACTCTTACTCCTTAACTCATAGCACAGATGGCCGGCTGGGCGCTGTGGCTCACGCCTGTAATCCCAGCACTTTGGAAGGCTGAGGTCGGGGGATGGCTTGAGCCCAGGAGTTCAAGACCAGCCTGGGCAACAAGGAGAAACCCCAACTCTACAAAAATCACAAAAAATTGGCCAGGTATGGTGGCACGTGCCTGTGGTCGCAGCTACTCAAGAGGCTGGGGTGGGAGGATCACCTGAGCCCAGGAAGGTCAAGCCTGTAGTGAGCTGTGATCATGCCACTGCACTCAGCCTGGGTGACAGACCGAGACCCTATCTAAAAAAAAAAAAAAAAAAAAAAAAAAAAAAAAAAAAAAAAACTGCAATAGCACAGACGTAAAATGAAGCCAGGGAGAAGAAAAGAAGCAAGCATCAGGAGAGAAAAACAAAAGGCTATACAGAAGGGAGAGGCACTCAGGCCACTGCTTGATCCTGCAGTAAATAATAGGCAGTCACAAGGATGTACAGGACCACAGTGAAAACCCTCACGATGGCACACATCCCATGTACGTAAGGCTCTAAATGTGACTAACAGAACAGAACAGGGATGTGATCAGCCTTGGAAAAGGAAAGGCAAAAGTACAGGTGTCAGAGGGAGGATGTAAAAGGAGGAAAGCTGAGTTCAAAGGAAAAGGGAGGCGTGGGGAGATGGGAGACACGCGCCATACAGCTGGAAAGAGGGGGAAGTGGTGGGTGTGTGTCCACAGAGGAGCGGACCATCAGGAGAGCGTTCCACTGCCTGCTGGGGAAAGGGAGGTGCTATGGTCAGGATGTTTGTGCTCCTCCAAAATTCGTATGTCAAAACCTAATCCCCAGTGTGATGGTATTAGGAGACGGGACCTCTGGGAGGAGAGTAGGTCACGAGGGTAGAGCTCTCATGAATGAGATTAGTGCTATTATAAAAGAGACCCCAGGCTGGGTGCTGTGGCTCAGGCCTGTAATCCCAGCACTTTGGGAGGCCGAGGCGGGCGGATCATGAGATCAGGAGATCGAGACCAGCCTGGCCAACATGGTGAAACCCCGTGTCTACTAAAAATACAAAAATTATCCAGGCGTGGTGGTGCCCGCCTGTAGTCCCACCTACTTGGGAGGCTGAGGCAGGAGAACCACTTGAACCCAGGAGGCGGAGGTTGCAGTGAGCCGAGATTGTGCCACTGCACTCCAGCCTGGTGACAGAGCTAGACTCCACGACTCCATCTCAAACAAAACAAAACAAAACAAAAGACCCCAAAGAGCTGTCTAGCTTCTCTGCCATGTAAGGATGCAGTAAGGCACTACCTACGTTTGTTTGTTTTGAGAAAGGGTCTGTCTACCAGGCTGGAGTGCAGTGGCGCAATCAAGAATCACTGCAGCCTCAAACTCCCAGGCTCAAGTGATCCTCCTGCCTCAGCCTCCTGAGTAGCTAGGACTACACGTGCACACCACCGTGTCCAGCTAATTTTTAAATTTTTGGTAGAGACAGGGGTCTCACTACATTGCCCACACTGGTCTCAAACTCCTAGGCTCAAGCGATTTGCCAACCATGGCCTCCCAAAGTGTGGCGCGAGCCACTGCACCCGGCCTGAGATGGTGCTAACTATGAACCAGCCTCCAGAAGTGTGAGAAATAAATGTCTGTTGGTTAAGCCACCCAGTCTCTGGTACATTGTTACAGGACACCATTTGTTGTTTTAAGACAGGAGGTAAGAAGGAGTGTTTAAGCAAGCGAAATCCTCTACTGTCACCAGAAGTAGTCAGAAGCAGATGTCAAAAATTGATAACAGTGACGTGAGGATCATGACCTGGTGCAGCGTTTGGATAAGCAGGATAAACCAGGGTCCTACTGTTAGGATGGGGTTTGTTTGTTCTTTTTTTTTTTTTTGAGTTGGAGTCTCGCTCTGTCGCCCAGGGTGGAGTGCACTGGCGCGATCTCGGCTCAGTGTAACCTCTGTTTCCCAGGTTTAAGCAATTCTCTGCCTCAGCCTCCCGAATAGCTGGGATTACAGGCGCCCACCACGCCCGGCTACTTTTTTGTATTTTTAGTAGAGACGGAGTTTCACCATCTTGACCAGGCCGGTCTTGAACTCCTGACTTCGTGATCCACCCGCCTCAGCCTCCCAAAGTGCTGGGATTACAGGTGTGAGCCACCAAGCCCAGCTGTTTGTTCTTACCTAATTTCTCTTTTTGGCCCAAGCTGACATTTTGCCCAGCAATGCTGGCAAGGAGCTTATGTTGAAGCAGCCTCCGATACGCTCACCTGCAGGCCTATCATCTGACCACACACAGGAGCTACCGGCAACTAAAAGTGCTAAAAGTCAAGGTTGCCTATAGGAGAAGGAAAGAGGTCAGCAAGAAACTGTTCTCCATGATGAGCCCTCCTGTGCTCTGGCCTTTTTTTTTTTTTTTTTTTGGTAGATATAATTCAAATATCTGGTATTTACATGTTTTTAATTTATCCTTTTTTTTTTTTTTTTTTTTTTTTGAGAGATGGAGTCTCGCTCTGTCACCCAGGCTGGAATGCAGTGGTGCAGTCTCAGCTCACTCCAACCTCCATCTCCCAGGTTCCAGCAATTCTCCTGCCTCAGCCTCCCAAGTAGCCAGGGATTTACAAATGCGTGCCACCACACCCCGCTAAGTTTTGTATTTTTTAGTAGACACAGGGTTTCACCATATTGGACAGGATGATTTTGAACCCCTGACCTTGTGATCCACCCACCTCAGCCTCCCAAAGTGCTAGGATTACAGGTGTGAGCCACTGCGCCCAGCTAACTTTACCATTTTAAAATGTGTATTTTAGTGGTTTTTAGTGCATTGACAAGGGTTGTGCAACTATCACCATTATCTATTGCATAATTTTTTTCTTTTTTTTTTTTTTTTTTTGAGACGGAGTCTTGCTCTGTTACCCAAGCTGGAGTGCAGTGGCATGATCTCAGATCACTGCAACCTCCTCCTCCTGGGTTCATGCAATTCTCCTGCCTCAGCCTCCTGAGTAGCTGGGATTACAGGCACACACCACTACACTCGGCTAGTTTTTGTATTTTTAGCAGAGACAGGGCTTCACCATGTTGGGCCAGGTTGGTCTTGAATTCCTGACCTCAAGTGATCCACCTGCCTCGGCCTCCCAGAGTGCTGGGATTACAGGCATGAGCCACCATGCCTGGCCAACTGCAGAACACTTTCAATGCCTCTGTAAATATCTATATATATATCTGATATCTATCAGCATTCACCCCTCATTCCCCCTGTTTCCCAGAGCCCCTAGCAATCACAAATCTACTTTTGCTCCTATGGATTGGCCTACTCTGGGTATTTCACATAAACAGAATCACATAATTTGTGACCTTTTGCATTAGGCTTCTTTCACTTAGTGTAATGTCTTTAAGACCCCTCTGTGTTGGGTCATGAATTGGTACTTCATTACTTTTAAGGGCGGAATAATATTCCATTGGATGCATATATACTCTTTTCCTTCTCTGAGGCTGTGTGTGCTGTTTCCACTTTTTAGTTATTTGACTAAACCTGCTATGAACATTCACATCCAAGCTCCTGTGTGAACATGGATGTTCCATCCTCTTGGGTATATATAAGTGGGAGTGAAATTACTGAGTCATATGGTAATACCATGTTTAACTTTTCGAGGAATTGCCAGAGTGTTTTCCTCTATTGGATTTTTTGACTTGATACCTATATAACTTTAATAAATATTTTTATTTTATTACTTTTTGAGACAGAGTCTTGCTCTGTCGCCCAGGCTGGAGTGCAGTGGCGCGATCTTGGCTCACTGCAAACTCCTCCTCCCAGGTTCAAGCAATTCTTGTGCCTCAGCCCCCCAAGTAGCTGGAACTACAGGCACGCGCCACCATGCCCAATGCAATGGTTCCCATTCAGGGGGCTCCGCCCTGTCTTGCCTCAGCCTCTGTACCTAAGAACAAAGGCCCGCCAAACTCACGTGGAAAGCCGGCCTGCCGGATCAGCTTCTTTTTGGACAGCACCTTCATTGCCTGCAGGAAAAAAAGACCGCAGGTCCTGGTTAAAGCAGGGAGGAGAAGGGGAAGGAGGGCGAAGTCGGGGTTCGTCTACTCCAAGGCTGGCCCAAGCTCCTGGCCCCCTGGCAGGTTCAGGACAACAGAGTGAGCCCCTCATTACCAGAGGGGGTCAAGCGGCCATGGGTTGTAGGGAGGCTAGACTCCTGGGGTGCCTCCAGCTCTGAGCTGTTCCTGAGGTTCACGGTCACCTCTCTCAGCTGGGAAACCATGAGCCTTGGTACTTGCTGCCATCGAATCAAAACACAAGTGAGCTGGATCGATGGGCAAAGGAGGGGCAGGACTGGTTGTTTTACACATGGGGAAACTGAGGCTCAGCTGTTTTACACATGGGGAAATATCACTTGTCAAGGTCACATGGTTGGCACACTATAGAGTCAGGTTCGAACCTATGCTGGACTGACTCCAAAGCCACCCACGCAGGTATCTGTCTCACTGCTGCCTTGTTCTCAGTACAATGGAGGATGCAGAGATGACAGCTCAGAGGAAGGGCATAAAAGGCTTTTGCTGAATGAGTAACTCTTTCTGGGCCAATCCCCTCACCTCCCTGTTTTCCCATCTGTAAAATGGGCATACCACTTCCTTCCTAAGACACAAAATAAATATGACCTAAGAATAAAATGGGACAACAGCTATGAAAACTTTCCAGGAAGCTGAGTGCTGGAAAGGAGGCTCTTCTGCGGATAAAGATGGGGGCAGGGAGGAGAATACGGATACTCACATAGTAGGTATTGTCATTTTCATTGTAGGCCAACTTGACGACACCATATGAGCCCTGGATAAAGGGAGATGCCCATGACATACTATCCAGAAGTTAAGATCTGCAAAATGAGAACCCTAATACAGACGTTGCAAACTGGCAGCCCATTGGTCAAATCTCTCCCACAACTGTATTTTGTTGGAGCCTAGGTTTTTACAAAGTTTGGATTAGTTGCCAAGATTTAAAAACGGAAAGATCTGGGCTTGGCACAGTGGCTCATACCTGTAATCCCCATAGTTTGGGAGGCCAAGGCAGGCGGATCACTTGAAGTCAGGAGTTCGAGATCAGCCTGGCCAACATGGCACAACCCCATCTCTACTAAAAATACAAAAATTAGCCAGGGCATGGTAGTAGGCACCTGTAATCCCAGCTAGTTGGGAGGCTGAGGCATGAGAATCACTTAAACCTGGAAAGCAGAGGCTGCAGTGAGCTGAGATTGTAGCACAGCACTCCAGCCTGGGCGACACAGTGAAACTCAGTCTCAAAAAAAAAAAACAGTAAAACAGTCTGATATGAAAATCTATATTCCTTGCCAGGCACGGTGACTTACACCTGTAATCCCAGCACTTTGGGAGGCCGAGGTGGGCAGATCACTTGGGGTCAGGTTTAAGAACAGCCTGGGCAACATAGGGAAACCCCGTCTCTACAAAAATTACAAAAATTAGCCAGGTGTGGTGGTGCACACCTGTAGTCCCAACTACTTGGGAGGCTGAGGCAGGAGAATCACTTAAGCCCAGGAGGCAGAGGTTGCAGTGAGCCGAGATTGCACCACTGCACTCCAGGCTTGGTGACAGAGCAAGATCCTGTCTCAAAAAAAATCAAGATTCCTAGTTGCTTTTGAAAAAATGGAAAGATCTAGCTATATGTAGCCCTCATTTCCATATGTTGATGGTTTGCCACAGTCCTTACCACTCCCTACTACCTTACAGCTGGCATGCCTCACTCCTTTATATTACTTACTTGTTTTCTATTGGCGTTCAGATGTTTGACCATGGTAATGATACCTCCCCCCTCATTGGCTAAAACAAAAGCAAAACTAGATATCAGAGTACCTCAGGGTGAGACAAAACCCCAACTGTAATGGGGATATAACTATCACCAAGGTGATATGGAATTTCTTTGGAAGCTTTCTGAGCTTCTGCAGAAACATATTTAATTTTAAGATACAAGAAAACAAAACTAAACCAAAAACCTAGATCATTAATGACAAAACCCTTTCCACCAACCTTGCCTTCAAAGCCTCCTCTCCTGCTCCGAGCTTTATCCCATTCCCTCTACAGTATCTGAACGCCCCCAGTGAATGCAGAAAGCCAGCCTGGCTCCAGGGATATTTACCTTTCCAATTTCATCCTTCAGGGTATACTGATTCAGCTGCACACAGTCCTAGAGAGTAAGCAGAGACACGTGGAAAATGAATTTTAAGTTTGCAACTAGAAGCCAGGTGCCTCATGCCTGTAAGCCCTTCAGGGGGCCAAAGCGGGAGGATCACTTGAGTTCAGGAGTTCCAGACCAGCCTGGCCAACATGGTGAAATCTCGTCTCTATTAATAATATAAAAATTAACCAGGCGTGGTGGTGCACACCTGTAGTCCCAGCTACTCGTGAGGCTGAGGCAGAAGAATAGCTTGAACCCAGAAGGCAGAAGTTGCAGTGAGCCAAAATCATGCAACTGCACTCCAGCCTGGGTGACAGAGCAACCCTCCGTCTCAACAACAACAACAATTAAAAAGCCCCTTTAGAAAGACATTCTGAAGTTGGGCCTTCTTCCGATTAAATTCATTCATTCCTTCAACAAATATTTTTGGGCTCCTACTATGCACCAGGTACTGTGCTAGGCTCTGGGGATGGGATAGGGTGTGGGGGTGGATGAAATAATCCTATGGAGCTTACGTCTGGCTGGGTGGAGATAGGCAATAAACAACTAAACCAACACACAGATAATCAGATGCTGACGAATGTTATAAAGGAAAGCAAATAGGGCCATGGGGCAGAGAGAGGCTGGAGGGTGCTTTTAGGGAAGGTAGCCCGGGGAGCCTTTTGGAGGAGGTGATACTGGAGTTGAGACTTGGACATTAGACGGAATAGACCTTACAAAGTTGGCGTGGGGTGGTGGGGGAGGTGGTTCCAATCAGAAGGAACAGCGAGAATAAAGACCCCAGGCGGGCAAGAGCTTGGATTCCAAGGAATGCGAAGGCAGGAACAGAGGGAGCTTAGGGACCTGGCAGCAGAATGGCAAGGAGGGGTGGGAAAGGGTCAGACACACAGGGCCCTGTGAACCCTGGTGGGGATCTGAGTTCTAATCTACCCCCCCAGGGTTTACGGTAAGGGTCCTGTGAGAAATGCACAGGAAATGCTGAACCCAGTGCCTGCTGCCAACGCATGCTCGGCCAGGCGGGTTGTCGCCAGGCTCTCAGTGACCCACCTCATTCCATCACACCTTCGCCCATACCTCAGTCTCTGCTGGAGGCTCCCTCAGGCCCTGCAGCTGCTCTGTCCACACCCCTAGAGGGTCACACTCACCCAACCCAGCAGCCCTCACCCATGAGTATAGGAGGGAGCAGCCCTCACCCAGCTCCCTCGCCCCTGGCGGGATGACTCTGAGGCTGCTGTTCTGTGCTGTTTCCCAGGGCCCCCCCCGAAGGAACAAGTCCCAGCGGCCTACACTCCACACTGGTAACCGGCTCCATAACCTACCCTTTGCTGACCGCCTTCCCCTCCCCATGCTGATTCACAACCCCCCTAGGGCCCCTCTTTGGCCCCAGCCACCCCCCAGGTTCCCTGGAGTCAAGTCCTAGGTCAACTGTGGCACTCAAATCCTTCTGGGGGAGCCCAACCTTCCACAGAGACCCTGCTGGGGGCAGGGAAGGGCACCGGGGACCCCTAGGACCTGGCTCACCACTGGCTCACGCACCTGCATACCCGTGATGGAGACATGGTGAGACTCCACTGTCGGCCGCCGGGGCAGCCGAGGCGAGGACTGAGGGGAGCTGATGGGCGAGTAGGGCAGGGACGGGCAGATGCAGCGTCCGTTCATGCCCAGGCTGCCGCCGGCTGCCAGCCCACCCTGGGACCGCTCTTGCAGAGAAAGCTTGCGACCGGAGAGGTGGGGTCGGGCCTGGGACCCGGAGGTGTCAAGGGGGACCTCTTGGCCATCGGCCTCCAGGGGCCGGTCCAGGGCCAAGCCAAGGTCCACAGCACAGCCCGGCTCACACTCGGTGACCACAATGAAGGACTCCATGCCCAGGTGAATGCTCAAGGATGAGAGGCCCCGCAGGGCCTCACAGGGCTTCTGGCTTTGGCTGCTGCTGCTGCCCCTGCCCCGCAGCTCATCCTTGGGGGCGGCCCGGTTGCTGCTGGGCTGGCTAGAGACACATGATGACATGGTGCATGAGCCAGCTTCATCCAGCACACTGGGACACTCCCATCCGGCAGCGGAGCCACCTGCAGAGAGAGAAAGGGTCAGCCGGCCCAGCTCCTACAGGCAGGGACAGGAAAGGAGCCCCTCTCCTCCTGGCCCAGGCGGCTGTCTAATTCCTGCCTCCAGTTGACATCCTAAAAAAATCTTGCAAAACATGGTGTGATCTGATCTCTGAGTCTATACAGAAAAGCACAGTCTGCATCTTCTTATATTTTTTTAATTTTTCTTTCTTTTTATTTATTTATTTTTTTGAGACAAGGTCTCTCTCTCTCTCTCTCTCGCTCGCTCACTGCACCCCTGAACTGCTAGGCTCAAGTGATCCTCCCATCTCAGCCTCCCAGGTAGCCGGAACTACTTCTCATACACCATGACAACAATTCCTAACTCAATTCCTATAGGAACAAGTATAAGAAAACTCCCAAATATAGCACACACGTCCCCTACAGAATTGATAGCTGCTTCCAGCCAATTGTTGCTCAGCAGGAATTTGGGCCTACCATTGCTGGTTTTCCCTTTGTTTTTTCCCAAGAGAAGCCCTAAGGAGGTTAATAAGGTTGCCTCACTTTTTCACATTAGCAATTATTTCAAATATTTTTAAATGCTGGGCATGAAAAATGCAGGTCAGGGCTGGACGCGGTGGCTCACACCTATAATCCCAGCACTTTGGGAGGCTGAGGCAGGCAGATCTCTTGAGTCCAGGAATTCCAGACCAGCCTGGCCAACATGGTGAAACCTCATCTCTACTAAAAATACAAAAATTAGCCAGGCATGGTGGCGTGTGCCTGTAATCCCAGCTACTCAGGAGGCTAAGGCAGGAGAATCGCTGGAACCCAGGAGGCAGAGGTCACAGTGAGCTGAGATCATACTGCACTCCAGCCTGAGCAATAGACCAAGACTGTCTCAAAAAAGAAAGAAAGAAAAAAAAAGGGTTGCAGGGGAATCAAGTATATGCCACAATATGGATGAACCTCTAAAATATTATGCTAACTGAAGGAAGCCAGTCACAAAAGGTCACATATATATGATTCTATTTATATGAAATTTTCAGAAGACGCAACTCCATAGAGACAGAAAGTAAACTAATGGCTGCCTAGGACTATGGGAATGGTGAAGTTAGCGGGTGTGGGGAATGGCTGCTTAATGGGCACGGGGTTTCCTTTTGGAGTGACTAAAACGTTTTGAAAGTAGATAGAGGTAATGGTTGCACAGCATTGTGAATGTACTAAATGCCACTGAACTATACACTTCAAAATGGTCAATTTTATATTATATGAACTTTTATCTCATTTTTAAAAAAAAAAAGGCTGGGCACGGTGGCTTACGCCTGTAATCCCAGCACTTTGGAAGGCCGAGGCGGGTGGATCACGAGGTCAGAATTTCGAGGCCAGCCTGACCAACATGGTGAAACCCCATCTCTACTAAAAATACAAAAATTAGCCAGGTGTGGTGATGTACATCTATAATCCCAGCTACTCAGGAGGCTGAGGCAGGAGAATCACTTGAACCCGGGAGGTGGAGGTTGCAGTGAGCCGAGATCATGCCATTGCACTTCAGCCTGGATGACAGAGTGGGATTCCATCTCAAAAAACAAAAAGAGAGAGGTCGGGCACAGTGGCTCACACCTGTAATCCTCCCAGCACTTTGGGAGGCCAAGGCAGGTGGATCACCTGAGGTCAGGAGTTCAAGACCAGCCTGGCCAACCTGGTGAAACCCATCTCTACTAAAAATACAAAATTAGTAGGCCGGGCGCAGTGGCTCAAGCCTGTAATCCCAGCACTTTGGGAGGCCGAGACGGGTGGATCATGAGGTCAGGAGATCGAGATCATCCTGGCTAACACTGTGAAACCCCGTCTCTACTAAAAAATACAAAAAACTAGCCGGGCGAGGTGGCGGGCGCCTGTAGTCCCAGCTACTTGGGAGGCTGAGGCAGGAGAATGGCGTGAACCCGGGAGGCGGAGCTTGCAGTGAGCTGAGATCCGGCCACTGCACTCTAGCCCCGGCGACAGAGTGAGACTCCGTCTCAAAAAAACAAAACAAAACAAAACAAAACAAAAAAATACAAAATTAGCTGGGCATGGTGGTGGGCGCCTGTAATCCCAGCTACTCAGGAGGCTGAGGCAGGAGAATCACTTGAACCCGACAGGTGGAGGCTGCAGTGACTGAGCCGAGATCGCACCACTGCACTCCAGCCTGGGGGACTGAACGAGACTCGTCTCAAAAAATAAAAATAGACCAGGCGCGGTGGTTCAAGCCTGTAATCCCAGCACTTTGGGAGGCCGAGACGGGCGGATCACGAGGTCAGGAGATCGAGACCATCCTGGCTAACATGGTGAAACCCCGTCTCTACTAAAAAATACAAAAAACTAGCCGGGCGAGGTGGCAGACGCCTGTAGTCCCAGCTACTCCGGAGGCTGAGGCAGGAGAATGGCGTGAACCCGGGAGGCAGAGCTTGCAGTGAGCTGAGATCCGGCCACTGCACTCCAGCCTGGGTGACAGAGCGAGACTCTGTCTCAAAAAATAAATAAATAAATAAATAAATATAAAAAAGATTAACACATCCCCTTAGGCTGTCAATTCTTACCATCTCTGGGACAGAACATTAACCTTTGGTTAACGTGTTTGACAAATTCTGCTGGACAAATGTCACAGGTACCGCTGGAATTCAGGGAGTACATTTGTGGACAGACACCTGTGGATGATGGCCACTTCGTGCTAGTCACCCACATCACAAAGGGTCTCTCTGGACCAGCCTGGCCAACATGGTGAAACCCCGTCTCTACTAAAAATACAAAAATTAGCCAGGTGTAGTGGCACATGCCTATAATCCCAGCTACTCGGGAGGCTGAGGCAGGAGAATCGCTTGAACCCGGGAGGCGGAGGTTGCAGTGAGCTGAAGTTGCGCCACTGCACTCCAGCCTGGCAACAGAGGGAGACTCCGTCTCAAAAAAGAAAGAAAAAAAGAAAAAAAAAGGACCTCTCTAGATGTCCCAGGAAAACAGTGGGGGCTCAGTAGAGATTTTATGAATGAATAAAATGGTATCTCCAATGACATTGGGTGGTAGTGGGGTAACAGAGAGGAAGGTACAGACAGCAGAAAGCCAGAGCTCCCTGGAGGGTCTGGCTGAGACGCAGAAACTGTCCCTCAGTGCTCTCGGAACGGTCCTTTCAGAAGAACTGATGGAATAGCTACTATGCCAGGCATGCGGCAGGAAAAGCCCAACAGGAAAGACAAAAGGGAAAAACCCAGCGTCGCAGCCCTGACACGGGCCTGACTCATGCACACAGAGTGTGTGGTAAGAGAACGCCAAAGAGTCCAATCATGTGGCAAGATGTTCAACCTCATAGTAAGAGAACTGCAAATTCAAACTACAATAAGGCAGCCTGCTGGCTCCCCAAAAAGTTAAACGTAGAGTTATCATATAACCAGCAATTCCTCTCCTAGGTATAGACCCAAAAGAAGTGAAAGCAGGGATTCAAACAAATACTTGTACACTAATGCTCATAGCAACATCATTAACAATAGCCAAAAGGTATAGCCAAGTGTCCATCAATAGATGAATGAATAAACAAAACGTGGCAGAGCCATACAACAGAATACTATACAGCCACAATAAAGAAGGAAACTCTGACTCATGCTACAACACAGACGAACTGTGAAGACATACGCTAAGTGAAACAAGCCAGATACTAAAGGACAAGTGTTGTAAGATTGCAGTTACATAAAGTATCTAGAATAGTCACATTCAGGCCAGGTGCAGTGGTTCACACCTGTAATCCCAACACCTTGGGAGGCCAAGGTGGGCAGATCATTTGAGGTTAGGAGTTCCAGACCAGCCTGGCCAATATGGTGAAACCCCATCGCTACTAAAAATACAAAAATTAGCCAGGCGTGGTGGTGGGTACTGTAGTCCCAGCTACTCAGGAGGCTGAGGCAGGAGAATCACTCGAACCCGGGAGGCAGAGGTTGCAGTGAGATGAGATTGCACCACCGTACTCCAGCCTGGGTAAGAGTGAGACTCCGTCTAAAAAAAAAAAAACTTTAAAGGAAAGAAAATACCTGTAACCATGATTGGAGTTATGATGATAAGGCCTAGGATGCTACGGGATCAGATGGGGCAGGAGGTCAGGAGAGGGGAGCAGTTGGTCTTATCTCCTATTTCTCTGTCCTCCATTCCCCCTTACTGATCTGAGAAAGAAATCATCAAATCTGTCTGTCTCAGCTTCCCCATCAACGAGAGAATACAACTCAAGTTCGATATTTCTCTGTGGCCCTAGCTGCTGCTACTTGACTTCTCCTTTTCACGATCCTTATCTCTTAGAAGAGGAAACTCAGATCCCCTCAAGCTTAACAGCCTAAGGTCACTGACATCCTGTAAAGTTGGTGCCCATCCCATAGTCATAGGATTAGATGAACCAAGCACTCATAATCATGCCCGGCACGTGGTTAAGTGCTCAAAAACTATTACTTCAACAAATACCTATTGGATGCTGATATGGTTTGACTCTGTGTCCCCTCCCAAATCTCATCTTGAATTGTACTCCCATAATTCCCATGTGTTGTGGGAGGGACCCAGTGGGAGATAATTGAATCATGGTGACAGTTACCCCCATACTGTTCTCGTGGTAGTAAGTCTCACGAGATCTGATGGTTTTATCAGGGGGTTCCGCTTTTGCGTCTTCCTCATTCTCTCTGCCTGCTGCCGTCCATGTAAGACGGGACTTGCTCCTCCTTGCCTTCCGCCATGATTGTGGTGCTTCCCCAGCCACGTGGAACTATAAGTCCAGTTAAACCTCTTTATGTTGTAATTTGTCCAGTCTCAGGTATGTCTTTATCAGCAGCGTGAAAACGGACTAATACAGATGCCCACGGCCTGCTCTGGTAGGTAGCCTATGCTCCGGAATGTTCCCACGAGGACTGATGTCCAAGCAAGCTGGTCTGCTCTTAAGTGTGTCTCTCAGCCCGGCCTGCGTCCCCCAGGGCAGGCAGTCAGTCTCTCCCCCATCCTAGAGCTGCCTCTGACAGGGCTGCAAGAGTTCCTGAGAAGAAAATGAGGCCCAGCAGTGCCTGGGAAAGTCAAAGGAGATTTTTTTTTTCTCACCAACAGGAAAACAATTGCTTATCGAAGTCTACACCAGGCCAAGGGCCCCCAGGCATCTGCCCCCGGCAAGGCTGTTTTTAATCGGCCTCCTTGGCAAGCTGGCATCTGGCCCGGGCCTCCCTCACAGCTCTGATGGAGTCTCGGCCTTTGCGGTCTGGAGGAGGATGGAGAGGAGAGATGGCTCAGACCCAGGGCAGGGACCTCGGCGCTGGCAGGGCAGGCGTGAAACCCCAGAGCTCAGCAGAGAGGAGCCCTGGGGACACAGGCCTCAGTGCCGCAGGCTCTGACAGGAAGAGATGCATCCAGGGGCTTCTTGCCTCACAGACACCTACAGAGTCTAGGCCAGTGTCCTGAATGGTTTGGGGGTCACAGACCCTACAAAGACCTGATGAAAGCTACCAACACTCTGTGCAGAAGAAAGAAATCATGCAAAAAGACAATAGTTTAGCCTGGAAACAGCAACGGCTAACATTCAACTGAGCTCTCATCAAGCATTCAGCACCAAGCTAATCGCCTGGCCATGTAACCCTCACAGGACAGGCCCTCTGCCAGGGAAGGACAGTGAAGCATTCGATTCCAGGGGGTGGAGAGTGAGAGGACTTTTTTGCAAAGTTGCTTGAATTTGACAAAATGTCAGCCCTGGCCCTGCATCCTTTCCCATGAAATCCAGGCAGAGGCCATCCCCCAAGGCCGTGCCTCTACCCTGTTCCCTCTCACGGGGCAGCTCATCATGAGCCACCAGAGCCTTCCTGGAGCAGATGGACCCGGGACCTGGGCCAGGATGAGGGAAACGCTCCTTCCTCTGCCAGGAAGCTGAGTGGTGCAGGCCTCCAGGAAACACCTTCTCATTTCCTAGGGGCTGTTTCCAACCTGTGTCCGCTACCTCCTGTGCGGCAAGCTGCCAGTGGGTGCCAAGGAGGTGCTCCCAAGCCCAGACACACCTGTGCAGGCTCCCCTGAGGTTGCCTCATTCCAAGCACAACAAAAAGGCCCAAAACAGCTCCGAGGTTCCTGCCAAGGCCACGGACGATGTCTTGCCTGGGGCATCAATGTCCTCCCTGGGAAAATGGGCTCAGCCAGCCACACCCTGTCTCACATGGGGAAACTGAGGCCCACGGAGGTCCTCAAGGAAATGCATTCGTTCATTTGTTCTTTCATCTAGTAATCATAAAGCAATGATCATGTGCTGGATAAACAAAACAGATGTGGTTTTTGCCCTCAAGGGGACTGACAGTCCAGTGAGGGGGACCAACATTTAAAAGTAGGTGCACAAGGCTGGGCGCGGTAGCTCACGCCTGGAATCCCAGCACTTTGGGAAGCTGAGGCAGGTGAATCACCTGAGGTCACGAGTTCAAGACCAGCCTGGTCAACATGGTGAAACCCCGTCTCTACTAAAAATACAAAACTTAGCCAGGTGTGGTGGCAGGCACCTGCAATCCCAACTACTTGAGAGGCTAAGTCAGGAGAATCCCTTGAGCCCAGGAGGCAGAGGTTGGTGAGCCAAGATTGCACCACTGCACTGCAGCCTGGGTGACAAAGTGAGACTCCATCTTGAAAAAGAAAAAGTAGGGCCCAAGTGAATCCACAAGCACAGACTGGGGCAGAAGACCAGGATGTGAGCCAAGAGAATACCAGAGGGGACGACTTTAGATTTGAAGGGAGGCGGGGGTGAAAGAAGGTCCCTCTTGGTGAATGTCTATTAGGCTGAGACCTACAGGGTGAGCAGGTACTAAGGGAGCAGGAACTTGTTCCCAGCAGGGGAAACGGCTTCTGAGAAGGCCCCCTGTGGAAAAGAGGCGGGAGAGTGGAGGCAACAGAAACAAGTTCCCTGGGTCTGGAGCCCTGGAGCAGGAACGAAGTGGGGGAGGAGGGGCTGGAAGGGGCCAGGGCTTTGTGGGAAGTGGATGATGATGACGAGAGCCGAGGGCGGCCCAGGGCAATGCTACAGGGACAGGGCTCGGACCCTGCTGTGAGTTGAACTGTGTCCCCCAAAAAAAGTTATGTGGCAGTTCTAACCCTCAGGACCTCAGCATGTGGCCTTATTTGGAGACAGGTCTTTACAGAGATTATGAAGTTAAAATGAGGTCATTAGGGTGGGCCCCAGTCCAACAGGCCTAGTCCAATAAAGGGGAAAGGTAGACACACAGCCTGGCAGCACGGAGGGGGAAGGACACGAGGAGGTGGGGGCGGAGGCGGAGGCGGAGATGGTGTTCCTTCTGGAGGCCAAGGAGCATCAAAGATTATCAACAGCCACTAGCAGCCAGGAGAGAGGCCTGGGACAGATTCCCCTCAGAGCCCTCGGAAGGGACCAACCCTGCCAAGGCTTGATCCCAGACTTCTGGCCTCCAGAACTGACAGAATAGATCTTCGTTTTTGTTTTGTTTTGTTTTTTATGACGAAGTCTTGCTCTGTCCCCCAGGCTGGAGTGCAATGGCGCAATTTCGGCTCACTGCAACCTCCGCCTCCCAAGTTCAAGCGATTCTCCTGCCTCAGCCTCCTGAGTTGTTGGGATTACAGGCATCTACCACTACGTCTGGCTAATTTTTGTATTTTTAGTGGAGACAGGGTTTCACCATGTTGGTCAGGCTGGTCTCGAACTACTGACCTCAGGTGATCCACCCGCCTCAGCCTCCCAAAGTTCTGGGATTATAGGCGTAAGCCACCACACCCTGCCTAATACCTCTGTTGTTTAAGCTGCCCAGCGTGTGGGACTTGGTCACGGCTTCTCTAGGAAGATAATACACCACCCCACCCAACCAGTGGGGTTCGGAGGAGCCGGCCGCCTTGGAGGCCACAGACTCTGAGGCGTTTCCCAAAGCTCGAGGGGGAGACCCGAGAGGCTCGGCTGCATCTGCGGAGGAGGTGCTGGAACATTCCAGATCCAGGGCCCTAGCCCAGCTAAGCAGGGTTATCAGATTGTGACACCAACTGTTACAACCGGCTCTCCTTCAGTGCTCTTTAGTTTGGGGCCACTGAAACAACTGGGTCCGCAAAAACAAAGGCCCTCCCTTGTCGGATGGCAATAGAGACATCTCAGGCTTCAGAGACCCCGTCCCCATCATAGTCCCTAGAACAAAAACGTTGCAAATGGTGACTCCTGGGTGACATCTGGCCACCGATATAGTGGCCTTACACCAGGTTTAAAGCTCCTTGAAGGAGAGGTGGCTCATGGCCGTAATCCCAGCACTCTGGGAGACCAAGGTGGGAGGATGACTTGATGCTAAGAGTTCAAGATCAGCCTGGGCAACATAGTGAAACCCCATCTCTAAAAAAAAAATTTTTTAAATTAGTTGGGCATGGTAGCTCACACCTGCAGTCCCAGCTACTCAGGAGGTTGAGGTGGGAGGATGGCTTGAGCCCAGGAGTTGGAGGCTGCAGTGAACTATGACTGCACCACTGCACTCCAGCCTGGGTGGCAGAATGAGATCCTGTCGCTAAATAAATAAATAATGATTTGAATGAGATGCCAACATTTCAGAGCCAGGAGGTTTCAGATAAAAGTGCAAATTTACAGATTCCCTTGAAGAACTGCACACTGATAGCATTGGGCCTGTGTTCTATCTTGGCAACCACTCGCTGCAGCTCTGGGGAGTGAACACACTGGCCGGCACGCCACAGTCCTCACCACTCCCCAGTGCCTCCCCGAAGCTGAGGACAGGCTGCCTGCCACGGGCCATGCCCTTCCCTGGGCCCACATCTCATGCCCAGCTAATTTTTGTATTTTTTTGGTGGAGACAGGGTTTCATCATGCTGCCCAGGCTGGTCCCAAACTTCTGACTTCAAGTGATCCACCTGCCTTGGCCTCCCAGAGTGTTGGGATTACAGGCGTGAATCACCGCACCCGGCCGGGCTGAGTTTTTCAGGAAGGGGCCAACAATTACAGGCATAGCCTTGCCATGTCCACATATTGCGTCCTGAATAAAGTCCAGGCTGGGTCAAAATCTCTAACAAGGGGGAGCACGCAGCCCATTCCTCTGCCTTCCTGGGACCTCGACCTATGTTTGAGAGAGATGAGAGCGAAGGTACAGGGTCTCGAAGTGCTTGGAGGAGAAATGCACAGGATTTGGGCACAGAGACATGGACATGGTGAACTCATGAGAGCTGTGGCTTTGCCCTCCTTGTTTACAGCTGAATTCCCGGGCCTAGAACCTTTAGGACACTGCTTGCACTCAGTAAATACTGGCTAGAAGTTGTTGATTTCTTCTGTCCCAAGGCCACTCAGAAGGTCAGAAGCTTTCTTTAGCTGACCTAGAGTTGACGTTTCTTTAGTCTGATAACAGCAGCCCAATTTATGTCCGGGAAGCCATCCCTCCATGTGAGAGGTGGCCCTGCAGGGTTGACCCCACCGTCAGCTTCAGAGATTCGCATGTGACTCAAGCCTGGCCAGCTGGGTACCAATTGCTGTAGTCAAATGAGTAACTCAAGAGTAGATGTGAGGCCGGGCACAGTAGTTCACGCCTGTAAACCCAGCACCTTGGGAGGCTGAGGCAGATGGATCACTTGAGGCCAGGAGTTCGAGACCAGCCTAGCCAACATGGTGAAACTCCCTCTCTACTAAAAATACAAAAATTGGGGCCGGGCGCAGTGGCTCAAGCCTGTAATCCCAGCACTTTGGGGGGCCGAGACAGGTGGATCATAAGGTCAGGAGATCAAGACCATCCTGGCTAACACAGTGAAACCCTGTCTCTACTAAAAAATACAAAAAACTAGCCAGGCGAGGTGGCGGGCGCCTGTAGTCCCAGCTACTCGGGAGGCTGAGGCAGGAGAATGGCATAAACCCGGGAGGCGGAGCTTGCAGTGAGCTGAGATCCAGCCACTGCACTCCAGCCTGGGTGACAGAGCGAGACTCCATCTCAAAAAAAAAAAAAAAAAAATTAGGCCAGGTACGGTGGCGCACGCCTGTAATCCCAGCACTTTGGGAGGCCGAGACGGGCGGATCCCAAGGTCAGGAGATCGAGACCATCCTGGCTAACACGGTGAAACCCCAGCTCTACAAGAAATACCAAAAAATTAGCCAGGCATGGTGGCGGGCACCTGTAGTCCCAGCCACTCGGGAGGCTGAGGCAGGAGAATAGCATGAACCCAGGAGGTAGAGGTTGCAGTGAGCCAAGATCGTGCCACTGCACTCCAACCTGGGCAACAGAGTGAGACTCCATCTCAAAAAAAAAAAAAAAAAAAAAGAGTAAATGTGTGACCCAAGTCAGTCTATTGGGTCTTATTCTGTGATTTCGTGGAAGTGTTGAAAAGAATGTCCTTTCTGTTGAACCCAGAGCTCAGAGGATCTATTCCTAAAGCTACCAGGGGCTGGGGAGAACCCTGCCTCAGAATGAAGTCTAAGAAGAGAGAAGAGAGGTCATGGATGGAAAAGAGCTGAGGTTGAAGACACTGTTTAGGCACCTGGATTCAGCCATGCCTGAAGCTCACATACCTCAGTTTTTAACTATATGAGCCAACATATTTCCATTTTTGCTTAAGCTATTTCGTGATTAGTTTTCCCTCATTAAAGGCCCTGACTTACAAATGACAAAGCTGATTGACAGGGAAGCTGCTGTCTCCCTGCACCCCAGGACTCTCATCCAGGCCAAACTGCCAGGCAGCTACCAGGCCTCTGGCAACCTGGACAGCCTTCACCTTGACAGGCAGAAACCACACTTCCAACACTACTTTGCTTCTTTCTTCTAATCTTAAAACATCAAGGATGGGGCAGGGAAGGGCTGATGAACAGGGAGAGGAGAAGAAACTGGCATTTTCAACACAAGAATCGCATTGTTGCAGATGCAGTGATACTAATGGCTAGCCTTCTTGAGTGCTTGACACTCTTCTAAGCCTGTGTCATCTCATTTAATTGTCACAACCACCTTATGAGTTATAGATACCGTTTGATTTGGTTTAGTTTGGTTGAGACAGGGTCTCACTCTGTCACCCAGGCTGGAGTACAGTGGCACAATCTTGGCTCACTGCAGCCTTGATCTCCCGGGCTCAAGCATTCCTCCCACCTCAGCCTCCAAGTAGCTGCAACTACAGGTGCACACCACTATTTAGTCCTGGCTAAATAGGTCCTGCTATTATCCCTGTTCCACCAGTGAGGAAACTGAGGCACAGGGAGCCTGGCCAGTTTGCCTACAATCATCCAGCTATTGAGTGCTTCAGGAGGGCACAAGCGTGAATGCTCACTACATAAAAGCTGTTGCCAAGAAAGAACTTTGGCAGTTATTGAATTCAAGGCCCTCAACTGGTTTCCTTTTCTGGGGGGTGCGGGGGCCAGGACATGGTCTCACTCTATTGCCCAGGCTGGAGTGCAGTGGTACACTCATAGCTCACTGCAGTCTTGAACTCCTGGGCTCAGGTGATCCTCCCCGCTTACCTTCCCAGTATCTGGGACTACAGGCACACACCACCACACTTGGCTAATTTTTTGTATTTTCTGTAGAGATGGGGTTTTGCCATGTTGCCCAGGCTGGTCTCAAACCCCTGGGCTCAAGTGATCTACCTGCCTTGGTCTCCCAAAGTGCTGGGATTATAGGCATGAGCCACTGTGCCTAGCCGGTTTCAATTTATTTTAAAACAAAATATCTTAAATCTCTAATCCCACCATGCTAACTCTTCATCTTCCCCTCTAGCCCTTGTCCATATGCATCACATTTTACAAAATTAAAAATAGCGTATGCATATCATTTCACATCCTTGCTTCCATGTGTCATAAGAGCACATTCTCACATGGCTTTTGCAATCAACGCAACAGAGGCTGCAGATGGAGTCACTGAGACTCAGAGAAGTTGAGATGACCTCATCCAGGCAGCCCGGCAGGCTCGCAGTTGGACTAGGAGGAGATCCAGGTGGCCTGCCCCGCAGCCCAGTGACCCCTGCGGCCCTGGATGCTCACAGAGTAAGCAGCTCCCCTGTCTTGCTGCTCGCCAGGGCCAACTGTCTTAAGAGCTCTTAGGCAGCTGTTACTCAGTCAATAATGAAATATCATTGAAAGAATGGCCCTAGTCACGCAGTCAGGCATCTAAAGCAAGGTGTGAGCCACGCACGGTGGTGGCTCACGCCTGTAATGCTAGTGCTTTGGGAGGCCGAGGCAGGAAGATTGCTTGAGGCCAGGATTCGAGACCCACTTGGGCAACATAGCAAGACCCCATCGCCACAAAAAAAAAAAAAAAAAAACTTAAAAATTAGCCAAGGGTGGTGCTGCACACCTGTGGTCCCAGCTCTGTGGGAGGCTGAGGTGGGAGGATCCCTTGAGGCGAGGAGGTTGGGACTGTACTGAGCTGTGATTGCACCATTGCATTCCAGCCCGAGCAACACAGAATTGCTCTGTCTCGAAAAATTTTAAATTTAAAAAATAAAAATAAAGCCAGGTGTGCACAGGTAGCCCCAGCCTTGAAGTGTGAGGAAGTTATGAATGTGTGGGTGAGTTTGGGTATGTGTTTGGGGGAGGGAGGTATTTGGAAATAAAGTGTAGAAACCATCTTCCTTCCTTCCTCTTCCCCCACTGCATCCCTCCCAATCTTTCACTGAACCAAAGGAAGAGGTTGGAAAACAACTGGAATTTCAGTTGGTGATGAACAAGAAAAAGACTTCTACTCCAACATGCTCTTGGCAAATCAGAGATGGACAGGGCCAGCTCGAAACCCACAGGCATCGGTGCCTGGGCCACCCACGGCCCCTCTCCCTCCCTCCTCCCCACCTTTTGGACATCATGCTAAATCTAGCTGTAAGCCTCCTCAGCTGAGGGACAAGAAGAACGCAGGCGGCCAGCTCTGCAGCTGTGCAGGGCCCAATGTCCCCACACCTGGACCCAGAGGGCAGAACTGTCCGGGATGAACCTAAATAAAATATTTCTCTGCCAGAAGCCTTGAAGGCAACACCCCAAAGCACATTTCAAAAACAAAAAGGGGAGTGTGTTCTCCCTCCTGCACCCTGGCCCCCGCAAAACACTAGTTCCCCATTTAAACTTCTCTAACAGAAGCTTCTCTCAGGCACCACCCACAATGCTCCTTCCCCACCCACTGGGTTCCTGCCTCATGCCTAAGCCACGTGGGCAGAGGGGCAACACCTTGGCCTCCCCACCGACCCCCACCCCCCTTTCCTCCAAGGACCACCGTCCCTCTCTCTTTTCCAGGTTGGGATTAGCATTTTTATCTCTGCAACTGCCATCTCTCAACTATTTACAGAAGCCACCAGGATAAAAAGAGGCAACATAAAAATAGTTGCTCAGCAGCTTTCAGGATGGGGTGGGGTGGGGGTGGGGGCACACCAGAATCTTCTCATTTTCTTTCATTCCTTTCAAAAGGGAAAGGATGTCAGAATTGTTCATCTTTTCCAAAAGGCTCCAAGACCACTCACCTGGGAGCTTCTCGGGGGACAGGAACCAAGTCCCAGCATTTCTCAGTTCCCCAGGGCATAGTTTGTCACCAGCACCACCACCCCACCCTACCGCAACCAAAAGAGCAGGCTGGGGGAAGGGTCGAGGTTGCAGAGCCGGGACGCCCCACTCTGCCCATTTCCATCACCTCCTGGGCCTCCTTCCAGGTTTCCAAAAAGCGAGCCAGTCCAAAAAAACAAAGCAAAACTTTGGCTTTTCTCTATGCTTAAAATGTTTCATAATTGAAAAAAAAAAAAACTTCAGTGGCAATACTACAAACATGACTGAAACCGAAAACACTGGCAGCAAAAATAATTCCTTTCCCATTTTCATCAGTAACATCCCTGACGGGGAAAGCAGGAGCCAGGGGTCTGCCCTACAAAATCTAACAAAACTCACATCATTTTAAAGATGTCTTGTTTATTATTATTATTTTGGTTTTGTTGCGAAAAGGGTCCAATCAGGGAAGAAAACAAATAATAATTCTAAATCTTATTTCTCAGAGTCCAAAACTATTCAGAAATGCTTTCCATCCCATAACCTCCCAGGGGAAGGTGGACTCCACTCCATCAGAAAACGAGCATAATTTGCCAGGATAAGAAGCCAAAGCTGGGCACGGTGGTTCACGCCTGTAATCTCAGCACTTTGGGAGACCAAGGCAGGCAGATCACCTGAGGTCAGGAGTTCAAGACCAGCCTGGCCTACATGGTGAAACCTCATCTCTACTAAAAATACAAAAATTAGCCAGGCGTGATGGGACATGCCTGTAATTCCAGCTACTCGGAGGGTTGAGGCATGAGAATCACTTGGATCCGGGAGCAGAGGTTGCAATGAGCTGAGATCATGCCACCATACTCTAGCCTGAGGGACAGAGTAAGACCTTGCCTTTAAAAAAAAGAAAGGAAGGGGGGTGGCGGGGAGCCAAGGGAGGCCTGAGACCTCAGGAAGAGAAGGTGCATCAGGAAAGGATACAGATCCCAGAGGACCTTGAGCCTTGATTTTCTCATCTGTGAAATGGTGCCGGCCAGACCTATCTAGAAGGTGGCTATCAAGTCGATCTTCTCTGTGGAAGTCCCTAGTACACAGTGTGGCTCAAGGTAATTGTTCCACAAAGGTCACCTCCTCCCTTCCTTTCTGCACTCCGCCTCCCTCATCTGCAACATGGAAGGGTGCAGGAGCTGATCTCTGCTGGGCTTCCTCTCAGGCCAGCTTTCCATTTCTGCTTTCTTGGCCAGTATTCCTGGCAAAGCTATCAGGACAGACTGGGCTGACTCCACTTATGGCCACAGGGCCATGGCACTATCTGTCTGATTTTCTCTACTTTGTGGATTTACTTACCTGGAAAAAAGTCTCACAAAATCTCTACTTTGTGGATTTACTTACCTGGAAAAAATACTAACAAAATCACATGGGGACCTACATTTAACAAAACATGGCCAGTTGCAATGGTGGACAACTGTAATCCCAGCACTTTTGGAGGCCAAGGCAGAAGGATAACTTGAGCCCAAGAGTTCGAGACCAGCCTGGACAGCAAAGCAAGACCCTGTCTCTACAAAAAAATTAAAAATATTAGCCAGGCATGGTGGCACAGGGCTGTAGTCCCAGCTATTCAGGAGGCTCAGACAGGAGGATCTCTTGAGCCTGGGAGGTTGAGGCTGCAGTGAGCCATGATGGCACCCCTGCACTCCAGCCTGGGCGACCGAGTGAGGCCCCATCTCAAAAACGAACAAAAAATCATCATAACTGAAAGGAATGGAACTGAATAAAATCAAGACTGTCCCTGAAAAATCATGCTTGTAATGAAATGACCCTGAATTGATCCAAGAGGCAATAGGTTTGTTTTGTTATTGTTGTTTGTGTGTATGTGTGTGTGTTTTTGACACAAAGTCTCACTCTGTCACCTAGGCTAGAAAGCAGTCACACTGATCTTGGCTCACTGCAGCCTCCGTCTCCCGGGTTCAAGCAATTCTCCTGCCTCAGCCTCCAGAGCAGCTGGGATTACAGGCGTGCGTCACCACGCCCAGCTAATTTTCATATTTTTAGTAGAGACGGGGTTTCACTATGTTGGCCAGACTGGTCTTGAACTCCTGACCTTAAGTGTGATCCACCCGCCTCGGCCTCCCAAAGTGCTGGGATTACAGGCATGAGCCACTGCACCTGGCCAGCAATGGGTTTAAATGGGGAGCCACGATTCTTGTAGCGGGGTAGGTAAGGGTTCAATGAAGGGAATCCTGAAAACCTTGGGTCAGGAAACTGGTTCCTGAGTGATTTCAAGAAACCTTTCTTCCATCACCTTCTCCTTCCAAACAGAGTGACAAAAAAAGTCTTACACCCAGAAGTTCATTAACTGAGGAGCTACAGAGACACAGGAATGGACAAAGTAGCCTTAAGACGCCCTTATGGGGGAAACAACCCAAATGTCTATCAACGGATGAATGTATACACAAAATGCGGTCCATCCACACAATGGAATAGTACTGGGCCGGAGCAGGGAACGAAGCACTGAGAGCCGCTATGGCATGGATCAGTCTTGAAAGCATGATGCTGAATGAAAGAAGCCAGATACAAAAGTCATATATTACATGATTCTATTTATATGAAATGTCCAAAACAGGCAAATCCAGAGAGACAGAAAGTAGGCTGGTGGTTGCCAGGGGCCGCGGGGCACTGGGAAGAGAGAGTGATAGTTTAATGGGTACAAGGTTTCTTCTGGGGGTAATGAAAATGCTCTGGAACTAGACAGAAGTAGTGGTTGTACAACATTACAAATGTAGTAAATGCCACTGAATTGTTCACTTTAAAATGGTAAAGTTTAGGCCGGGCGCGGTGGCTCATGCCTGTAATCCCAGCACTGTGGGAGGCTGAGGCAGGCGGATCACGAGGTCAGGAGATCAAGACCATCCTGGCCAACATGGTGAAACCCCATCTCTACTAAAAATACAAAAATTAGCTGGGCATGGTGTCACGTGCCTGTAATCCCAGCTCCTCGGGAGGCTGAGGCAGGAGAATTGCTTGAACCCAGGAGCCAGAGGTTGCAGTGAGCTGAGATCGCGCCACTGCACTCCAGCCTGGGCAACAGGGAGAGACTCTGTCTCAAAAAATAAATAAATAAAATAAAATAAAATGGTTAAGCTTGTATTATGTGAATTTCACCTCAATTTTTTTTTCTTTTGAGACAGATCTTGCTGTGTTGCCTAGGCTGGAGTGCAGTGGCACGATCTTGGCTCACTGCAACATCCACCTCCGGGGTTCAAGCAATTCTCCTGTCTCAGCCTCCCAAGTGGCTGGGATTACAGGCACAAGCCACCACGCTCAACTAATTTTTATTGTATTTTTAGTGGGGACAGGGTTTCACTGTGTTGGCCAGCCTGATCTTGAACTCCTAACCTCAAGTGATCTACCTGCCTCGGCCTCCCAAAATGCTGGGATTACAGGCGTGAGCCACCGCGCCCAGCCCTCCTCAATTTTTTTAAAAAGAAAAGAAGCCCTTACGAATCTCTGCTAACAGGTCAGTAAGGTAACAAGCACAGCCTGAAAGAAGGTCAATTTCGAAAGGGAAATGCAACTTCCTCAACTGTCAGGAAAGAGACACAGACACAAGGCTGAGGCTGTAGCAGCACCATGCAGCCAGCCGGCCTGAACCCCATATCCAGCTTCTCTAATCCCATCCAAAGGGAAGAAGCGAATAGGAAAGCAAAACATGGAAGAAAAATAGCAATAGGCCAGGCACAGTGACTGTAATCCAATCCCAGCACTTCGGGAGGCTGAGGCAGGAGGATCACTTGAGTCCACGAGTTCGAGAGCAGCCTGGGCAAAATAGTAAGACCCTGTTTCTATAAAGAAAATAAAATTTTAGCCAGGTATGGTGGCATGCACCTGTAGTCCCATCTGCTCTGGAGGTTGAGGTAGAAGGATCACTTGAGCCCAGGAGTTGGAGGCTACAGTGAGCTATGATTGCACCACTGCCTTCCACCCTGAGCAACAGAGCAGGATCCCATCTCTTAAAAAAAAGGAAAGAAATAAAGGCTGGCACGGTGGCTCACGCCTGTAATCCCAGCACTTTGGGAGGCTGAAGCAGGCAGATCATCTGAGGTCAGGAGTTTGAGATCAGCCTGGCTAACATTGTGAAACCCCGTTTCTACTAAAAATACAAAAAATTAGCCAGGCATGGTGGCGGTCACCTGTAATCCCACCTACTCTGGAGGCTGAGGCAGGAGAATCGCTTGAACCTGGGAGGCGGAGGTTGCAGTGAGCCAAGATCATGCTATTGCACTCTGGCTCGGGCAACAAGAGTGAAACTCCATCTCAAAAAAAAAAAAAAGGAAAAGAAAATAAAATAAATAAAGCAATATAAGACCCTCTGATTTAAAGGAAAATCTGAAATAGCATTTGCCCCAAATCCCCAGGATCAGGAAATGAAATGTTTCCCATAACCACTAGAAGAAAGTATCCTGGGGAGGGAAGAAGATCACAGGTGACCCTAAGCAAATTAGCCTTTCTGAGACCTTCCATAAAATGAGTTGATAGAATAATGATAATTCTGTGGCCCATGTTAAAATTTGAGCCAAAATGCCTTGAAAACAGGCTTGGCCTACCCCACTTGGCCTGGTCCTCTCCCTGAGAGTGGTGCCCGGCCACTCATCTTCCATCTAGGATGAGGTTCTCAAAGAGGAAACCCCCGGCTACTGCACAGTTCCCTGCTAGGTCACCCCACCCTATTCCCTTCCCCTCCTACTCCCATCCAATCTCCCATTTCTGGCCCATCCTTCAAGGCTCTACACAAATGACACCTCCTTCAGGGAGCCTCCCAGATTCACACCAGTCTGAGGAGATTTCTCCAGAACCCTCAGTGACCTGTGCGCCTTCCATCGCAACAGCACTCATTCCTTGTGGTGTTTCTCAATAGTGGCACTGCTGGCATTTGGGGGAGAGTGATTTTTGTTGTTGTTGTTGTTTGTTTTTTGAGAGGAAGTCTCATTCCTGTGCCCCAGGCTGGAGTGCAATGGCACGATTTCAGCTCACTGCAACCTCCGCCTTCAAAGTTCAAGCAATTCTCCTGTCTCAGCCTCCTGAGTAGCTGGGATTACAGGCGTGTGCCACCACTCCCAGCTAATTATTTTGTATTTTTAGTAGAGACGGGGTTTCACCATGTTGGCCAGGCTGGTCTCGAACTCCTGGCCTCAGGTGATCCTCCTGCCTCAGCCTCCCAAAGTGCTGGGATTACGGGTGTGAGCCACCACGCCTGGCCAGGGTAGGATGATTCTTTATGTTGTGGCCCTGGCCTGCCTACAGGACACTTTAGTAGGCATCCCCAGCTCCTGCACACTAAAAGCCAGGAGTGCTTAGCATCATGACAACCAAAAGTCACCCCCACACTTTTCCAAATCCTTGCCAGGAGGGTGGGACCACCCCCAGATGAGAACTAGTGCGTTGTTATTAGTGACTGTATTTGGCTACCAACCCACTAGCCACATCTAAGGATGGGATGTACTACAGACCCTGCATAGAGCTGCATCGG
This sequence comes from Rhinopithecus roxellana, assembly GCF_007565055.1. Classification (NCBI taxonomy): domain Eukaryota; kingdom Metazoa; phylum Chordata; class Mammalia; order Primates; family Cercopithecidae; genus Rhinopithecus; species Rhinopithecus roxellana. Next base: position 84,345,879 of record NC_044558.1, on the reverse strand, counting down.
CAAACACGGATGTAGTGAATAAACAAAACAAAACAAATACCTGGGCTCCTCAAGAAGCTCAGGGCAGCCTTGCAAGGGCCTCTGCTTTAGAACAGGTGCACAAAGGTTCTAAGGCCTGACATGCCTGCACTGGCTGTGTGACCCTGGGCAAGTTACTTAACTTCTCTGAGCCCTTCTATAAAATGGGGCTAAATCTTAGCAACACTGCAGGATTTCTGTAAGCCTCAATCTCCTAATCTGTACTATGGGGTTAAAATTCTCTACCTTGTAGGATTTGGTAGGCATTAAATGAGATAATGCATGCAACACATAGCACAGAATCTGGCAGGCAGCAAGAACTCAATAGATGTTAGTTATTAATTACTGTTATTATTAATATTGTCCAGGGCCGTGGCAGTTCATGCCTGTAATCCTAGCACTTTGGGAGACTGAGGTAGGCGGATCGCTTGAGGTCAGGAGTTCAAGACCAGCCTGACCAACATGATGAAACCCCTTCTCTACTAAAAATAGAAAAATTAGCCAGGCGTGGTGGCAGTGCCTGTAATCCCAGCTACCGGGGAGGCTGAGGCATGAGAATCGCTTGAACCCGGGAGGCAGAGGTTGCAGTGAGCCAAGATCATGCCACTGCACTCCACCCTGGGCAACAGAGTGAGACTCAGTCTCAAAAAATAAATAAATATTAGTATCCAAGTTAGGGGCTCATCAAATGATGGCTATTACTCTTCATTACAAAAATACGTTTTGCATCCTCATCATCAATGCCTGCTTCCTCTATAGGAAGGGTATATGAGCATCAGTCTGGAAGGGGTATCTGGGGCTTGCCCTAAAGCTGCATTTGCATGGCATGTACACTATTTATTCTGAAACTGCATGTTTTTGTGGGGTGATTAGGGAAGAGGGTGGCTAACTCCCCCAAAGCCCTCCCCTTGTTGCAGCCCCCGCCTCCTCCAAGGAACAAAGGAGCTTATGGGGATATAAAGCCATCTTCTTCTCTCTCCTCTGGGGGCAGAACTAGGGGAGGGGGAGTGGTAAACGGCAGCACAGCTCTAGGACCCCTGAAGTTTCTATCCCCTGCGTGGGGACTCTAAACACCAGGCTGGGGAAGGTAAAAGTTGCCTGTAGGGAGATGGACGCTGCAGGTCCCGTCTGGAGGCCAGGTATCCCTCTCTTGCTGACAGCACTGAGACGCCCTCCCCAAAGCTCAACCTTCTGGGGGAGGCTGGAGGGGCTGAGCTGCATCCTGTCCAGCACCAAGTGAGAGCAGCCAGGGGGGCAGACTGGCAGAGCTGTGAAAGCACCCCACTTCCCCAGCTAGGCGGTGCAGGGGCTGGGGGAAAGCCAGGAAAAGCTCAAGGCTGGATCGGGTGGCACCCCAGGCACCGAGCCCCAATGCTGAGAGGGGCTGGGTCCAGCGTCCCTGAGAGTCAGGCGGACGCCTCTCCGCATTCACAGCATACTGCAACCCCGAGGTGAATTTAGGTCAGAAGGACCAAGCCTGTGAGGCTCCGGCTGAGACAAGAGGTGCGGTGGGGGTGGTCAAAGGGCAGACCGAAGACAGCCAAAGGTCCCCTAGGTCCCCACAACTGCTGGCCTAGGGTCCTGCCACCTGGTGTCCAAGCCACCAGGGCCTGGGTTTGCCCCGAGACAGGCAGGCTGCGGGGTGGGGGTGCTCAAAGTCCGCTGGTCTTCTCTTCCCCGGAGCGCTCCAGATTTCCCCACCTGTCAAACGCGAGGGGGTGGGCCTAGGCCGCCTCCACGAACCCTGACGGACCCGGCCCCCAGTGACAGCGGTTCCAAACTCCAGGACCGCCCCTGCCACCCGGACAGGGCGCGGCCCAGCTGAGGAGGCCATCCCGAGGCCCACGGCGCCCCGAGGACACCGGGGAAGGGGTGTCGGGGACCGTGTCCCTCCACGTGGCGGGGCGTGGGGAGGCGCACGTGGGGTCCCTCAGTGTTGGGAGCCCCAGGCCAGCCTCGGGGCTTTGTGTGCCATTCCGGCGCGGTCCCCCACCTCGAGAGGGAAACGGAGCGGGCGCCCGGGGCCGCGGCGGCTGCGTCCCTTGCCCCGGGCCCGGCTACCGCCAGCTCACCTGGGCTCCGCGCCGCCGCTGCCTCCCGCGCTCTGCGCCCCCGGCTCGGCTCGGCTCGGCTCAGCTCAGCTTGTTCTGCACGGCCGCGCGCTCCTCTCCTCTGCCCGGGAGGCGGGCGCGCGGGGGGCGGAGGCGGGAGGAGCCGCCCAGCTCGGCTTGGGCGCGACACCGCCCCGGGCAGCGCGGGGATTGGCCACGGCCGCGGGAAACCCGAACGCGGAACCGCCCGCGCCCGCCGCGCACCGCCCCCTGCGCGCCCCCGCCGGCTCGGCCTCGCGCCGGGGAGGGGTAGGGAGGCGGGAGCCTGCAAAGACGAAAGTAGCGGCGAGGCGGAGGGCTAGGAGAAGAAAGAGAGGAGGCGAAAAGCCGGGGAAGAGAGGCCCGGCCGGGAGGATCGGAGGCGGCGGGGAGGAGAGCCTGGCGGGGCGCGGAGCGCGGGAGGGGGCGCTGCAACTTTGTCCCCGCTCGCCCGCCGCGCGCACCTGCCCAGGTTCTTCCCGCGGCGCCCTCGGGCGGGCAGCGCAGACAGCGCTTGCTTTGTTTAGCCAAATGCCGGGGTTGCAGGAAGCCTCCAGGCTGACCCTGGGAAAGTTCCCCAAGCCGGCGAGAACACCCGGGGCCCCTCCTAGCGACCCGGCTGCTGCCCTTGCGCTAGGCGCCGGGCAGTGGATGCGGCCTGGATTTCGGGCCACCACCGACTCGGGGGAGCCCCCTTCCGCAGCCACCTACCGACTGACCACTTGCTCAGGGCAGGCCCTAAAGGCTAGCGAAAGGCGTTCCTCTCCCATCCCCAGCCCACCTGGATGCACCATTGAAGTTCATTCTGGCTTTTCCAGATGGCTACTTAGATGCTTTTTGTGAGATACAGCATATTCTTCCCATTCTCCCCTTTTTGGCACCTACTTTGCTGGAGCCTTAAGTATGCGTTGGGTCCCCCAGCTGGATAACAACACTGTGCCTGCCGGGAAGAGGGGAAACGAAGACCTGGAGGGCTCCCTGAACCGTCCTACGGGGTCAAGCGACCCAGGGGATGTCACGCTGACCCTGCCAAACAGCCAAAAGGGAATCGAGTTGAGAGGAGAGTCAACCTCCAAATTAATAAAAGGTTCAAAGCCCTCTGGTCAACTGGGTGGATTTCCAGCCCGTTCCGATGAGCTTATCTGGTATTTCTAGGCCGTAGGGACACTCACGTGCAATAAGCCAATGAGAGCTCCACCACGACTCCTTTTTTTTTTTCTTCTTCTTTTCTGAGACAGAGTCTCGCTCTGTCGCCCAGGCTGGAGTGCAGTGACACGATCTCGGATCACTGCACCATCCGCCTCCCAGGTTCAAGCACTTCTCTGCCTCAGCCTCCCGAGCAGCTGGGATTACAGGCGCCCACCACCATACCCGGCTAATTTTTGTATTTTTCTTAGAGACGGGGTTTCACCGTGTTGTCCAGGCTGGTCTTGAACTCCTGACCTTGTGATCCAGCCACCTTGGCCTCCCAAAGTGCTGGGATTACAGGTGTGAGCCACTGCGCCTGGCCCACTCCTTTTTTTTTTTTTTTTTTTTTTTTTTTTTTTTTTTTGAGACAGAGTCTCGCTCTGTCGCCCAGGCTGGAGTGCAGTGGCTGGATCTCAGCTCACTGCAAGCTCCGCCTCCCGGGTTTACGCCATTCTTCTGCCTCAGCCTCCCGAGTAGCTGGGACTACAGGTGCCCGCCACCTCGCCCGGCTAGTTTTTTTTTTGTATTTTTTAGTAGAGACGGGGTTTCACTGTGTTAGCCAGGATGCTCTCGATCTCCTGACCTCGTGATCCGCCCGTCTCGGCCTCCCAAAGTGCTGGGATTACAGGCTTGAGCCACCGCGCCCAGCCTTTTTTTTTTTTTTTAAGACAGGGTCTCTCTGTGTTGCCCAGGCTGGAGTGCAGTAGCAGGATCACAGCTCGCTGTACCCTCGACCTCCCCAGGCTCAGGTGATCCTCCAGCCTCAGCCTCCTGAGTAGCTGGGACTACAGGCACACACCCCCACACCTGGCTAATTTTTTCTATGTTTTGTAGAGACAGAGTTCTCCCCCAGGCTGGTCTCAAACTCCTGGGCCCAAGTGATCCTCCTGCCTCTGCCTCCCAAAGCACTGGGATTATAGGCATGAGCCAACAGGCTCAGCCATGCATGGCTTCTGATGTTACTCAACATGCATGCATTTGTTGGAAATGGCAAAAACCTGAGGCCGGGCATGGTGGCTCACACCTATAATCCCAGCACTTTGGGAGGCCCGGGCAGGCAGATCACTTGAGGCCAGAAGTTCGAGACTAGCCTGGCCAGCACAGTGAAACCCCATCTCTATCAAAAATACAAAAATTAGCCCGGTATGGTGGCGGGTGCCTGTAATTCCAGCTACTCGGGAGGCTGAAGCACAAGAATCGCTTGAACCGGGAGGCAGAGAGATCGCACCACTACACTCCAGCCTGGGCAACAGACCAAGACTGTTTCAAAAAAAAAAAAAAAAAAAAAAACCTCTGGGCACAGTGACTCACGCCTGTAATCCCAGCACTTTGGGAGGCCAAGGTGGGCGGATCACGAAGTCAGGAGTTGGAGTCCAGCCTCACCAACATGGTGAAACCTCGTCTCTACTAAAAAAAAATGCAAAAATTAGCCAGGCGTGGTGGCGGGCGCCTGTAATCCCAGGTACTCAGGAGGCTGAGGCAGGAGAATCGCTTGAAACCCGGGAGGGAGAGGTTGCAGTGAGCCGAGATCACACCACTGCACTCCAGCCTGGGCGACAGAGCAAGACTTCATCTAAAAAAAAAAAAAAAATCAAAAAAACAAAAAACAAAACACCTGGGAACAACTTCCTATATGTTCATCAAAGGAATGGATACATGAAACTCGTTATAGTTGAGAGAATACCATCTAATAGTTAAAAGGGGTGCATTGCATCTGTACTGACATAAGGAAATCCCAAAAACATAATGTTGAGGAAAAAAGCAAGTTGCAGAATACAGCATGATGCACAATTTGTGTGTATCTTAAAATCCCACGCAGTAGATACTGTTCATGGACACATGCTTACATACAAGATTTTTAAAGTGAAAGGGAAGAATATACATTAAATTCATGACAGTCTGCCACAAAGAAGGAAAAAAGCACAGAACGGGATAGGGAGCATAAAGTTGTAAAGTTTTATTTCTTTTAGTACTTATAAATGGCTGTAAGGCAAATGGCAAACTGTTAGCAACAGTCAATTCTGAATGGGGGATGCATAGTCCCGTATTTTTCTATATTCTCATATTTTCTCCCCCCGCCCCCAAAATATGTATCAGGGTTGGTGGAGATTATCTGGAGCACTTATGACTGTAAGGCAGGGGTCAGCAAACTTTGTAAAGGGCCAGGTAGTAAATATTTTAGGCTTTGCAAGCCATAGGCTTTGTAATGCAGCTACTCCACCCTGCCATCCTAGCAGCCACAGGAAATAGTAAATGAATACATGTGGCAGTGTTTCAATAAAACTTTATTTACAGACACTGAAAACTGAATTTCATATACTTTTCATAAGTCACAAAATATTACTGTTTTGGTTTTTATTTAACCATTGAAAAATGCGAAAGGCCGGGTGTGGTGGCTCACACCTACATGCGTGATTACAATCTCAGCACTTTGGGAGGCCGAGGTGGGAGTATCACTTGAGCCTAGAAGTTTGAGACCAGCCTGGACAACATGGCAAGACCCATCTTGACAAAAAGAAAAAAGAAAAACATAAAAACCATTCTTAGCAGGCCATAAAAAACAGGTGGCATGACAGATTTAGCCTATGGGCAATAAATAGTTTGGCAACCCTGCTTTACTAAGGTAACCAAAATAGATTTGGGTGTCCTTTCCTGTTACTGGATGTCTTTTCCTGGTACTTGTTAAACAATTCTGTATGTTTACATCATGTTACTAAATTGCCTATGTTTTATTAGAACACTGTAGCTCACACAGGCAGAAACTTAGGTATACACACAGCTGTGTAAACTTAAAAGCCAATTAAGTAAGAAAGGTTAGGAAGTGCCCCTACAAATCCAAACCCTAGCTCAAGAGTTGCTTTTTCCTGATAGATTTCCTGAAATGCTGTGAGCCAGGCCCTCCCTGCCCTCTCCTCTCTCTGGTGTCTTAAAGCAAGGACTCTACCATTTATTTGATGCTCAGCCACCTCCCTTCCTTCTTTATTCCTTCATGCTTCACTCTTGTGTTTTGACTTGCCAATAGGCCTGTATCTTCGTGGCGTCTAGGCAGGTACCACATGTGAAACATTTGCATACTGTCCGCGTTGTGGATGACAGCAATGACCCTGAAGTCAGATAGATTTTGTTTAAATCCTGGTTTCACTAGTTACCAGCTCTATGGCCTTGGGCAAATGACTTGATCTCTCCCAATTTGGTTTCATCAGCTGTCAAACGGGGATAATAATAGTATCTAGCTCACAGGTTTCCTATGAGGTTTAAATCTAATGATGTATGTATGTAAAGATACTAGCTCTGTGCTTGGTACATAAGTCTTCAATGATGCTAACTAATTAAAATTAGCACAGAGCTAAAACCCCCATCAATTTATGTGCCTTCCTTATTAAAGTGAATTAGAGCAACACAGAAACATCACAATTGCAATTATTATTTTTTTTTTTGAGACGGAGTTTTGCTCTTGTTGCCTGGTCTCACAGTTGCAATTCTTCTAAGAATCATCCCACTGCCGGGCGCGGCGGCTCACGCCTGTAATCCCAGCACTTTGGGAGACTGAGGCGGGTGGATCACCTGAGGTCAGGAGGTTGAGACCAGCCTGACCAACATGCAGAAACCCCATCTCTCCTAAAAATACAAAACTAGCCGGGCATGGTGGCGCATGCCTGTAATCCCAGCTACTTGGGAGGCTGAGGCAGGAGAATCCCTTGAACCTAGGAGGCAGGGGTTGAAGTGAGCCAAGATTGTGCCATTACACTCCAGCCTGGGCAACAAGAGCAAAACTCTGTCTCAAAAAAAAAAAAAAAAAAAAAAAAAAAAAAAAAAAAAAAAAAAATCCCACTTAAGGAAACCATTTTCTTCTTAGAAATATGAAAATAAGAATTTGCTTTGTTTTTTGGATTTTTCTCCTCCAAGAACACCAGAAAATTCTATTCTAGGCAAACAGATCTTGTTGTCCTGACAACAGATTGCCAAGAAAATAAGTAAACAAAGCATCTGAATCTTATTTTTACAGAAAACTTGAACAGTACAAGTGAGGAGCTAGAAGCCAAGAGTGTAAAATTACCTCACCCCCCAGGACAGCACTGTAATCGCTTGCGGAGGCTTCATCCTTCCTTTCTGAACCGTGTGCCGCTCATGTTGCTCACTGGAATGTTCCACCTCCCAAACCTTGAACATCCAGATGCAGACAGCAGGATTCATCACACCAATGTACTGTGAAAGGAAAAGAAATCTGGGGACCTCAAACTCACTAAGCCAAAGGGAAAAGTCAAGCTGAGAATTGGGTCATGCAAACCTGCCTCCCATTTTGGTTCCTAAATAAGGTGACTACAAAGATGAAAAGCTACACGCCTCCATCACATTTTGCCCACAAGGAAATTCCTGGTGGCCCCCAAGATCCTTACCCTAAAGTAGTTCTGTTGAAGTTCTCCAAGGCAATGTAAGTGGATCGCTTATCTTCACAGGTGTGGCGGACATAGGCCAGAACGCAGTCATCCTACTCACCTGAGACAAATGTGTATCTGATTGCTTCCTCGGCCCTATCTTCTATGTTATCTTATATAAAAATTCAGACTCACCAAGCCAGGCAAAGGGATGAATATTTTTCCCCTACCCACTCTCACGTGAAAACTGTGTATTTCTCAATATCCCGCCATTTCCTCTTTAAATACTGAAGCCCTCAAAATCATCTTTGGAAAGAGGCATAGACCTGTCTCCTGGGCAGTTCCTTAACTTTGGCAAGTAAGCCTCCTAAAATGATTGAGACTTGCCTCGGTCATTTTCTTTTATTTATAGCACTTGTTGAATTTTTTTTTCCCATTCACCAGGACAGTAGAAAAATGCTGTTGCTAGCTAGGCGTGGTGGTGGTCACCGGTAATCCCAACTACTCAGGAGGCTGAGTCAGGAGAATCACTTGAACCCAGGAGGCGTCAGCTGCAGTGAGCTGAGATCGCGTCACTGCACTCCAGCCTGAGCGACAGAGCCGGACTCTGTCTCAAAAAAAAAAGAAAGAAAAATGCTGTGAGGCTGGGCACAGTGGCTCACGCCTGTAATCCCAGCACTTTGGGAGGCCAAGGCAGGGGGATCACTTGAGGTCAGGAGTCCGAGACCAGCCTGGCCAACATGGTGAAACCCTGTCTCTGCTGAAAAAAAAAAAAAAAAAAACCTCAAAAATTAGTCAGGTATGTTGGCGACTGCCTGTTATCCCAGCTACTCAGGAAGCTGAGGCACGAGAATCGCTTGGACCCAGGAGGAGGAGGTTGCAGTGAGCCAAGATCATGCCACTGCACTCCAGCCTGGGCAACAGAGCGAGACTCCATCTCAAAAAAAAGAAAAAGAAGGCTGGGCGCGGTGGCTCAAGCCTGTAATCCCAGCACTTTGGGAGTCCGAGACGGGCGGATCACGAGGTCAGGAGATCGAGACCATCCTGGCTAACACAGTGAAACCCCGTCTCTACTAAAAAATACAAAAAACTAGCCAGGCGAGGTGGCAGGCACCTGTAGTCCCAGCTACTTGGGAGGCTGAGGCAGGAGAATGGCGTAAACCCGGGAGGCGGTTGCAGTGAGCCGAGATTCGGCCACTGCACTCCAGCCTGGGTGACAGAGCAAGACTCTGTCTCAAAAAAAAAAAAAAAAAAAAAAAAAAAAAAAAAAAGAGGCCGGGCGCGGTGGCTCAAGCCTGTAATCCCAGCACTTTGGGAGTCCGAGACGGGCGGATCACGAGGTCAGGAGATCGAGACCATCCTGGCTAACATGGTGAAACCCCGTCTCTACTAAAAAATACAAAAAACTAGCCGGGCGAGGTGGCGGGCGCCTGTAGTCCCAGCTACTCGGGAGGCTGAGGCAGGAGAATGGCGTAAACCCAGGAGGCGGAGCTTGCAGTGAGCTGAGATCGGGCCACTGCACTCCAGCCTGGGCGGCAGAGCGAGACTCCGTCTCAAAAAAAAAAAAAAAAAGAAAAAAATGCCGTCAAATCAGGCTCAGTGGCGTACGCATGCAGTCCCAGCTACTTGGGAGGCTGAGGCGAGAGGATCACTTGAACCTCAGATTTCAAGGCCAGCCTGGGCAACACAGCAAAACTATCTCTAAAAAAGAAAAGAAAAATGCTGTCAAAAAGATCTTGAGAAGTTTCCCTTCAACAGGCAGTGAGATTACTAGTCCCAAACATAAACAACATCATAGAAGGAGAAGTGATGGGGGCACATATGAGGAAGCGCTTTGTCTCAGCATACATCTTCGAGGAAAAAAAAAAAATGGCTGGGCGTGGTGGCTCACACCTGTAATCCCAGCACTTTGGGAGGCCAAGGCAGGCGGATCACCTGAGGTCAGGAGTTCTAGACCAACCCTACCAACATGGAGAAACTCTGTCTCTAATAAAAATACAAAATTAGCTGGGCGTGTTGGCGCATGCCTGTAATCCCAGGCTGAGGCAGGAGAATCGCTTGAACCCGGGAGGCAGAGGTTGCAGTGAACCGAGATCATGCCGTTGCACTCCAGCCTAGGCAAAAAGAGCAAAACTCAGTCTCAAAAAAAAAAAGAAAAAGGAAAAAAAAAAAGCCAATATAACCACCCAAAAATATTAGGACAAAATTTAAAACACTTTGAACAAGTAGAAATATTCAGAGTATGGAGGTGAATACAAAGGCAGCCTGGTGCTGATGAGAGAAAGAGCCTAGGCTGTGGAGCCCGTCACACCTGGGGCTGAATCCTGATTCTGGTCCTCACCAAGGTGGGGGCTGGATCAGGCCCAACCTCCAGGGCCCGCTTTCCTGCCTGTAAAACAGGGATGATGTTTAGCTCACAAGCATTAGAGATGGTATGGGTGAAAGTACGTAGCAGCGTCTGGCCCATATTGGGCAGTACATAAATAACAACTAATATTATCATTTAGTGTTCAACAAACTGAAAAACAATGTTCACAAAAACAGGACAGCACTTTTCAAAATTCTAGGGGTAGGCCCAGCTCTGGAACCTATCAGCTATGTGGCCTTGAGCAAGTGACTTAACCCCCTTATGCCTCCATCCTGTCCTGTTCAATGGACTTCATGCTATTGCTAACTCTTGGAATTACTGTGAAGATTAAACGTGTTAATATAGCAAAGAACTTAAAACAGGGCACTTGGCTGCTGGCTAGAGTTTCCACCGTGCCACCAGGTCAGAACACCTTTTTCCTTCTCTCCCTTAGAGGATATATCCTGAAGATCTCGGGTATAGACCCAAATGCCTGCTGCTTAAAAAGCTTCAATTCCGGCCGGTTGCGGTGGCTCAAGCCTGTAATCCCAGCACTTTAGGAGGCCGAGATGGGTGGATCATGAGGTCAGGAGTTCGAGACCAGCCTGGCCAATATAGTGAAACCCTATCTCTACTAAAAATATAAAAATTAGCTGGGCAATGTGGCGGGTGCCTGTAGTCCCAGCTACTCGGGAGGCTGAGGCAGGAGAATCGCTTAAACCTGGGAGACAGAGGCTGCAGTAAGCCGAGATTGCGCCACTGCACTCTAGCCTGGGCAACAGGGCAAGACTCCATCTCAGGAAAAAAAAAAAAAAAAAGAAAGAGAAAGCTTCAATTCCCTCCTCATCTAACCCTTTCCCCATTTAACCAGATGATCAATTCTTACACCCTTAAACCACTGATCATCATATCATTATGAAATTATTGACTCTTTTTTCCCCCCACCAAATGCTCTATTAGGAGAAAAGCCAGTTAGCTGTCACCCTGACAGTTCTGAGTTTTGGGGTCACAAATGTCTCTATTTTTCATTCAATCCACTCTTCCATCAGGGAGGAGACAAGCCCCTCAGTCAACAAATCTAAGTCACAGATAGCAGGAGACCCCAGACCCCTTCTATTAGCTTTGGATCTAGGCCGTCTCCCTGCTAGCGTGAAGCTGAGAGTTATTCTGGGCAGGCTGGCTCATCAGCTGAGAGCAACTCTGGGCAGGCTGGCTTTTCAGGTGTGCAAACTGTGCAGGGCTGTGAGCTCAGAAGGGCCCTATATTGGTTTAAGGCTCTGCCATTGCCATTTTGAAATTATTTTATGTTTTTTTTTTTTTTTTTTTTTTTGAGACAGGGTCTCACTCTGTCATCCAGGCTGGAGTGCAGTGGCATGATCTGAGCTCACTGCAACCTCCGCCTCCTGGGTTCAAGCGATCCTCCTGCCTCAGCCTCCCAAGTAGCTGGGATTACAGGTGCCCGCCTCCATGCCTGGCTAATTTTTGTATTTTTAGTAGAGATGGGGTTTCACCATGTTGCACAGGCTGGTCTTGAGCCCCTGACCTCAGGAGATCTGCCCTCCTCGGCCTCCCAAAGTGCTGGGATTACAGGTGTGAGCCACTGCACCCAGCCTTTGAAATTCTTACTTTTTAATAGAGGCCTCACATTTTTAGTTTGCACTGGATTCCATGAGTTGCATCGCTGGTCCTGGTCAGGCGTGATGATGTCAAGCTTTTGTTGGTATCTGTGGGGTCACCTGAACAACCTGACCCCATTTCTTCAACCTTCTGCTGAGGCAGAGTAGCTAAGGCCACTTCTTAAATTGAAAGGCTCTGACTTTAAACACATTAATAAAAAATGACATCAGATGAAAAAATATGCTTGAAAGAATAAAAAGGAGGCTAGGTGCAGTGGCTCAAGCCTGTAATCCCAGCACTTTGGGAGGCCGAGACGGGCGGATCATGAGGTCAGGAGATCGAGAGCATCCTGGCTAATGCGGTGAAACCCCGACTCTACTAAAAAATACAAAAAAGTAGCCAGGTGAGGTGGTGGCGCCTGTAGTCCCAGCTACTCGGAGGCTGAGGCAGGAGAATGGCGTAAACCCGGAAGGCGGAGCTTACAGTGACCTGAGATCCAGCCACTGCACTCTCCAGCCTAGGCGACAGAGCGAGACTCTGTCTCAAAAAAAAAAAAAAAAAAAAAAAAAAAAAAAAAAAAAAAAAAAGAATAAAAAGGAACTGATAACAGTTAACTCCTAAGAGGAAGTAGTACTTTTTTTTTTTTTTCTTGAGATGGAGTTTAGCTCTTGTCACTCAGGCTGGAGTGCAATGGCACGATCTTGGCTCACTGCAAACTCTACCTCCTAGGTTCAAGTGATTCTCCTGCCTCAGCCTCCCGAGTAGTTGGGACTACAGGAGCCCGCCACCACGCCCGGCTAATTTTTTATTTGTAGTAGAGATGGGGTTTCACCATGTTGGATAGGCTGGTCTTGAACTCCTAACCTCAGGTGATTCACCCGTCTCGGCCTCCCAAAGTGCTGGGATTACAGGCGGAAGAATGACTTTTTACTACATAGCCTTTAATATTACTCAATGTTTACCATCTCTGTATATAACCTTTCAAATGAATTTAAGGAAAGATTTTCAATCAACATACCAATTAGTCTCTATCTATCCACCAAGTCTCTTGTTTCCAGAGCAGCTGTCTTTGGCCAGCAAATGTACTGTAATGGATACAACTGTTTTACAGTGCCTCAAAGACCCCTGAAGAGAAATTACTTCCCATCAGAAAAATTCTCTGATGGGAAATTTAACAGAGAAAGAGCCAATAACAGGAGCTGCAAAATTTAGTTGGTTCCCTGTTGCTTTATAACGACTATTTGGGGCGGGCATGGTGGCTCACGCCTGTAATTCCAGCACTCTGGGAGGCCGAGGCAGGTCAATCACCTGAGGTCAAGAGTTTGAGACCAACCTGGTCAACATGGTGAAACCCCATCTCCACTAAAAATACAAAAATTAGCCAGGTGTGGTGGTGCATGCCTGTAGGCCCAGCAACTCGGGAGGTTGAGGCAGGAGAATCACTTGAACCCAGATGGATGTTGCAGTGAACAAAGATCACGCCACTGCACTCCAGCCTGGGCAGCAGAGCAAGGCTCTGTCTAAAAAAAAAAAAAGAAACAGACTATTTGGATATAGCTGCTGCTTTGGACTTGAAACAATAGCATTTTTCTGTGAACACTCAAGGATAGGAAATTCATGAACAGAAAAAGCAATAACTGGCTCCTACTTACTTGCAGGGTTAAGAAATGTAAACTATAATACACTGTATATTTGGTGATAGCATCTCACACCTTTGAGCTTTGGATCCTTTCTTATTTTTATTTTTACTATTATTATTATTTTGAGACAGAGTCTTGCTCTGTCGCTAGGCTGGAGTGCAGTGGCGCAATCTTGGCCCACTGCAACCTCCACCTCCCGGGTTCAAGCAATTCTCCTGCCCTACCCTCCCGAGTAGCTGGGATTACAGGCACGCACCACTACACCCAGCCAATTTTTGATTTTTTTTTTTTTTAGTAGAGACGGGGTTTCACCACGTTGGCCAGGCTGGTCTCCATCTCCTGACCTCATGATCTGCCCACCTCGGCCTCTCAAAGTGCCGGGATTACAGGTGTGAGCCACCGCAGCTGGCCCCCTTAATTTATAATCACCTTACTCATGATGAATTCCTGGACTTAATTTATCATCATCCCTCATTTATAGAGTTAAATATAGAAAAAAAAAAAAGTGCCCATGCAGAATATATAAGAAAGCCAGCACCTACAAAGGGACTGAAAAATGCTTCTGGTCATTGGTCCAAAAACTATGAAAAAATCTTTTCCTTCTTAATCTCCAGTCAGGGGCCAACAAGTACTCATGAGCACCCACAGGAACCACAAGCCCTGGTTCAGTCCAACAAGGCAGGGAGGCCTCAGAAGAAAGTCCAAGCCTCATACACACCTGCACTGACCACCCTGGAGAGAACTACCAATTCCCAGAAGAGCTCTTGTCTGAGAATAGGTGCTAAATGAATTTATATAATGATGGAGTGCGTACAATTTCTAATCAAGATATTGGCAATTTTGCCCAGAAAGAACATAATCTGAGATGCCTGCACTAACTTGTTATATTTATTAACCCATTTATTAACAAGAAGTTGGTGTCCTTTGCTACCAAAAGGGAAGAAAAGGGGAATAAAACAAATACATAGTTACTAAGAAACCAAGTAAGACAAACTAATCAGAATGCAGTTTATTGACAAGATAGGTCACAAATACATCATTTATAAGGAGAGAGGGGACACGAACAAGTCCAAAATCTTATACTCTGCACAGCAGCCCAGCAGGGATGTCCTCTCTAGAGATGGTTTATCAAGGGTACGCCGTGAGAGGGCAGCTCCTGATGCAGCTGGCGGAAGAGCATCGCACACCGGTTCCTCTCCTGGGTCTTCCCCAGGGTGTGGTAGAGTCTGGCCTGGAAGTAAACGACGTCCCTAATTCGCTCTTTGCAGTCAACCTTTGCAAAATAGTTCTTGGCTTCATTGAGGTTCTCAATGGCGGCCTCCAGAGCTGATGGAAAGTGGGGAAAATAACACACACATTTAACTCAACACTTCACATATAGTTTTCAAAATTTGGTATTTAGTTTTATTTGTTCAACAAGTACCAGAAGATTCTTTTATATTCTCCTTTCTTTGAGAGAGAAAAAACAAACCACTAGGTAGGGTGAGGTTTTCAGAAATGTCTTTAAGACTGGGTGCGGTGACTCATGCCTGTAATCCCAGCACTTTGGGAGGCCGAGGCGGGTGGATCACCTGAGGTCAGGAGTTCGACAGCAGCATGGCCAACATGGTGAAACCTCGTCTCTACTAAAAATACAAAAATTAGCCAGGTGTGGTGGCGGACACCTGTAATCTCAGCTACTTGGAAGGCTGAGTCAGGAGAATCGCTTGAACCAGGAGGCAAATGTTGCGGTGAGCTGAGATCACGCCACTGTACTCCACCCTGGGTGACAAAGTGAGACTCCACCTCAAAAAAACAAAACAAAACAAAAAAAGCCAGGAACAGTGGCTCATGCCTATAATCCCAGCACTTTGGGAGGCTGAGGTGGGCGGATCACGAGGTCAGGAGTTTGAGATCAGCCTGACCAACATGGTGAAAGCCCTACTAAAAATACAAAAATTAGCCAGGCATGGTGGCGTGCGCCTGTATATACTTAGGAGGCTGAGGCAGGAGAATTGCTTGAACCTGGAAGGTAGAGGTTGCAGTGAGCCGAGATCGCGCCACTGCACTCCAGCCTGAGTGACAGAGCGAGACTTTGTCTCAAAAAAAAAAAAAGGCCAGGCCTGGTGGCTCACGCCGAGGCAGGTGGATCACGAGGTCAGGAAATCAAGACCATCCTGGCTAACACGGTGAAACCTTGTCTCTACTAAAAATACAAAAAAATTTAGCCGGGCATGGTGGCGGGCGCCTGTAGTCCTAGCTATTCAGGAGGCTGAGGGAGGAGAATGGTGTGAACCCAGGAGATGGAGCTTGCAGTGAGCTGAGATTGCACCACTGCACTCCAGCCTGGGCGACTGAGCAAGACTCCGTCTCAAAAAACAAAAACCAAAAACCAAAAAATGATCTTTAAGTCCTGACTTCTAGCCCAGTACCTGGCTCTATAGGGTTAAAATAACCATTCACTTGTCCTCAATCTTCCTGCCAATCATGCATGTGGAAGCACTTTAAATGCTGCATGAAATTTTAATATATATTTGTGAACACTCAGAACTTAAATGCTGTTCCAAATTTAATGTCTTTTCTTCTTCTGGGTCCTAAACTTTCAGTGCTTTCTGGAATAGCATTGCCCAACAGTCTTTGCACAGCTTCCTACCTTCTGCTTTCTTCGGCTGATCATAGGAAGCTGCTGAAGCCACCTGGCACTTGGCCACTAAGAACATGGCACGACCTTTGTCCAGGATAGCCCCGTCAGCCAAGATGGGCTCAATGGCCATATGGAGAAGACTTAAGGCCTGTTCTGGGATTCCGAGAATGAGCTGAAAAAGAAACATTACGGCACTGTACATACCCAAACCCACTGCCCTTCACCAGGAAAGGCTTCGTTTCTGGCAGTTCTCTCCTGAATGGCTATCTCTGGCTTATCTTTTACCTGACATATATACTACATTAAAACAGGCACCACACTCCTGGAAAACACAATATGTGACAATCCGATTTCTGACTATGACAAATACAGCAGGGAGTGGTTATTCACACTATGGAAAGGTTTCTGTCTTTACAAAAAGATCCAGCGTTAACATCCTTTAGCTTGGTAATTCTGAGGGGTTGAACTAGGTAACAATTCGGAAAATAGCTCAAAAGAATACAGCAAAAGAAACAAGAGATTCCAGTTGGTGTTAGTATGTTTAAAAAAAAAAAAAAAAACAGAGAATTCAAATGGTACACTAGAGCTGGGCACAGTGGCTCATGCCTATAATCCCAACACTTTGGGAGCATTAGGCAGGAAGGTCACTTGAGGCCAAGAGTTCAAGACCAGCCTGGGCAACATAGCAAGAATCTGTCTCAAAAAACAAATTTAAAACCATTAGCTGGGCATGGTTGCACATGCCTGTAGTCCCAGTTACTCAGGAGGCTGAGGCAGGAGAATCACTTGAGCCCAGGAGGTCAAGGTAGCAGTGAGCCACAATTGTGCTACCGCACTCCAGCCTGGGCAACAGAGCAAGACCTTGTCTCAAAATAAAATAAAACTAGAAAACATCTATTTAACACACCAGAAGGCAGTAATGGAGGAACTGAGGGACAAAAAAGATATGACATATAGAAAACAAGGCAGGTGCAGTGACTCATGTCTGTAATCCCAGCACTTTGGGCGGTGCAGGCGGGTAGATCACTTGAGGTCAGGGGTTCGAGACCAACCTGGCCAACATGGTGAAACCCTGCCTTTATTAAAATTACAAAAATTAGCTGGGCATAGTAGCACGTACCTGTAATCCCAGCTACTTGGGTGGCTGAGACAGGAGAATCACTTGAACCCAGGAGGTAATGGATATGGTGAGCAGAGATTGCACCACTGTACTCCAGCCTGGGTGACAGAGTAAGACTCCATCTCAAAAAAAAAAAGAAAATCAAATTAGAAGTAATGACATTAAATGTAAACAAATTACACTCGTTTTTTTGTGTAACTGAAAAAATGGCTGAAATTGTCAGAAAAAAATTTTTTAAGTATACACTATATGCTGTCTACAAGAGACTCACTTTAGATTAAAAGACACAAATAGTATTTTAAAAATTCGGCCGGGCGCGGTGGCTCACGCCTGTAATCCCAGCACTTTGGGAGGCCAAGGCGGGCGAATCACAAGGTCAGGAGATTGAGACCACGGTGAAACCCCGTCTTTATTAAAAATACAAAAAATTAGCAGGGCGTGGTGGCGGGCGCCTGTAGTCCCAGCTACTTGGGAGGCTGAGGCAGGAGAATGGCGTGAACCTGGGAGGCGGAGCTTGCAGTGAGCCGAGATTGCGTCACTGCACTCCAGCCTGGGCGACACAGCGAGACTCTGCCTCAAAAAAAAAAAAAAAAAAAATTAGTCAGGCATGATGGTGCTTTCCTGTAGTCCTAGCTACTTGGGAGACTGAGGTGGGAGGATCTCATCAGCCCAGGAGCTCAAGGTCACAGTGAGCTATGATTGCAGCACTGCACTCCAGCCTGGACGACTGAGTGGGACCCTGTCTCTACAAAAATAAAATAAAGA
Source organism: Rhinopithecus roxellana (assembly GCF_007565055.1). Taxonomy (NCBI): domain Eukaryota; kingdom Metazoa; phylum Chordata; class Mammalia; order Primates; family Cercopithecidae; genus Rhinopithecus; species Rhinopithecus roxellana. The sequence goes on along the minus strand of NC_044558.1, from coordinate 84,328,095 downwards.
CACAAATAAGCTGAAAGTAAAAGGGTAGAAAAATATTCCATGCAAACAATAACCAAAAGAAAGCTGGACTGCCTCTATGAGTATCACACAAAATAGAGTTTAAGTTAAAAACTGTTGCCTGTAATCCCAGCACTCTGGGAGGCCGAGGCAGGCGGATCACGAGGCAGGAGATCAAGACCATCCTGGCTAACACAGTGAAACCCCGTCTCTACTAAAAAATACAAAAGATTAGCTGGGCATGGTGGCGGGCGCCTGTAGTCCCAGCTACTCGGGAGGCTGAGGCAGGAGAATGGCGTGAACCCGAGAGGCGGAGCTTGCAGTGAGCTGAGATCCGGCCACTGCACTCCAGCCCGGGTGACAGAACGAGACTCCGTCTCAAAAAACAAAAAAAAAAATTGTTACAAGAGACAAGGAAAAAGGAGGACATTATATACTCATGAAACAGTCGATTCATCAAGATACAACAATTATAAACAAACCAAACAACAGTGCTCCAAAACATATGAAACAAAAACTGACAGAATTGAAGGGAGAAAGACAATTCAACAATAATAGGCCAGGCACAGTATCTCACGTCTGTAATCCCTGTACTTCGGGAAGCTTAGGCAGGTGGATCTCTTGATACCAGGAGTTTGAGACCAACCTGGGTAACATGGCAAAAACCCATCTCTACAAAAATACAGAAAATTAGCTGGCTATGGTAGGGCACACCTGTAATCCCAGATGCTCAGGAGAGTGAGGCGGGAGGGTCACTGGAGCTCTGGCAGTTGAGGGTGCAGTGAGCCATGATTGTGCCACGGCATTCTAGCCTGGGCAACAGAGTGAGACTCTGTCTCAAACAAAATAAAACAAAACAAAAACCAAAATAATAGTTGGGGAGCTCAATATCCCACCTTTTAATCACCGATAGAAAAATTAGAAGATCAGCAAGGAAAGAGAAGACTTGAATGACACTACAAATGAATTGGCCCTAACACAGATATATAAAGCATGCCACCCAATGATACATCAGAATACAAGTTATTCTCAAGTGCATAAGGAATATTTTCCAGGATAGACTGTGTTGGGCCACAAAATAACACTCAATAAATTTAAGAAGAATGAAATCATACAAAGAATCTTCTCTGACCACATGAAATCAAAATTCAGTAACAGAAGGAAATTAGAAAATTCACAAATATGTGGAAATTAACATACCCTTAAATAACCAATGTGTCAAACAATAAATCACAAGGGAAATTAGAAAGTGCAATGAGATGTATAAAGATACCACAGACTCTGGCTGGGCGCGGTGGCTCACGCCTGTAATCTCAGCACCCTGGAAGCCGAGGCAGGTGGATCACCTGAGGGCAGGACATCGAGATCAGCCTGGCCAACATGATGAAACCCCATCTCTACTAAAAATGCAAAAATTACCCGGGTAGCCAGGCACAGCGGCTCAACACCTGTAATCCCAGCACTGGGAGGCCAAGGCAGGTGGATCATGAGGTCAGGAAATTGAGACCATCCTGGTTAACACGATGAAACCCCATCTCTACTAAAAATACAAAAAAAAAAAAAAAAAAAACTAGCCAGGTGTGGTAGCATATGCCTATAGTTCCAGCTACTAGAGAGGCTGAGGCAGAAGAATCGCATGAACCCAGGAGGCGGAGGATGCAGTGAGCTGACATGGCACCACTGCACTCCAGCCTGGGCGACACAGACAGACTCCGTCTCAAAAAAAAGAAAAAATTACCTGAGTATGGTGGCACATGTCTGTAATCCCAGCTACTTGGGAGGCTGAGGCAGAAGAATCGCTTGAACTCAGGAGGCAGAGGTTGCAGTGAGCCACTGCACTCCAGCCTGGGTGACAGAGCAAGCCTCTGTCTCAAAAAAAAAAAAAAAAAAAATACACAGACTCCAATTTATGAAATTTGTGGGATAAAGTAAAAACTTATGAAATATAGTTATCAAGGAAATGTATAACTGTAAAGGCCTATATTACAAAAGAAGGAAAATCTCAAATCAATAAGCAAATCTTCCACCTTAAGAAACTAGAAAAAGAGGCCAGGCGCGGTGGCTCACGCCTGTAATCCCAGCATGTTGGGGGCCAAGGCGGGTGAATCACCTAAGGTTAGGAGTTCAAGGCCAGCCTGGCCAACATGGAGAAACCCCGTCTCTATTAAAATTACAAAAATTACCCGGGCATAGTGTCATGCACCTGTGATCCCAGCTACTCGGGAGGCTGAGGTAGGAGAATTGCTTGAACCTGGGAGGCAGAGGTTGCCGTGAGCCAAGATTGCACCATTGCACTCCAGCCTGGGTGACAAGAGCTAAATTCCATCTCAAAAAAAAAAAAAAAAAAAAAGAAAGAAAGAAAGAAAGAAACTGGAAAACGAAAAGCAAGCAAACTAGACTTAAAGCTAACTAACAGAACCAAAGAAAAAATAAGGATTAAAGTGGAGGCAAACAAAATAGAGACTAAGAGAATAACAGAGAGAATCAATAAAACTAAAAGTAAGTTCTTTGAAGAGATCAACAAAATTGACAAATTGTTAGACTGACCAAGAAAAAAAAGAGAGAAGACTCAAATGACTGAAGTCAGGGACAACAGTGCGGACTTTACTAACAACCTTACAAAAGTCAAATGGATTATACAAGAATACCATGAACAATTCTATGCAAGAAATCAGATAAACTACATAAAATGAACAAATTCCTAGAAAGACCAAACTACTAAAATAGACTCAAGAAGAAACAGGAAATCTGAATAGACCTATAACAACTAAAGAGACTGAATTAGTAACCAAAAAAACTTCCAACAAAGAAAAACCCAGGGCCAGACTGCTTCACTGGTGAATTTTACCAGACTTTCAAAGAATTAACACCAATCCTCAAATTCTTCCCAAAAAAAGGAGAGGAGAGAATATTTTCTTACCCATTTTGTGGGGCCACTATTACCCTAATACTAAAGCCAAAGGAAGATATCACAAGAAAACTACAGATCAATCAACATCCCTTATGAATACAGATGCAAAAATTATCAACAAAATACTTGCAAACCAAATCCAACAGCATGTTAAAAGGATCATACACTTTGACCATGTGAAATTTATTCCAGGAATGCAAGGTAATTCAATACACAAATATAACATATAAATAAAGTGAAAGAAAAAATCGGGCTGGGCACTGTGGCTCACACCTGCAGTCTCAGCACCTTGGGAGGCAGAGGCGGGTGGATCATGAGGCCAGGAGTTCAAGACCAGCCTGGCCAACATGGCAAAACTCTGTCTCTACTAAAATACAAAAATTAGCCAGGCGTGGTGGTGCACACCTGTGATCCCAGCTACTTGGGAGGCTAAGGCACAAGAATCGTTTGAACCTGGGAGACAGAAGTTGCAGTGAACCAAGACTGCACCACTGCACTCCAGCCTGGGCAACAGAGAGACACCCTGTCTCAAAAACAAACACAAAAAAATAAAAACCCGTATGATCAAATCAATCAATGCAGAAAAAACACTTGACAAAATCCAATACCTTTTCATGAAAAAAAAAAAACTAAATGAACTAGGAATAGAGGGAACTTCCTCAACCTCTACAAAAAACCCACAGCTAGCATGACATTTGATGATGAAAGACTGAAAGCTTTCCCCCTACAGTAACAAAATAAGAACATACTTTTTTTTTTTGAGACAGAGTCTCGCTATTGCCCCCCAATGTGTAGTGCAGTGGCATGATCTCGGTTCACTGTAACCTCCACCTCCTGGGTTCAAGCAATTCTCAGTCCTCAGCCTACCTAGTAGCTGGGATTATAGGCATGTACCACCACCACACTCAGCTAATTTTTCTATTTTTAGTAGAGACAGGGTTTCACTATGTTGTCCAGGCTGGTCTTGAACTCCTGGCCTTAAGTAATCTGCCTCGGCCTCTCAAAGTGCTGGGATTATAGGTGTGAGACACTGAGCCCAGCCAAGACACACACTCTTGCCACATTTATTCAACATGTATTGGAAGTTTTACTCAAAGCATTTAAGCAAGAAAAAGAAATAAAGGCATCTAAGTGGGAATGGATGAGGTAAAACTATCTCTATTTGCAGATGACATGATCTTATGCATACAAAACCATAAAAAAATCCCCAAAACCTGTTACTGGTAATAAGTTTGGCAAAGTTACAGGATATAAGATCAATATACACTAGCAATGAGCAATCCAAAAATAAATTTTTAAAAACATTTCATTTAAATTACTATCAGAAAGAACAAAATACTTAGGAATAAATTTAACCAAGGAAGTGAAAGACTTATACACAGAAAGCTACAAAACATTGTTGAAGTAAATTAAAGATCCAAGTAAAAGGAAAGACACCCTGTGTTCACGGGTTGGAAGACAATGGTATTAAGATGGTAATATTCTCCAAACTGACCTACAGATTCAAATACAATCCCTATCAAAATTACAACTACTGTTTTTGCAGAAATGAACAAGCTAATTCTAAAATCAACATATAATTGCAAGGGATGCTAAATATCCAAAACAATCCTGAAAAAGAACAAAGAAGACTCCCACCTCCTGATTTCAAAACTTAGTACAAAGCTATAGTAATCAAAACAATGTGGTACTGGCATAAGGATAACATATAGATCAAGGGAATAGAATTGAGAGTCCAGAAATAAACCTATATATTTACAATCAATTTTTTTTTCTTTGATCAATTGGTTTCTAACCGGGGTGCCAAAACCATTAAATGGGGAAAGAAGAGTCTTCAACAAATGGTGCCAGAATAACCTATATCTACATGCAGCAGAGTAAGAGTGGAGCCCTATCTCATAGTATATATAAACTCAAAATTATTCAGATTTAAACATAAGCATTAAAACTATAATACTGTTAGAAGAAAACATAGAAGAAAATCTTCATGACATTAGATTTGTCAATATATTGGATATGATACCAAAAGCACAAGCAACAAAATAAAAATAAGTTGGACTTCATAAAAACTTTAAACTTTTGTATATCAAAAGACACTATCAAGAAAGTGAAAAGACCAAATACAGAATAGGAGAAAATATTTGTAAATTATATATCTGATAAGGGTCTAGTATCCATAATATATAAATAATTTTTACAAGTGAACATCAAAAACACAACTCAGAAAACAGGCAAAGGATCTGAATAGACGTTTCTCCAAAGAACATATGCAAATGGTCAATAAGCACATGAAAAGATACTCAACATCATTAGTCATTAGAGAAATGCATATCAAAACCACAATGAGACACCAATTCATACCCACTAGGAAGGATATAATAATAAAAAATGGAAAATAACAAGGGTTGGCAAGATTGTGGAGATATTGGAACCCTTATACATTGCTGGTTGAAACAAAATGGTGCAGCCACTGTGGCATTTCCTTAAGAAGTTAAACACAAGGCCGGGCGCGGTGGCTCCAGCCTGTAATCCCAGCACTTTGGGAGGCCGAGACGGGTGGGATCACGAGGTCAGGAGATCAAGACCATCCTGGCTAACACCGTGAAACCCCGTCTCTACTAAAAAATACAAAAAACTAGCCGGGCGAGGTGGCGGGCGCCTGTCGTCCCAGCTACTCGGGAGGCTGAGGCAGGAGAATGGCGTAAACCCGGGAGGCGGAGCTTGCAGTGAGCTGAGATCCGGCCACTGCACTCCAGCCTGGGCGATAGAGCGAGACTCGGTCTCAAAAAAAAAAAAAAAAAAAAAGAAGAAGAAGTTAAACACAAAATTATCATGACTCAGCAATTCCATTCATAGGCATAAAATGAAAACAGGTATTCAAACAAAAACTTGTACAGAAATGATAAGAGCCGCTATTTATAATAGCCAAAAGGTGGAAACGACTCAAATGTCCATCAGCTGGTGAATGGATAAGCAAAATGTGATCTAACTATACAGTGAAATATTATTCAGCCATGAAAAAGAATGAAGCACTGATACCTATCACTACACGGATAAAACCTGAAAACATCAAGCTAAGTAAAAGAAGTCAATCAAAAAAAGCCACATTTATATGAGCCTGATTATGCATATTGTTCAGCAGAGGCAAACTCACAGAGACAGAAAGCAGTTAGAGGTCACCAGAGGCTGGGGGAAGGGAGGACTGGGGAAGGCCTGCTTCATGGGTACAGTTTCCTTTTTTGTGTAATGAAAAGAGTCTGAAATTAGACAGCAGTTATGGTTTCACAATGTTGTCAATATTCTCAAAACCACTGAAATGTACACTTTAAAATGGTTAAAATGGTAAATCTCGCGTTATGTACTTTTTTTTTTGGAGACAGAGTCTCGCTCTGTTGCCCAGGCTGGAGTACAGTGGCACGATCCCAGCTCACTGCAACCTCCACCTCCCAGGGTCAAGCGATTCTCCTGCCTTCTCCTGCCTCAGCCTCCCGAGTGGCTGGGATTACAGGCACGCGCCACCATGCCTAGCTAATTTTTGTATTTTTAGTAGAGATGGGGTTTCACCATGCTGGCCAGGCCAGTCTTGAACTCCTGACCTTGTGACCTGCCCACCTCGGCCTCCCAAAGTGTTAGGATTACAGGCGTGAGCCACCATGCCTGGCCATGTACATTTTATCTCAAGGAAAAAAAAAAGTCACTAAGGCAGGCGGTAAGAAACAGATTCCTTAGCTCCACCCCTAGAGATTCTGACTCCGTAGGTCTGAGGCAAGTCCTCAGGTATGAAGATATTTTTTAAATCTCCACAATAATTCTAATGTACAGCCAGTTTGGAGACCTCCGCTTTAATTAATAAATTATTCCAAGAGTTTGACCTTCACTCATTCACTGATTAATATTTATTGAAAGCCTTCTATGTGTAGGGCCTATAAGGTACCAGGGAATATAGATGAAAATGAAGAGTCAATTCCTTCATGGCCTTTACTAAGGGAGAAAGAAAACAAACATAAAATACAATTTGATTTCCAAAAGCTTTCAATGAACATCCGTGTTCCTCATTTCTTTATTCACACCCCCTTGTTGCTAAATCAAGCATCACTCTGTGTCAGCTAATCATTAATATGAGGCAAGTGTTCTCACTAAAGAGGCAAGTCCTCCTTACTGAATACACAGCTCAGGAAAGCCAGTGCCACTGGAAGGTGTCAGTTTGTCACCAGGTTCACACCTCCACAGGCTTCTTTGGAGGGCTAGCACATGAAGACTACCTGTCCAGACTTCAATATGAAGAAATGAAAACTCATTATTATCCTTTCAATACTCAAAAGTAATCACAGACTCACCAGCTCCTGAGCACAAATATGTGCTATAAAAACAGAGATTGGCTTACCTGTGCAAAAGCCAAGTTCAGCACCGTTTCAGAGGCCAAGTACTGTAACCGGTACTCCTTGGAGAGGGCCAAGGCCTGCAGGAGCATGGGCAGCGCGATGGTAGGGGAGGAAGATCGCCAGTACAGCTCTGCCACGGACAGTAGGACACTGACCGTAAAGAGGAAAACACAGGATGAGAAGATCCACCACCACGTCTCCGTGAGATGCACAAGAGACCCCTTACCTGATCACCATTTCCGTGTTCTTCAGTTTCTGACAATGAACCAACAATTTTTGTAAAAGCTTATGTGCCTCTGACATTTGGTTCTGAGCTTGTAATACAACTGCTTTCCTGAAACAGAATCAAAATGAACACAAATGTTTTAACTAGTCACTTTGAGGGTAAGAATCGCTATTTATTCAATTAGACTATAAATCTCCCAAGGGGAAAAACTGTGCCTGATTTAATTTTTGTTGAAAGAATAAAGTGTATGCATGTATGAATGTGTGTGTAAGCATGTATGTAAGCATGCTGTGTATACAGACATACATATATGCATGCACGAAAAATTCTGGAATTATAGATAACAGCATGTTAATGATTATCTCTGGGAGATACTTATTTTCTTAATTTTGCTTGTATTTTCTTTTTTCTTCTTTTTTTGTTTTATGGAGACAGAGTCTCACTCTGTTGCCCAGCCTGGAGTGCAGTGATGCGATCTTGGTTCACTGCAACCTCCGCCTCGTGGGTTCAAGCAATTCTCCTCCCTCAGCCTCCCAAGTAGCTGGGATTATAGGTGTCCACCATGCTTCGCTAATTTTTTGTATTTTTAGTAGAGACAGGGTTTCACCATGTTGGCCATGCTGGTCTCAAACGCCTGACCTCAAGTGATGCGCCCACCTCAGCCTCCCAAAGTTCTGGAATTACAGGTGTGAGCCACCACACCCAGCTGCTTATCTGTATTTTCTTATTCCCAGTAATAAAAAGAAAAAAAGTTTTTTTCTAAGCTAAAATAAGTTAATGCCCATATAAAACAAAAACAAAACCATTTACCAATTATTTTATTCTGGGATTAGATTTTCAAGGTTTCTTACCTATAAACACCCTCTATGCTATTGAGAGCTGTGATTCCTGTAACAAGTGAATCAGCCAAATGATATTTGCCATCATTCATTGCTCTGTCAAACTGTATTTTTTGATCACATAGCATCCATAACTAGTAAGAAAAAAAAAACACAATTAAGTACAAAATGGCAAATGTTCATCTTACTCAATGAGTATATAAAAATATTTTGGATTGCTTAGCAAATACCCTTACAATAATTCACGCACATTCTTTTTTGGGGGTATTTAAAAAAATTTTTTAAATATCTCAAGTATGTGAAAAAGCACAGAGAATAAAATAGCAGATAGATGTGTGCCAACCATCAACTTTGTCAACTCACATTTTGCTTTATCTGCTTCATATACTATTAGATACGGATGAAGTCCTTTGCAAATTCTACTTCCCTTTCTCTTTTTTCAAAGTAGGCACTCAATTTGGTATTTATCATTCTCATTCATGTTTTTTATACTTTTACAACATATACGCTTGTCTTTAAACAACATAGAGTATGAGGCTGTGTTTTTAAACTTTGTATAAATAATATCATACTTGTAAGCATCCTTTGATAAGTTCCTTTTTAGCTCAATATTATTTTCCTGAGGGGAGATTATATCCCACTTTATATTATAATAAAAGCTATTATTATCAGAAATAAATCTAATGCCATGTAAAAGGCAGATTACCTGGGCGTGCTGACTATTAGGCGGAAATCGTTCCTTCAAGTGTTTTAACACTTCAGAAGCTGCAGCAAAACAGCCCTAAAGTAGGAACACACAATTTGATCAGCATAACCTGTGTTGAAGCCACACCTGCTGTACCATGCACAGATGGTGACAGATTCACCTGTTCTTGATGCAGCACCCTGAGAGATACTGCTCAGAGACTCAAATTTCTTTTTTTTTTTTTTTTCTTGAGAGAGAGTCTTGCTCTGCCGCCCAGGCTGGGGTGCAGTGGCACCATCTTGGCTCACTGCAAGCTCCGCCTCCCGGGTTCATGCCATTCTCTTGCCTCAGCCTCCCAAGTAGCTGGGACCATAGGCGCCCGTCACCATGCCTGGTTAATTTTTTTGCATTTTTAGTAGAGACGGGGGTTTCACTGTGCTAGCCAGGATGGTCTCAATCTCCTGACCTCGTGATCTGCCCGCCTCTCTCAAAGTGCTGGAATTACAGGTGTGAGCCACCGCATCCGGCCAGAGACTCAAATTTCTAAGGGCCATTTTTAAAAGACTAATACATTTTACTTTTTAAAAAATGTCAAGGCCAGGCATGGTGGCTCACACCTGTAATCCCAGCACTTTGGGAGGCCAAGACGGGTGGATCCCCCCTGAGGTCGGGAGTTCAAGACCAGCCCGACCAACATGGAGAAATCCCGTCTCTACTAATAATACAAAATTAGCTGGGCATGGTGGTTCATGCCTGTAATCCCAGCTACTTGGGAGGCTGAGGCAGGAGAATCGCCTGAACCCGGGAGGCAGAGGTTGCAGTGCACCAAGATCGTGCCATTGCACTTTAGCCTAGGCAACAAGAGCAAAACTCCATCTCAAAAAAAAAAAAAAAATTAACACACACAAAAAAACACAAAATACTTTTTTTTTTTTTTTTTTGAGACAGAATCTTGCTCTGTCATCCAGGCTGGAGTGCAGTGGCGTGATCTTGACTCATTGCAACCTCCTCCTCCTGGGTTCTAGCAATTCTGATGCCTTAGCCCCCACCTCCCAAATAGCTACAAATACAGGCATGTGCCATCATACTCAGCTAATTTTTTTTTTTTTTTTTTGAGACGGAGTCTGGCTCTGTCGCCCAGGCTGGAGGGCAGTGGCCGGATCTCAGCTCACTGCAAGCTCCGCCTCCCGGGTTTACGCCATTCTCCTGCCTCAGCCTCCCGAGTAGCTGGGACTACAGGCGCCCGCCACCTCACCCAGCTAGTTTTTTGTATTTTTTAGTAGAGACGGGGTTTCACCGTGTTAGCCAGGATGGTCTTGATCTCCTGACCTCGTGATCCGCCCGTCTCGGCCTCCCAAAGTGCTGGGATTACAGGCTTGAGCCACCGCGCCCAGCCTAAAAAAAATTTTTTTAAATTACACACATAAGACATATCCATTCTAGGAAAACACTTACAAAATACATGTAAACAAGAACAGACAAATTACTTTTATCTTTTCTTTTTTTTTTTTTTTGAGACAGGTCTTGCTCTGTTTCCCAGTCCGGAGTGCAATGGCTTGATCTCAGCTCACTACAGCCTCAAATTCCTAGGCTCAATCAATCCTCTCATCTCAGCCTCCCAAGTAGCAGGGAATACAGGTGCATGCCACCACACCTGGCTACACAAAATACTTTTTTTTTTTTAGACAGAATCTTGCTGTGTCATCCAGGCTGGAGTGCAGTGGCGTGATCTTGACTCATTGCAACCTCCTCCTCCTGGGTTCTAGCAATTCTGATGCCTTAGTCCCCACCTCCCAAATAGCTATAAATACAGGCATGTGCCATCATACTCAGCTAATTTTTGCACTTTTAGTAGAGGCAGGGTTTTGCCATGTTTGGCCAGGCTGGTTTCAAACTCCCGGCCTCAAGCAATCCACCCATCTCGGCCTCCTCAAGTGCTGGGACTACAGGCATGAGCCAATGTGCCCAGCTGACAAATTACTTTTGGGTTTTTGTTGTTGTTGTTTTTATTGTTTGTTTTGGTTTTTTTTTTTTTTTTTTTGAGACAGTCTCACTCTGTCGCCGAGGCTGGAGTGCAATGGCGACATCTCAGCTCACTGCAACCTCTGCCTCCCAGGTTCAAGCGATTCTCCTGCCTCAGCCTCCCAAGTAGCTGGGACTACAGGCACGCGCCACCATGCCAGCTAATTTTTGTATTTTTAGTAGAGACAGGATTTCACCATGTTGGTCAGGCTGATCTCAAACTCCTGACCTCGTAATCTGCCCACCTCGGCCTCCTAAAGTGCTGGGATTACAGGCTTGAGCCACCACACCTGGTGACAAATTACTTTTAATCTCAGAAAAGATAATCACAGTTAATGTTGTGGCATATCTCCCATGCTTCTTTTATGCACATAAACTGAAAATATATAATTATTCCAAAAATAATTATATATATATATTTTTGAGACAGAGTCTCATTGTCTCACCCAGGCTGGAGTGCAGTGGTGCGATCTCAGTTCACGGCAACCTCCACCTCCCAGGTTCAAGCGATTCTCCTGCCTCAGCCTCCCAAGTAGCTGGGATTACAGGCACACACCATCACACCCAGCTAATTTTTGTATTTTTAGTAGAGACAGGGTTTCATCATGTTGGCCAGTCTGGTCTCGAACTCCTGACCTCAGGTGATCTCCCCACCTCAGCCTCACAAAATGCTAGGATTACAGGCATGAGCCACTGTGCCCAGCTTACATATATTTTTATAAATTACTTATAACACTGTTTACCACATGGTAGGCATCCAATGAATATTTGTTGAATGAATAAATCTTTCAATGTCAATACATACAAATCTATATCATCATAGTATTTTATCGGGTAAATCAATTATGATACATGAAAATAATCTCCTAGTTTTTGATATTTTGGTTATTTCTAATATTTTCCATTTAAAAAATGCTACAATGAATATCTTGGTGCACAGAGCTTTGCATACTTGTCCAATTATTTCCTTAGCATAAAACCTTAGAAGTAGGCTGGATGCGGTGGCTCACGCCTGTAATCCCAGCACTCTGGGAGGCCAAGTAGGGCAGATCACTTGAGGCCAGGAGTTTGAGACCAGCGTGGCCAACATGGTGAAACCTCGTCTCTACTAAAAGTACAAAAAAACTAGTCAGGCGTGGTGGCATGCGCCTGTAATCCCAGCTACTCAGGATGCAAAGGCAGGAGAATTGCTTGAACCCAGGAGGCAGAGGTTGCAGTGAGCCGAGATCACGCCACTGCACTCCAGCCTTGGCCCAAGAGCGAAACTTCATCTCAAAAACAAAAAAAAAACAACAAATAAACAAACAAACAAAAAACCTTAGAAGTAGAAATGACAGGCACTTTTAAGTTCCTTGAGATATATTACTAAATTACCCTAAAGAAATGTACCAAGTACTTTCATACCAAAACTCTATGTGCTTTTCTTCCCCTAATACTGAAGTATCTTTGCTTATATAATTGGTGAAAGTAGTACCTTAACTGCTTTAAATTTAATTTCAATGACTAGATTGAAATATTTTCATGTTTTTGGGCCATGCTTTTTCTGTGAATATACATCCATCACTTTTTTAATACTCTTATATTGTTGGGATGTTTATCTTTTTTTTTTTTTTTTGAGACAAGGTTTTGCTCTACTGCCCAGGCTGGAGTGTAGTGATGCAATTTCAGCTCATTGCAACCTCTGCCTCCTAGGCTCAAGTAATCCTCCCACCTCAGCCTCCCTAGTAGCTGGAACTACAGCCGTGCGCCACCACACACATCCAGCTAATTTTTGTATATTTTGTAGAGACAGGGTTTCGCCATGTTGCATAGGCTGGTCTCCAACTCCTGAGCTCAAGTGCTTTGCCTGCTTCAGCCTCCCAAAGTGCTGGGATTACAAGTATAAAGATAAACAGCGCCCAGCTGGGAGGTTTATCTTATTGATCCTGAAATCTTTTCAATTTGTCTCAATCCTTTCATGAGGTAATACTCTTTTTGTCTACAGAGAAGCTCAGGCCACAAGTGGACTTTTATTTGAAGTGAATAAGCAGAAATTACATTGAATTACAACAAAAGATCATTATCACTGTGATTTTTAACTGGCCAGTCTCACCAATTATTTTCATGACTGCCACACAGAGTCGGGCATGGGGATATAGATCCTGCAGTATTTCCCAAAAACATTCCCATTGTGGCCTACAATTCCTGAGACTGAGAGAGGAATGATATAAGATGAGCTAGAATTACACAGAAAGAGAAAAGGAGAATGGTTATCTTAGAGAAAGAATTCACTCTACTTCCTCTGGGTTGCAAGAGGAAGCTCAGCAGTTCTGAGCCCCATAACTTATTTATAGGCTTACCAAAACCCCAATCACTCCCATACCACAAAACAAAGTGCACCATGAAATTTACTTGGAGGAAAGTTTCAGAAGCAGATACAAAAGAAATAAAAGACTAACTGGAGACTCATGATAAAGTTGCCTTCTCTGCAGCTGGCCAAACTTAATTTCACAGGTGCGAGTCTAACTTGTCTAATTAAAAATGTGACAGTCATCAGCCCAGTAAGTATATATATATCCACATGGCTGATGTTCTAAAACTAGAAAGATCTAAGGCAAGATGAAGAAAGGGGTAAAGGACTGACTTAAAATAAAAAGGCAGCTACCTTCTAGTTGTGTACTAAAAGGCTTCCTAACACACCCTGGCTGTTGAAGCCAAACAATGATTGGATCAGCAGGTTTTTCACATAAGCCCAGAGGTGAAAGGGGGATGCAGATGGCATTACTAATAGAGACCCAAAGAGCATGGTTACTTTTTAGGGTCTTACTCCCAGGAAAAAAACACAAAATTCTAACAAATGGCCTTGGACAAAGTTACAAGGCTAAAGAATTGAGCCACAAGGCACTGTGACTCACACCTGTAATTCTAACACTTTGGGAGGCCAAGGCAGGAGGATCACTTGAGGCCAGGAGTTCAAGGCCAGCCTGGGCAACACAACATAGAAAGATTCCATCTCTAAGAAACAAGAATTAAAAATGGCCGGGCGCGGTGGCTCAAGCCTGTAATCCCAGCACTTTGGGAGGCCGAGACGGGCGGATCACAAGGTCAGGAGTTCGAGACCATCATGGCTAACATGGTGAAACCCCGTCTCTACTAAAAAATACAAAAAGCTAGCCGGGCGAGGTGGCTGGCGCCTATAGTCCCAGCTACTCGGGAGGCTGAGGCAGGAGAATGGCGTAAACCCGGGAGGCGGAGCTTGCAGTGAGCTGAGATCTGGCCACTGCACTCCAGCTCGGGCGACAGAGCGAGACTCCGTCTCAAAAAAAAAAAAAAAAAGAAACAAGAATTAAAATAATTAGCTGGGTGAGGTGGTGTGCACCTGTAGTCCCAGCTACTGGGCAGGTTGAGGTGGAGTTCAAGGCTGCAGTGAGCTCTGATCGTGCCACTGCACTCCATCCTGGGCAACAGTGAGACTCCATCTCTTAAAAAAATAAAAAATACACTGGGTGTGGTAATCCCAACACTGTGAAGCTAAAGTGGGAGGACTGCTTGAGCCCGGAAGTTTGAGACTAGCCTGGGCAACATAGTGAGATTCCATCTCTACAAAAAGATATTTTAATTAACTGTGTGGTCACATGCTCCTGTAGTCTCAGCTACTGAGGAGGCTGAGGTGGGAGGATCAGTTGAGCCCAGAAGGTTGAGGCTGCAGTTTGCTGTGATTGCACCACTACACTCCAGCCCTGGTGATAGAGCGAGACCCTGTCTCAAAAAAAATTAAAAATTGGCTGGGCACGGTGGCTAACACCTGTAATCCCAACAATTTGGGAAGCTGAGGTGGATGGATCATTTGAGATCAAGAGTTTGAGACCAGCTTGACCAACATGGTAAGAACCCATCTCTACAAAAAATACAAAAATTAGCTGGGTGTAGTGACACACACCTGTAATCCTAGCTACTTGGGAGGCTGAGGTAGGAGAATTACTTGAACCCAGGAGGCAGAGGTTGCAATGAGCTGAGATTGCACCATTGCACTCCAGCCTAGGTGACAGGGTGAGACTCCCTCTCAAAAAAATAAAATTAAATTAAAAATAAATTTAAAATTAAAAATTAAAAAGAAGAATTGAACCAAGACTAAGGTTTTTGAAAAGTAGTTTTCTATTCTAATAGTAAAAAAATAATAATTTCGCCGGGCACAGTGGCTCACATCTATAATCCTAGCACTTTGGGAGGCTGAGGCAGGCAGATCACACGAGGCTAGGAGTTTGAGACTATCCTGGCCAACATGGTGAAATCTCATCTCTACTAAAAATACAAAAATTAGCCAGGTATAGTGGTGTACGCCTATAGTCCCAGCTATTCGGGAGACTCAGAAACGAGAATTGCTTGAACCCCAGAGGCGGAGGTTGCAGTGAGCTGAGATCGTGCCACTGCACTCCAGCCTGGGCGACAGAGCGAGACTCTGTCTCAAAAAAAACTAAATATTGGCCAGGCATGGTGGCTCATGCCTGTAATCCCAGCACTTTGGGAGGCCGAGGTGGGTGGATCACGAGGTCAAGAGATCAAGACCATCCTGGCCAACATGGTGAAACCCCATCTCTACTAAAAATACAAAAAAATAGCCTATAGGGCATGGTGATGGGCGCCTGTAGTCCCAGCTACTTGGGAGGCTGAGACAGAAGAATGGCGTGAACCCGGGAGGCGGAGCTTGCAGTGAGCCGAGATTGAGCCACTGCACTCCAGCCTGGGTGACAAAGCGAGACTCTGTCTCAAAAAAAAAAAAAAAAAAAAAAAAAAAACCTACATACTTCAATATGTTCACCGACTCATTCATTACCAGATGCTCCTCTTATCCATGGCACCAGGAAAGGAAGCGAAGTGATGTTAAGGAGGTGCCAGTGCCACAAAGAGGGAAGAAACAAGCGAGAGACAGACCTGCAACATTCCCGAGGGGAAGGCAACCAGCCAGCCCTTTCAACCTCAGAAAACACAGGCAGTGCTTCCCAGGCACGGGAAGAAACCAGCTGGCAAAGGCGCCATGGAACCCATCAGTCAGGGCCCATCCACCCCTCAGTTTACACAGCCATGTAAGAGACTGTAAAATGCTAACACGTTTGCTATGAGGAAGTATTTCTAGACCTCTGAAAGGAGTGGAAATCACTCAACAATCTTTAGGCTGCAATTAGGGAAACATTGAGTATTATGATGCAATCTAACAGTAACAGGTATTACAAAGAGGAAGAGAAAAATATGATCAAGGAAACGTCTGGATTGCCACGGCAGTGTTTGGTGAGATGGAGGGCTTTAGATAAAATAGCTTTCCCTGACTCTTTCCCATGAAAGATGACATTTTGAACAAAGGGAAGATAAAGCCTACGGTACCAGAAGAGATACACTAATTGATCCCATATAAAGAGAATCTTGTCAAATTACTTGGGCTGGAAGTCATCAAGATTATGTCCCATTCCCACTGCTCTTTTTTAGAGTCAACCAGGTTTGGGTTGGAAATCTGCCTCTGACATTTATGGGTGTTGGATACAGGATTTAGCTCCCACGACCTCAGTCTTTAGTTCTGTGAAACAAGGATAACAACAAACCTGAGCCTATGAAGTGGATTCTATAAGACAGTACACATAAAATAGGCACAGGGACTGGCACAGAAGAAATTTACAACCAATATTAGTTATTATGATCTCAGCTATACTTCTATTATACTCTCCTCTCTCCTAAAACACACAAACTTCTACTACCTTAAATGTCAAAGAATCCTATTTATTTCCTTAGTTACATGAAACTGGCTGACCTCTTAGAATTCCCTTCACTGATGCCAAAAAAAGACCCCAAATTCAACCAACTTTGCAGACTCCATACTTGGTCCCCTTCCACTGGTGGGGTTTCACTCTTTCAGCCACACCGTTGAGCAGACCTGTCCAAGACGTGTCCAGTGCTTTCCTCAAGCACTAGAGGAGAGAAATGGTAGAGCCTCCATTGCCCCAGAAGCACACGGGCCCGGCCACCTGCCTACCTGCTCCGCGTGTAGCTCTGCGAGGTGGCAGAGTGCGACAGCAAAGGACTCTGTGTTGTTCTGCTGCACGCCCGCATTCACCGCCTCCAGGCTGTTCATGCTCAGCAACATCTGGGCCTGTTGCAGGGCCATGGTGCTGGGTGGGGAGAGGGAACAGGATTTCCTTTCAGCAGCAGACCTGGCTGCCCTTTGGCCATGCCCGTCAGCTATCTTGAGTGGAGGTGTAAAGTCAAACACCTCACAGACTCTGGCTTTCTTGGGAGCAGCTGCCTCCCAGTGCCAGCAACCCTGCCCTCAGGGTAAGAAAAGCAGAAAAGCATCCTGGATGTGCAGCGCGAGGAGACACGTAGTGGTTAGGGCACAGCTGGGAGTGCGTGCTCCCAGATCCCCCCGCCCCCACCCCATGGTCCCTGCAGTCATAGTATGTTAATTAGTTTTCACGGGTGAATTCAGACCCGATGCCATCCTGGCACAGGCTGCTCTGGCAATGTAAGCAGTGGCCAGTGTCTGCAGCTGTTTCAGAGCACACCGTGCCAAAAAATTATCTGAAATACAAAAACAAGACGGGTAAAAAAAGGCACTTCCTTTCATTACTGAATTCCTAGAAACAGACTGTCTAAGTGAGGGGTGAGGTCGCAACAGAACTTCAGGATTAAAATCCCGCAACAAAGTTTACTTCCAGGCTAAAAGTGGCTAAATGGGAAAGTACGCAAGAAGCTGAAAATATTCCACAGAAAACACCTCAGTTAACAGAAAAGCAACTTTCTTTACATAATAGCTTTGGGATTCAGGTGACACTCAACTAGAGCAACCATGGATCATGCCTCCTATGAACAGGAAGAAAGGTTCCTGTCACAGAGCAGAGGAGCCCGGTGCTTGGAGTCAGATGACATGGGTTTGAGTCCTTTCTCTGTCACTTGTTAACTGCGTTTGCGATCTCGGGTAAATCAGATGTGTGAACCTTGGTTTACTGTCCCAGCATGGAGATCACCCACCCGTTACCTCACAGAGTGGGTGGGAGGAGTAAGAAGGAACATGCATGGGAAAAAACTTTTCAGTCTGTGCAAAATACAAAATGTTTTAGACTATAAAACATTTATTTTGTCTAATCCCCTGCAGGAACAACGTCTGCCCAAGGCGGGTAAATCTTGTATGTACGGCCTTTCACAGAACCAGTTTGCTAACTCCTGCTTCTCTCTAAAGGATTTACACCCCCAGGGCCTTGGGAGACCTACCTGCGGCCATACAGCCTCCAGATGGCCGTTTTCTGTGCGATGCTGATATCGATGAGCTCTGACAGGCTGTGTTTCCAGTGCAGGAGGTCGGAGTCCTTTAGGGCATCCATCAGCTTGTTTGCCGTCTTCCCAGCGAAAGCTCTCTGTTGAACAAGGGACTGTATTCCCAGGGAGGCGAGGTACTAAGGGGACAGATATACCCACGACCCAAGATAGAGATTACATGACAGAATTTGTTTTGCTCTTCAGAAATGTGGTGGATTTCACATTTCAGCACATGCACAGTGACAGCACTATTTAAAAGGAAAGTACCTATAACCTGGCCTTAACCCTGATCCATACGAGATGTGTTCCTGAAAAACTGGGTCTGGGAGAGAGGCAGAGGGTACACGGGAAAGAGCCAGCAGGGCTTTAGCATTAGAAGGACCTGGACTTAAACACTGCCTCTGCTACTTACTGTGTGACTTAGGGCCAGTCACTTAGCTTCTTAGCTAAGCCTCAGCTTCCTCATCTGTAAAATGGGCATCAAACCTATCATAAAGAATTATCGTAAGGATTACAATGAAATAATAGATGTCAAACAGTGCTGCGCACATATGTAATAGGAGATCAAAAAAGGATGCCTATCATGAGCAACAAAATTATCTTGTCATTAACTTTTGGTGTCATCTTCAAGGATGAAAGCTCAGCTAAAAAATGCCAGCTTAAATTCATGGCAAAAATTGTAGTTAAGCCTACGCTTAGTTCAAGGAGCCACTTTTGTCATTATAATCAATTCTGTATGTATAAGTTTCTTTCCCAGGTGTGAATCAAAGGACAAGCTACAGATTTGTTTTTTGGTTTTTGGATTTTTTTTGAGATGGAGTCTTGCTCTGTCACCCAGGCTGGAGTACAGTACCGCAATCTTGGCTCACTGCAACCTCCGCCTCCCTGGTTCAAGCAATTCTTCTGCCTCAGCCTCCTGACTAGCTGGGACTACAGGCGCCCGCCACCACGCCCGGCTAATTTTTGTATTTTTAGTCGAGACGAGCTTTTACCATACTGGTCAGGCTGGTCTCAAACTCCTGACCTCATGATCCACCCGCCTTGGCCTCCCAAAGTGCTGGGATTACAGGCGTGAGCCACTGCGCCAGGCCCAGATTTTAAAGTGTATACCTTAAATTACTACACATAATTACTTTCTATTTTACCAAAGTCTGTCACAAACTTCATAAGACAGAATGCTTAAGCAGTCCCACTGCCTATGGTCTAGTTTTCAATAGGTGTTTCTGAGTGAGAATAAGGTTCTCCAAGCTTGTGCTTCCTTTTTTTTTGAGATGGAATTTCATTCTTGTTGTCCAGGCTGGAGTGCAATGGCGCAATCTCGGCTCACTGCAACCTCCGCCTCCCAGGTTCAAGCGATTCTCCTGCCTCAGCCTCTTAAGTAGCTGGGATCACAGGCATGTTTCACCACACCTGGCTGATTTTGTGTTTTTAGTAGAGATGGGGGTTTCACCATGTTGGCCAGGCTGGTCTCGAACTCCTGACCTCAGGTGATCCACCCACCTCAGCCTCCCAAAGTGCCGGGATTACAGGTGTGAGCCACTGCGCCTGGCCAGATAAGTCTTTTCAATGTCCCTCTGTGTATGTCATTGAGGATTATAATTCACGGCCTTCCCTATCACTCAAAACGAGAAAGGACAAATCTGCCTGTCAGGTTTATTGGTTCCTGGCTTTGTTTATTGTTTAAAACAAGGATCAGCAAACTTGTTCTATAAAGGGCCAGAGAGTAAATAATTTCGATTTTTCAGGCCACATTTGGTTTCTGTCACACATTTCTTCTCTGTTGTTCATTTTTTCCCCAATCACTTAAAATTGTAAAATCCACTCAGCCTGAAGCCCCCTAAGTAGGCAGAAAGCCAGATTTGGCCTAAGGGCTGGAAAGCTCACCAATCCCTGGTTTAAAAAGAAGCCTTTGCTAAAATTTTTCTAAGTGACTATGAACTAAAATTAATGTTGCTCAATAAACTAAACAATGATCTCTTATCAAGTTGGTAAAGGGAATTTCCACAGATGTTATTAGGATACAGGGAACAGAGAAAAACCTACCACACAGAATTTAGTGGTCTGATTAATAATTAAAGTCATATGAAACTGCCAAGAATAAAACCACACTTTGAAACCCATTCTAAATCTATCGCTGGTTAATGACGGAGGTGGGCAGAAAAAGAGACAAAGGCTCGACCATTTATGGAAACAATCTCACAGCACAGAAAGAGGAGCCTTACCGGTAACCCAAAATGTACTGCTTTCTTCACAGAATGCTCCAGCAGAACATAGCTATCGGATCTCTTCTGCCCCAGCACATAAAGCCAGCTCTGGCAAGAGAAATCATCAAAATACATCATAACAATGGCAACGGGCTGATGTTCTAGTGAAATATCAATGTGGTCCTAAGAAGGAATTTAAAAGGAACCAAATGAATCCTCTCAGATATTCTTTCAAGAAATATCAAGAATCTCAATGAGACCTGTCAAACATATTAACACCATTAAAGCCAGGCTGAAATAAACGAGTCATTGTTCTGCTTCACCTGCCAGCCATTGAGTGGCAGGTGTTTCAGAAAAAAATCATGACGCTCCTAGATGGCCTTTAATTGAGAAATAAGATTCTCAGGTGCTTGTCAAGTAGCTTCTGTGTTCCACTTGTGCTTGGTGATTTTGCTATTACAGGACTACATCTCACCCAGTTACTAAGTGTAGCATACATCTTTTGTTAATGCCAGGCCTAAATGCGATAAAGGTTTTTTCTCTTCTTTCATGGCAAGTTGCATTAAACTTTGTAGGCCAGATATATGCCAAAAGCAAAACAGATGTCATAAATTAAGAAAGATAAGTAAAGCTAGGTTGCCCTTTCTGAATTCCCATGACCACCTAACTTGTTTCCTTTTACTGCTGAAGATCTCTGCTCCAACTGCAAAACAACCCAATTCAAATGGGGCCTTGTGAAGGCCAACTCAACCCGTGAACAAAACTCCCAAGACCAGAGGACGGCCTCACCAAACAATGCTGGAGACACACGTGATCGTTGGACTCCTGGGCAATCCTAATTGCCTCCTGCAGGGCGAGCTCTGCCTGTTGACTAATGACAGACTAAACATTAATATCCCATTAATAATCACAAACATGCATAAACAACCACAGCAGGAAGTCATCTGTACACAGTCATCCAAGTGCAGGTCTCTGGGTTGGAAGCTGTAACTATTTCTGGGCTTATTCTCTCAGAGGCGTGCCCCAACCCCACCAGCAGAAAACACTGACAGTGGACATATAGGACATGTCTCTTCTAAGGGGAATTTCTATGAAAAGGGCATAAAGCAAAGACTTTTATCTCTGCTCCTAAGATGTTTATTTTAAAGGTGCACTGCTGAGGGGAAGGGCAAGGAGAGGACATAATATTTTACTTTTCATGGCATTCCCTCCTACATTATTTGAACTTTTTTCTTACTATGTGCATTTGTTACTTTTATCATTTTTTCAAAATCACTTTTTTGTTTGTTTTTTAGAGACAGGTTCTCCCTGTCACCCAGGTTGGAGTACAGTAGCACAATCCTAGCTCACTACAGCCTTGAATTCCTGGGCTCAGGCGATGGACCTCAGCCTCCCGAGTAGCTGGGACTAAGGCACTCACCACCATGCCTGGTGGGCTAATTTTTATTTAAATAGATAAAGAGTCTCACTATGCTCCCCAGGCTGGTAAACTCCTGGCCTCAGGCGATCCTCCCGCCTCAGCCTCCCAAGTGACTGGGATTACAGGCTCACACCACCATGTTCAGCTAATTTTTTTAAAGAGATAAAGTCTCACTGTGTTCCCCAGGCTGGTCTCCAATTCCTGGCCTCAAGCGATCCTCCTTCTTTGGCCTCCCAAAGTGCTGGGATTATAGGCATGAGCTATGGTGCCCAGCCCAAAGCTAGTTTTAGAAAGTATTTTGAGGATTCCCACTTCTGTAATATTTTTTTCCTTTAAATCTCTGTTCAAATATTAAGTTGGCAGAGATCAAGGAGGGCTGATCTGCTACCTTTATATTTAAACAGAGATTTACAAATTGAAGGAGTGAGTGATCTATGCATGTATCTGGAGTAAGAGTGTTACTCAGGAAAACAAGAGCAAACAAGAGCACTTCGCCATCACTTTCTAACCTCTTATCCTGGCCTATCACTACCTGAGATATTACAACTATGCTTAGCATTGTTTATTCCCTACCTCCCCGATATAAGCTCTATAACAGAGTGTTTTTTTTCTTTTTCTTTTTCACTGCTGTATCCCTAGGACCTATAATAGTGCCTAGTACACAGTAAATGCTCAATAAATAACTACAAGGATTTTCAAGAAATCCTTTTAGCTAAGTGACAAAGATTTACACAGGCCCATAGATCCAGGACCAGAAACAAAGAAGGCTGGGCCTGAATAAATCAGGAATTAAGGAAAATGCACACATTAATAAAAATCTACCTTTCCTTGTTTATATTCTGTGCAATTAGCTGTCTACCCATTGATAATACTGTAAACAGACAAATTCTGAGATGGGTGCAGTAGCTCATGCCTGTAATCCCAGCACCTTGGGAGGCCAAGGTGGGAGGATCACTTGAGACCAGGCATTCAAGAACAACCTGGGCAACATAGCGAAACCTCATCTCTGTATTTTTAAAAATAAAAAGAAGAAATTCTGTTCATCAAAATATTATTTGTGGCTAGGCGCAGTGGCTCACGCCTATAATCCCAGCACTTTGGGAGGCTGAGGCAGGTGGATCACCTGAGGTCAGGAGTTTGAGACCATCCTGACCAATATTGTGAAACCCCATCTCTACTAAAAATATAAAAATTAGCCAGGCGTGGTGGCACGCGCGTGTAGTCCCAGCTACTTGGGAGGCTGAGACAGGAGAATTACTTGAATCCAGGTGGCGAGGCTGCAGTTGGTTATTACAAGATATCATGGAATGTCGCAAAAATCATGGAGTTTTTTGGCGCCTTAAACATTTTTGGGCACAACCATCAATCTGATGTTTGAATACCCTTAATAACGTCTTTGGTCTAGGCCGCTGCACCCACTGATGCCTTCCTCAGAGGGTTCAATAAGGGTAAACTGTTTCCTTATAATGAGCAGAAATATTTTGTCCTTTAACTTACACTTATTTACCAGCTCTCAATCTTCTCCCGTAGCCATACCCTTGATCAATCTAAGCTCTTTTCACATGACCTTTTACTACATAAAGATGTCCAACACATGCTTGGATACGTCATTTTTCTCCAGGCTAAACAAATCACATCCCTCCCACATTACTTATATGATATGGCTTTGAATGTCTCAACACCCTGAGACTGTTCCCTACACAAGCTTCAGCTTGTCTGTGTCCGTTTTAAAACCTGACAACTGGGTGGGCCCAGTGGTTCATGCTTGTAATCCCAGCACTTTGGAAGGCCAAGGTGGGAGGATTGCTTGAAGCCAGGAGTTTGAGACCAGTCTGGGCAACATAGCAAGATCCTATCTCTATGAAATATAATTAAAAAAAAAATTAAGGCCGGGCACAGTGGCTCAAGCCTGTAATCCCAGCACTTTGGGAGGCTGAGACGGGTGGATCACGAGGTCAGGAGATCGAGACCATCCTGGCTAACATGGTGAAACCCCGTCTCTACTAAAAAATACAAAAAACTAGCTGGGCGTGGTGGCGGGCACCTGTAGTCCCAGCTACTTGGGAGGCTGAGGCAGGAGAATGGTATAAACCTGGGAGGCGAAGCTTGCAGTGAGCTGAGATCCGGCCACTGCACTCCAGCCTGGGTGACACAGCGAGACTCCATCTCAAAAAAAAAAAAAAAAAAAAAATTAGCTGGGTATTGTAGTGCATGCCTGCTGTAATCATAGCTAGGAGGCTGAAATGGATTGCTTGCTTGAGCCTAGGAGTTTCAGGTTACAGTTAGCTATGATCACACTACTGCACTCCAGCCTGGGTGACTGAGTGAGACCTTGTCTCTTAAAAAGAAAAACAAAAACCTGACAACCAGAAATAAAAAGAATTCCCTAGGTGCTGCCTGACACACAGAGAAAGGGATAGAAGTCTCCATTATTGAACTGTGGACACTATGCTCCCATTAATACACGCTATAGTCTGTATTCAAGGATGCCTATAGCAAACACCACACTTCTCTCAACTGGTAAAAAGCCACAGGGCAGGTGGGGGGCAAAGGGATCTTTGAATTAGTAATTTTCCACCTTTTGCCATTATTTACATGATTTTATTATTTCCAAGATAGCCTCCATGTTTTGAAAGTTGTTTATCTACTTAATTCTATTTACTAAAAAAAAATTGACCAATTTTCCTATTTCTATTCATTAAAAACACAGGCATATCGAGGCAACAGTATAAACCAGTGTCACCTGACTGAGCGGCCTGAATTCTATCTGAAAGCAAACGTGACTTTTAGTAAGCCTATGTAGTCTGTCATCCAGTAAAGGCACAACTGCCTTCTGACTTTTTGAAATACTAAAAATAGCTTCTGCATCCCCATTTTTACCTCCAAAAACTCCTTTAGGGACTCTCTGGCCTGATGACCTAATTTCCTTTCCACTGAACGGCCTGTTGTTCTTAGAAGTAACGAAAGAGGCCAGGCACTAAGATGGCAATGTTAAATAGTGACACTAGGGGGCAGACTATTCAGGCAGAAGGTTTTCATTAACTTTATTCCAGTGCAAAAAAGGTTCCCTCTATGGAAGTTACTGACTAGTCCAGGTTGATGAGTTTCTTTCTTTTCTTCTTTTTAAAAAATACATTTTTAAAAAACGCATCACAATTAACATTTCAGAATTCATTTCTTCCATTTCTTTTCCCTTTTCTTTTCTCCACAAAATAGCAAATCTTTCTTTTTTTTGAGACGGAATTTCACTGTTGCCCAGGCTAGAGTACAATGGCGTGCTCTCGCTCTCGGCTCACTGCAACCTTCGCCTTCCGAGTTCAAGCCATTCTCCTACCTCAGCCTCCTGAGTAGCTGGGACTACAGGTGCCTGCCACCATGCCTGGCTAATTTTTGTATTTTTAGTAGAGATGGCATTTCACCATGTTGGCCAGGCTGGTCTTGAACTCCTGACCTCACGTGATCCACCCACCTTGGCCTCCCAAAGTGCTGGGATTACAGGTGTGAGCCACCGCACATGGCTAAATAGCAGATCTTTTATTATTATCAGTTTCTTCAATTTGCGCAAGGACGAAAGTCTATAAACTTACTAGTGACCGAAGCGGCAGTGCAGGGCAGCAAGATTCAAAGCGGCGTATCTCAAGCTCCGGCCATAGCCCTCTTCCCCATTACTTTTGCTTTCAGCTCCAGTAAGAATCAGACGATCAAAATAATGAAGGAGACTGTGTGTTGAACTGAAAACATCTTGGACACGGAGGTTGTTTAAGTAGCTGAGATAATGCTAAAACAAGAAATAATCAATGTATTTTAAATGCTGTAAATACATCTTGTGTAAGACAACTGCAGAGAGTTCTACCGGCTACAAACCCTAGTGTATACCATACCCTTCTAATAAGATGGTCATAGTTTAGCTTAATCTTCTCCCTAGAGGCAGAATAAAACAGCTTCAAGACACATTCCCCCTAGAGGGAGTCCACAAATTAAAAATGGGAGTTCCATTAGTATTTGTGTCAGTTTTATCTCAAATATACGCCACTATGTCACTGGTCACACGAGTGATAGATGAGAATACTGGGCCTTACCTAGTTCAAATATTGAGGAAAACTTAGAGTTCAGAATTAAAGATCCTAAAACCTGAATTCATATACAAATTATAAAATTAAGTTTTATTAATGTACAAGTTAAAACACACTGAGATTTACTAGTTTACTAAGTTAATTATTTTCTACTTTTTTTTTTTTTTGAGTCACTGAAACTTTCCTAACAGGTAGATCTCAGTTACTAGGAAGCAAAATAGATATATTTCTACACACAAAGTCAGATGGAAAATCCAAATACTATTTAAGAAAATTTTCCAAGTAAAAAATCCATTAAGGAATGGAATTATTAGAACTTTAAAAATAAACACTGACAAAAGAAGAAAAAGGAAAAGAGCTTTTCAGCCTCAAAACTGTCATTTGGGCTGGGCGCAATGACTCACACCTATAATCCCAGCACTTTGGGAGGCTGAGGAGGGTGGATCACTTGAGGTCAGGAGTTCGAGACCAGCCTGGCCAACATGGTGAAACCCCATCTCTTCTAAAAATACAAAAAACGAGCCAGGCATGGTGGCAGGTGCCTGTAATCCCAGCTACTCGGGAGGCTGAGGCAGGAGAATCACTTAGAACCTGGAAGGCGGAGGTTGCAATAAGCCAAGATCGCACCACTGCATTCCAGCATAGGCGACAAGAGCGAAACTCAGTCTCCAAAAAAAACAAACAAACAAAGTTTTTTGCATCAGTCTAGTATGTTATCTCCAGTCTAAACTTTACAACATCAGGGAGATGATGACTGAAAGGGAACATCAAGAGTTTGAAGAAATTGCCTATGGCCCAGGGAGGGAAGAAGGAGCTTTGCGACCTATACCGACTTGTTTGCCTGCCAAGAACATGATTTCCTTCAAGAACCTGGGCCGATGGGCTGATCCTCATTTGCAAAGCTACTCAATATAAAAAGTAGCCTTGGCCGAGTGCAGTGGCTCACGCCTGTAATCCCAACACTTTGGGAGGCCGAGGCGGGCAGATCATGAGGTCAGGAGATCAAGACCATCCTGGCCAACATGGTGAAACCCTGTCTCTACTAAAAATACAAATATTAGCTGGGCGTGATGGCACGTGCCTGTGATCCCAGCTACTCAGGAGGCTGAGGCAGGAGAATCGCTTGAACCAGGGAGTCGGAGGTTGCAGTGAGTCAAGATCATGCCACTGCACTCCAGCCTGGCAACAGAGTAAGACTCCGTTTCCAAAAACAAACAAAAAAGTAGCCTTGTCATTCCTTTCTAACACAGCAACAAATTCTGGGAAAGACTCACCGCTTCAGCAAAATCAGGATTAAATTTCAACAAATTGTTTAACTCCTTCTGCAAGGAGGCTGGAGTGAGGGCCTTAGTCTCATCATTCTTTAGCAAAGAAGCCTGAAATTTAAAAATGATAACTCAGTAGAAAGAAAGGGTCAATAAACATATGAAAAGATATACTAACTAGCATCACCTGATTATTTTCTTTCCTACAGGGGTCCCTTCAGGCTCTGGCTCCTCATCTAGCCAGCCTTGGCTGACCTTCCCTCACTCTAGGTACACTGAAGGTGGACCCTGCCATGTGCTCTCCTCTTGACCATATACGAAAACACTTTCCTCTTCCAGAAACACCAAGCCTCCCACCCATCACTCGCCAGCCATATACTACCCAAGGCTGAGCAAACCCACGCCCATGCCTAGCTCATCCTCCAGGCCACCTGCTTCTGTCACCTTCTAGATGAAGTGAGATCCTAAAAGCCCCTCCATGTTCCCATAAGCCCTCTGCACTTGCCCTTCCTGTAGCACTATCAAACTATAGTAAAATTGCCAATCTAATCCCACCCCAGATTGTAAGCTCCTTCCAGGCAAGTAGCGTGTTTGCTTCTTTTCCAGTGCCCGTATGGGGCCTTATAGGAGCCAGGTGCCTTGCCCCAGCCCTACTTATTTGTTTCATATGGATGGTATCAGCAACAATTATATAACATATGTAGAAAGTTAGCTACAAATTAAATGTTTACATTTAACTGGGTTATAGACACTTGACTCCAATTTTACCTAGATGAGTTTTTCTATAAGTAAAGTAATCTCTAAGGGCAAAGTATGGTGGCTGATGCCTATAATCCCAAAACTTTGGGAGGCAGAGGCTGAGGCAGGAGTATTGCTTGAGCCCAGGAGTTCAAGAACAACCTGGGCAATATACTGAGACCTCATCTCTATTTAAAAATAATTTCTTAAAAAAAATTTTTTTTTAAGTAAAAATAATTTCTAATTCCATTGTTAATTTATATCATTATAGAAAATTATTGGCCAGGTGTGGTGGCTCACACTTGTAATCCCAGCACTTTGGGAGGCCAAGGTGGGCAGATCATGAGGTCAGGAGTTGGAGACCAGCCTGGCCAACACAGTGAAACTCTGTCTCTACTAAAGATACAAAAAATTAGCTGGGTGTGGTGGCACGCAACTGTAATCCCAGCTACTCGGGAGGCTGAGGCAGGAGAATCACTTGAACCCGAGAGGCAGAGGTTGCAGTGAGCCGAGATCGTGCCACTGCACTCCAGCCTGGGTGACAGGGCAAGACTCAGTCTCAAAAAAAAAAAGAATTATTATGTAGGTGTAGTAGGGGGAAAAATTATTCCAAAAATATAGAAAACCTACAGAAGAAAACAAAAATCTTCTGCAATCCCACTACCAAGAAATAATACTACTAATACTTTAATGTATATTATCGAGTCCTTGTGTGTATGTGTGTGTATATATATGTTACATATCATATTCTGATTTTGTTAAAAATGTGTGTATACACGTTATATAAATTTACAATACACCCTGTATTGTAAACATATATTATATGTATACACATTATATTTTTAACAAACTCACCGTATGTTTACAATACAGGGTGTATTCTAAATTTATATAATGTATACACACACATTATATTTTTAACAAAATCAGAATATGATCTGTAACTTTATTTCCTGTTCTTTTCATTTTATATTGTAAACTTTGTCTCATCATCAAATATGATTTCTTTTTTTTTCTTTTGAGACGGAGTCTCGCTCTGTCGCCCAGGCTGGAGTGCAGTGGCCGGATCTCAGCTCACTGCAAGCTCCACCTCCCGGGCTCACGCCATTCTCCTGCCTCAGCCTCCCGAGTAGCTGGGACTACAGGCGCCCGCCACCTCGCCCGGCTAGTTTTTTGTATTTTTTAGTAGAGACGGGGTTTCACCGTGTTAGCCAGGATGGTCTCGATCTCTTGACCTCATGATCCGCCCATCTCGGCCTCCCAAAGTGCTGGGATTACAGGCTTGAGCCACCGCGCCCGGCCACTGTCACATTTATTGTAAATGCTTTTTCCCAAAGTATTGGAGCCCAAGAACACCTTTGCTGTTTGCCTTTTAATTTTTTTAATTTTAATTTAATTTCCTTTTCAGAAGGAGTCTCGCTCTGTTGCCCAGGCTGAAGTGCAGTGGCGAAATCTTGGCTCACCGCAACCTCCGCCTCATGGGTTCAAGTGATTCTTCTGCTTCAGCCTCCGAAGTAGCTGGGACTACAGGCACATGCCACCACACCAGCTAATTTTTGTGTTTTAATAGAGCCGAGATCACAGCACTGCACTCCAGCCTGGGCCACAAGAACAACACTCCATCTGGGGGGGAAAAATGCTGTGGAAGAAAACATGTAGGAGAAGATAATTTGATTTTCAGAATAAAAATTGAAAGCATCTCCATGTCAGGACTTGTTTTAGCATAATTAACAGGCAAACAGGATGGCCGTGGCGACTCACGCCTGTAATCCCAGCAATTTGGGAGGCCAAGGCAGACGGATCATTTGAGGTCAGGAGTTCGAGACCAACCTGACCAACATGGTGAAAGCCCCATCAGGAGATTGAGACCACAGTGAAACCCCGTCTCTACTAAAAATACAAAAAAAATTAGCCTGGCACAGTGGCGGGCACCTGTAGTCCCAGCTACTCAGGAGGCTGAGGCAGGAGAATGGCGTGAACCCGGGAGACAAAGCTTGCAGTGAGCTGAGATCACGCGACTGCACTCCAGCCTGGGCGACAGAGCGAGACTCCGTCTCAAAAAAATAATAAAGGCCGGGCGTGGTGGCTTACACCTGTAATCCCAGCACTTTGGGAGGCCGAGACCGGCGGATCACGAGGTCAGGAGATCGAGACCATCCTGGCTAACACGGTGAAACCCCGTCTCTACTAAAAATACAAAAATTAGCCGGGCGCAGTGGCAAGCGCCTGTAGTCCCAGCTACTTGGGAGGCTGAAGCAGGAGAACGGCGTGAACCCAGGAGGCAGAGCTTGCAGTGAGTGGAGATCGCACCACTGCACTCCAGCCTGGGCGACAGAGCGAGACTCCGTCTCAAAAACATAAATTAAAAGTAAAATAAATAAATAAAACAGAAATATTAATTGTAGAATCGAGGTAATAGGTATGGGTAATTACCATACACTGCTTTTCAGGCTCTCTTTATGTTTGCAAATGTCTATAATAAAATGTTGAGAGAAGGGAAGCAAGTCTTTTAAACCACAGGGTTTTAGGCTGTTAGTCATATACCATTACTAAATGAACCTTGATTATAACTTTAATAGAAAAATAAAATCACACACAAAATAGGAAGGGGCACAGAGTTACAAGTGCTTCGTTAGTGAGGCAGAGGGGACCAAGAGTAAAGGCTGACACAGATTCACTAACAAACCTATGCACATAACGGGCCTATGCCATGACACACATCACAGGACTAAAACAGAAGTTCGTGATAAATTACAGAATTCACATACCTGTTGAGAAAGAAAAAATTCTGCTTGTTTTTGGGACAGAGGCCCACTGCAAGATACCTCCTCTTCTCTGGAAAAAATAAAAAAACAAAAATAGTAAAGAATTACACATAAGTGAAAATGATAACATTTATAAAATCAAATGGATTCTGTATCAAAAGAGTTCAAAAAATTTAATTCTCTCCTCAGAACTAGGAAAGAAAAACTTAAAAAGTGACGTTGAGATCAATGCAGTGAACCCAGAAAGAAGCCCTGGCATGCACGGTCAAATGGTTTTTGGCAACAGCGACAAGACCATTTGATAGGGAAAGGACAGCCTTTCCAACCAGTGATGCTGGGAAAACTGCAAAAGAATGATGGTGAGTCCTTATCTAATACCATAAACAAAAATTAACTCACAAGGACTCAAAGACCTCAATGTGAGGCCAAAAACTATAAAACTCTTAGAAGATCTTCCTTCCACCTGCTAGTAATAAAAAATAAATAGTACATTTTTAAATTAAAAAAATTTAAAACTCTTAGAAGGAAACATAGAGTAGGCCAAGCGCGGTGGCTCACACCTGTAATCCAGCACTTTGGGAGGCCAAGGCAGGTGAATCACAAGGTCAAGAGATCAAGACAATCCTGACCAACACGGTGAAATCCCATCTCTACTAAAATACAAAAAATTAGCCAGGCATGGTGGTGTGTGCTTGTAGTCCCAGCTACTCAGAAGGCTGAGGCAGGAGAATCGTTTGAACCTGGGAGGCGGAGGTTGCAGTGAGCCGAGATCACACCACTGCACTCTAGCCTGGCGGCAGAGCAAGACTCCATCTCAAAAAAAAAAAAGAAGAAGAAGAAAAAAAAAAAGAAAAGATCACAAAAATTTAAAAAATTGAAATTTTCCTTTAAAAAAGAATTAAAAAATATATGTAAGAACATCCTGGCCGGGCGCGGTGGCTCAAGCCTGTAATCCCAGCACTTTGGGAGGCCGAGACGGGCGGATCACGAGGTCAGGAGATCGAGACCATCCTGGCTAACACGGTGAAACCCCGTCTCTACTAAAAATACAAAAACTAGCCGGGCGAGGTGGCGGGCGCCTGTAGTCCCAGCTACTCGGGAGGCTGAGGCAGGAGAATGGCGTAAACCCGGGAGGCGGAGCTTGCAGCGAGCTGAGATCTGGCCACTGCACTCCAGTCCGGGCAACAGAGCGAGACTCCGCCTCAAAAAAAAAAAAAAAAAAAAGAACATCCTATAAAATAAAAAGGTTCTCTAACAAAGTAATTTCTTTTTAGACAAAGAATTATAATCATTAGTTAGATTTAAATTTAAAGAATACATTTCAGGCTGGGCGCGGTGGCTCACACCTGTAATCTCAGCACTTTGGGAGGCCACAATGGGTGGATCACGAGGTCAGGAGATCAAGACCATCCTGGCTAACATGGTGAAACCCCGTCTCTATTAAAAATACAAAAAATTAGCTGAGCATGGTGGCGGGCGCCTGCAGTCCCAGCTACTCGGGAGGCTGAGGCAGGAGAATGGCATGAACCCGGGAGGCGGAGCTTGCAGTGAGCTGAGTTAGCGCCACTGCACTCCAGCCTGGGCGACAGTGAGACTCCGTCTCAAAAAAAAAAAAAAAAAAAGAATACGTTTCTTCAATTTTCATGATGAAATTCAGTTTACTAAATATGCACAATTTTCTGAAACCATGTACCTTTACAGTAAATATATTAGATTATACATAAATGACTTCTTGGAATAAGCTAAAAACAAAAAGATGGAGTTAGACCTAAATAAATCAAGTTAATTTAAGAGAAAACCAACCCAAATAAGAAAAGTCTGAATTTTAACATTTCTGCAGAAGTGATACTTTGCTACTTTAAGCATATAAAGTAGCTAAAAAAAGGATTATACTGTAGCCTATAAGCATTTCTGAGGAGAACTAACTAAAAGAAAGTAGAGAATAATAACAGCTAACATTTCTAGGTATAGTTCTGAAAACTTTATATGAATTTATCATTTAATTCTGGAACCCTCTGGGGAAGTGGTATGAGCCCCATTTTGCAGATAAAGAGCTCAAAGCACAGAAAGGGTGAGTAACTTGCCCAAGGTCTCACAGACCAAAGGCAGAGGAGCAGCAGGCAAACCTGTGGGTCTGACTGCAGAGCCAGACTCTTAACCCCACACTATGTTTTCTTTCCACCAGACAAGAAGCATTTGTCAGGAAATGAGTTTTGGGGAGCAGTTAATGGTACTATTATCCTCTTGCTCCCAATATGTGCTGAACAAATCATGTAACAGTACAAAAGCTACTCATAGAAAGTGCGATAAGCATTCCCCATTTATAAACCATGTCACCCCCTGCCATCCTGGGGATTACAGTAGCCTAACAGCCTACAATGCAGTAAATGATAAGCTCCCAGTAAATGATAAGATCCCCTGACCACCTCCTTAGGGCAGGTGGGGCTTACTTCTCTCAGAGCTCTGGACACTGTATCTGTTTACTTGTCAGCCTTCCTCACCAGACCACAGGCTCTTTGACACCAGGGAATATGAAATACATATCTTTTTGCCTGCAAGTACAAGTAGTTTATTTGGAAGCAATCCCAGATAATAGTAGTTGGGGAAGGCGAAGTAAAACAGCAAAAGAGGCCGGGCGCGGTGGCTCAAGCCTGTAATCCCAGCACTTTGGGAGGCCGAGACGGGCAGATCACGAGGTCAGGAGATCGAGACCATCCTGGCTAACACAGTGAAACCCCGTCTCTACTAAAAATACAAAAACTAGCCGGGCGAGGTGGCGGGCGCCTGTAGTCCCAGCTACTCGGGAGGCTGAGGCGGGAGAATGGCGCAAACCCGGGAGGCGGAGCTTGCAGTGAGCTGAGATCGGGCCACTGCACTCCAGACCGGGCGACAGAGCGAGACTCCGCCTCACAAAAAAAAAAAAAAAAAAAAAAAAAAAACAAAAAAAAAAAACAGCAAAAGAAAGGACAGTTAATACAAAGTGTGTTACCGGGCCAGTTACCAGTATGGGTGATGGACTTATTGATTCATCCAACATTCAGGTACAGAACACATTCTATGAGTCAGGCACTCTATTAAGCACTGGGGAAATGTGATGAAACGAGACAGAGAAGGGTCTCAGTTCTCAAGGGGTGAAGAGGCAGGGGAAACAGATAAGCAAGCAAGCTTAAGAAGGTTACTTAGTGATGGGGGGTATGGAGGAATAAAGAAATAGAAAGTATTTGGGGCCGAGTGCAGTGGCTCACGCCTGTAATCCCAGCATTTTGGGAGGCCGAGGCGAGTGGATTGCCTGAGGTCAGGAGTTTGAGACCAGCCTGGCCAACACGGTGAAACCGCATCTCTACTAAAAATACAAAAATATTAGCAGGTATGGTGGCAGGCACCTGTAATCCCAGCTACATGGGAGGCGGAGGTAGGAGAATCGCTTGAACCCAGGAGGTGGAGGTTGCAGTGAGTCAATAGCATGCCACTGCACTCCAGGCTGGGCGACAGCGAGACTCAAACTCAAAAAAAAAAAAAGAAAGAAAAAGAAAGTATTTGGGATAGGGGCTACCTCGTGGTCAGGGAGGCCTGTCTGAGGAAACCTGAGCTGAGATCTGAACGGTGAAAGGGAGCACATGAGGTGAAAAGCCACGGAAGAGCATTCCAGGCAACCTGAGGCAGAAACTGGAGTAGTCAGGAAACTGAAGGAGAGCCAGAGCAGTCACGATGCTGAGAGGGAAGAGGAAAGTAAAGAGAAAGAGGTCAGGGAAGATCATGGGGCCGGGTTATACAGGCACTGAAGCCATGGTAAGCTCAGACTCCTCTCTAAGTTCCAAAGAGTTTGGGCAGAAAAGTGCTGGGATTTGATTAATATTCTTAGGGGATTCCCTGGATGCTGCCTGAAGAACAGATGTAGGGAGACAGGAGTTAAGTCAAGAAGAAAACTGAAGCTAGTGCAGATTTGGTGAGTAGATTTGGTAGAGGTTTGGTGCTTAGACTCCAGGGGTAGCAGTGGCCATGAGATAAGTGAACAAGTTCCAAACATAGCAAGGAGGAAGGACTGACCGGATCTGCTGAGGGACTGGGGTGAAGGGCACGGAGGAATCAAGGACACTACTGGATTTTGGGCTTGGCCAACTAGGTGAGTAACTTCCTTACAACAGCTTCCTTAGAGACTAGACCTTAGAAGGCATTCAGTAAATTTTCACTGAATTAATCAATTGTTACTTCACTCTGATTTAACGAACAATACCAGTCAGGGACCCAGCAGAAAGCAAAGAACACGTTCGAATTGAGTAGTCTGAGAAGAGTTTAACAAAAGATCACTTTACAAAAGTAGGGGAAAGGACAGAGAAGTCATAAGAGACAACATAGTCCCCGGCACTGATAACAGTGGGAACCTTTCACCTGGGGCCGACAAACACTTGCTCCTAGTGACCGAACCCCCTGAAGGAGTGCAGAAAGGGCAACCTGACAGAAGCTGTGACCCTACAGCCAGCTCCCTAGGACCCCCAAGGAAGGGAGCCAATGAATCCACACTCCACCTTATTCTCCCTGGCCCTTGGGATTTCCTGCCAGTGACTCCCATTGGCCAATCACAAGTCAGAGGGCAAGGGACCCACTGGTGCAGCCTGTATCAGTTAACTTCCCAGATCTGGAGGGGTAAAAAGAGCATAAGGCAGCACATGAACTCTAAATGAACAAGGACTTACTGCACTTAAAATTACACTATTTCACAGGAAAAGGATCCCTGTCAGAAAAAGCCAAATTACCTTACAGATACATCAAGTTCTTCTTTTTCCATTTTTCTTTCACCCTCATCTCTACTGGTCAGTTCCATATCAGCATCCTCCACTGTCTTTTTCTCACCATTCTGGAAGTACTGCTGAAGGGCAGTGTACAGTTTAAACACTTGGCTGAAAGAAAGCTTACTGTAGGCCAAGATCATGTGACGCAGAAACAAACCTGCAAAATAAGACCAGAGACAAGGGGAAAGCATTAACTGACATCCAGGCTACACAATGGCACCTCCACAACGGCAACAACTGTTTGCTGCAATTCTTCCTTCAGAAGAATAAGAAAGAGACACTTGCAGTTGCCATTCCCTCCTCCTGGAATGTTCTTCCCCAGTCCTTTACAAAGCTGGTTTCTTCGTATACAGGGCTCAATCTACCCACCCCACCTCCACCTGAAGGCTTCCATTTTACTTTCTTCATGGCTGTTACATTATCTGAAATGATATTTATGTGTTTGCTTTTACCAACTGGCTCCCCCAACCAGAGCTAATCTCCATAAGAGGAAATTCCATGTCTATCTTACACGTCCAGAGCCTGGCACATAGGAAGAGACAGAGAAACAGCTCACGCTGAATAACATAAAAATTACCATGCAAAAAAGCCAGAGGGATAGAGCATGGGATAAAGCTAATAGAAAAGCATCAAAGAAACACCATGTATGCCCTCACTTTGCATACTGTATCAATAATGTATTTTTACTTACCTCTCTTCGTAAGTCTGGGCTGGTGACCCTCACTCACAGATGGACCATGCAGGCAAGTGATCCAGAAGACTGTGAGAGAAAGAGCTGGGAACCCCCAAAAACCCCAGGACCAGGCTCTGACTCTTACTATTGTAGACAAAACAGAAGGTGCTTTTCCACAGTTAATGATTTAAATATAGATCAAAACAGCAAGGCAATAAATACAAACTGCAACACCTCCAACATCCCCACTGTGTCTGTTCACAGATATAGCAGAGCAATGACAGACATGACTTAGAAAGCTGCTCACTTCAATGAAAATACTCTCTGCTCTTCTTAGAAGAGTTTCATACCTACTACACTTGTTTTGTGAACCTCTGGCTCAGTTCCAGAGAAAGAATCTGAAAGGTCATCAAAAAATTGTTCCATATCCTTCAACTCGCCTTCAGCCATCAGTTTGATTCTGAATGAGAAAATCGAGGTGCATATTTTAGAAAGGCCCTTTGAACAACTTCTCTCGTTTCATAGTCCTCAATTATCTCGAATAATGTAGTTTACAGGCAATGCAGAGATTTGTATAACATGGTGGCTCATAAAACAAACTTCATGATTCAAAATGTTACTCCCATATTTAGGAAAAGTATCATTGTTGCTTTCTTGATCATAAAATTTGTCAAACTATCACATCAACCAGTAAAAATGCAATTATCTGCAGTGACTGAAAAGAATAAGATGGGTAAAGAATAATAAAATTTGGAGAAAAAAGCTATAAAACAGTATGTTTAATGTTATCAATTTTTCAGCCAGGTGTGGTGGCTCACACTTGCAATCCCAGCACTTTGCGAGGTAGATGCGGACGGATTGCCTAAGCCCAGGAGTTCAAGACCAGCCTAGGCAACACAGCAAAACCCCATCTCTACTAAAACTACAAAAAATTAGCCAGGTTTGGTGGTGTATGCTTGTAGTCCCAGCTACTCGGGAGTATGAGGTGGGAAGATCACCTGAGGTCAGCAAGTCCAGGCTGCGGTGAGCCCTGATTGTGCCACTGTACTCCAGCCTGGGCAACAGAGTGAAACCCTGTCCCCCCCAAAAACAAAGCGATCCATTTTTCAACAACAAAAAAAAAAACTAAGTAAAGGTTCTCGGGAAAACAACCTAGAATAATAAAGGTATCTTTTTAAAAGAATCAACTACCACATACCCTTTTGTGATTTTCGTCTACCTTGACACCTTTTCATATATAAAGAAGAAAATGAAGTTTACCTGATCTGCACTGAGTTTGCCAGTTGTGGACAAGATTCTTCAATTAACTTGTAAAGTTTTGACAGTGTAATATCTGGGCCCTGTGTAAAGGGGAGATAGGGAGGTATGGATACATTTTAAAGAGCTGGAGACTGATAAAGAATTGCAAACATAAATTCATTTATCAACCCCTCTGCTTTAATAATCACTCCAAATATGCAAATAAGGATTTTTCTATGTACCTAAAACACTAAAGTAATACTTCACATTTGCATACCACTTTTGTCTAGTCAGTGGAATGGTCTAAAATAGAAAAAAAACAGGATTTATAGTCTGAGGATCCACTGTTCCTTCCTTCTTAATTTTGTAATCATGGAGAAACTGTGACCTCTGAGTCCTAGTTTCCTTCATCAACAAAATGGAGATAACAATATCTCCCTTGTTTTTGGCAAAGATTAAATAAGATAATACGAAGTGCTTTGTAAACTGGAAAACACTATACAAATACTATTTTTCACAAACATAATCTCATTTGATCTTCTCCCAAACCTTGTAACGTAGGCAGACATACTATGCACTGAAGTCTATAAAGAGTACCACGAGAGGCCAGGTGCAGTGACTCACACCTATAATCTCAACATTTTGGGAGGCCAAAGTGGGTGGATCACCTGAGGTCAGGAGTTCAAGACCAGCCTGGACAACATGGCAAAACCCCATCTCTACTAAAAACACAAAAATTAGCCAGGTATGGTGGTACACACCTGTAGTCCCAGCTACTACTCGGGAGGCTTAGGCAGGAGAATGGCTTGAACCTAGGAGAAAGAAGTTGTAGTGAGCCAAGATCATGCCACTGCACTCCAGCCTGGGCAACAGAGCAAGACTCCGTCTCCAAAAAAAAAAAAAGAGTACCATGAGGAACAAGAGTATGCAACCTCAGCTAAAAGAAGATTACAGTCTAGCTGAGATTTAAAACTAAATACAGAATCTTTTTCAGAGAATAAGGTGACCGCATACATGCCAACTTTAGATGCGGATAACCCAGCAACTGCACTTCTGGGGGGGGATTTTGGCATGCATTGTTTGAAATGAAGAAAAACTGAAGAGCCTGTAAGTCCAATAGAGACTTAATTTATAATACAGAGTTGAATTATGTTGCTTTTCTTACTGTGAAATATAATGCAGCCATTAAAAAGACCATTGAGGGCCTGGTGCAGTGGCTCACGCCTATAATACCAGCGCCTTGGGAGGCTGAAGTAGGCAGATTACTAGAGGTCAGGAGTTCAAGACCAGCCTGGCCAACATGGTGAAACTCCATGCCCAGACTGCTCTTGAACTCCTAGGCTCAAGTGATCCTCCTACCTCGGCCTCCCAAAGTCTAGGCACCCAGCCAAAAATTAACTAATTTAAGAAGTCAAACAGTTAGTAAAGGAGTTGAGGTCTGGTTGGAATGCTATTACATGAACTCTACATACATTTTGATTAAAACTATACAGCAGGGGGCCAGGTGTGGTGGCTCATGCCTATAATCTCAGCACTTCGGAAAGCTGAGGCAGGTGGATCCCTTGAGCCCAGGAGTTCAGGACTAGCCTGAGCTACATAGGGAGACCTCATCTCTACTAAAATTTAAAAATTAGCCAGGCATGGTGGCAGGTGCCTGTAGTCCCAGCTACTTAGGAGACTGAGTTAGGAGGACAGCTTGAGCCCGGGAAGTGGAGGCTATGGTAAGCTATGATCACGCCATGGCACTCCAGCCCAGATGACTGAGGGAGTGAGATCTCACCACTCTAAAAAAAATTTAAAAAAACAGGCCAGGCGCCGTGGCTCAAGCCTGTAATCCCAGCACTTTGGGAGGCCAAGGCGGGCGGATCACGAGGTCAGGAGATCGAGACCATCCTGGCTAACATGGTGAAACCCCGTCTCTACTAAAAAACACAAAAAATTAGCAGGGCGTCATGGTGGGCACCTGTAGTCCCAGCTACTCAGGAAGCTGAGGCGGGAGAATGGCATGAACCTGGGAGGCGGAGCTTGCAGTGAGCCGAGATCGTGCCACTGCACTCCAGCCTGGGTGACGGAGCGAGACTCCATCTCAATGAAAAAAAAAAAATTAATTACTTAAAAAAAAATTTAAAAATAAAAAATTAAATAACTGTATAGTAGTTAGCCAGTTTAAAAACCAGAAAGGAGAATTCCAAACAGCAAAAAACAGCATGAGCAGGAAGGTGAGAGGTAGGAGACCAGAATCACTGTTTTTTTCTTTTTTTTTTGGAGACGGATGCCCAGGTTGGAGTGCAGTGATATCATCTCGGCTCACTGCAACCTCTGCCTCCTGGGTTCAAATGATTCTCCTGCCTCAGCCTCCCGAGTAGCTGGGACTACAGGTGCACACCACAATGCCCAGACAATTTTTTTGTATTTTTAGTAGAGATGGGGTTTCACCATGTTGGCCAGGCTGGTCTCGAACCCCTGACTTCAAGTGATCCGCCCACCTCAGCCTCCCAAAGTGCTGGGATTACAGGTGTGAGCCATCGCACCCAGCCTTTTATTTACCAAAATTTTAGTATTCTAGCTTTAACAATGGAGGGAAATGCATTTATAAGAATAGTAAGCGTGGCTAGCCCTGGGGGCTATAAGTTTTTTTTTTTTTTTTTTTTTTTTTGAGATGGAGTCTCGCTCTGTCGCCCGGGCTGGAGCCCTGTGGCCAGATCTCAGCTCACTGCAAGCTCCGCCTCCCGGGTTTACGCCATTCTCCTGCCTCAGCCTCCCGAGTAGCCGGGACTACAGGCGCCCGCCACCTCGCCCGGCTAGTTTTTTGTATTTTTTTTAGTAGAGACGGGGTTTCACCGTGTTAGCCAGGATGGTCTCGATCTCCTGACCTCGTGATCCGCCCGTCTCGGCCTCCCAAAGTGCTGGGATTACAGGCGTGAGCCACCGCGCCCGGCCTAGGAGCTGTAAGTTATAAAGACACCCCTTTTATTTAACTGGGTAAGTCTGTTAACCGTGGCGTCCTCAGTTCTCCCCTCCTCCCATTCCCCTCACCCACAAATACAAGTGATATTTTTTTTTTAAATCCTTTTAAACTATACTAAGGAATAGAAATGCAACTCTAGATACTAATTTTATTAGGTTTATCTCTTAAGATCCCATAATATGGAGGCCCAGGAACCCAGATCTGTTTCTGCCATCAGTATTACTCAACAGAGAATGCTTATCCATCAAGGCACAGCTTCACACTTTGTGTAAGAAATCCTCGGGCCGGGCGCAGTGGCTCATGCCTGTAATTCCAGCGCTTTGGGAGGCCGCGGCGGTCAGATCACGAGGTCCAGAGATTGAGACCATCCTGGCTAACACAGGTGCAACTCCGTCTCTACTAAAAATACAAAAAAATTAGCCGGGCGTGGTGGCGGGAGCCTGTAGTCCCAGCTACTCCGGAGGCTGAGGCAGGGGAATGCCGTGAACTCGGGAGGCGTAGCTTTCAGTGAGCCAAGATCACACCACTGCGCTCCAGCCTGGGCGACAGAGCAAGACTCCGTCTCAAAAAAAAAAAAAAAAAAAAAAAAAAGGGGAGTGCACTCATCCACCTCTATCGCATTTCATTACTTTTACAAAAAACTACTCAGACTTTCCAGGAGGCTTCGGGAATGTACTGCTAAACAAAAATAGAACTAAGTACTGCGCTCGTGGAGGTTACCGTCTAACGGGGGCGAAGGCCATCAATCACGTAACCATGAATATAAATCGAAAAGCCACAACTGCTATACGGGAAGGTATACGCCCTATGTGAACACACTAAAATGAAAATACTAGTAACACTGAGCATTTACTACATATAATAACAGTTTCTGCTATTGTTCCCATTTTACAGACAGAAGACTGAGACCCAAATGAATCAAGGAACTTAAGTATCTGAGCTAGACCTGTATCTGCAAAATGAAATAACACATGACAACCGGGCGCAGTGGCTCACACCTGTAATCCCAATACTCTGGGAGACCAGGCAGGAGGATCGCTTGAGTCCAGAAGTTCAAGACCAGCCTGGATAATATGGCAAAACCCTGTCTCTACAAAAAAATATTTTAAAAGTTAGCTGGGCGTGGTGGCCAGCTCCTGTACTCCCAGCTACTTGGGAGGCTGAGGTGGGAGGATCACTTGAGCCTGAGAGGTCAAGGCTGCAGTGAGCCGAGATCACACTACTGCACTCCAGCCTGGGCGACAAAGCGAGACCCTGTCTCAAAAAATAATAATAATTTAAAACAAATTTTAAGCGAAGTGCTTAGCACACAGTTAAGTATTCAATCAATGTTCGTCCTTGGCTTTACGCCTTTTTTTTTTTTTTTTTTCCTGAAACGAGTCTTGCACTGTCGCCCAAGCTGGAGTGCAGTGGCGCGATCTCGGCTCACTGTAACCTGCGGCCCCCCCCCCCCCCACCCGGTTCTAGCAATCTCTGCTGCCTCAGCCTCCTGAGTAGCTGAGATTACACGTTCCCGCCACCACATCCGGGTAATTTATTGTGTTTTTAGTAGAGACGGGGTTTCACTACGTTGGTCAGGCTGGTCTCTGAACTCCTAACCTCGTGATCCACCCGCCTGGCCCTCCCAAAGTGCTGGGATTACAGGCGTGAGCCACCGCGCCCGGCCCGGTTTTATGGCATTTTTACTATTTATTACGGTCCTCTAGGACAGGGAGCCTGTATGACTTATCCCTGTGTCTCCACCGCTCCATTTTACAGAAGACACAGGATCTGAGACTCTAACTCTCAGCTAATAAATCCTGGAGCCAGACATGAACTTGCAAAAAAAATAAATGCATGCAAAGCGCCTGGCCCACCGTAAACGCTCAGTACGCGTTAGCTAGCGGTAGTAGCTATCTTTATTTCTTCACGTTCCTCCAGGCAGGGTGAGTATCTGATGGACACACGTGTCTTCAAGCCCAGGGTTCCGCAGAGAGCAGATGCTCAGTAAAAGTTTGCTGCACGAACAGGAGCCAGCGGTCGCCTCTCACCTGCAGCAGGGGTAGGAGCAGCTGGTTGAGCCTCCGCCGCTCCATGAGGCTGACGGCGCCCTCGCCTGTGCGGCTCATCTCGTTCAGCAGCACCAGCACAGCGATCTTGTACGGCGTCACCCAGTCCTTGATCCCGAACACATTGGCGTGCACCACCCCATTGGTCATCATGGGATTGAAGTAGAGGCTCTCGTGGACGCTGGCCATGGCGGCCCGAGACTAAGTCCCGGGTTCGCGGCGCGCTGCCGCCAGTTTTCACCACAGGGCACAACACTACCGGGTCTACATCTCCGCCCGCCCCCACAGTATCCCAGGAAACAGGCAGCCGCGGGCTCGCGGCATGTTGTTAACCAATCAGAGCAGTCGGTCAGAGCACATGGGATGGCCACAACCAATCAGAATGTACAAGAGTGCGGAGCGAGTTGCACCCAAAGACTGATTCCCTACAGAAACTCTCGCCGAGTGGGAGCAGGTTCCCAGGCGACGTGGACAGGGATGGGATGGAAGGCAAAGTCGATGCTTGGGGTCGGGACCGAAGGGACTGAGGAGCTCCCCATGTGGTTTTGTTGTTTTTGTTGAGACGATATCTCGCTGTGTTTCCAAGGCTGGAGGGCAGTGGTTATTCATAGGCGCCATCAAAGAAGTACTGCACCCTTGCAAACCTGGGCTCGAGCGATCCTGCCGCCTCACCCCCCCGAGCTGCTGGGACTACAGGCAGTGCGCCTAGCTTGTTCATGTAATTTGAAAATAGTTCAAATTCAATGTTTAAATGATTGTTTAAAAGTAAGGAAATTAAATTTGCACCGTTAGGCCGGGCGCGGTGGCTCAAGCCTGTAATCCCAGCACTTTGGGAGGCCGAGACGGGCGGATCACGAGGTCAGGAGATCGAGACCATCCTGGCTAACACGGTGAAACCCCGTCTCTACTAAAAATACAAAAACTAGCTGGGCGAGGTGGCGGGCGCCTGTAGTCCCAGCTACTCGGGAGGCTGAGGCAGGAGAATGGCATAAACCCGGGAGGCGGAGCTTGCAGTGAGCTGAGATCTGGCCACTGCACTCCAGTCCGGGCGACAGAGCGAGACTCCGCCTCAAAAAAAAAAAAAAAAAAAAAAAAAAAAATTTGCACCGTTAAAGTATGTATTTAATTCATTATGTTACTTTTAAACTCAAATGTTTAGGAGTTTCATTTAACTCTGTCTTTTTAAAGATAGGAACATGAGATTTTTCTTCAGCGTTTCACAACAAATGTCCTTTGCAGACAGCCAGATCAGGTTGCCAGTGGTCATGAATCCTTACGTGAAATAGAAGATAAACAATATCATCTCCCTATGGTGAGTCGGTTTCTTACCTAATAAGCTACAAAATCTGTACTCTGCATTTCTTTTCTTTTTTTTTCTTTTTTTTTTTTTTGAGACGGAGCCTTGCTCTGTCGTCCAGCCTGGAGTGCAATGGCTTGATTTCGGCTCACTACAACCTCTGCCTCCCGTGTTCAAGCAATTCTCCTGCC
Source organism: Rhinopithecus roxellana (assembly GCF_007565055.1). Lineage (NCBI taxonomy): Eukaryota > Metazoa > Chordata > Mammalia > Primates > Cercopithecidae > Rhinopithecus > Rhinopithecus roxellana. The sequence goes on along the minus strand of NC_044558.1, from coordinate 84,284,081 downwards.
TCAGCCTCCTGAGTAGCTGGGACTACAGGAACGCACCACCACGCCCGGCTAATTTTTGTATTGTTTGTAGAGATGGGGTTTCACCATGTTGGCCAGGCTAGTCTCCAACTGATTGGTCTTGAACTCCTGACCTCAGGTGATCTGCCCACCTCGGCCTCCCTAAGTGCTGGGATTATAGGCATGAACCACCGCGCCTGGCCGCATGGCTAATGTTTTTTATTTTTTGTAGATACGAGGTCTCACTGTGTTGTCCAGGCTGGTCTCAAACTCCTGGACTTAAGCGATCCTCCTGCCTCAGCCTCCCAAATTGCTAGGATTAAAGGCATGGACCACTGCATCCAGCCTCATGCCTGGTTTTTGTTTTCTCAATCGCTATTTGTTTTTTTTTTTTTTTTTTGAGACGGAGTCTCGCTGTGTCGCCCAGGCTGGAGTGCAGTGGCCGGATCTCAGCTCACTGCAAGCTCCGCCTCCCGGGTTTACGCCATTCTCCTGCCTCAGCCTCCCAAGTAGCTGGGACTACAGGCACCCGCCAACTCGCCCGGCTAGTTTTTTGTATTTTTTAGTAGAGACGGGGTTTCGCCGTGTTAGCCAGGATGGTCTCGATCTCCTGACCTCGCGATCCACCCGTCTCGGCCTCCCAAAGTGCTGGGATTACAGGCTTGAGCCACCGCGCCCGGCCCGCTATTTGTTTAATGAATAATTAATGAATATGCATTATTAGTTCACAAAAACAAAAAAGAAGGCAGATGCATATAAGCTAAATAATGCTATGGAAAAAGAAGACATTGATCTCTTAAAATACAAGCTAACTTACCTATCTTGAGAACTCTGTGTGTTTTAGTTACCATACATAATTATTATATAACTATCTTTTATTTATGAAAGGAGAAGCTGGCTTTTGCCAGGAATTTTTTACTTAACCTCTTTCTTTGCCTTGGTTTATTTTTATGCCTCACTCCATTAATGAAAAAGCGTACTTACAATCTCCCAGCTCTTTAGGATATTTTTGCATATGTATATACCGTAAATAAGGTTTGACAAAGGGTCTGTGGAATAAACTAGTATTCAACCTTAAAATCCTGAGTAGGGGCCTGGCGCGGTGGCTCATGCCTGTAATCCCAGCACTTTGGGAGGCCGAGGTGGCTGGATCATGAGATCAGGAGATCAAGACCATCCTGGCTAACACGGTGAACCCCCATCTCTACTAAAAAACACAAAAAAAATTAGCCGGGCGTGATGGCGGGCGCCTGTAGTCACAGCTACTTGGGAGACTGAGGCAGGAGAATGGCGTCAACCTGGGAGGCGGAGCTTGCAGTGAGCCGAGATAGTGCCACTGCAGTCCAGCCTGGGCAACAGAGCAAGACTCCATCTCAAAAAAAAAAAAAAGAAAAAGAAAAAAAAAAATCCTGAGTAGGAACACTTAATGAATGGAAAGAGGAAAGTAATTTTACAAAATCCTAAGTAACAATCGTACTCTAAATTGGTAAGACTTTCAAGCCATTCATTCATTTATGCGATAACTCTGTGCTAAGCTCCTACTATATTTAGGGCACTGTTCTAGATGCTGGGGACCAAAAGGGATGAATTTCTAAACCAGAAGTTGCAAACTGAAGTTGCAATCTAAACTAAATGTGGCTCATTAGATACATTTTATTTGCCTTGCATGGTGTTTACCAACACTTAAAAAATAGGGTATTTCTGCCAGCAAAGAACTACATTTCCAGCATCACTTGAAAAATTAGAAAATTTGGTAACTTGATTTATTCCCAGATGGTAGCAACTGACTGGATATGCACAGCATTAGCTTCCTTTGGCCAGGCACAGTGGCTCACGCCTGTAATCCCAACATTTTGGGAGGCTAAGGCAGGCAGATCATTTGAGGTCAGGAGTTCAAGACCAGCCTGGCCAACATGGTGAAACCTTGTCTCTACTAAAAATACAAAAACTAGCCAGGCATGGTGGCGGGTGCCTGTAATCCCAGCTACTTGGGAGGCTGAGGCAGGAGGATCAGTTGAACCAAGGAGCCAGAGGTTGTAGTGAACTGAGATCATGCCACTGCACTCCAGCCTGGGCAACAGAGCAAAAACTCCATCTCAAAAATAAATAAATAAATAGGCTGGGGGTGGTGGCTCACACCTATAATCCCAGCACTTTGGGAGGCCGAGGTGGGTGGATCACTTTGAGGCCAGGAGTTCGACACATGCCTGGCCAACATGGTGAAACCCCGTCTCTACTAAAAATACAAAAATTAGCCGGGCATGATGGTGGGTGCCTGTAATCCCAGCTACTCTGGAGGCTGAGGCCGGAGGATGCCTTGAGCCCAGGAGTTCAAGGCTGCAGTGACCTATAATTACCACTGCACTCTAACCTGGGCGACAGAGTGAGACTCTGTCTCATAAATAAATAAATAAGCCACCTTTATTTAGGGCATGGCGTTTCCAGCTCACTACAATCCTCATCAATCATTATTGGGTTGTTTTGTTTTGTTTTGTTTTTTGGAGCCAGGGTCTCACTATGTGGCCCAGGCTGGAGTGCAGTGGCATGATTACAGCTCACTGCAGCCTCCACCTCCTGCGCTCAAGTGATCCTCCCACCTCGGCCTCCCGAGTAGCTGGGGCCACAGGCATGCACCACCACATGTGGCTAATTTTTAATTTTTTTGTAGAGATAGAGTCTTGCTGTGTTGTCCAGGCTGGTCTGTAACTCCTGGGCTCACAAAATCCTCCCACCTCAGTCTCCCAAAATGCTGGGATTACAGGTGCCAGCCATCCTGCCTGGCCTAGACTTTTCTCTTTGTACATAATCTGATTTTAAGAACGTGGGTGGGCTGAGCGCTGTGGCTCACACCTGTAATCCCAACACTTTGGGAGGCTGAGTCAGGTGGATCACCTGAGGTCAGGAGTTCGAGACCAGCCTGACCAACATGGTGAAACCTTTTCTACTAAAAATACAAAATTAGCTGGGCATGGTGGCGCATACCTGTAATCCCAGCTGCTTAGGAGGCTGAGGCAGGAGAATCGCTTGAACCCAGTAGGCAGAGGATTCAGTGAGCCAAGATCATGCCATTGCACTGCAGCCTAGGCAACAAGAGCGAAACTCCGTCTCAAAAAAAAAAAAAAAGAACATGGCTAAATATCAAAACCCTGAAAACATTTGAACTATTTTGGACTTACTCCATCATCTTAGAGATCATGTGACCATTTTCATAACACTTCATTCAAGCTTCATTTATTATATGTATGATTTTATATCTATGACTTACATAAGTAACTGCGTCCTCTGATGGACTGTCATAGGCAGGGAGCAGGTTTGCTGTTTTAAAAAAATCTTTGCATCCTTAGTTTCTGACACATTTAGTATAGGCTCAATTATTGTCAATATGCCTTTGAGTCAACTGTGCTGCAAAGCCATGACATTCACTCAACAAATATATTTGAGTACGTACTATATGCCAGACATTGTGCTAAGTCCATGCAGGTACAGCAGTGAATATACAAACTAGGTGCTTGACCTCATGGAGGAAAACAATTGTCATAAGAAACTACCCAAGGCTGGACACAGTGGCTTATGCCTATAATCCCAGCACCTGGGGGGCCGAGGGTTGGAGGATTGCTTGAGCCCAGCAGTTTAAGACCAGCCTGAACAACATGATAAGACCCTGTGTCTACAATAAATTTAAAAAAAAAAAAATAGCCAGGCATGGTGGTGGGTGCTTGTAGTCTCAGTTACTTAGGAGGCTGAGGTGGGAGAATCACTTGAGTCCAGGAGGTCAAGGCTGCGGTGAGCTGTGAGCATCCCACTGTACTCCAGCTTGGGTGACAGTGAGACATTGTATCAAATCCAAAGAAAGAGAGGGAAAGAGCTAGAGAGAAGGAAGGAGGGAGGGAGGGGAAAGAAGAAAGAAAAGAAGGAAAGAAAGAAAGAAAAAGAGAGTGAAGGAAAGAGAGGGAGAGAAAGAAAAAAAAGAACGGAGGGAAGGAGGGAAGAAAAGAAAGAGGCCTGGGTGCGGTGGCTCATGCCTGTAATCCCTATACTTCGGGAGGCCGAGGTGGGTGGATCACCTGAGGTTAGGAATTCGAGACCAGCCTGGCCAACATGATGAAACCCTATCTCTACTAAAAATACAAAAAATTAGCTGGGCATGGTGGCGCGTGCCTGTAATCCCAACTACTCAGGAGGCTGAGGCAGGAGAATTGCTTGAACCCACGAGGCAGAGGTTGCAGTGAGCCAAGATCACTCCACTGTACTCCAGCCTGGGCAACAGAGCGAGACTCCGTCTCAAAAAAAAAAAAAAAAGAAAAAGAAAAAGAAAAGAAAGAGATAATGAAGGGAAGGAAAGGAAGAAAGAAACTAGCCAGAAGTCCCTTTGATGAACCAGTCTCTGTCTCCTGGAGACTAAGGAGGACCTGCTGTTACCGGTGAGCGATTGGCTGCTATAAAAGGTGTTCCTTACACCAACATTTCAAAGCAGCACTCCAAGGTAATAAAGGAAGCAGGGCTTTGTAACTTGCAGTGGACTTTGGTTTGTTTATTTATTTATTTATTTATTTATTTATTTATTTATTTATTGAGACAGAGTCTCACACTGTCACCCAGGCTGGAGTGCAGTGGCTGGATCTCAGCTCACTGCAAGCTCCACCACCTGGGTTCATGCCATTCTCCTGCCTCAGCCTCCCAAATAGCTGGGACTGCAGGCGCCCGCCACCTCACCTGGCTAGTTTTTTGTATTTTTTTTTTTTTTTTTTTTTGAGATGGAGTCTTGCTCTGTCGCCCAAACTGGAGTGCAGTGGCCAGATCTCAGCTCACTGCAAGCTCCGCCTTTCGGGTTCACGCCATTCTCCTGCCTCAGCCTCCCGATTAGCTGGGACTACAGGCGCCCGCCACCTCGCCCAGCTAGTTTTTTGTATTTTTTAGTAGAGATGGGGTTTCACCAGGTTAGCCAGGATGGTCTCGATCTCCTGACCTTGTGATCCGCCCGTCTCGGCCTCCCAAAGTGCTGGGATTACAGGCTTGAGCCACCGCACCCAGCGTTTTTTGTATTTTTTAGTAGAGACGGGGTTTCACCGTGTTAGCCAGGATGATCTTGATCTCCTGACCTTGTGATCCACCCATCTCGGCCTCCCAAAGTGCTGGGATTACAGGCTTGAGCCACCGCGCCCGGCCTATTTATTTTTCTTTATTTAGTTTGCCCAGCGTACTCTACTGTCCTCCCCATAAATGTGTTGTTTTTAATTTGCATGAAGTTGTAGAACATGTCCCTCTGCATACAGGGACGGGCATGGAGCCCTAGTAGAGCTAATCAACCCTTCTCTGGGATTGCACTATGGTCTCTAGAGAAAGAAGAGCTCTCTTTCTCCTGAGGTTGCTAAGCAAGGCTGTAGGTAGCATATTCTTTGCTGCCTGTAGAGAAAGAGAACAAGGCCAATCTGCAAAGAGAAACAGAATCAAGCATAATGAGGAAAACCATGATTCAAGAATATTCGTGATCGATGAGACAAAAGAGCTACCCTGGGAATCAGAACCCCCAGGTTCTAGTGTTGGCCTTGAAACCAGCTCTGTAATTCAAGCAACAACCTAGTTTTCTCTCTTGGGTTAATCGCCTTTGCAGTGAAAGGTCTGTACTAGATGATGTGTTAAGTCGTCTGCAGTGCTAAAATTCTGACTTGTTACTCCTTTTTTTTTTTTTTTGAGACAGAGTCTTCCTCTGTTGCCCAGGCTGGAGTGCAGTGGCTGGATCTCAGCTCACTGCAAGCTCCGCCTCCCGGGTTTACGCTGTTCTCCTGCCTCAGCCTCCCGAGTAGCTGGGACGACAGGCGCCCGCCACCTCGCCCAGCTAGTTTTTTGTATTTTTTTTTAGTAGAGACGGGGTTTCACTGTGTTAGCCAGGATGGTCTTGATCTTCTGACCTCGTGATCGGCCTGTCTCAGCCTCCCAAAGTGCTGGGATTACAGGCTTGAGCCACCGCATCTGGCCTACTCCTTATTTTTATTTAATTTTTTTTTTTTTTTTTTTTGAGACAGAGTCTCACTCTGTCACCCAGGCTGGAGTGCAGTGGCGTGACCTCGGCTCACTGCAAGCTCCGCCTCCTGGGATCATGCCATTCTCCTGCCTCAGCCTCCAGAGTAGCTGGGATTACAGGCGCCCGCCACCACACCCGGCTAGTTTCTTTTTGTGTTTTTAGTAGAGACAGGGTTTCACCATGTTAGCCAGGATGGTCTCGATCTCCTGACCTCATGATCCACCCGCCTCAGCCTCCCAAAGTGCTGGGCTTATACACGTGAGCCGCCGTGCTCGGCCTAAAAATGTTTTAAAAATAAAAAGTCAGCCAGTGTCCGGACGCAGTGGCTCATGCCTATGATCCCAACAATTTGGGAGGCCGAGGCAGGTAGATCACTTGAGCTCAGGAGTTAGAGATCAGCCTGGGTAACATGGTGAGACCCCATCTCTATAAAAATACAAAAAATTAGTCAGGCATGGTGGTGCATGCCTGTAGTCCCAGCTACTCAGGAGGCTGAGGTGGGAGGATTACTTGAGCCCGGGAGGCAGAAGTTGCAGGGAGCCACGATCGCACCACTGCATTCCACAGCCTGGGTGACAGAGTCAGACCTCATCTCAAAAAAAAGAAGAAATTAATGTCGGCCAAGCACTGTGGCTCATACCTGTAATCCCAACACTTTGGGAGGCCAAGGCAAGAGGATCACTTTAAGCTAGGAGTTCGAGACCAGCCTGGGCAACATAGTGAGCCCCCATCTCTACAAAAAAAAGTGTAAAAATTAGCCGGGCATGGTGGCGTACATCTGTAGTCTTAGCTACATGGGAGGCTGAGGCAGGAGGATTGCTTGAGCCCAGAAATTTGAAGCTGCAGTGAACTATGATCATGCCATTGCACTCCAGCCTGGATAACAGAAGGAGACCCTGTGTCTAATAATGACAGTAATAATAATAATTTAAAGGTCAAACATAAACGTTACTATTTTAGGGCCAGGAGCAGTGGCTCACACCTATAATCTCAGCACTTTGGGAGGACAAAGTAGGGGGATTGCTTGAGCCCATGAGTTTGAGAGCAACTTAGGCAACACAGTGAGACCCTGTCTCTCAAAAAAAAAAAAAAAAAAAAAAAAAAAAAAAAAATTACAATTTTAGGCCGGGCACAGTGGCTCATGCCTGTAATCCCAGCACTTTGGGAGGGCGAGGCAGGCGAATCACTTGAGATCAGGAGTTCGAGACCAGCCTGGCCAACACAACAAAACCCCATCTCTACTAAAAACACAAAAATTAGCCAGGCGTGGTAGCACGTGCCTGTAATCCCAGCTACTCAAGAGGCTGAGACACGAGAATCGCTTGAACCCGGTAGGGCAGAGGTTGCAATGAGCCAAGATCAGACCACTCCACTCCGGACTTGGTGACAGAGAGAAACTCCATCTCAAAACAAACAAACAAACAAAAATGTACCATTTTAATCATGTAAAGTATACAATTCAGTGTCATTAGTACATTCACAGTGATATGCAACCTTCACTATTATTCAGTACCAGAACTTTTTCATCATCCCCAAAAAGAAAATCCACGCGCTTTAGCAGTGACTCCCCATTCTCCTGTCCCCTCTCCCCAGCCTCCAGAAATCACTAGGCTGCTTCTTGTCTCTATGGATTTGCCTTTTCAGGATATTTACTATAAATAGAATCATACAATATGTAGCCTTTGGGGTCTGACTTCTTTCACTTAGCATAACATTGTTTCAAGGTTCATGCATGTTGTAGCATGTGTCAGTACTTCAGTACTCCATTTTATTTTTTTATTTTTTTGAGATGGAGTCTCGCTCTGTTGCCCAGGCTGGAGTGCAGTGGTGTGATCTCGGCTCACTGCAAGCTCCGCCTCCTAGGTTCACGCCATTCTCCTGCCTCAGCCTCCAGAGTAGCTGGGACTACAGGCTTCTGCCACAACGCCCGGCTAAATTTTTTCTGTATTTTTAGTAGAGATGGGTTTCACGTGTTAGCCAGGATGGTCTCGATCTCCTGAAGTCGTGATCCACCCGCCTCGGCCTCCCAAAGTGCAGGATTACAGGTGTGAGCCACCGTGCCCGGCCGCTCCTTTCCTTTTAATGGCTGAATCATATTCCACTGTATGGAGAGACCACATTTTGCTTACCCGTTTGCGTTTGTCCATGGATGGATATTTGGGTGGTTTCCACCTTTTGGCTATTGTGAATAATGCTGCAATGAACCTGTGTCTACAAATTTCAGAGTGTTTAGTCTTCTCACAGGGCCACAGAATAAATAGTGCTTAACAAAAAATAACTTAGGCCAGGTGTGGTGGCTCACGCCTGTAATCCCAGCACTTTGGGAGGCAGAGGCGGGTGAATCACCTGAGGTCGGGAGTTTAAGACCAGCCTGACCAATATGATAAAACCACGTCTGTACTAAAAATAGAAAAAAAAAAGTTAGCTGGGTGTGGTGGCATGCACCTGTAATCCCAGCTACTCGGGAGGCTGAGACAGGAGACTTGCTTGAACCTGAGAGGCAGAGGGCGCAGTGAGTCAAGAGCATGCCATTGGACTTCAGCCTGGGCAACAAAAGCGAAACTCCATCTCAAAAAAAAAAAAAACTTTTGAGCCTGGGCATGGTAGCCCACACCTTTAATCCCAGCACTTTGTGAGGCTCAGGCAGATGAATCACTTGAGGCCAGGAGTTCAAGGCCAACATGGTGAAACCCCATCTTTTTTTTTTTTTGAGACAGAGTCTCGCTCTGTCACCCAGGCTGGGGTGCAGTGGCATGATCTTGGCTCACTGCAAGCTCCGCCTCCTGGGTTCAGGCCATTCTCCTGCCTCAGCCTCCTGAGTAGCTGGGTCTACAGGTGCCCGCCCCCACGCCCGGCTAATTTTTTGTATTTTTAGTAGAGACGGAGTTTCACCATGTTAGCCAGGATGGTCTCGATCTCCTGACCTCATGATGCGCCCGTCTCGGCCTCCTAAAGTGCTGGGATTACAGGCGTGAGCCACCGCGCCTGGCCTAAACCCCATCTTTACAAAATATACAAAAAACATACAAATAAAAAAGCTGGGCATGGTGGTGAGCATCTGTAGTCCCAGCTGCTCAGGAGGCTGAGGTGAGAGGATCACTTGAGCCCCATAGGTGGAGGTTGCAGTGAGCTGAGATCGTGCCGCTGCACTCCAGCCTGGGCGACAGAGCAAGACCCTGTCTCTAAAATAAAAATAAAAATAAAGATAACATTTGTGCGGCTGAATTTCAGCAAGCTTGGGCACCTCTGGGTGCCCCTCAGACCACCCTGCTTCTGGCGTGACCATCAGTACATGGTTTTGGATTGTTTTGAGGGGTTTTTTTTGTTTGTTTTTTGAGGTGGTAGTCTCACTCTCGCCCAGCCTGCAGCGTAGTGGTACAATCACAGTTCACCGCAGCCTCCATCTCCCAGGCTCAAGTGATCCTCCTACCTCAGTCTCCCAAGTAGCTGGGACTACAGCCACATGCCACTATGCCCGGCTAATTTTCTTGATTTTTAGTAGAGAGGGGGTCTCACTATGTTACCCAGGCTGGTCTCAAACTCCTGAGCTCAAGGGACCCTCCTGCCTTGTCCTCCCAAAGTCCTGGCTTTACTGGCGTGAGCCACCACTCCTGGCCTTCAACACGTATTTGTTAAATGGAAGGACATTACAGGCTGCCACCTAGTTGTTTTTTATTTGCTTACCTCTGTCTTAGGCTGTTTTTTGTTGTTGGTGGTTTTTTGTTTTGTTTTGTTTTGTTTTTGAGATGCAGTCTCACTCTGTCACCCAGGCTGGAGTATGCAGCAGCCCGATCTTGGCTCACTGCAACCTCTGCCTCCTGGGTTCAAGCGATTCTCCTGTCTCACCCTCTCAAGTAGCTGGGATTACAGGCGTGTGCCACCATGCCCAGCAATTTTTTGTATTTTTAGTAGAGACGAGTTTTCGCCATGTTGGCCAGGCTGGTCTCGAACTCCTGACCTCAGGTGATCCACCCACCTCGGCCTCCCAAAGTGCTGGGATTACAGGCATGAGACACCATGCCTGGCCTCCTCTTTGTTAAAGACTCCCCACCACTTTGATCCTCTTTCTTGCTTTTCTTCCCCATAGACTCCAGCACCTGTATGTCCCTGTTAATTATTTCCTTGATCTGTCATAAAACATCCCTTTTTGTCTTTATTTTTTATTTATTTATTTTACAAATGCAGTCTTGCTATGTTTCCCAGGCTGGATTTGAACTCCTGGGCTCAAGCGATCCTCCTGCCTCGACCTCCCTAGAAGCTAGGACTACAGGCAGGTGCTACTGTGCCCGGTTTAAAACATCCATTCTTGGCCGGGCACGGTGGCTCAAGCCTGTAATCCCAGCACTTTGGGAGGCCGAGACGGGCGGATCACGAGGTCAGGAGATCGAGACCATCCTGGCTAACACAGTGAAACCCCGTCTCTACTAAAAATACAAAAACTAGCCGGGCGAGGTGGCGGGCTCCTGTAGTCCCAGCTACTCGGGAGGCTGAGGCAGGAGAATGGCGTAAACCCGGGAGGCGGAGCTTGCAGTGAGCTGAGATCCGGCCACTGCACTCCAGTCCGGGCGACAGAGCGAGACTTCGCCTCAAAAAAAAAAAAACAAAACAAAACAAAACAAAAAACATCCATTCTTTATTGTGCATGAGTGTTTTCAAAAATGCCTAATGAAAAACCAGTATTTTTTTGCTCTGGTTGCCATAACAAAGCACCACATGCTAGATGGCTTAATTGACAGAGATGTGTCGCCTCACAACTCTGGAGGCTGGAAGTCCAAGATCAAGGTGTTGGCAGGGTCAGTTCCTTCTGAAGGTTGTGAGTGAAGGCTGCGTTCCAGGCCTCTCTCCTTGGCTTGCGGATGGTCATTTTCACATAGCCTGTACACATATCTGTGCTCATATTTCCACCCCTGTTTGCTATTTATTTATTTATTTTGAGATGGAGTTTCAGTCTGTCCCCCAGGCTGGAGTGCAGTGGCGAAATCTCAGCTCACTGCAAGCTCTGCCTCCGGGGTTCAAGCGATTCTCCTGCCTCGGCCTCCTGAGTAGTTGGGACTACAGGTGCATGCCACCACTCCTGGCTAATTTTTTTTTTTTTGTATTTTTAGTAGAGATGGGGTTTCACTGTTTTAGCCAGGGTGGTCTTGATCTCTTGACCTCATGTGAATCGCCTGCCTCGCCCTCCCAAAGTGCTGGGATTACAGGCGTGAGCCACCACGTCCAGTCCATATTTCACCCTTTTATAAGGATACCAGTCATGCTGAATTAGAGGCCCACCCTGGTTCATAGGATCCCATATTTTAACTAATCTACATCTGCAATGGCCCTATTTCCAAATAAGGTCACCTTCTGAGTTATTCAGGGTTAGGGTTTTTTTTTTTTTTTTTTTTTTGAGACGGAGTCTCGCTCTGTCGCCCGGGCTGGAGTGCAGTGGCCGGATCTCAGCTCACTGCAAGCTCCGCCTCCCGGATTCAAGCCATTCTCCTGCCTCAGCCTCCCGAGTAGCTGGGACTACAGGCACCCGCCACCTCGCCCGGCTAGTTTTTTGTAGTTTTTAGTAGAGACGGGGTTTCACCATGTTAGCCAGGATGGTCTCGATCTCCTGACCTGGTGATCCGCCCGTCTCGGCCTCCCAAAGTGCTGGGATTACAGGCTTGAGCCACCGCGCCCGGCCAGGGTTAGGGTTTTAACATATAAATTTGGGTGGGTAGAAGTGGGGGACACAATTTCCCACAATGATAAAATGCAGTAAGATTTGGAGGAGACAGTTTCACACAGTACTGGAAGGAATACGAATTGATACAGCCCTTAGAAGGGTTTATCCATCGGAGTGCAGGCAGGAAACAGAAGCTACAAACAAGAAAATGAATACAGAGAATTGGTTCCACAAGTAATGAAAGATCTAAGAACCCAAACGGGACAGAGATTAGCAATAAAGCTGGGTGCAGTCACTCACACCTATCACCCCAGCACTTTGGGAGGTCAAGGAGGAAGGATTGCTTGAGCCCAGGAGTTCAAGACCAGCCTGGGCAACATAGCAAGACCTCGTCTCTACAAAAAAAATTAAAATTTGCTGGGTGTGGGCTGGGCACGGTGGCTCACACCTGTAATCCCAGCACTTTGGGAGGCTGAGGCAGACAGATCACATGAGGTCAGGAGTTTGAGACTGGCCTGACCAACATGGCAAAACCCCATCTCTACTAAAAATACAAAAATTAGCCGGGCGTGCTGGCGTATGCCTGTAATCCCAGCTAGTCAGGAGGCTGAGACAGGAGAATTGCTTGAACCCAGGAGGCAAAGGTTGCAGTAAGCTGGAGATCCTGCCACTCTACTCCAGCCTGGGCGACAGAGCAAGACTGTCTAAAAAAAAAAAAAAAAAAAAAGGTTGGGTGTGGTGGCACACACTTGTATTCCCAAATACTTGGGAGACTGAGTGGGGAGAATCTCAGGATCCCAAGAGGTCAAGGCTGCAGGGAGCCACAATTGTGCCACTGCACTCCAGCCTGGGCAACAGAGCAAGACCATGTCTCAGAGAGAGAGAGAGAGAGAGAGAGAATATGAATAACAAGATCCTGCCACTCCTAGGTCGAAATGGACAAAGAAAGTGGTGACCAGCTAGAGCCACTGAGAAGGAGTTGGTGGTGTTGCCAAGTAAAATACAGCCACTGCTGGAGGATGTTGCCTAAGGCAGAGAGAAAGGGTAAGAAATTCTGAAGCTTCTCCTTTTCCCTCGCCCTCCAATCTCCCTGCAGGGCCTCCTATTAGTTCAACCCATCAGGGTGACTCAGGAGCCAGGAAAAGAAGCCTGCGACCATCACCACTATCTAATTCCAGAACATTTCCATCACCCTAAAAAGAAACCCCATACCCAGTAGCAGTCACTCCCCATTCTCCCTCCCCTAACTCCTGGCAAGCATGAACCTACTTTCTATCTCTATAGATGTACCTATTCTGGAAATTCCATTCCAACGGATTTATACAATATGTGTTTTTTTGTGTCTGGCTTCTTTTCATTTAGCTTCATGTTTCTGAGGTTCATCCACATCGTAGTGTGGATCAGGACTTTATCCCTTTTTGTGCCTGACTAATATTCCATTGTATGGATAGACCACGTTTTGTGTGTCCATTGCTCAGTTCATGGACACTTGGGCTGTTTCTACCTTTTGGCTATTGTGAATAGTGACGGTATAAACATTCACGTGTTTTTGCATGAACATATGTTTTCAGTTCTTTGGGTTACATACCTAGGAGTGGAATTTCTGGGCTGTATGCTAATTCTACATTTAACTTCTTGAGGAACTGCCAGACTGTTTTCCAAAGTGGCTGCACCATTTTACATCCACCAGAAATGACTCTACATTTTAATGAGGATCAGAAACCCAGCTTGCTGTTTCACCATGAATCATGTTCAGCAATGTGATGATTTTGAAAGAACTAAATAATTATCAAAGATTTTGAAGTTATTCTGAGTAGTGGATGATTATATTCCTGATTTCATGTATCTCTGAACACTATACACCCCAAGTAGAATTGTACCAACTAGAGACAATTTTTCTCCATTGTTCGTTAGACAGAAGTTCACCAGCAGCTAAGTGCTGACACATCATTCCCAGCACCCACCCCAGATGGGAAAGGCAGCAGTGTCACCACACACATGCCATACCTGCTGCTGCTCAGATCTAAAACTTCAGAAAATGACAAACCCTAACCCTGTAATTCTGAGACATGATGTTAGAGGGAATGGATAATTGTTCTGATTCCTCTGGGCAAGGAAAATGTAATGTGTTAACCGGTTCTCCTGTGTGCATGCATTAACACTCTCTTTTGATAATACAAGAAAATCCAGCTGAAAGGGGGAAAAATGTCTCCTATCAAATAAAATGAGGCCTGACTTTGAGAGAGTCACGCAGTCTCAGGACTCAGTACAGAAAGTTCTGGGTAATGAACTGAGCTGCTGGGGAAACTCAATTACTAGCCTGATAAGCATCACTAAGTTTCCAGATCCAAGGTAGCATTTCAGCTTCTCAAGGCTCATGAACTGAATTGACCTCCCTCCCTGGGGAAAGGAATTCTCACTGTTGTCTCTGGACCGCTTATTTCATCCAAAGGAGACTCTGCTGCTGAAGGATCAATGGACAAATTAATTAATTGGGGTTGAGTTTACATTTTTATTGTCAACTCTCATCATTTGCTTGGTTAAACCCACTTCCCATATCTCTTAGTGCTAATCAGAGAAAGATTACAAAATTTTACACTTACCTTTTTCATTTCCTTGGAGCCACCCTGACTTACTCTCAATGTTTAACTGGCAGTTGCCAGCAGAACTGGCTACTTTCAGTAATAGAAGTAGAAACTACATTTGCTTATTGCTTTTGCTTCTTTTCAGGATGTTAATTCCTTGCTTTTTAAAAAATGTATACATTTGGCTGGGTGTGGTGACTCACACCTATAATCCCAGCACTTTGGGATGCCAAGGCAGGTGGATCACTTGAGGCCAGGAGTTTGAAACCAGCCTGGCCAACATGGTGAAGTCCCATCTCTACTAAAATTACAAAAATTAGCTGGGCATGGTGGCACATGCCTGTAATCCCAGCTACTTGGGAGGCTGAGGCAGGAGAATCACTTGAACCAGGAAGGTGGAGGTTGCAGTGAGCCAAGATGGTACCACTGTACTCCAGCCTGGGTGACAGAGTCAGACTCCATTTAAAAAAAAAAAAAGCATACATTTTAGTGTGAAAGAGTTCCTGAACCTGTAATGTTTGATGAATACATATAATGTATTGTGGCAGTAGGGAACTGATTATTTGGCAATGCAATGCCAACTAACGGCAATGCATCAGTTCTCTGCTGCCGCAATAATGCTGTGTCACAACTACAAAACCTCAGTGATATAACAATAAGCATAACTGTTCACACATCTGTGGTTGCCTGGGGAGCTTTGCTGATTTTGTTGGGGATGCTGGATCACAGGTGAGAGGGCTGGCTGAGTGACTGATCAAGAATGGATGTGACTGGAGTGTTTCTCTCTGTCTCTTCCCCGTCAGGCTACCCCAGAGAATGATCTTGCGGTGAAGGTGGAGGTGCAAGACTGCAAAAGGGGAAACACCTGGGTCTCTTGAGTCCTAAGCTCAGTAGTGACACACAATGCTCGTGCCACATTTTTTTGGCTAAAGCGTAAGTACAGCCCAGATTCAAAGGTTGGGAAATAAACTCTGCCTTTTTAGCCAGAAGAGCCACAGAGTCACATAGCAAAAAATTCTGAACACAGGGAAAGGCGAAGAATACCCCAGAGGACAACCCACTCGAAGCAGTCCGTTCTCATCCCCTTTGCAGTCCATTTTTTTTGGTCTAATTTTTATTTATTTATTTATTTATTTATTTATTTATTTATTTATTTTTATTGAGACGGAATCTCACTCTGTCTGCCAGGCTAGGGTGCAGTGGTGCAATCTCAGCTCACTGCAAACTCTGCCTCCTGGTCTCAAGCCATCCTCCCATCTCAGCCTCCCAAGTAGCTGGTACTACAGGTGCCTGCCACCATGCCTTGTTCATTTTTTTTTTTTGAGACTGAGTCTCGCTCTGTCACCCAGGCTGGAGAAGCTCTGCCTCCCGGGTTCACACCATTCTCCTGCTGCAGCCTCCCAAGTAACTGGGACTACAGGCGCCCACCACCACGCCCAGCTAATTTTTTGGTTTTTTTTTTTTTTTTTTTTTTTTTTTTGAGACGGAGTCTTCCTCTGTTGCCCAGGCTGGAGTGCAGTGGCTGGATCTTAGCTCACTGCAGGCTCCGCCCCCCGGGTTTACGCCATTCTCCTGCCTCAGCCTCCCGAGTAGCTGGGACCACAGGCGCCCGCCACCTCGCCCGGCTCGTTTTTTGTATTTTTTAGTAGAGACGGGGTTTCACCGTGTTAGCCAGGATGGTCTCGATCTCCTGACCTCGTGATCCGCCTGTCTTGGCCTCCCAGAGTGCTGGGATTACAGGCTTGAGCCACCGCGCCTGGCCAATTTTTTGTATTTTTAATAGAGACGGGGTTTCACTGTATTAGCCAGGATGGTCTCGATCTCCTGACCTCATGACTCGCCCGCCTCGGCCTCCCAGAGTGCTGGGATTACAGGCTTGAGCCACCGTGCCCTGCCAATTTTTATATTTTTAGTAGAGATGAGGGTTTCACCATGTCGGTCAGGCTGGTCTCAAACACCTGATCTCAAGTGATCCACCTGCCTCAGCCTCCCAAAGTGCTGGGATTACAGGCATGAGTCATCACGCCCACCCCATTATATATTTCAAAATAGCTAAAAGGACTTGAAACTTTCCCAACACATAGAAATGATAAATACGGCCGGGCGCGGTGGCTCAAGCCTGTAATCCCAGCGCTTTGGGAGGCCGAGACGGGCGGATCACGAGGTCAGGAGATCGAGACCATCCTGGCTAACACGGTGAAACCCCGTCTCTACTAAAAATACAAAAAACTAGCCGGGCGAGGTGGCGGGCGCCTGTAGTCCCAGCTACTCGGAGGCTGAGGCAGGAGAATGGCATAAACCCGGGAGGCGGAGCTTGCAGTGAGCTGAGAACCGGCCACTGCACTCCAGCCCGGGCGACAGAGCGAGACTCCGTCTCAAAAAAAAAAAAAAAAAAAAAAAGAAATGATAAATACATGAAGTGATGAATACCCTAAATACCCTGAATTGATCATTACACATTCTATGTACATAACAAAATATCACATGTACCCCATAAATATGTACAAATATTATGCATCAGCTGGGCGAAGTGGCTCATTCCTGTAATCCCAGCACTTTGGGAGACCGAGGTGGGTGGATTACCTGAGGTCAGGAATTCGAGACCAGCCTGACCAATATGGTAAAACCCCATCTCTACTAAAAATACAAAAATTAACCGCGCGTGGTGGCGTGCACCTGTAGTCCTAGCTACTCGAGAGGGGGAGACAAAATTGCTTGAACCCGGGAGGCAGAGGTTGCAGTGAGCCGAGATTGCACCACTGCACTCCAGCCTGGACAACAGCGTGAGATTCTGTCTAAAAAATCAAACAAACAAGTATTATGCATCAGTTTAAAAAGTTAGTTTATGGACGGGTGTGGTGGCTTACACCTGTAATCCCAGCACTTTGGAAGGCTGAGGCGGGTGGATCACCTAAGCTCAGGAGTTTGAGACCAGCCTGGCCAACATGGTGAAACTGTGTCTCTACTAAAAAAATACAAAATTAGCCAGGCGTGGTGGCGTACGCCTGTAATCCCAGCTACTCAGGAGGCTGAGGCATGAGAATCTCTTTAACCTGGGAGGCAGAGGTTGCAATGAGTCGAGATTGTGTCACTGCACTCCAGCCTGGGTGACAGACTGAGACTCCGTTTCAAAAATAAATTTTTAAAAATTAGTTAAAAAAAAACCTTCCTAATATTAGAAATCAAAGCCGGAACTTTCCAAAGTCTCAGAGATTGATCAGAACAAATTTCTTATTTAGTCCTTAAAAACAGGCCAGGTTGGCCGGGCGCGGTGGCTCATGCCTGTAATCCCAGCTCTTTGGGAGGTTGAGGTGGGCGAATCACGAGGTCAGGAGATTGACACCATCCTGGCTAACATGATGAAACCCTGTCTCTACTAAAAAATACAAAAAAATCAGCTGGACATGGTGGCGGGTGCCTGTAGTCCCAGCTACTCGGGAGGCTGAGGCAGGAGAATGCCCAGAACCCCGGAGGCAGAGCTTGCAGTGAGCCAAGATCACGCCACTGCACTCCAGCCTAGGCAGAAGAGCAAGACTCCATCTCAAAGAAAAACAAAACAAAACAAAAAAATAGGCCAGGTTAGCCAGGTGTGGTGGCTAACACCTATAATCCCAGCACTTTGGGAGGCTGAGGCAAGTGGGTCACCTGAGGTCTGGAGTTCAAGACCAGCCTGGCCAACATGGTGAGACCCCCCCGTCTCTACTTAATATCAAATTAGCCAGGCATGGTGGCACATACCTGTAATCCTAGTTACTCAGGAGGCAAGACTGGAGAATCACTTGAACCTGGGAGGTGGAGGTTGCAGTGAGCTGAGATCGTACCATTGTACTTCAGCCTAGGTGACAAGAGTGAAACTACATCTCAAAAAAAAAAAAGAAAAAAAGGCACGGTGGCTCTTGCCTGTACTTCCAACACTTTGGGAGCGTGAGGCAGGAGGATCGCTTGAGCCCAGGAGTTCGAAAGCAGCCTGGACAACATCTCTGATGTATAAAATAAAATAAATCCCTATTTCTACAAGAGGTCAGGGATATAATATATACTCAGTCTAAAGCCTAGTCCGATTTTGAGTGAATGGTTAACAAGTCATCGTTAAGCCAGAATTATCGACAAATTCAAAGTGGTTTCATGTTTCCCAGCCACAGCATTGGAACTCATGTTTCCTGTAAGCTTCTGGAACTTCTGAGCATTATTCAGTCACTATTAAAAACTAGATGATTATCTCTCTCTTTTCAGGTTCTTAATGATCTTGAACCACAAAAGCAATTAAGTTGCCAGAAAACTTCTCTAGTCTTCTGGTCATTTTGAGTTATTTGAATGAGTATTTTATTCACTGCGTGTGTATGGGGTAAAGGAAGGAAACACTTCTTCATGGTCTTAATTTGTGTGAGTTAATCAATAAAAGAATGGACATTGTTGTATATGTTGTTCAGCTGGTCTCTAACTCCTGGAATCAAGCAATCCTCCGGCCTCTGCCTCCCAAAGTGCTGGGATTATAGGCATGAGCCACTAAGCCCATCCATATTTTCTCAGGTATTATAAAAAGTGATATATACTCTTTGCAGAAAACATGAAAAATATAGAAAAGGAGAACAAGATAAATCAGAAATAGCAAAACTATCATTCCACAACCCAGTGATAACTTCTATGTCATTTTAATATATTTCCCTTTCCTTTGGTCATTGCTAAATCTTCATACAAGTAGCAGCATCTAGTATGTAATTGGCATGTAATAAATATTTGTTAAATGTATTGGTAAAAGAAATTTAAACCACCGGCGTGGTGGCTCACGCCTCTAATCCCAGCACTTTGGGAGACCGAGGCAAGTGGAGCCATAGGGAGACCTGTCTCTACAAAAATAAACAAAATCAGCTGGGCATGATGGTGTGCAACCGTAGTCCTAGCTACTCAGGAGGCTGAGGTGGGAGGATCACTGGAACCTGGGAGGTGGAGGCTATATGGAACCGTGATCATATCACTCTTGAGGTCAGGAGTTCGAACCCAGCCTGACCAATATGATAAAACCCCATATCTACTAAAAATAGAAAAAAAAGTTAGCTGGGCGTGGTGGCATGCACCTGTAATCCCAGCTACTCAGGAGGCTGAGACAGGAGACTTGCTTGAACCTGGGAGGCAGAGGGTGCAGTGAGTCAAGAGCGCACCATTGCACTCCAGCCTGGGCAACAAGAGCGAAACTCCATCTCAAAAAATTTTAAAAAAAAAGAAAAGAAAGTGAAACCAAGCAAATTTTACCATAAAATTAGGTAGAACATGGATATCATCGTGTTAGCTTCATATCTTTTGATTTTCAAGTTTGGGATACTGAGGAAGTACTAAAGACAGGACCAAAGCACAGAGAAAAGGTGGGGCACCCTAGGCTGAAGGGAACCGCGTCTTTAAAATCATCCATTGAGAATATTGTTCACTGCCAGGCGCAGTGGCTCACATTGTAATCCCAGCTATTTGGGAAGGTGAGGTGGGTGGATCACTTGAGCCTGGGAGATAAAGACCAGCCTGGGCAAGATAACAATACCTCCTCTCTACTTAAAAATAAATAAATACGGCCGGGCGCGGTGGCTCAAGCCTGTAATCCCAGCACTTTGGGAGGCCGAGACGGGCGGATCACGAGGTCAGGAGATCGAGACCATCCTGGCTAACACGGTGAAACCCCATCTCTACTAAAAATACAAAAAACTAGCCGGGCGAAGTGGCGGGCGCCTGTAGTCCCAGCTACTCGGGAGGCTGAGGCAGGAGAATGGCGTAAACCCGGGAGGCGGAGCTTGCAGTGAGCTGAGATCCGGCCACTGCACTCCAGTCCGGGCGACAGAGCGAGACTCCGCTTCAAAAAAAAAAAAAAATAAATAAATAAATAAATAAATAAATAAATACATAATAATTAGATAGGCATGGTGGCGCATGCCTGTAGTCCCACCTATTCAGGAGGCTGAGGTAGGAAGATCACTTGAGCCCAGGAGTTTAAGGCTGTAGTAGCCATGATCGCATCACTGCACTCCAGCCTGGGTGACAGAGGAAGATCCTGTCTCAAAAAAAAAAAAAAAACAGAGAGAGAGAGAGAGAGAAAGAGAGAGAGAGAAAAAAAAGAATCCTGCTGGCATGGTGGCTCACACCTGTAATCCTAGCACACTGGGGGGCTGAGGCAGGCGGATCACTTGAGGTCAGGTGTTTGAGACCAGCCTGGCCAACGTGGTGAAACTCCATCTCTACTAAAAATACAAAAATTAGCCCCGTATGGTGGTGGGCGCCTATAATCCCAGCTACTCGGGAGGCTGAGGCAAGAGAATCGGTAGAACCCAGGAGGCGGAGGCAGAAGTGAGCTGAGATTGCACCACTGCACTCCAGCCTGGGAGACAGAGTGAGACCCTGTCTCAAAAAAAAAAAAAAAAAAATCCTATTCAGAGGTGTACTGTAAAACATAAAACATTTAATTTCTTTTTTTTCTTTTTTTTTTTTTTGAGATGGAGTCTTGCTCTGTAGCCCAGACTGGAGTGCACAGTGGTGCAATCTCGGCTCACTGCAACCTCCGCCTCCCGAGTTCAAACAATTCTCCTGCCTCAAGCCTCCTGAGTAGCTGAGATTACAGGCTTGCGCTAACATGCCTGGCTAATTTTTGTATTTTTAGTAGAGACGGGATTTCACCATGTTGGCCAGGCTGGTTTCAAACTCCTGACCTCAGGTGATCCACCTGCCTCAGCCTCCCAAAGTGCTGGGATTTCAGGCGTGAGCCACTGTGCCCGGCCTCTTTTTACTTTTTTATTTAACTTATTTTTTCAGAGACAGAGTCTCACTCTGTCACCCAGGCTGGAGTGCAGTGGCATGATTGATCCTGGCTCACTGCAGCCTTGGCCTCCCAGGCTCAAGTGATCCTCTTGCCTCAGCCTCCCAAGTAGCTGGGACCACAGACACATGTCACCACACCTGGCTAATGTTTTTAAAATTTTCTGTAGCAACGGGTCTTCCTATCTACCCAGGCTGCTCTCAAACTCCTGGGTTCAAGTGATCCTCTTGCCTCAGCCTCCCAAAGTGCTGGAATTAAGGCACATCACTCCTTAAATAAACTGCCACATCTCACATAAGAAGGCAATTTCCCTTGCTGATTTGGAAGCTTATGTTAACTTTTTCTGGTCGCTGGTGTGTGTTTTGAATCGTAAAGACTTTCATCTATTCAAAAGCTGGGTTCCTTGAAAATCATGGGTAAATATTTTGATGGTGATTAAATTTTCCAATGCCTTAAGGGAGATCGGAAATTAAAGACTGATGGGAGCCTGTTAAGCAAGCAATCATGCCGCAATGCATCCTCTGTAAAAAACTAAAATTATGTCCAGGCTCAGTGGCTCAAGCATGTAATCCTAGCACTCTGGGAGGCCAAGGCCAGTGAATCACTTGAGCTCGGGAGTTTGAGACCACCCTGGCCAACATGAGGAAACTCCATCTCTACTAAAAAAGTAATACAAAAAAAAAATTAGTAGATCGTGGTGGTGCACACCTGTAATCCCAACTACTCGGGAGGCTGAGGCAGGAGAATTGCTTGAACCTAGGAGGTGGAGGTTGCAGTCAGCTGAGATCGTGCCACTGCACTCCAGCCTGGGTGACAGAGTGAGACTCCATCTCAAAAAAAAAAAAAAAACCTGAAATTATATTAATATACATTTGGTTGCCTAGAGTGGGATAAGCTTGTACCACTTCAGTGTTCCTATAACTGTGATTTTCCAAACTTTAATGTGCAAGTAAATCACCTGGAAAGCTTGTTAAATAAATATAGATTCTGTCGGACACAGTGTCTCACACCTGTAATGTCAGCACTTTCAGAGGCTGAGGCGGGCAGATCACTTGAGGCCAGGAGTGTGAGACCAGCCTGGCCAATAGGGCAAAACGCCGTCTCTACTAAAAATACAAAAATTGGACGGGCGTGGTGGCGTACATTGTAATCCCAGCTACTTGGGAGGCTGAGGCAGGAGAATCGCTTGAGCTGGGGAGGCGGAGTTTGCAGTGAGTTGAGATTACACCACTGCACTCCAGCCTGGGCGACAGAGGGAGACTCCCTCAGTCTCAAAAATAAAATAAAATAAAAAAGTACAGATTCTCATTCAGTTGGTCTGGGGCAGCCTGGGTTTGTGAATGTCTAACAGGCTCCCGGGTGATATTGAGAATATGAGTCCTCTGAACCATACTTTGAGATGTGAAAGCTCATGAATAGCCTAACTAGTCTCCACTGCTAAAATCTCAGGGCACAGTGCTGTAGATGTAATGGGGGCATTAGACTGGCTCTCATTGAGTTAGCCCATTAACTAATCTAAATCATCTCTCTCTACATCTGAAGTGCTTAATTAATTAATAAACAAAGCTATTTTTTCCCTCTTCTCTTTTTAAATTGAGGTAAAATTAACCATTTTAAAGTGAGCAATTCAGTCCCGTTTCGTACATTTACAACATTGGGCAACTATCATCTCCATCTAGTTGCGAAACATTTTCATCACCCCTAAAAGACACTCTGTACCCATTAAGCAATCACTACCCACTTTCCCCTCTCCCCAGCCCCTGGCAACCACCAATCTGCTTCCTGTCTCTATGGATTTAACTCTTCTGGATAATCCATATGCAGACGATAATGTTTTGAAACAGATAGCGGTGATGGTTGCATGTGAAGTTACTAAATGCCACTGAATTGTACCCTTTACAATGGTTAAGGCTGGGCGCAGTGGCTCACGTGTGTAATCCTAGCACTTTGGGAGGCCGAGGCTGGCGGATCACGAGGTCAGGAGTTCAAGACCAGGCTGGCCAACATGGCGAAACTCATCTCTACTAAAAATACAAAAATTAGCCAGGCATGGTGGTGTGTGCCTGTAATCCAGGCTACTCAGGAGGC